>NC_056766.1:12052500-13272500 GCF_018687715.1 Carya illinoinensis | reverse complement strand
ATTCTCTATGACTCTGAAATTTGTGATTGAAGATGGTTTTGAGAAAAATTTTCAAAAATTTCTTTTATGTCAAGTGAAGTTTTGTGGGTACTTTGGTTTAAATCTTTGACCTTGAACACAATTGAGCACATAGTCGTTTTTCTCTTATTCCATTTTGCTTATGAAGAGAAGAAGTTGAATTAATTGAAAGAGGAAGGTTCGATTTTGCTTTGCTCTAGAATCCGTTGATGGGTCCTTGAGGCGAAATCCTAGTGAGACCAAATATTAGAGAAATGATCTAGGCATTTCTTTGGCATAACCAAAAAGCTTTCCCAGCCGTCCTAAATGTCATGTCATCATTACATGGTGTGTTTCCATAGTCAACCCCCTTGAGCCTTCATGAGCCTTTATTGATTCTTTAAACTACATAAACCATGCCCGCTCTAAGCCTGAAAAACAATGAATCTACCGTTGATAGTTTGAGAAAATACTTTGGTGGAGAGTTACATTTAAAAGAGAAAATTGGTTACATGATGAAACGTATTAGGTTTGCTCTGTTCGATCAAAGAAAAAGAAGAAGAAGAAAGGAAGTGATATAAAAAAAAAAAAAAAAAAAAAAAAAAAAAAAAAAAAAAGAAAAGAAAAGAAAAGAAAAAGAAGTAGCCAAGCGGAATGTGAATTACCTCAAATTTTGTTAAGGGAAGTGTTGGTATTACATCAGTGATTACAGCAATTTTAATGCCACAAGTATGAGCATATTGCCAAGAAAGAGCTATGATTTGAATCATGTGAGTTTCTCTTTTAATGTTCTTTTCACTAAGTATTTTCCCAGTTTGATTTAATTTCCCATATCCAGTTCTTTCTTAACCCTCACCCTGTGGCCTATCATTACAACCTTAATAAAGACCTTGTGATCTTTGATTTTGGTGTTGACTACATTAGTGGAGAGGATTTCTGAAAATTGGACTTGTGGGGTTAAGTTTTAAGAGAATTCTTCTGATTTTGGTTGTTCTACTTTTATCTGAGTTTGCAGGTGGTTTGAGGTTAAATTGACTATATCACACACACACTCAAGGTCTTAGCTTTAGGTTGAAGTAAACGCCTAACTCTTGCTTGACAAATTGCAAAATTTTTGATTGATTTTCTTGCTATCTTTGATGTTAAAAGAGTAAGATACTAGAGGTGAAATCTAAATTCATAAAAGTTTGGTGAATGATGATACTTCTCTTTGGGGTCGAGTTGATATTGCCTAAACTATCATTTGTTTTTCTTTTTTGTTTGAGGACAAACAAAGTTGTAAGTTTGGGGGTATTTGATGGCTTGCAAAATTTCATATTGCAGATTTTACAAGTTCGCTCGAGCGGAGGCTCTTGGCCGCTCGAGCGAATTCAGGCAGATTCAAACGCTCGACTGCCGCTCGACAGGGAGCTCGAGCAGGTTGCTGAAAAACGAAGATCGCTCGAGCGGAGACATTGGCCGCTCGAGCGAAATCAGGCAGAGTCGAACGCTCGATGTGCGCTCGATAGGACGCTCGAGCGAAATCAGGCAGAGTCGAACGCTCGACGCGCGCTCGACACCCCGCTCGAGCGAACATCGTATTTTGACAGATTTTAGGTTTTCCGCCGTGGGACCATATAAAAGGCCATTCTTCACTCTAGAGCCGCGGTTTTTGACTGGAGAACACTCTTTGGGAGAGAAAAACATAGCTAGAGGGATTCAAATCATTTGTTTTGGAGACGGAATTCCAATTTATTGCACGTACGTTGGATTCATACACGAGCACGGACGGGAGAAAGGCGTTGAATCGTTCCCTTGAGCTTTTGACGACCAGTTGAGGCTGCAAGGAGGATTTTTCAGTGTTTATTTTCTTCTTCCCATCTTCTCAGAACAATTATGGTGAATTCGTTTATGTTGAATTCCAATTCTAGCATGAGCTAAATTTTCTTCTTTCTAGGAAAACGATGTAACCTAATTCCGAACTATGCTTGTTTGTCCATGCTAATTTAATGCAATTCTCTATTTGTTTATCTGATTTATTCTGAGTTTAATGCTTCTCATTAACTGGCCATTGATTAGATGATTATTAATCTTGTGATTTGCTATCGAAAGAGGGAATCATAGGGTAGATCTTGGATATTTCAGCATAGGTAAGTATAGAGATCGAAAGACTTGTATGAACCTGTGTAGTAATTAAATCATTGGTCTTATTGCATTCTTGATTATTTAATTTGCATACTCTTGTGTGAATTGATAAACTAGAATCACTTCCAATTGACTATCGAAAGAGGCTTTTGGATGAATTAGAGATTTGCTAATAGACAAAAGAGGTTTAAGTTAAATTAGCTGGATGAGAAAAGCATAGTGAAGAATTATGGTGAAATCGATTTCCTAGAAGGTTTCTTCCCCATTGAATTTGATCTTTGAAAGTCAGTTTTATTTTCTTTGCTTATTTCTCTTGAGTTGATCTAGTTTTATTTGCTACTACAAAAAACCTTAGCGATTCCTCTAGATAGAATTGAGATTAGCATAATTTTGGTATTTGGCAAGAGTAAGGTACCAATCCCTGAGGACGATACTCTTCTTATTACTTTACTATAAAACTACGATACTGTGCACTTGCAGTTTTGCACCGATCAAATATGACACTACAATGATGGATCTCTCACTATACGTCCATAGTGTTTCAACAGTACGGCCATATGATGTAAAACATCATATATATAGTTAAACGGTGGAAAACCCTAAAAATGCATGTTCGCTCAAGCGAGCTTCCCTTCCGCATCTTGCTCGAGCTCACTGTCGAGCTAACATCGAGCGTTTAACTCTGCCTGAATTCGCTCACTATCGAGCTGACATCAAGCGTTTAACTCTGTCTGAATTCGTTCGAGCAGCCAATGCCTCCGCTCGAGTGAAAGCTTCCTACTCAAGCTCACTGTCGAGCTTACATCTAGCGTTTGAATATGCTTGAATTCGCTCGAGCGGTGTGGACCAGTCTCCACAGTACTCAACAATTCTCCCACTTGGAGACTAGTACACTCGCTGTATCGCCGTCTTCCTCAAACATGATATCCTCCACCTCTGCAACTCACTGCCCCTGTCTTCATGCTAGAAGACCAACTAAAGTTGCGCACAGCTTCAGTTTCTCAAGCGTAACACCCTTTGTCAACATATCAGCAGGGTTCTTGCTTCCACAAATCTTCTCAAGTAACAGCTGTCTATCATCTAACAATGACTGTATGAAGTGATACCTGATTTGAATGTGCTTGGTCCTGGAATGGAATGCTGGATTCTTGGCAAGGAATATGGCACTCTGACTATCACTGTCGAGAGTCCCTTTTTTATTCTTCTTACCCAATTCCTCCAAGAAACCCTATAGCCATACCATCTTCTTTGCAGCCTCTGACACCGCAATCTACTTAGCTTCTATTGTAGACAAAGAAACTATTTTCTGTAGATTAGAACCCCATGACACTACAGTACCACCAAGTGTATAAACAAAGCCCGTGGTACTCTTTCCGCTATCAATATCTCCAGCTAAATTAGCATCAACATAGCCCTACACCTCCAAGCTCTCTCCAGAGAAACACAAACAGGTTTCTGAGGAACCCTTTAGGTACCTCAAAATCCACTTCACTGCTTCCCAATGTTGCTTTCCTGGGTTACTCATGTATCTACTCACAACTCCCATTGCATGGACAATATCCGGTCTTGTGCAAACCATAGCATACATAAGTGAACCAATAGCTGAGGCATAAGGAACCTTACTCATGTAATCTTGTTCCTCCTCTGACTCTAGTGACTAATTCTTGCTGAGTCTAAAGTGACTTCCCAAGGGTGTGCCAACTGGTTTGGCGTTGTCCATATTGAACCTGCTGAGTACATTTTCCACATCGCATCCTGTGAGAGTCTCAACTTACCTCTGACTCTATCTCTGACAATTCTCATGCCAAGGATTTGCTTTGCAGCTCCCAAATCCTTCATTGCAAAGTGCATTGACATCTGCTTCTTCAGATTATTGATCTCATCAATATTAGCCCCTGCAATCAGCATGTCATCCACATACAACAACAAAATAATGTAAGAATTGTCAAAATGCCTGACATAGCAATAGTGATCTGCCTGACATCTAATGTACCCTGCACTTCTTCTTCAAGGTCTCCATGAAGAAAAGTTGTCTCACATCTAACTGCTCAAGAAATAGATCTTCAATAGCCACCATAGCCAATACCATCCTGATGGTTGTGATCTTCACGATAGGAGAAAAGATCTCAGAGTAATCAATACTCTGCTTCTGCTGAAAGCCTTTTACAACAAGTCTAGCCTTGTACCTCTTACTGCCATCATGCTCAGTTTTCACCCGCTACACCCACTTGTTGTGTAATGCCTTATTCCCTGATGGAAGTTCTATCAACTCCCATGTCTAATTCCCTAACAAGGAATCCATCTCATCTTTCATGGCCAACTCCCACTTGCTAGAATTTTTATCTTGCAAGGTTTCTTCGCAACTCTGCGGTTCTCCACCATCTGTCAACAGAATATAATTCAAAGTAGGTGAGAAACGCTGTGGAGGACGTATAGTCCTACCTGACCTGCGAACTGCAACTGTGGGAGTGGACTATTCTGAAACTGCCTGCTGAATAATAGGAATGGGTGCACTAGACCCACTCTCCCCGTCACTCACATCTCTACACTGCACTGTGACCTCTGTAGGTCATCCAGTCTTACAAACTCGGACTCCTGAGGAGCTGCTACAGAAGCTGTACTAGACTTATCCTTGTACATAATGTTCTCATTGAAAATCACATTCCTGCTTCTTATGATTTTCCAACCCTGATCATCCTAGAAACGATAGCCAAATGCCTCATCTCCATAGCCAATGAAATAGCATTTCTTTGACTTAGCCTCAAGTTTAGTACGAGCATCAGAATCAATTAGCACATAAGAAAACAAACCAAAAGTTTTAAGGTGAGAAAATTTAACCTCTTTCCCGCTCCAAAACTCCTTAGGCAATCCACAATCCAGTGGAATTGATGGCCCTCTGTTTATCAAATAAACGGCAGTGCTGAGTACATCTGCCCAGAAAGTGGGTGGTAGTCCAGCGTGTAACCTCACGCTTCTAGCACCCTCATTAATTGTTCTGTTCATACACTCAGGAACTCCATTTTGCTCTGGTGTCCCAGGAATTGTCTTCTCCATTCTAATACCCAGAGCTGCACAATACTCCTTGAACCCGCCATTGACATACTCACCACCATTGTCAGACCTCAAACATTTCAGTTTAAAGCCTGTCTCTGTCTCAACCATGGCTTTCCAAATTTTGAAAAGATTAAATACATCAGATTTATGCTTCAAAAAATAAACCCATACCTTCCTACTATGGTCATCAATGAACGTAACATAGTAGCGAGAACCTCCAAGAGATGCCACTGGGGAAGGACCCCACACATCTGTGTGCACAAGATCAAGTCTTCCTGTCTTAGGCATCCTGCCACTTTTCAAGAAGCTGACCTTCTTTTGTTTCCCCATCACACAACTCTCATACATACTAAGATCAACTGACTTCAGTTCTGGTAGCTTGCCTCTAGACAGAAGTTCTTTCATACCCTTCTGACTCATATGGCCAAGCCTGCAATGCCACAAATCTGCCGTGCTCTCTGCAACGGTAGTAGCAATAGTGTCAATCAAACCAGTAGTCATATATAGTGTACCAGTTTTCTTACCCCGAGCTAGTACCAATGCTCCTTCTGTGACCTTCCAGGTGCTATTTGAGAACACCACTGAATGACCACACTCATTGAGCTGCCCAACAGAAATGAGGTTCTTCTTCAACTCAGGAATGTGTCTGACCTTCTGCAAGGTCCATTTTTTCTTACCATGGAGTGCAATTTCAATGTCTCCCATCCCCACTACGTTCAAAGCCTCACCATCAGCCAAATACACCTTCCCAAAATCACCTGCAACATAGTTCCGCATTAGCTCCCGGTGGGATGATGTATGGAAGGAAGCCCCTGAATCCGGTATCCAGTCATCAACTGGACTATGAACTGCAAGCAATAGTGCATCCTGTACTTCTTCAATTACCACATTAGCACTATCATTCTCTATCTTCTTGGGGTTTTTGCAGTTCTTCTTTATGTGTTCAGCTTTGCCACAATTCCAACAAGTTGCCCGCTGACCAGGCCTCGATTTGATCTTGCCCCTATACTTTGATTTTGATCATCCTCTGTTTGAGTTCCTGTCATGTGATCTCTCTAAAAAATCAACATTTAGAGCTGAACTCAAACCCAAGGTCTCGCCTGAATCTTTCCTGCGCACCTCCTCAGCCAAAATCAAATCACGAATACCATCATATTTTAATTTAGATTTTCCAGCAGAATTACTAACAACCATTCTCTTGGCTTCCCAACTATTTGGCAGTGAAGCCAATAGTATCAGTGCACGTATCTCATCATCAAATTCAATTTCAACAGATGACAATTGATTTGTGATAGTATTAAAATCATTTAGATGTTGTGCAATAGACATACTATCTGCCATCTTCGAATTGAATAGCTTTTTCATCAAATGTACCTTGTTATTCGCTAACGGCTTTTGATACATACCTGACAAAGCCGCTATGAGATCCACAGTCGTCTTCTCCTTGAAGATGTTGTGTGCAACTGATCTCGACAGGGTTAATCGAATAAACCCCAGAACCTGTCGATCCAACAGGTTCCAATTAGCATCATCCATCTTCTCTGGTTGCTTCCCCAATAGTGGAAGATGAAGTTTCTTCCCATAGAGGTAGTCCTCTATCTGCATCCTCTAGTATCCAAAATCTATGCCATCAAACTTCTCGATCCCCGATACCTTCAAATCATCTCCAGCCACCATTTTTCTCAGACCCGAACCTTGGCTCTTGATACCAATTGTTGTGAAAAACGATGACAATGAATTGAAGAAAAGAGAATAAAAATTATGGAACGAGAAAAGCAAACAATCATACACGACATAAGATTTACGTGGTTCGGCAAATTGCCTACGTCCACAAGAGCTGCAGAGGATTTTATTATTGAGGAATATCACACTACAATGATGGATCTCTCACTGTACATCCACAGTGTTTCAACAGTACGGCCATATGATGTAAAACATCATATATATAGTTAAACGGCGGAAAACCCTAAAAATGCATGTTCGCTCGAGCGGCGTGTCGAGCGCGCGTCGAGCAAACTTCCCTTCCGCATCCTGCTCGAGCTCATTGTCGAGCTGACATCGAGCGTTTAACTCTGCCTGAATTCGCTCAAGTGGCCAATGCCTCCGCTCGAGCGAAAGCTTCCTGCTCGAGCTCACTGTCGAGCTTACATCGAGCGTTTGAATCTGCCTGAATTCGCTCGAGCGGCCAATGCCTCCGCTCGAGCGGTGTGGACCAGTCTCCACAGTACTCAACAGTTAACTGTACTAATTAATTTGATTTTGTTAACTATAGTAATAGTGATACTATACTAATTAATCTGATTTTGTTAACTATATAATAATATGCAAAAAAATGTAATTTTGTTGTTGTTTGGGAACTGTATTAAATGAATAAGATTAACTGTACCATTTTCCACTGCGAACTGTAGTTTCAACAACATGTGCCACGTACAAGCAAATTGAGAAAGAGTTTTTCTGCATATACGCAAAGTCGTGTACTAATCTGCGTACCAATACTGATTCCTTCATATTTAAAATTTAAATTGACATTATTTTTAATAAAATCTATTTTTTGACCAATCTCATTAAATTGGTATGCAGATTAGTACACAATTGTGCTTACAACTAAATTTTTCTGTTGAGAAATGGCAAGCAATGTCTGAATTCACGACAGACTAGCCTTAATTCACAACCATTCATCAAAATCTCTCTCTCTTTCGTTTCAACTTCATGTGCAATTCAATAATTAATGTCATCAATTTTCTCGTTTTAATATAAACCAAATGACAGTCAATTCAAGAATGACGATTTACTTACTATTTACTTATCACCTTTTTACTACTTTACTATATTTGAAATTTTTATTTTTTAGTATAATTTTATTTAAAGAATTTTTTTAACATTCTTAATCATTAATAAAAAAATTAAAAAAACTTTACAACTTCGGTAATAATTACTTGCTTAACCATTAAGTAAACAAAAAAAAAATAAAAAATAAAAAGGTGTGGTAAAAAACTAGGAAGGCAATAAACCTGTGATGCCCCCAAATCTCAGTACGGACACGTAGAAATCGAGGCGTTGGGATGGTAACAACACGGGTCACACATCCCATTGCCAAGTGTCGAGTATGTGTACATGCAACACGTGTACAATAAAATTAACGCAGCGATAATAAAATTCTTACAACTAAGGACCAAAATCTTGTTTAAATACAAAACTAGCTTAAAACAAGCGTAACAAAATATTACAAGTTTAACATCATTTCAAATCCAAATTTATATGGCATAAAAGCAAGTAGAATAATTTTCAAACATAAAACAACTGCAACGTCAGTACTCTGGCGGAGCCACCTCCTTAGGCTCAGCCTCCTCCTCATCTGTAACAAAGTCTACGGCACTCAAGATGGTACCGCATGTAAGTAATAATCCAAATAAACCACAAGATAAAAATATATCCATACCACAACAATATGCATGAACATGATGCCATATGGATATATCCCAAAAGTCTACATTTTCTATGCAAATCAAAAATCCCATTTTGGTTCAAACCATTTCCTTTAAACATAACCTCGTCATTAGACACGGCTTTGGTCTTCCCGTCTCTCTCTCGCCCCTCTGTCTCTATTATCTCTCTAACCTCCCCCAACCCAGAGCCGTGCCACCGGGGGGGGGGGGTGGGAGCTTCGTCTCCTGCTTCCCTCTCTCTCTTTCTGTTAAAGCCTTTTTTTTTTCTTTTTTCCATTTTTTTGGGTTTTTCAGGCCAAAAAGGAAGGATTACCGCCCTGGGCTGTCCAGCTGCCAAACGTCAACACACGCCCCTCTGGGATGTTCCTTAGCTGCTGATCTACAAACCCACCGAACGTGGTGCCATACGGAGTGGGGCGTAGCCTGCACGCGTGGGACAAAGCTTGGGCTCACTGCGGCGTGTGGATCTCACGCGCCACCACGGGCTACCCAGAGAGGATGATCTCGATCTTTTTTGGTTCCTCAGGCTTCGGTTTTCAGCTTTCGAGCGGCGGTTTTCCTCCTGATTTTCTTTTTCAGCCTGACACGGCCTCTATTTTGTCGGTATTTTATTTTTCTGTGTTTCTTTTTTTCATCATCCAACTTTGTTGTACGGTCTTTGCCACTGTTTTGGTTTGTTGCTGGTGGTTGTGCCCGGTTGTTGGTAGCAGCTGTTGGTGTTTTGCACGACACTGCTATTGTGTTTTTTGGCTTGTTTGTTCTATCCATTTCAGGTGGAGTCCACGGTGAGGTGAGGTGCTATTTGAGCCGCCACAATTCTGAGGCAGAGTGCTTAGAGTGGCGGTCAATGCTACGGCCGGCCTTCGTTGGGAGGTTTCTGTGGTCCGTACGCAAGCTAGTGCTCGTGCCGTTGCGCTCGTAATGCCGATTGCCTGTGGAGGGTGTGCCACCGGAGCCCTACCGTGCTCGTGGTTGTGTTTTGTCTTTGTTTTTATTTTTGTTTTTGTTGGTTTCTAGTTTTGTGGGTTTGCTATGTATTTAGTTTTAGTATAGGTGTCTGCTATTGATCTGTTTGATCATAGAGATTGTCTCCACATTCTGCCTCCTTGGAGGTTGGAGGAGCTTTTCAGTCTCTGATTATACAGAGCGTGTACTCTTTCTTTTGAGAGTCTTAGAAGTTTAAGGCAATGTCCATTACTTTATGTGTGGGAAAGCTCTTGAGCAGTTGCGTTAGTTGATCTTATAGTCTGGTTCTCCTGACTTATAAGTCACAGTTGTAACTTCTTTTAACGAATGAATGTAATGAAGCATATTTCTATCAAAAAAAAAAAAAAACATAACCTCGGATAATGGCCCAAAAACCTTTTTCGCCATTTCCCCATAAAATGGCTCATTAACCAAACCATTAGAGCACTGTAGGTGAGAATCGCAAACGGGACTCTACCACCATCTCTGTTCACCACCATCCCTACACGTGCACCGTAGGCGGGACTTTACCATTGTCCCTGTTTACCACTATCCCTACGCCGAGTGCACCGTAGGTAGGAATCGCAGGCAAAACTCTACCACCATCCCTGCTCACCACTATCCCTACACGTGCCTCTGACTCAAACCAGTCAATCCAATTGTTCACATATACCAAAAATCATTTCTTGCTTGAAAACCCAGTTTTCATTTTAAAAACACATGTACATGCAAGCAATTACACAAAAACTCATTTTTCCCTTTTAAACATAAACATGCATGCACTATGCAATGCAAGCATCAAGACACAAAATATCCAACAAAGATCAACATCAACCAAACACAATTAACTCCGTCCGACCCCCAACTCCTAGGACTCAGTCCGGCATAACCAACCAATCACAATTTATTGTTAAAGCCAAAATATATTTAAATCAAAAAGGAAGTTTGGAAAATACTTACAGCACTATATAATAATTTTGGAAGGATCAACAAGGTACAAAAGGCGAAAGAAAAGCAATGTAACAGTGCAAAAGCACTGTAGCCGTGGGTTGTAAAATACCCACTCTTGAATGGGAACGAACCAAGACTTGAGATTGATAGGGAATGGCTTAAATGTGTTTATGAAGCTAGTGGAAGTAAGGGTTGGCCGTGGTGGCAAAAATGGCAGTGGAAGGCCAAATAATCCAAAACGAAAAGTGTGGTCTTGGGGGCTGCTCCGGCGATGGATCGGAGCTAGAAATGGGTGGTTTAGGATGGCAAGAGGTCGGTGATTAAGTTGTGAAGAGATGGTGGCCGGAGGTGGAACGACGGCAGCACTGGAGGGAAAAGACGCCGCGGCTTGGAGGAGTTCCAAGGGGGCAAACGGCGGCTCGGATGGAGGTGAAATTTGGTGGGGATGATCATCGGTCGGATGGGAAGAAATCTGGGTGGGCGGTGTGCCACACGGCGGCGGTGTTGGGCAGTTATGGGCAGACGATGGAAAGGAGAGGCTTCGTGCTTGCGGGAGGGAGAAAACCGGAGGAAAAAAGAGAAGAAAAAGAAAGAAAAAGAGAAAAGAAAGAGAAAGGAGAAAAAGAAAAAGAGAAAAAGAAAAAATGGGGAAAAGAAATAAGGTCCAATCCTCATCTCTGGAGTTCAGAAATTGATTCGATGAAGACAACTTTAAAAGCTATAAAACGAAAAAAATAATTTAAACATCACATCTAGCTAAAATATAATAAATAACTAGTAAATACTCACAACAAAATTTTAAATCCAAAAACAAACTAAAATAATTTAAACAACAATTTAAACTCAAAACAATAATTAATATTAAGAAAGTTCTACAAAATAATTTTCACAGCTAAATAAGTTCAATTAAAATACGATAATTTAAAATAAAAGAATCAATATTTTAATTAAATTAAAATATTCCTTCAATAAAACATACGTAAAAATGGGATATCACAAAACCTATCATTATTCATCCATTAAAATGTGCCCCATCATCAAATAATCAAATATAATTAGTGGATATAAGTTGTAGGTATAATGTGATGAGAGTTTTGGCCCTTCTCTTAGAAAACATTATTGTAATCTAAGTAGATACTTGATCGTATATAAGATAAATTATATACATAAGTTTTTTAATCATTATTATTTTGTCTACTTTATTTTTTATGACACTAAGGGCTTATTTGGAAAGTGAAATAATCTCATTTCATCTCAAAGTTTCTCATAATTTCATTCTCAAATATCACTCGAACATAGTCACTTTCCAAATATGTGATTTTGAAACAATCGAGTTTAATGAAAATGCATGTCAAGGAGAAGACTTTTCAAATTTTGAAATGGATGCAACCAACTCAGGGTTATGCCAAACTTAATGTTGATGGAAGCAATCTTGGAAATCCTAGAAGGAGTGGGGGTGGAGGTATTCTTAGAGATGCGGATGGGCATATGATTTTTGCTTTTGTCATATACTATGGCATCAGTTCCGATATTAATGCTAAGCTCAAAGCTCTCTTGGTTGGTCTTAATTTCTATATACATATCAATATTATGCATATTGAAGTTGAAACTGACTCTAAACTGGTGGTCAAGTGGTAGGATCAGAACGACCAAGTCCCTTGGAGAAGTCATACGTATTCGCATGAGGCTAAGTTGAAGGCTAGTTTGCTGGTGATGAGGATCTCCCATATTTTTAGAGAAATGAATCGTGTATCTGACAGATTAGCCAAGTTGGGTTCTAATGGGAATGATCTTTTTTTCGCTGATAAACATGGTATTCAGAAGGACATTTTAGGCACTCTTCAAATGGGCCAAGCTGGATTACATATTATTCGATGTAGATAGCATATATACAGGCTTTTTTCTTTTTTCTTTCTCTATTTTTTTTTTTTTTTTTATAAAAGGTCAGGGCCCCATGTACTAGAGGAGCCCCTACCCCAATATTATTAAAAAACCCTCGCTTATGGTGGAGGAATACCTTTATTACAAAAACCTCCCAACAAAAACTCATTTACCTCTAATAAAGGCCATCCCCATCCGATCAAGGCGAATCAAACCTCTAAGCCGTGTATACTGAAAATCCATCCCAAAAAATCTATATTCTCCCCCATAGTCCCCTCCTTAGCTAAAAAATCTGCTACTATATTAGCTTCATGAGAAACATGACTAAAACGAGCATTAATCACTATAGAAATAGCCCTTATCTCTTCCCAAAAATCCCACAAAAACCAAAGATGAAAAATTCCATAGGCCAGCCAACTCAAGATAACCTTATAATCAGATTCTACTAAAACGTTATGCAATCTAAAATTTTTACAAATCCTCAACCCATCTAATAAAGCGCGGCATTCAGCCACTATATTTGTAGCAACCCTGTAATGATGCGCAAAACCAGTAATACATTGCCCATTACAATCTCAAATAATACCCCCACCCCCTGCATCTCCTGGATTCTCATGAGCCCCACCATCAACACTCAATTTCACCATACTCCTCTTCGGCAATTCCCATTTAACAAAAGAAAGTTGGTTTTTTTTAATAGGAATAATCGGCACCTATAACCCTTCCATAACTAAATAATCATTTCGCTTCATAACCTGAAAGTTCTTCAAATTGCTGGACATATTATTAATCATAATTTTCACTTGTCTAATAATATCCTTTACCTGAAATGTAGCCCCTTCCATCCTTGCCGAGCACCTTGCTTTCCAAAGGCACCAAGAGATAACAATGGGCATCACTCCACGGATCCAACATGCTTGATTATTTTTTGCAGCTCTCCTCCACCAAAAAACCATCATCCCTCTCCAATTTCTGATCTGTGGCAACCTGATTTGACAAATATTAGCAAAATATTTCCAAACCATTTGGGCATTCAAACCCTCACACATAATATGCTGCAAGGTTTCATAATTTGGTTCTATACAATAATGACATTTAGAAACTAAAGGAATTCCCAACCGCTGAATTACATCATCCGTCGGCGCTACTCCTCTTTTCAATCTCGAGCAAAGAAAGGACATTTTCTTTGGGATTTTATCAAGCCAAAGCCACCTCCTCCACTCACATAATTCCCCATGTTTTCTACAAATATCCCATGCTGATTTGGTTGTGAAATTACCGTCCCAAGAGTTCTTCCATATAATAGCATTTGCCTTGTTTCTAATCCTCATGTTAGCTTCAGAAATCAACTACATAATTTCAAACGGAACCAGGTTGCGTACGACTTCCAGCTTAGGCCCCCTCTCATCAAACACGTCGACAACCTGCAGGTTTTCACTTCCCACAACCGGACACAAGTCCTTCAAAGGACCTCCCCCTAGCCAATTATCCATCCAGAAATTAATATTCCCAGCCCCAATAAACCACTTAGAGTTAAGAATAATTTTTGCCATCACCTCCATAATCCCCTTCCAAAACCGTGACCCTTTTTTCATGCTCATTAAATTATAAACATGTTCCCGGCGAAGATATTTTTCCCAGAAAAAATCTACCCATAGTGACACCCCAGTAACCAATTTCGATCCAAACTTCATAAAAAGAGATTCCTACACTTCCACCAAGTCTCTAATGCCAAGACTGTTGTGAAAAACGATGACAATGAATTGAAATATAACACCGAATGAGAAAACGATCACACACGCAATCACACACGACACAGGATGTACGTGGTTCGGAAAATTGCCTACGTCCACGGGAGCTGCAGAGGATTTTTATTAATGAGGAATCACACTACAAGATGGGTCACAACACTGTTCATCCACAGTGTTTTCGTAGCTGCTCTGTTACAGACTTAAGAGGCAAAAATCAGATTTATAGTTCAAACGGCGGAATCCCTAAATCGTATGTTCGCTCGAGCGGCGTGTCGAGCGCGCGTCGAGCGAACTTCCCTTCCGCATCCCGCTCGAGCCCACTGTCGAGCTGACGTCGAGCGTTCGACTCTGCCTGATTTCGCTCGAGTGGCCAATGCCTCCGCTCGAGCGAACTCCTCCTGCTCGAGCTCACTGTCGAGCCAACATCGAGTGTTCGACTCTGCCTGACTTCGCTCGAGCGGCCAATGACTCCGCTCGAGCGGTGTGAACCAGACTCCACATTACTCAACAATTCTCCCACTTGGAGACTGGTACACTCGCTGTATCACCGTCTTCCTCAAACATGATATCCTCCACCTCTGCAACACACTGCTCCTGTCTTCATTCTAGAAGACCAACTGAAGTTGCGCACAACTTCAGTTTCTCAAGCGTAACACCCTTTGTCAACATATCAGCAGGGTTCTTGCTTCCACATATCTTTTCAAGTAACAACTGTCCGTCATCTAACAATGACCGTATGAAGTGATACCTGATCTGAATGTGTTTGGTCCTGGAATGGAATGCTGGATTCTTGGCAAGGAATATGGCACTCTGACTATCACTGTGGAGAGTGCCTTTCTAATTCTTCTTACCCAATTCTTCCAAGAAGCCTTGTAGCCATACCATCTCTTTTGCAGCCTCTGACACTGCAATATACTCAGCTTCTGTTGTAGACAAAGAAACTGTTTTCTGTAAATTTGAACCCCATGACACTGCAGTACCACCAAGTGTATAAACAAAGCCCGTGGTACTCTTTCTACTGTCAATATCTCCAGCTAAATCAGCGTCAACATAGCCCTGCACCTCCAAGCTCTCTCCAGAGAAACATAAACAGGTTTCTGAGGAACCCTTTAGGTACCTCAAAATCCACTTCACTGCTTCCCAATGTTGCTTTCCTGGGTTACTCATGTATCTACTCACAACTCCCACTGCATGGGCAATATCCGGTCTTGTACAAACCATAGCATACATAAGTGAACCAATGGCTGAGGCATAAGGAACCTTACTCATGTAATCTCGTTCCTCCTCTGACTCTGGTGACTGATTCTTGCTGAGTCTGAAGTGACTTCCCAAGGGTGTGCCAACTGGTTTGGCCTTGTCCATATTGAACCTGCTGAGTACCTTATTCACATACTCAGCCTGTGAGAGTCTCAACGTACCTCTGACTCTGTCTCTGACAATTCTCATGCCAAGGATTTGCTTTGCAGCTCCCAAATCCTTCATTGCAAAGTGCTCTGACATCTGCTTCTTCAGATTATTGATCTCATCAATACTAGCCCCTGCAATAAGCATGTCATCCACATACAACAGCAAAATAATATAAGAATTGTCAAAATGCCTGACATAGCAACAGTGATCTGCCTGACATCTAATATACCCTGCACTGTGCATAAAGTTGTCAAATTTCTTGTACCACTGTCTAGGAGCTTGCTTCAGGCCATACAAGCTCTTCTTCAGCCTGCAAACTGAACCTTCCTTTCCCTGTACCACAAACCCCTCAGGCTGGTGCATGTAGATGTCTTCTTCAAGGTCTCCATGAAGAAAAGCTGTTTTCACATCTAACTGCTCAAGAAATAGATCTTCAGTGGCAACCATAGCCAGTACCATCCTGATAGTTGTGATCTTTACCACAGGAGAAAAGATCTCAGAGTAGTCAATACCCTGCTTCTGCTGAAAGCCTTTTACAACAAGTCTAGCCTTGTACCTCTTACTGCCATCATGCTCAGTTTTCACCCGGTACACCCACTTGTTGTGTAATGCCTTCTTCCCTGATGGAAGTTCTGTCAACTCCCATGTCTGATTCCCTAGCAAGGAATCCATCTCGTCTTTCATGGCCAGCTCCCACTTGCTAGAATTCTCATCTTGCAAGGTTTCTTCATAACTCTGCGGTTCTCCACCATCTGTCAACAGAATGTAATTCAAAGTAGGTGAGAAGCGCTGTGGGGGACGTATAGTCCTAACTGACCTGCGAACTGCAACTGTAGGAGTAGACGGTTCTGAAACTGCCTGCAGAATAATAGGAATGGGTGTACTAGACCCACTCTCCCCGTCACTCTCATCTCTACACTGCACTGTGACCTCTGGCAGGTCATCCAATCCTACAAACTCGGACTCCTGAGGAGCTACTGCAGGAACTGTACTCGACTTATCCTTGTACATCATTTTCTCATTGAAAATCACATTCCTGCTTCTTATGATTTTCCGACCCTGATCATCCCAGAAACGATAGCCAAATGCCTCGTCTCCATAGCCAATGAAATAGCATTTCTTTGACTTAGCCTCAAGCTTACTGCGAGCATCAGAATCAACAAGCACATAAGAAAGACAACCAAAGGTTTTAAGGTGAGAAAACTTAACCTCTTTCCCGCTCCAAACCTCCTCAGGCAATCCACAATCCAATGGAACTGATGGCCCTCTGTTTATCAAATAACCGGCAGTACTGACTGCATCTGCCCAGAAAGTGGGTGGTAGTCCAGCGTGCAACCTCATGCTTCTAGCACGCTCATTAATGGTCCTGTTCATACGCTCAGCAACTCCATTTTGCTGTGGTGTCCCAGGAATGGTCTTCTCCATTCTGATACCCTGAGCTGCACAGTACTCCTTGAACCCGCCATCAACATACTCACCACCATTGTCAGATCTCAAACACTTCAGTTTCAAGCCTGTCTCTGTCTCAACCATGGCTTTCCAAATTTTGAAAACATTAAATACTTCAGATTTATGTTTCAAAAAATAAATCCATACCTTTCTACTATGGTCATCAATGAACGTAACATAGTAGCGAGAACCTCCAAGAGATGCAACTGGAGAAGGACCCCACACATCTGTGTGCACAAGATCAAGTCTTCCTGTCTTTGGCGTCCTACCACTTTTCAAGAAGCTGACCTTCTTTTGCTTCCCCATAACACAACTCTCACACATACCGAGATCAACTGTCTTCAGTTTTGGTAGCTTGCCTCCAGACAGAAGTTCCGTCATGCCCTTCTGACTCATATGGCCAAGCCTACAATGCCACAAATCTGCTGTGCTCTCTGCAACGGTAGTAGCAATAGTGTCAATTAAACCAGTAGTCATATAAAGTGTACCAGTTTTCTTACCCCGAGCTAGTACCAATGCCCCTTTTGTGACCTTCCAGGTGCTATCTGAGAACACCACTGAATGACCACACTCATCAAGCTGCCCAACAGAAATGAGGTTCTTCTTCAACTCAGGAATGTGCCTGACCTTTTGCAAAGTCCATTTGTTCTTGCCAGGGAGTGCAATGTCAATGTCTCCCATCCCCACTACGTTCAAAGCCTCACCATCAGCCAAATATACCTTTCCAAAATCACCTGCAACATAATTCCTCATTAGTTCCCGGTGGGAAGATGTATGGAAGGAAGCCCCTGAATCCAGTATCCAGTCATCAACTGGACTATGAACTGCAAGCAATAGTGCATCCTGTACTTCTTCAGTTACCACATTAGCACTATCATTCTCCGTCTTCTTGGGGTTTTTGCAGTTTTTCTTTATGTGGCCAGCTTTGCCACAATTCCAGCAAGTTGCCTGCTGACCAGGCCTCGACTTGCTCTTGCCCCTATACTTTGATTTTGATCTTCCTCTGTTTGAATTCCTGTCATGTGATCTCCCTCGAGATTCAACATTCAGGGCTGAACTCAAACCCGAGGTCTCGCTTGAATCTTTCCTGCGCACCTCCTCAGCCAAAATCAAATCACGAATATCATCATACTTCAATTTATTTTTACCAGCAGAATTACTAACAGCCATTCTCATGGCTTCCCAACTATTTGGCAATGAAGCCAATAGTATCAGTGCACGTATCTCATCATCAAATTCAATTTCAACAGACGACAATTGATTTGTGATAGTATTAAAATCATTCAGATGTTGTGCAACAGACGTACTATCTGCCATTTTCAAATTGAATAACTTTTTCATCAGATGTACCTTGTTATTCGCTGACGGCTTTTCATACATACCTGACAAAGCCGCCATGAGATCCGCCGTCGTCTTCTCCTTGATGACGTTGTGTGCAACGGATCTCGACAGGGTTAATCGAATAACCCCCAGAACCTGTCGATCCAACAGATTCCAACTAGCATCATCCATCTTTTCCGGTTGCTGCCCCAATAGTGGAAGATGGAGTTTCTTCCCATAGAGGTAGTCCTCTATCTGCATCCTCCAGTATCCAAAATCCGTGCCATCAAACTTCTCGATCCCCGATACCTTCAATTCATCTCCGGCCATCGTTTCTCCTCAGACCCGAACCTTGGCTCTTGATACCAATTGTTGTGAAAAACGATGACAATGAATTGAAATATAACACCGAATGAGAAAACGATCACACACGCAATCACACACGACACAGGATGTACGTGGTTCGGCAAATTGCCTACGTCCACGGGAGCTGCAGAGGATTTTTATTATTGAGGAATCACACTACAAGATGGGTCACAACACTGTTCATCCACAGTGTTTTCGTAGCTGCTCTGTTACAGACTTAAGAGGCAAAAATCAGATTTATAGTTCAAACGGCGGAATCCCTAAATTGTATGTTCGCTCGAGCGGCGTGTCGAGTGCGCGTCGAGCGAACTTCCCTTCCGCATCCCGCTCGAGCCCACTGTCGAGCTGACGTCGAGCGTTCGACTCTGCCTGATTTCGCTCGAGCGGCCAATGCCTCCGCTCGAGCGAACTCCTCCTGCTCGAGCTCACTGTCGAGCCAACATCGAGCGTTCGACTCTGCCTGACTTCGCTCAAGCGGCCAATGACTCCGCTCGAGCGGTGTGAACCAGACTCCACATTACTCAACAAAGACCACCCTCTTCCACCGGTTTACAAATCTTATACCACGCTACCCATTTACGTTTCTTATTTGCCAGCGAGGATCCCCAAAGGAAATCTGAAAAAATCTTGTTAATCATCCCAAAAACTGCCTTGGGCACTTTTACTACTGACAAAATATGAATAGGCATGCTATTTAAAACATGCCGTAAAAGCAAAATCTTACCACCAAATGATAACATCTTACTCTTCCACCCAGCAAGTTTTTTCTGAATTCTAGCCAAGATACAATCAAATAAAGATATTTTCAGCCTTCCCAAATATAACGGAACTCTCAAATATACACACGGCAAAGATCCCTCTTCAAAACTGGAAATTTCTTTGAGGTCATATCTTCTAGCCAAAGACATGTGAGGAGGAAAGAAAATGGTAGACTTACTTGGACTCATTAATTGTCCAAATATCCTCTTGTAGCGATGAAGAGTTGCCATGATCCTTCTTAAAGATAATCTTCCACCATTGGTAAAAATTAAAACATCATCCGCATATAGTAAATGGGAGATAAGAGTGCCTCCCCCTGGATGATAAGGCTTAACAAGCCCAAGACTGAACTTCTGATGCAACATGCGCGACAAGAGCTCCTGCTACAAAATAAACAAATATGGTGAGAGAGGATTCCCTTGCTGTACTCCCCTTCATGCCTGGAAAAAACCCTTTGAATAGCAATTCAACATAATAGAATAAAAAGGAGAGGAAATAGTATTAAAAACTACATTCCTCCACTTATGCGAGAATCCCAATCTACGTAAAACCTCAAGAAGGAATTTCCAATTCACATGATCATAAGCCTTTGCCGTATCTAGCTTTAACATTACAGTACCTCCTCTCACCTTCCTATTCATCCCTTGAGCTAATTCTTGTGCCAAGGCCATATTATCAAAAATACTCCGACTTGGGATGAATGCTACCTGTTCCTTAGAAATAATTTTATCAAGAATAGGCGCCAGATGTGAAGCCATAATTTTTGTCATGATTTTGTAAACCACCGAACACAAACTGATAGGCCGAAACTAACCAAAGCCCACAGGTTCTTCCACCTTAGGGATCAGCACCAAATTTGTCGCACCAAAAAACTTAGAAAAAGGGTTACCTTCAAAGACTTCCTTTGCCATATCTACAAGATCAACTTTCACAATATCCCAAGCCAAAGAAAAAAATGCAGCTGAAAAACCATCCGGTCCCGGACTACTGTCCATAGGAATAGACCGAAGAGCACTATAAACTTCCTCTTCCGACGGGACCCTACACAAGGCCTCATTCTCCCCATCGGTCACAACAGCGGATAACAAAGCCAATTCCTGCTCCTGAAAACATACATTAGATCCCATGAAGAGCCACTGATAAAGCTGGACAGCCTCCAAATGCACTGCTTCAGCCGACTCCAGTAATCTTCCATCCTCCAACACCATTTTATCAACAATTTTATTTTTTTTCTTCACCCTCATCGTAGCATGAGAAAACTTAGAATTGGAATCCCCGTCAGCCAGCCACTTGATGTGAGATTTTTAACAAGCTAACATCTCCTCCCGATTAACCCATTGCAAATGAGCCTTTTTTACTTGTAGCATCTCTTCTTCCACCTGCACTGAAAAATTTCTTACAAGATCTTCCTCAGAGCACAGAATATGATTTTCGATTTTATTAATCTCCACCTCAACTCGACCAAAGATTTCTCTATTCCATTTTTCCAGCTCATACTTCAACCTTTTCAATTTTCTACTAATCCTCACCATAGCACATCCCTCCACATTTTCCCCCCAACTCTGCGCCACCAAAGATAGAAACCCTTCATGAGATCCCCACATACGTAAAAATCTAAAAGGCTTCACAATATTAATATTCTTCTTAAACAAAAGAAACAACATAGGCGAATGATCCGAGGATGACCGAGGAAGATAACTGTAAGTCGACCCCTCAAACAAAGTAATAAACTGCATGTTGACAAAAATACGATCCAAACGAGCCCAAATATGCCACCCTCCATTCCGACCATTACACCAAGATAGTTTGTTGCTGCAAGAAGGAGACTCTATTAAAGCACAATCATTAATCCAATCATTAAAGTCAGCTTTAGCCCAAGGAGCCTTGAAAAGACCCCCAATCTTTTCACTATCCACTCGAATAATATTAAAATCACCCCCAATGAACCAAGGTTGCCCCTGAAGGTCTTGTAGCCTAAGATAATCCCATAACTCCAATCTTTTTTCCCGAAAACAACTAGCATACACGAACGAAGAGAAAACACGCCTTGAACCAAACACAAACCAACCAGAAATAGCTTGATCTGAACAAGCAGTCATCTGAAAATCCACCTCAGCCGCCCAAAACAACCATATCTTCCCCCCCATTTCAGCATTATTCACACATGAGGGGAAACCCATCCATCTCGCCCACCAACTACATTTATTTTCACTCGAAAAAGGCTCTAAAATAGCCACCACCAATGGCCGGCTTTTATTTAAAATATGCTGAAGTCTAAACTTCGACGAAATAATGCCCCTAATATTCTAAATCCAAATAGACATAAAAGAATTAAAGAAATTTTTTAGAACGTGTACGTCATTCCAGAGCAACAACTAATTTCTCTTTTCTCAACCCCTTTACCTTTTTTAGAGGAACATGCATATCTGGATCGGAATCAAACACCTTGATAGCCAGTTCATTTAATTCTTCATCTTGACCTCCTTCCGAACCCGCTCAGTCAAATTCACCTGTTTCCAAACTTTCCGAATACAGAAAATCACTATCTCTAGCCATGCCCCAAAGTTCAAACTCTAAGGATTCATCTATCATCCTCAATATACTTCTCGGCGCAGAATTATTTGAGCTGTACAGTGCCTCTGATTCTAATTTTGAAGAGTTTTCATCCTCCATATCACTCCATTTCGTTGGACTATTATTCGATGGGTGAATCAGCAGCACAATCCCCAATACTCCATCCGTCTCCAAAGCGTTTTCCCAAATACTTCCATCTGGACTCCCATCAGCCTGATTCTCTACAGCACACCCAGTCTCCAGCTGCTGCGTCTTCATCGATTCTGGAAGCAATTCCTGCATCCCACACAAAATAGTAACTGGCTGAAGTGTCGCACAACAAATCCCCTGCTTTTCTGAAACCAGAACCGGTTCCGTCTACTGTGACTCCTGACATTTTTCTTCACAACAATCATATCCTACTCTAGCAGAGAGATAAAAATGGTAGGGACTTTAGCTCCAATCTTCTCCATTTGACGTTTTATAATTCTATCCAGAATCACTTGTCTTCTTGATTTCAAACTCTCACCTTTCTCAACCTGCACCAAATTCTACACAAGTTTTCTATCCTTAGAGACGACTTCCTTCTAAGCAGCCTTTCCAGAATTAGATTGACCTCCTCCTTCCTGAGCAGCCTTCTTTCTCTTGCTCACTCGGCTCCAGTTATACCTCTCCTCTGTATGTCCCTGTTTATGACAGGAACAACAATAGCTAGGAACCGACTCATAAACGATTTCTTGAAAATGACTAGACTCTCCATGGGCTGCACCCAACCAGAACGATTTCCTTAATGACCCAGCAACATTAATCTCCACGCATATACGACCTGCTTCAGGACGTGTTACACAGGTCGTTGCATTATCCCTCTTCAAAAATTTTCCAATACCATCACCAATGCTCCGTAAGATAGACTCCTGAAAAAAATTAGGTGGAAGCCCAGGTAGAGACAGCCACACCGGAACCCATGGCGAATCTTCTTCTTTAATGAAATCGGGAGACCAATGGAAAACCCTGTACGAAACCCCCAGCACTTCAGAGTTACCTCCAACCATCACTGAATTAAAATCATCCTCCATCACCAGCCGAACAAGGACATTACGTGGGTTCCTTAACTACCCAATAACTGGCATAGCTTTCAAACCCCAACGATGCTGTATAAAACCTCTAATTTGGTCTGACGACAGTCTTCTCTGAAGGAACTTCAAGACTACATAAAATCAAAATGGCTCTGCTAAGCTCTGTACCTCTACCTTTGAGAACACGAAATACATCTCTCCATCTAGGAATTTCGGCTCTCTATGCAGGATGTTAACGCTGGGCAACAGTTGAGGATTAGCCCCCAATACTTTCACAAACCGGCGTCGTGTTGGCTCCAAACTAGCCTTTCTGTCTGAAACCGTCTCACGCATTCCAGATTGCCTCAGGATCGCTTCCCCCACCGGCCCAACGGCTGCCGGTGGCGGCATAGGGCCGGCGCCCCCAACACCAAACAGAAAACTGGTCCTCAAAGTTGAGAGAAAAAAACCTAGCGCCACGTCATCTCAACCTAGCGCTTTTATCATGCCAACCATCCCCAATTCATACAGGTTTTGTTTTCTTTTATGTTGTCTTTAATTTAACCATATTGATTGTTTTTAAGCAAGTATGTTTGTCGGTTTTTATTAATTTATCGTTAATATCGATAGTTCAACTCTTTGTGTAATAATTAGAGTGATTATAATAATGTTTTTTATGCCTGTAAACCCTAGGTGTAATGGTTGTAATCATGATATTTCTCCATTATAAATGAGAACTATCAATAAAAATTAGAGTACCGTCCTTTTCTAAAAAAAAATCACTTTCCAATTTCAGATCTTTAACTTTTTAATTCATTTAATCATCAACAGATCATTATACATTTTCTAAATTTTTAAATAAAATACAAAAAATAATAGAATTTTTTTAAGTTCAAAAATAAAAATAATATTAAAAAAGTTATATTCTAATAATATCTTAACTTAAAATATTTTTGTTTAAAATTTTCTCGTTTCTCAAAATTCAAGAAAATATCTTAATCTAATTGTTTCACTACTATTCACAAAGAGTCCTTCTACACAACCACCCACTGTACACGCAACCCCCTCACTCCAACCAACGTGGCATTTTAAGGCAATTTATATATTTATTAAACTGAAAACCACTCCCTAATCCCTATCTTGTCGTCTTCCTTGCACACAATTTTCAGACTTGCGTTTTCTTTAAAAAAAAACACTCTACCATCCACCTTCCTCTCCGTCACATATTTTTCTCTCCGATCTCTCAACCCAAAATCGAAAGGGAAATTCGAAAGACCCATAAAGAGAATTATTTTTTTTTATGGGTGTTCGAACCCTGATTTTTCTCGATGTCGTACTTGTTTTTTTTCTCGTGTTGATTCAGGTGCTTCTATTCAAAACCGGGTTGATTCATGTCGTGAAGAAATGGTGGAGATGGATCGAAGATTGCTTTCATGTTCACCAGTTCCTCAAAGTCCCCGAATTCAATGAAGGTATGCAAGAGAATCAGCGTTATCTAAGAGTTTCCCTCTACCTTAACTCCTTGCCTAGTCTCGAAGACTCCGATTTCACCAACCTTGTCACCGGCAAGAAGCCTAATGACATCGTTCTCTGCCTCGACCCCAACCAAACCGTCGAGGACAACTTTCTTGGCGCCATATTGACATGGACCAACGCTGACAAGATGCTACCCAACGACTGCAGAAGCTTCGTCCTGAAGGTCCGAAAGGCGGACAAGCGCAGAATCCTTCGGCCGTATCTCCAACACATCCACTCGGTGGCTGATGAAATTGAGCTGAGAAAACAGCGAGACCTGAAGCTGTACATGAATATCAAGCACGGCCAGGACGACGACGATCATCACCATCATCATCATCGTAGCGGGGGTGGTGACGGAAGGGAGGATCAGAGGGAGGAGGACGTACGTGAGAGGGCAATTTTCGTTTATGGGTCTGAGGGTTTTGGTCACTCCGGCGTCGTGAGAGTCCTGAGAGGGAAGAGGGAGGATCGTGAGAAGGAAGAGTGAGGTCTGAGAGTCTGAGAGAATTTCGTCCCACCCGATGCAAAAGTCGATTAAGCCGTGATGTTGCCTCCGGACCGGGTTCGCCACGTCAGGAGTGCGGCGTGCATTTTAAAAACCGGGGGATGGATAGATTAATTCATTCATAAATCATTTCACTACTATTTACATAATTGTCATTTTATCTCATAACTAAAACATGCCCTAAATATGATTTGACTACATATGGGTTCTGAGTTGATTTACAATGATCTAAGTTAATATGTGATAATAATGATTTAAGATGTTTGAATGGATTTTTTGTACCCATTGATATATATTTAAATGTACCATGTAGAATGAGACCGATATATTTCAATATTCACGTTTATTGACTAACATTATGCATGGTGGCCATAGAGGCGGCTTAAGTTTTTACCATTTTCCACTACGAACTGTAGTTTCAACGCCATGTGCCATGATAATTCCAAACTGAGAAATTGCTCGCAAAGTCAATACACGACAGACTTGCAATTCACAACCATTCATCGGAATCTCTCTCTCTCTCTCTCTCTCTCTCACTTTTCAACTTCACGTGCGGTATGTTCAATAATTAATGTTTTCAATTTTCTCGTTCCATGCCAATCAAAATCTAAATACGGATCATTACATTCGTACTAAAGTTAATTTATTTGTTAAATAATTACTTTCTCAATATAAACTATAAGATAATTTGTTTTTGGTAAATCATTAAATTCCTCGTCAATATAGACTAGTGATTTTCAAGTTTTCATCAGTCCTCAAAATGTTTCAGAAATTTTGGACAAGTTTTATGAGCATGCGTGATAATGATCAAGTCTAATCGAAATCCAACATATAGATGTAACGCTGTCCTTATAGTGAGACTTTATAAATAATTTTAGAAAATGAGATGAGAATTACTGAACCTTTTAAGCTTTTTCCTTTGCTTCCTAAGATGTAAAAGATTCTATGTTTAAAATTAAAAGTTGTTCTATTAATTAAAAAAGAGTTTATAGAGGAGATCGTTAAATTAAACTAAAAGTTATTTTACAAAAGATTCTTTCATACATTATGTAAACATGCCTAGGCTTCGCTCACCCTTCCCTTAGGTCATGTCTATCCTGATGCCTCTTTCTCATTTTGTTCTTGAGAGGGGGAGGTACATACATAGAAACCAAATGAGTTATATATTCAATAAGCATTACTTTAGACTGTAAAAATATACTAACATAGGTTTCATTTATGTATTGGATCGAATTCACTACAACAAATACTGCTTTATGCCGGAAGGGCACGTGGTTGGAAAAAGTATAAGATTAGTGGGAAAGGACTTTTTCTCACCAAACTGTTATGTGGGAGACTCATAACTTAAAATTGGTGACATTAAGTTTTTTTTTTCCCACTAAAGCACCAACTCATGAAAAATACCCATTTTTTCCCACCAAATAATATGCAAAGAAAGTCCATGGATTTGGTGGGATATAAGAAGCAAAATCGGCATATTTTAAAAGTATTCATTTTTCCCCACCACATTCATCTATATACTTTACTATGTAAAGCATTTATTTCATTTAAAAACATTAAAAGGTGGCATTTTTCTTTAAAAAGCTTTTCTTTTCTCATAAATTAAAACATTTCTCACACCTTGTACATTCTTTCATAAAAAGCTAAATGATTCATACATTAAACTAATCTTTTCACTTTTCCTCTGATTGGTACACATTGTAACGCTTCGTGTATCGGGGTTTAGAAGTTGTTTAGAGTCGGATTCCGCCCGTGGCCATACTTTGGAAATCCTATTCAATCAGAGGGTAGCACTAGGTGCACTACCAGCACTACTTACCTGGCATTGCAATTTGCTCAATCTATTGGTACAATCATTCATTCATTTAGTCATAGCCATTACGTATTTTCATACATTCATTCTATTCCTTTCCTTTCCTTTCATTTAGTCATTCCTTTCAGTCATTTCATTTTCATTCATTCCTTATATCATCCAATTTCCATTTCATTTCATAAACATCATTTAAAAGCATAAGCATGAACATCATCATTTTAATATCATTTCATAGCATCCCTTAAACATCTTTCATAGCATCATTTAAAATTCATTTTATAGCCTCATTTAAAATTCATTTCATAGTGTCATTTAAATACACTTTCATTACATCATTTAAACATCGTTTCTTAGCATCAAGAATAAACCTCAACAATTCATTTCATGGAAAATAAAGACAATAACTACTGCATATAACATCCATTCACATACATAAAACTATTACTTTGGGAGCATAAATAGGGGCTCCAAAGAAGGCCTTTACATAAATATAGTTTTAAGGAAAATGCCAGTATGCCGCCTAAGTTTGCCCCCTCATTTTGGCCACTTATGTATTAATTTTTTTTAATTTTTTTTCTTTACTTAATGATTAAGGAAGTGATTTTTAGTGTATTGATATATTTTTTTTATTTTTTAAAAATATTAAAAAAATGTAAAAAAAGAAAAGAATAAAAAAATAAGATGGGAAACTTGTGTTAGTGGCCACGCCCCAGCAGGCAACACACAAGAATTACTCTACTTTTAAACATTAATACTTAGCATACTTTTATAAAATATCATTTCATTTTCCTTTATCGCATAAAATAACATTTTTCATAAAAAATTTTCATTTTCATTTTCATAACATTTAGAAATCTCTGGAAATGTATGAATATAATTCTTACTTGGACTCCATGCATTTTTCATTTCATGCAGTCTATTCATGTGCATGTCAGATGACAACCGACCTACATACATAACTTTACATCATTCTTTTCCTCCTGTGCATAAGCAACGAAACTTAAAAAAAGTATAAAACGCTCTTGACTGGACTTCCTTCACTTAGACATGCTTTACTATCCAAGTGCATCCTCCATATTTTGCTTTATCACCCTCCAATAAATTCTCAAACCCATAGCTTGGAACCCACTTGAGGTCACCTTTCCAACACAAAAAATTCTACTTCAAGTTCTTATTTTTTAAAGTGAACCTCACATATTCACTTTAAAGGTTAGGACACACTATTACCTCCATCACACTCTTCCTACCAAAACCATCCATTCCAATGTATAACTTGAATCGACCAAGTTATACAATTCAATCCTAGTCAATACATACATCTCTTCATTTGTTCATGCATAATCTAACAACACTTCATCGTAATCTAAACAATGCATAATATATAACTTTAAGTAAACCTTGAGGCTTAAATATCTTATACTCATGCTTAAGATAGACTATCCATTACATATGGTAAATTTGTCCTACACATGCATCCAACCAATTTACGCATGCACTGAACCATTTTATCACCTAAAATCAACATATAGGCTACCAAACACCCACTTGCTTGCAAGCTTCCTACCAACCAATTCAATCCCAACCAACACATCATTGTACAAAGCACATCCAAACTATAGAATTTATCCCAACACTTCACACGACACACACAACATACAACCACATCACCAACTACACAACATCCCATCACTTTACATGGCATCTAACCACTTAACAAATTGCACAATGATCCATATCTATTCCTGTCACTTCATACGACCTATAACCAAAATACCAACTTCACATTACCAATTCACAACATCAGAACAAATTTCACAACTACATAACCATCCCAACACTTCAAAAAGCACAACAACATCACAGCTTCATATTTAATCTCAACACTTCATAACATTCTACCATATCACCAACTAATCATAGTTGTACAACAACCCCATCACTTCAAACTACTTACAGCCACAACATAACTACACTATAATGCCCATCACCTCAATTACACAGCCACATCACAAACAACTTTGTTCACAATTCATAACATAACACATTTCACAATACTCAATCACAACACAAAGCACATCTCACGAGACTAAATCAACTTCAACAACAAAATATTTTGGATGTAAAGGGATAGAAATTATACAATAAATAAAGAGCTGAAATTGCTGCTTGCCACTTGGTAATTGGTGGTCTCGTGGTGGTGGCTACAGATGTGCAAGAAGGGGCTAGGTTACCATGGTGGATCTTGGTTTCGGTGGTTGGTCATGGGGCCTAGGTGGTGAGGCCATGGCTGGGCAAATCGGGAAGGGAGATGGACAAGGGTGGTCGTAGCATGCTGTGGTGACAGAGGGAGCTAACGATGGTGTGGTTGGTTAGTTGTTGGTAGTGGCAAAGGCCATGAGTTGAGAGAGAGAGAGAGAGAGAGAGAGAGAGAGAGAGAGAGAGAGACATGCAGTTATGTGCATGACAGTGGGCTATTGGGTTGGTGCATGGAGGTGGTGCTATCGGCTGAGGAGACGTGGCAGCGCTGAGTTGCTAAAAGAGAGAAGAAGTGAAATCGGGAAAAGAGAGAAAGAGATATATGCGGAATGATGTGAGGCTATGAAGGAGGAGGGACTGGTCACCGACAAGGTGCGACGATGGAGATCCGAAGTTGTGCCATAAGCAACGGTGGTGGGGCCTTGTGCTGAGGCGAGAGATCACGAGCTGGGGGGGTGGTGCATGGAGAGAGAGAGAGAGAGAGAGAGAGAGAGAGAGAGAGAGAGAGAGAGAGAGAGAGAGAGAGAGAGAGGAAAATGAGGAAACTAAGGCCTTTGGGGCAATTAATCTAGGCCCTACATCTAGGGTTCCTAACCTAGATCCAACGATGAAGATAAATCCAACTAAAAGAAAACACAAGTAGAAATAAAGAATAGAAATAATTGCAAGGGAAATACACTAAGTTTTAAACCTTCTTTTATTCTTGATCTTAAATAAAATGATGAGTTTTAGTAAATGTTTTTATAAGAAATAAAAGCATGTAAATAAATAGAGTTTTTAACATAAAATAAAATAATGACTCTTGAATAATTTTGGTAAAGAAATAAAGTGTGACATCCCTCATTTCCTTGTGTTTTTAATTAGTTATTTTACTAATTATTGTATTGGTTCCTTTATTTTAAATTGATTATTATTATTATAGTATTTTGTCATGTTTACTGTTTAAGTTGTGTAATTTATTTTAATGTACTTTTATTGTTATTAATTACTGTCTATTATTTATTGGCTCTTAATTTCAATTTATTTTTATTGATGGTTTTTACTATTTTATTTTACTGTTACTAAGTTTTTGTATTTTATTTGTCCTTCTACTTATTTTAAGTTAGTTAATTCTATGTTTATTTTCTTACCCTTGGATCAGTTTTAAGACCTCCAAGATCAAGGGCCAGGATTTATTTTCTTTTCCATTTCTTTTCTCTTTCTTTTCCCGATTTTCTTCCCTTTTTCCCTCTCTCTCTTCCCTCCCCCAGTTTGTGCGAATCCCCCTCCCCCTCTCAACCCGAGCACTTCCCTTACAACCATGTTGACCACCTCCATTGGCTTCCTCTCACACCAGCAACCTCCCCCATTGAATCCAGCCACCATCCAACCCACAACAACTCTCTCTCTCTCCATCACAAGGAAACCCATGGGTTTCTCTTCCTTCTACCATTGCCAACACCGCCGCATGCGACCACATCACCACCAACGACAACCTTCCCTCCATGGCTAGCTAGTAGCCCCTGTAGCTTCCCCCTTCAAATTTCTGAGTTTTGAAACCCATTGCCATCAATTAAAAGCACTGCTTCACCGCTTTAATCTTCTAGAGTTGCATTTGATCATTGTACTTAGCTTTTCAAAGATTTTTCTTGAGATTTAAATATATTTTTACGCTAACATAATTTTTATAGTCTGATTGGTTGTGACGGCCATGGATCCAAGAATTGTTGGAAAATTTATTGTAGTTGTTGTCAACTATGGGTTTTGGGCCGTATTGGAGGATGGGTTTATTTGTGGAGTTAGTTTGTGGGTTTGTGCACTTGGATTTATGATTGGTATATTTTATTTGATGTGTGATGTGCCATGCCATTAAATATACTGTTTGCATGCATTTTCATATGACATGTTTGAAGACTGAGTTTTTATGCTAAGAAAATACTTTGGGTGCATGTGTAATGAAATGATGGAAAGAAATGACAGAAAAGAAAAATGAACTGTAAGGATGGTGATAAGTAAGGACAATGGTAAGTCCCGCTTACTGTGCTAGTAGTAGGGATAGTGGTAAGTAAGGACAATGGTAAGTCCTACCTACTGTGCTAGCAGTAGGGATGGTGATAAGTAGGAATGATGGTATGTCCCGCCTGTGATTCCCTCCTACAATGACTATATGAATGGATATTTATATGGGTCATTTTTTGGAAAAAAGTGGGTTTATGATTAAATGGATACAAGGACCATTTTCTGGAAAAATTACGGATTTATAATTGGGTTGTTTTTTGGAAAAATGACAGTTGGTATTTTAATGAACGTGTTTTGGGCCAAATTAGATTTTTTGGGGTGCATTGGAGAATGGTCATTTTCAAGAAAAATGATGCTTTGGTCTCATGCATGTTTCATTATGTGCACGCATACATGTTGGTTGTATTAACATATTTTTATCTCTTAGGTTGTTTGTTGATTACTTACTAAAATTCATAATCTCACATGGTATTCCTACCCTACGGTTCCATTCCATGGAATCGTAGATTTTGATGTAAAGAATGACATTGAGCCCGAGGGATTGGCTAAACTGGAGGAGTGACCTGGGTTGCTTGTTGGCTATGACATTTATTTCCCCTTTTGTCTATGTATTTTGGCATTGTATTATATTTTGCTGGATAATATTAAAACCTTTTGAAAGACTTTTATTATGGTGAATCTATATTCAAAAATCTGGTACTTAGTTTGCTATCTTTTATTTATCTGCAGCGATGTTTGCTATACACACTTTTTGCATGTACACACACTTTGCACTTGGCATTTGGAGTGTGTGTCCCGTGTCATCATCATCCCCGTTTCATGATTCCCATCTTTACATACGTGGGAGTTGAGGTGCCACATAAAGACAATTAAATAAAATTGAACAAGTTATAGCTTGTTGTCATCAGTTGCCCCTTGATCGCTTCCCCCACCTTGTAGATGCAATCCCTCGTTGGACTCGGAAAGTGCCTTAATCCTAATGAGTTTGATCCATCTATTTGGACTTTGTAACCCTAGTTGATTGCTTACTTTTTGTATGGTTATTTCCAAATTTGGCTTTTGGTAGTACTTTTACAAGATTTTCATTCACCACAATAAGTCCCTACACTGCCATTATTGATTTGGCATTGATTTTGGTTTATTACATGTTATGTCAATAATTTTGATTGATTTTTGTTGATTTTATCTGACTGATTTATGTGCAGCAGCCTCTTTTGATTTTGGTTATTTATATGACTGATTTTGGTTGATTTATGTGATTGATTTTTGTTGCTTTTATGTAACTGAATCTGTTGGTATGATTTAATTTCTTTGGGGCTGTGTTTTTCTCCACACGTCTTTGTGATTCACAACTCTCAACATACAACATATTTTGGGGGCTGTTTTGAATGATTAATATAATATATATATATATATATATCTACATGATCTTTTTCTAGTAGAAGTTGCTATATAAATAGGGAAATGAGAAGTGGACAATTTGTGTAGTCTTCAAGTAAGAATACCGGCCACTCACATGATTAATATGTATATGAAGCATTATTGCCATACATATCTATTATTTTTACTATTATGATCAATGTCATTGTTGTTGTTATTGTTGTTGTTATGTTGAGCAAACTAGAGTAGATCAGCAGAAGTTAATAGGGTTGATTTCTTTACATGTAACTCAAGGGTTGAATTGGGATGACTGGCCTCCAAATTAAAGTAGAAAGATCTTTTATAATATGATGAGATTACATTGATTAAACCATGTGGCCAATGAAACATTAATTTCTAATTATTATATATAGCACATTTTATGATATTGTAGAATTAGGCTGATGGACATTATGTATATATATAGAATGATTTATCAGACAGTTCAAAAGAACAACCATTTAAAATGGACACAAGTTAGAATAATCCAAGAAAAATTTAACATGAAATGAGGCAAGAGACTACATATTTAATTGGTTGAGTTTTTTATTTTATTTAATGACACTGATATATTGTTCTTAGTTCTATGCATTAGCCAGGGAAACGTACTAACCAAAGTGGTGCTTCTTCACCTGTGCCAGTACCTAAAATATTTTTTGTTCATCCTCTCAAATTCTATTATTTTAGTCACACTATATGATATATGAGTGTTTGAGGATCTGCCCAATGAATCCAATAAAGCCACTAAGCCCAATGACTCTAAAGATGAACTCATTACCCAGCCCATTGTCTAATATGATATTGAATCTTAATTCTGGGAATATTCTGGATGACTTAGGCAGTAAACTATATCTCATTGGAAAGCCTCATGTCTCTAGTTTCCAATGCATCAAATGGTGTGCAATTTGGAGTCTTCTAGAGGAAGTTATGAGGATTTTACTGACGACTGTGCAAGGCTGGTAGAATGTAGCGAATTTTCAGATTTTCTCATGTCTTTCGGAATTCTCTAGGTAATATTTTTAATTAATGTTAGTTGGGAAGTAGCAAGTTCTAATTACCCATGCCTAGAGGGTTGTTCCAAGTTTTCCTATATATTTAATGTTAGTTAGAATTCTCCAGATTTGAGTTGATTACAAATTTGAGCTTTTAGCTTATGAAGAGGAGCTTCTTCTTATAACTCTTATCCTTCGGTGGATTTCGATAGGTGGCGAGTTCTTGCTCTATATCCCTTGTGTGTTTCCTTTGGGTGGTGATTTTTTGTATCCCTTTGATGTTCTTGTTCGGGTAGAGAGCTTATCTTCCTTTGGGAGGTGCTATCTATATCCAATTGGATCCTTTTATCTTTTATTTCCAATCATTATAAGCACAATATCAGGTCGTACTAGAGCTTTTGGTTATCATGGCGGCTCGTCATCATGGACCAAATATTGAATCACCTCCTCTTCATGAAAGAAATCTATGTGATATTGAAATGGATGAGTTGAGGAGATAAGTTCGGCAATTGCAGTAGCGTCTTGAGCGATTTCAGCCATTTGATCATAATGGTTCTCATCATAATTTTTATGGTCACTCTTTTGAAGGAGAAAATGAAGAAGGAAATCCTTTTGAAAATCCACTCTACCATTCTAAAAGTGAAGCATTTCCTCTTCAATGTGTTCCATGGAATCATGGTTTTCAAAAGGATCAACTAGATATGAAAGTTGATATTCCAAAGTTTGAAGGAAAAATGCAATTGGAGGAGTTCAGTGATTGGCTATATTCAGGTTATCTTTGATTATAAAGATGTTCTAGATCATCATAAGGGGAAGCTTGTTGCCATTAAATTAAAGAAGTATTCTTCTTTATGGTGAGAGAATTTGAAGAAGCAGCAAGCTTGTGAAGGTAGAAGCTATATTGTTACTTAGGGAAAACTGAGAAAAACATCTTAAGAGAAAAATTTTGCCAAAAAACTATCGCCAAGATATTTTCCTTAAGTTCCATAATCTTAGACACAGGGAGAGTATTGTGGAAGAGTATACTGCAGAATTTGATCATCTACTTATGAAATGTGATATTGCCGAACCAAAAGAGTAGAACTATTGCTTGCTATCTTGGTGGGCTACAAATAGAAATTGGGAATGTTGTCCAATTACAGCCATATTGACCTAATGCTGACGTTATCAAGCTGGTATTGAAGGTGGAAAAGCAACTTAAGGGGGCTCGTGGAAGTAGCCACTAGTTTGTGACAAAAGATGGGCATCCCAGTCAAGGGAGTGCTTTAACCACCAAACAAATTTTGGAAGGTAAGGTTGTGAATTGTAAATTCTCAAAGAAGGAAGTGGGAGCTGGTTCAAGTTGTCCAATCGTTGATTCTTGCAAATGTTTCAAGTGCCAATGAATTGGTCATATTGCTTCGGATTGTCCAAATGTGACTTTTATTGAAGAAGAAGATGGCAAGGAAATTGAGGAGAATTTAGAAGGTGAAGTGGAAGAAGAAGAGGTCACCTATGCAGACAATGAAGAATCTCTTGTTGTTCAGCGAAGTCTAAGTGTGGTCGTAAAGATGAAGATGAGTGGCTTCAAACCAACATCTTTCACACAAGATGTACTTCTCATGGTAAGGTCTGTGATGTTATCATTGATGAAGGAAGTTGTGAAAATGTTGTGGCAGAAAATATGGTGGACAAATTGAAATTGAACATGGAGCCACATCCTCATCCTTACAAGCTTACTTTGTTTTGCAAGGGAAATGAGGTAAAAGTCAATAAGTAATGTCTTCTTCAATTTTCTATTGAAAAGAATTATCAAGATTAAGTACAGTGTGATGTTGTGCCTATGGATGCATGTCATTTACTACTTGGTAGACCTTGGTAGAATGATAAAAGAGCTATCTGTGATGGTTTTAAAAACACCTATGTTTTTGTAAAAGGTGGAATGAAGGTTGTCTTAGGTCCTTATCGTATTGAGAAGACTCCCAAACCTGATAAATGAGAGGGAACTTATTTACTCGTGAAATTTGGTTTTAAGAAAGAGTTAGAATATGCTACTGAAGGTTGTGCTCTTGTGATCCTTCACAATGCCATCCAAAAAGCAAAGCACTTCAACAATGAGAGCACACGAGCACCTTTGCCCTAAAAATTACAAGAGTAAATTGGACAAGAGTCAACTACTCTTGGTCCTAGAGGCAAGAGTTGAAGGAGAGGAATGGGAGAAGAATCTAGGGATGGCCAAGTATATTGAGAATAAAAACCATGGCTGCCCTTGCTAGGATGCTAATAGTGGATGAGTTACCCTTTAGAGTTGTTGAGGGCCAAGGGTTTTAGCACTACACTGAATCTCTTAATCCTAGCCTTCCTACTCCTTCTTGATTTACAGTAATGAGGGATTGTATGAGGCTATTCTTAAAAGAGAATAATAGCTTGAAGAAATTTTTTTTTTACGACCAAACAAAGAGTGCGTTTGACAACCAACCTTTGGACTTCTATCCAAAACATTAATTACATGTGTCAGGGCTCACTTTATTGATAGTAGTTGGTAGTTGCATAAGCAAAACATTTCATTTACTTTGATTAGCAATCACAAAGGGTAAACGATTGGGAAGTGAGTTCAAGGAGTGTATGCTTGATTGGGGCATTGACAAAATTCATACAATTATGTAGACGATGCTACATCTAACAACACCATATTATTGATTGGTTGAGAACAAGGGAAATGGAAAGTGAGGAGTGTGTTGCGGATCATGAGTTTATTTACATGAGGTTTATTGCACACATTTTAAACCTTGTTATCAGTGAAGTCTTCTCCTTAAAGACTTGCCACTTTCAAGGGTTGTATTCATAGGTCAAAAGTTCCATGTTCTAGGTTCTTGTCTCTTGATGTGCCTACTAGATTGAACTCGGTTGAACTTACGCTAGACATGGCTAATAAGTGTCAAAAAGCCTTCAAACTTTTACTTGATGAGGATTCCTACTCACGAGTTTATCTATCTGAGGATGGGCCTTGGAAAAATGGTCTAGCTAGGAGCTCTTGGGTCTCACTATTAGGAGACCATAGAAACTTTATGAAGTTTTTCCATGTATTTTATAATGCTGCCTTGTGTATTCTGCTACACTATATATATTACATCAAATTTGTATTTTCAAGAGCTTATTAATATTCATGCAAACTTGATTAGTTTTTATGACAATAGTAATTGACGCTTGAGTTCAATGGCTTTTAGAATAAAGACAAAGTATGATAAATATTCGGATGATCTTTAAAAGATAAACCAGTTGTTGTTTGTTGCTACCATTCTTGGTTACTCAATCATATTAGTTCAACCAAACATTGAGCGATGAGACAAGTGACGAATTTTTTGCACTTCTCAAAAGGGATATGGAATTTTTGTATGAACAGTATGTTACGTTTGGTGAGGGATGTGCAAGTGGGTCTAAGTCAACTATATCTCATACTCATAATAGGGGTGGTGCATCAATGGGGAGTAGCTGTACAATTGATACCTTGGCCTTTTTGAGAAACTTCTATAAAAAATAGGAATCAGAAATCTTCATGGATTGTAAGTCAAAGGTAGAATGGTATTTGTTGAAAGATGTTAAGGTTCTTACAGAGAGTTTCAACATTCTGATTAGGTGGACTGTCAGCTCCACCAAATATCCAATTCTTATTCTAACGGCAAGTGATATCTTGGCCATTCCAATACCCATTATTGTAATAACCTGCTTCTTCTTTCTTCTATAATTACGATCTTCAATATACGTGCCATATCCTGATGGCGTGTTTTAAAAGATACCAAGCGGATTGTAAAGCAAGTTTGATATTTTAAATTTACGAATATTTTAAATATTATTGAAATATTTATATGTGATATTTTCAGTATTATTGGACAAAGTTTGTTTTTAAATAACACAATTCCAATATTTTGAAGAGCTCCAAAAATATTATAATTGTGAAAAATTATTTAAATTAAATATTTTAGTTATTTAAAAATATTATGAGATTTAAATTTATGTTGAAAGCTCTAAATTAATTTAAATGGTTTTATTCTTTTCGAGTAATCAACGAGACTTCATCAAATTAGGGTGAAGGTCGGGCTATCATCAAATTAGGGTGAAGGAAAATGACATCCTTAAAATAGAATTTAGAACTCATGAGGGCCACTATGAGTTCATAGTAATGCCATTTGGGCCCACCAATGCCCCTGCACCTTTTAAGATTTAATGAACCATGTCTTTAAACCATATCTTAGAAAATTTTTTTAGTTTTCTTTGATGACATTCTGGTTTATAGTAAAAACTTGAGTGAACATGTAACACCCAGGCCTAGTGCCAAATGATTTTAAAATTTTTTTAGATTTATTTGTGCGTAAAGCCCTTTTGAGTTTTCACTTTTTTTTTTTTGTAGACTACAAGCCTAAAATCTCTATTTTGGTGGATTAGGATTTCATTGGGTTTGATTTTTTTTTGGTTAAACATCTTCGTTATGGGCCGAGAAAAATTTTGTACAAGTTGGTTTATTTTTTTAGAGGTCGAGTCGCAGTTCAAAACTCGGGCAAAAGCCCATTTATTTAAAATGGCCCTACCTGATCACGCCAAAACTCCAAGCCCGAGAATCTTAGACTTCAAACCCTATTACCATTCTACATTCCTCTTCATAATAAAACTTCTAGCTACCAAATTCCCTTCTATAAATTTCAACTACGCACAAATCTAATTCCACACCTATGTAGGTATGTCTCTCTTTCTTCATCACTAGGCTTTTTCATTGGCCTATTTTTAGATACTCTTATATCCCTCATGCATGAAGAAACTCCAATAAAAGAGGTTGATGCAACCTCAGTTTAGTAAAAACCTCATTCACATAGTGCTGCAGCAACTTCTTCAAGTCTACTGTGCATCCACACTATGGTAAGCCATCCTAAACTAGTCTCCTTAGACACAAGAAACCCCACATGGTAGGAATTCATGCATTGCATGCTCCTTCCACGTCCAAGAGCCTCCACGATGATCACTTCCACAAGCATAACGTCTCCACCCACTCGACCACCAAACATCCTTCTCGATTCCCTCTCTACTGCCCAATAAGCCTTTTTTCTACTCCACGAAATAGAGCAACCCAAGCCACCGTAAGCTCATCCACCATGACAACAACTTGCAGCCCTTCCCTCCGCGCAATAGAAAATACTGACCCAACCGCTGTGACACAGTTACTCACCTCTTCCCCTTAACGGTACAACCCAACCTCCAACTACTGCACCTCTTACTCTCGACTCCACCTTCTTCCTCTCAAGGTTAATAGATTCAAACAACTCCTCTCTTCCTCATTCCCTCAACGTGATCCCTCTCTCTCTCTCTATATATATATATATGTATATATGTTGTTCAACCACTTGCCACCGTCAACCCAATCACAGCCCAATTTCTAGTGCCTCTCCTTCCCCTTGGTGTCGTTGCTCCTGGTCTTCACTTTGGGTGTGTGATAACCAGCTCCTTCTTTCTTTTAATTAAGAGCTTTGATCTACATGTTGTATCTTGATGGCGTGTTTTAAAAGATACCAAACCGATTTTAAAGCAAGTTTGATATTTTAAAGTTATGAATATTTTAAATATTCTGTAAATATTTATATGTGATATTTCTAGTGTTATTAGACTAAGTATGTCTTCAAATAACACAATTATAATATTTTGAAGAGCTCCAAAAATATTATAATTGTGAAAAATTATTTAAATTAAATATCTTAGTCATTTAAAAGTATTAAGAGATTCAAAATTTACGTTAAAAATTATAAACTAATTTAAATTATTTTATTCTCTACGAGTGATTAATGAGACTTCATCATTTTAATTAATGATGAAGGAATATTATTTTATAAAATTTAGTTTATACAATAATATTCTATCTTAATTTCTCTCGGTGTTTTAATTTAAACAAAATGCTTACGCATTTCCAAATCAATATTTAAGCTCACCATTAGATCATTTTGAGGATCCTGAAACAAAAGGCTTGGATTAAATGCCCAAACCCCTACCTTTTTCCCTCACTTTTCTCCTTTTCCTCTCTCTCTCCTCTCCCTCTCTCCAAGCCCGACATGCCCCCTCTCCCTCTCACCACATGGCTTCTCTCTTCTAGCCGAAGCCACCACATGCTGCCCAACCTCACCTCCATCACGAGCAGCTCCCTCTCTCATCGGTAAGTTCATCCCCACTAATGCTGAGTCCCACCAGCAACCCACTATCACTCCTCCTCCCTTCAACCGAATGGGTATGAAAACCCATTTATCTCCTCCTAGTGTCGCCATAGGTGGCCAGCTTGGCCTTCGACCACTACCAACGACACCACCACTCCATTGGCTTCCCTTCCATGGTCTCCATTCCACCCAGCTCTCTCTCTCTACACTGGGCCACCTCACGCATGAAGCTTCTCATGCAAGGGTTGCACCACCGTACACGGTAGCTCAGGCCACCGCACCTCACCAACAACCTCCCTCCTTCATCGGTGACCAACCCCCACCGAATTCACCTCCTCTCTCCCTCCTTGTGGCACACCACCAAAGGCCTTAGCGCCACTGTATGTGGATTTTAGCCCCACCAAGTACTTCCCCTTACCTCCACGACTCCTCCTTGAGCTTCTCCTTTCCAATCAAGCCTCACTCTCCATTTCCCATGCTTTGAAATACACAACCCAAAACACCTCCACGGACCACTGTGCATCCTCCGTGTGCCACCTCGGCACTGCCTTGAGGCCACCACTCTAGGACCACGACCAAACCTTTCCCTGCTTAAATACACACTCATAGCCACCTTATGTGGAGGACAACCACCATGCAAGGTGGATAGCCACCGTACGCGGTGTTAATCTCTACGTACGACTCCTCCACTGCTTTGAACCTGACGGGCAACAAGCGATGCACGGGTTATCTCATTGATGGTATATCCCTCTACCTTCATTATTTATATTAATGTCAGTTGGTTGGTTGGATTATAGACCATTTTTAGTAATTGTAGAGTTCACTGCGTAGTTGTAAAGTGAGGTGTGGCTGTGTAACGAAGTGTTGGGCATAACTGTGTAGTGTTGTGGACTATGCTATAAGTATGGGCATGAGGTGTATGTTGTAGTTGTGATGCGGTGTGATGTGTGAAGGGACTACACATGGAGCATACTCCATGTATTGCAGCGATGCACCGTGTGACATGCGCCGTAGTGACATGTGGCATAGAGTGAAGAGCGTACGCGTGGCGTGTGCTCTTTGTTGTGTAGTGATGTGCCATATGGCATGTCATGAATAAAAGGATGGTTGCGTAGTTGAGGAGCCTAGAATGTATTATGTAGCATCGGGGAATTGCTGTGATGTCGCCTCTCGTTCGACGTGACGGGTATCACCTTGTGGTTGGCTTATGGCTAAGAGTATGCAGTGGAAGCACGATGAGCATCATGACGTGATTCGTGACGTGGAGGAAAAGTGTAAGAGTAGTGTAGTGGAAGCACGGTGAGCATCATGACGTGATTCGTGATTTGTCTTGAGCTACGTGACATATCAAAGGTGCATTTATGGATGCAGGGATGAACTTGTACAAGGTCGGGAAGTCGGAAAGGTCCTATTGACCAGGTCTGAGATCGTAGTATGGAGCTTGTTTATACAGGTCGGTGTTCATTGAACTATAAGTTGATCTTAGGTGATAAAGGGATAAGGTACATGTGCCTCTAACGAGACACGTGTGCCAGATAGGTTCACCATATATAATGGGTAATCTGTCCTTAGCATGGTTGCAAGATGTTTAAGCCTCAAAGTTGGCTTAAAGTCATGTGCCATGTATGGATGGGAATGAGATTAAGTATGGGCTAGGATACATGAAGGTAGTAATGGGTAAATTTTCTAGGATTGGGATGCGTGACTTAGTTAGTCTAAGTCATGCGTCGACATGTGATTGATAGAAGAATAAGATGAAGGTCTTAGTGTCTTAACCCTAAGGTGAATTGCAGAGGTTTAGTTTAAAGAATAAGACTCTAAAGCTTTTAGGCATAGTAAATGGCACGTAAGAGCCTAAGGATGGATGGAGAGTGATCCAAGTGAAGCATATTTCTATTTCTAGTATAGTTGTATATGCATTAGATAGAAAATGACGTAAGGTTATGTATATGCATGTAGGTTGCCATCTGACACGCACACGAATAGATTGCATGGAATGAGTATGGTATGAAGTCTAGGTAAGTATTGCATTCATACTCTTCTAGAGTTTTCTAAATAAATGAAGATGAAAACGAAACACTTTTTCTTACAATGCTTCATGAATTGACATGAAACACTATTTTAAAAAAGAATGCTAAGTATAAGTACGTAACGACCCTCCTTGGTAGCCCCTTTTCACACACCCAAAGTACGTAAGTGTATGCATGTGGATGAGTGCTATACATGGTACATATTGTATGTATTTTTACAAGATGAAACGAGAGGCCTTGACCTATGCTTTAAAAGACGCGAAGAAAGAGTTTTAAAATGCCCCTATGAACTGATGTTTTAAATGATGGCATGAAAGATGTTTAAGCTTATGCCTTTTAAATGACTTTTTACAAATGAAATGACTGAAGGACTGGAAGAACTATAAAAAATGGTAAGAACTGAAAGAAAAGAATGAAAGAACTGTAAAGGATTGGATGGACTGAAAAAGAATGAAAGAACTGAATTTTTAATGTATGAAAATACGTAATGGCCATATAAACGGAATGAAAAGGTACCGAAGGAATGGATTGGGCAGATTGCAATGCCAGTAAGTAGTACTGGTAGTGCACCTAGTGTTACACCTAAATGGAATGGATTCCCAACCAGTAGCCACGGGTTAAATTAGGTCGAAAATACCACTAACCACAGCACATGAGGCGCAATAGTGTGCAATGGCCAATAAAAGTGATAAGAAAGAATGTATGCATGTTAAGAAAGAATGCATGTAAGTATGAAAAGATGTATGCATGAAAAAACTCTTTAAGATATGAAATCAACGAGGCGTGGGAAACTGTTTTACAAGAAGAAAACATTTTTAAAGAAAAATGCCACCTCGAAAAGTTTTAAAACGAATAGAATGTCTATGTATGATATGTAGGGAGTGATGAATGCATGACTGAAAACTTATGTTGTTATATTTTAACTGTATGAAGTAATGCTTGCGAGTCATCGACTCATTTTAGTTTTAATGTGTGCCCTCCCAGGGACAAAGTGAGCATGACATGTCAGGACGGGCACAACCCAAGGGGAAGAGCACGAAAGCCTTGGCATGATATTTTGTACGATAAACTTTAATTATGAAATATAATGTTTTATGCTGTAACATTCTAAATAAAGAAATACGTTTTGTTTATAGACGTAGAGTCTTTTGTATCCTGGCACGAAAAGAAAGAAATTTTCAAAAGGCACTATAATTCCCATCTATTTTTATTAAAATTATTTTCTAAAGGACTCACCACAAGGACGGGCATTACAGGGTGAGCTGCTGCATACTCTAGTTTTAGAAAGTTGTTCTTGAGTTGCTTTAGGTTTTATTTTTGCTATAGACTTCTATTATAAAATTGAGGGCAAGTTTTTGGTGTAATTATGATTTTGCCCTCAATTTTAAAACATGGTGTTTCAAAGATTTATTTGAAGTAAAACATTTTAAGGTTGAGTTCGGGTTTGAAATTATTTTGGGTCGGGTAATATTTTTATTTCAATGGTTTTTCATTTTTTTATAAATGGGTTGGGTTTTGATTCTTTTTAAATAAACCTTGTGAATAAGTGGGAATTAGGTTAAGTGAATCATAAGTGGACATCGATGAATTTGGGAAGTGACAATATTTTAGGGTCACGGGAGTTATAGATTATTTTTAAGGAAACATAGATTGCATAGTTTTTCATGTTTAAGCATCGATATATGTGTTCGATTGGAAATTTATGAGAGTACGTGACTATTTTATAGGTGACGATTGATTTTCATTCAGTACTATTATGGAGAAATTCTAAAAAGCTAAAAAGTTCAGGTAATGGGGCTATGCTAGACTTTGTATAAAAATAAAATGAATTGAGGTTGATTTATTAAAATGTGCATTATGTTATGAAAAGAACTATGAAAATAGCCTCAGTTATTTTTTCGACTTCATTCATGTGAACTCTGATGAAAGAGAAAGAATTTTTATCATGACTGGTGTAGACATGAGCTTATTTTTCTCACATTGAGTTTTTGAACTGTGCAAAAGAGAGTGAATATGAAATTTTGTTCATAAAGTATGCTTTTGTGATCTGATTTTGCTATGTTTCAAAGATTTTCTATATTCTGATATGATATAATGTGATTTTCTGAAAAATTTTGGCATGACATTCTAAATCTGGATATGGTTTGTGGATGGTGATCTGTTTGTCCTACCATAGGTGCTAATAGTGGCTTCTGTTTGGCTTGGTACTAGCTGTTTTGTTTTTGGTGCACCCACTTTGGAAACAAAGTGGTTTATCTAATGGTCTTTCTTGTATGCACACTCGGGGCTCTGAGAATAAATAGGGGGAAGATTCACATTCTGTTTCTGATCTGTTAGCTACCAGGTTTTGCACAACCCTACCATAGGGGTAAATGTGGCCTCTGATGTGATATGATATTCTGGTGTGATGATGGTTAGTTATGCTATGCCAAAAGACATTAAATAAAAATACTTTTGAATATGAATATTTCTGAGACTTCGCTCTAATTTTGATAACATGTTTATGCTCGCACTCTGAAAATGAAAAGGAAAATATTATGTTCTGCATTCTGATCTCTATAAATGGTTATGTTTACATAGTAGTATATGACCTCTGCTTACATAATTATTGATAACTCATCACTTATCTCCATAATATTTTTGAGATGATTTTGGAATAGTTCAGGTAAGGATCAGGATTATGAAGCATGAGAGAGACGATTATTTAAGTATAATAGATTCCTCATAGAAGATTTCTAAGGATTTATAGATTTTATTAAGAGATTTTATAGTATTCTGATGATTCTATATTTTGGAGTTTGTAAATATGCTGATGAAATGTTTGTTTTAAGTTATAGGAGGTAACTCTCCGACCCCTACAGGACCAAAGAGTTACCGTTGGTATCAGAGCCATGTTTGAGATTCTGCAAACTTTATGAATTGAGGTTTTAGATTTGATTGGCTTATTCTATAGGCTATAGGACATGACTTGGATATGATTTAAGGTTTAGATTTTGGGCTGAATTAGTGGAATGAATTTTGGTTAGGAACTGGAGGTTTAGACTTGTGACATTGATGTTTTAAAGGAATTATTAGGCATGTAAAATTCAATGTGGTGGTTAGTTCTTTTTAGATGTGCGTGATTAAAATACAATGCATTTAGGACTACTAGTTGTTAGAGTTCGCAGCAGAAGAGTGGTTTTGGTGGTATGATAGTTTGAGATTTTATTTCACTATTTGTATGAGGTTCATGGATTATGTGGAGACTTTGGAATTATTATTAGGTTTTTAATTGTATTGTTGAGGTTTATACTTTAGACTTGATTTGGATCTTTCGAAGTGTGATGTAATGTGCACAAATATATGTATGAATGTTTAAGTATTCGAGTCTTGATTTTAGATTAGCTCCCTTTTTTTCGATACTGTCTTTCTTGGGTTTTCTTTCATTTTTGTTGCCTAGGGTTGTTGCATGGCCGCAGCAGCTGCCCCTCAGGTGACTTCCTCACTAGCGGGGACTTTGGTTCCGACAGTTTCCTATGCCCAGGTAGTGTCAAAGCCCCTTTCTTCTTCCTTGTTCAAATTACCTATGCATTTTCCTATGGACCTTGATGGCAAACCAGGTTTTGTCTTCTTAGAGGTAGAGATGTCTAGGGCTATGGAGGACTTCCATTATGCTCTGGTCTTGAAGTTTCTACAATCTTGTCCATCCATTGATACCATTATGCTTGCTATGATCAAGACTTGGGGCTTGTTGGTGATCCCTATTATCAGTTTTGTGGATGCTCATCATGTATTTATTTAGTTGCATTCTGAACGGGATTTCATACATGCATGGGCAAGGGAAGGGAGAGTTATTTCCAGGTGCATCTTTCAGTTGTTCTACTGGATGAAAGAATTTGATCTCAAGAGCAAGCCCACATTTGCACCCCAATGGATTTTCTTACCCGGACTGCGATTGCATTTGTATAGGATTGATTGTTTGCAAATTTTGGCATCACGGTTTGAAAGGTTCTTGGGTACTGACAATGTGACCCTTAACAAGTCTCGCGCTTCGGGTGCTAGATTGTGTGTAGAGGTAGATCTGCTAGAGGAACCAGTACAGGGGTTCCCTATTGTTGTCTCGGCTCACAAGAAAACTTGGCAAGAGGTGCGGTATGAGAAACAGGGATCGTATTGTACATGGTGCAGTCGCCAAGGCCATATGGAGTTAGTATGTCGTGTTGGGGTGAAGAAGCAACAAAGGGACGAGTGTCTGGCTCCGAAAAGAGCAAAACAAGATACCCTAGAGGAATGGCATGTTGTACAAGTTGGGCCTAGTGGGAAGAAGGTGGATCAGTAGATTGAGGGGAGCCCTAATATTCCTGAGCAACTAGTTATTGTTGAGGGGCCTACTAAGGTTCTTAGAAAGGATAGAGAAGTGCAAGTTCGGGAGGGAACTATGGCTGGTGGTCTGGTGGCCTGCAATGTGGACATGGATGCTGTGTCAAAACTCGAAGGTAAGAAGGGAGATAGTGGGGCTTCAGTGCAAGGGGAAGAAGTGCAGTGTGAGGAGGTGCAGTGCGAGGAGGTGCTATGTGAGGGTGGCCAGGCCTTGGTGCAAGCGGGTTCTCACAATATGCCTAAGGATTCTACTGGTGACCATGCAATTGCTGAATTATAGATGGCTTTGTTTAATTCTAGAGAGAGAAATGGGGAGGGGGCTAGTGAACTACAGGAGGGAGTTATGATAGTTTGGCTAGTTGCAGAGCGTCCTACAATTGATGTGGTTTCAGAAATACTTGCACTAGAAAATAATACCACAGTGACTGGGGCAACTAATTCATACTGCTTGGATCATGAAGAGAGTGAACCTCACCATAGTTTGGCCAAAGAGAAGGGAATGTTCGAGTTAGTTCTCATCTCACAAAATTGAATTAATGTTTGACAAACTTTTAGTGTGGAATGTATGAGGCCTGCGTATGTCCAAAGGAAGGTTGAAATGTTTGGTGAAAGACTTTTCTCCCCCTGTTCTAGTCCTTTCTGAACCCTTTGCTAAAGAGGTTCTATGGATTTCTGGATGTGTTTGTTTTGCTTTCCTTCCTATTGTTCTAATGAAGCAATGGGGGGTAAGATTTGCATGTTTTGGATTGCGGATTTAAGTTTTGAAGTGCAAAGTATGTCTAATCAATTTATTCACGGGTGTTTTACTAAGGACGACAAGTGGATCTATGTGTCATTTGTGTATGCCAAGTGCTCACAAGTGGAACGTAGAGAGCTTTGGAAGGACCTTGAGGATGCGCAAATGGATGATGCTCCGGCCTGGATTTTTGTGGGGGACTTTAATTCTATTCAAAATGACGGTGAGCGAATAGGTGGAAATCCAAGGCCTTTTATTAGCCATGGCTAAATTTAATTCATGCATCCATAAAAGGCTGGCTCGTGGAGATTGGTTTTAGTGGTTGCCGAATGTCATGGTGCAACAGTCATAAAGGTCCATCAAGGTGGGCACGCTTGGATCGGGCCTTATTGAATACTACCTTCTTCCAATGGTTCCCGAATGTTCAACTTGAATTTCTCAATAAGAAATCCTTAGATCATTGCCTCATGTTGATCCAATTTGATAAGGAAGCAAACACTTATGGCCCTTCTCCATTCTGATTTCAGCGCATGTGGAGCACGCACGAGAACTTTAAGAAGTGCGTGGAGGATGTTTGGAGGGAAGAGGTCAAGGGCTCAGGGCTTGTCTGTTGGCTGCCAAAATTAAGAGGCTTAAAGTGATGCTACGAACTTGGAACAAGGAGATTTTTGGCCTAGTATATCAGTCCATTAAAGCCTCAGAGGAACGCATGGAATTTCTAGAATTCAAGCTTCAAGATGGTTTTCATTTTGATTTGGAGCATGAGTATTTAAGTACTAAGGCTGAATTGGAGGTATGGGAAAATTGAGAGGAAATGAGGTTAGCGCAGCAGGTAAAAAAGAAATGGCTAGAGGATGGAGACTGAAACTCTAAGTTCTTTCATGCATGTGTTAATCAACGTGGGAGAGCATCGGCGATATCTAAAATGACCATTCCCAATGGGGTTGTTTTGGATTCAACAGAAATGGTTCATCATGAGGCAGTTAAATACTTTCAAGAGTTCCTCACGGGTGAAGGGCCTATTGTGCGACCAAATTTGAGTGGTATTTTATCCTCAGTGGTGACTAATGAGGAGAACTCTTCTCTTGATCAAGAACCTTCTGAGGAGGAGGTTTGGAGGGCTTTATCTTCAATCCCAAAGAATAGTAGCCTTGGTCTTGATGGTTTTGGCTCTGCTTTCTATCTAGAGTGTTGGGAAATTATTAAAAGGGATGTTGTTGACACTGCTCGCGACTTCTTTTCTGGTGCCCCTCTGCTACAATTTTATTCAGCATCTTATATTGTTCTCATTCCTAAGGTGTAGGATCCTCAAAGCTTTGATAAGTTCTGGCCTATTAGCTTGTGTAGTTGCCTATAAAATCTTTTCGAAGATTCTTGTGAACCGTTTGGCTAGTTTTCTTCCTCACATGATCTCTTGGGAACAAGGTGATTTTGTTCTGAGTCGTAGTATTTTTGAGAATATCACACTTGCGCAGGAAATGGTTCACTCTCTTCATCAAAAGAGCAATGGAGGTAATGTAATCTTGAAAATTGATATGGCAAAGGCATATGATCGGGTTGATTGGTCTTTCTTATGCTTAGTCCTGAAGGGATTTGGCTCTGAAAGGTTTTGTGGTTTGGTGGAGGCTTGTATGCGGTCCCCTTGGTTTTCGAGTATGATGAATGGAACATACAAAGGTTTTTTCAAGCCTTCTTGGGGACTACATCAAGGGGATTTCTTTCTCCATATTTGTTTATTATCATGTAGGAAGTGCTCACTCGATTATTGTGAAAGGAGTTTGAAGAAGGAAAAATCGATCCTTATTATCATCCTTGAGGAGCCCCTTTAGTGTCTCATCTTCTCTATGCAGATGAGGTTCTATTTTTGCCAATGGGGAGAAAAGATCCATTAAGATGCGTTTACGGGCATTGGAAAAATATTCTTTGTGGTCGGGACAGTTAATTAATAAGGAAAAGTCGGCTCTCTTTCTGTCCAAGAAGATTAATTATTTGAGGTGGTGTGGTCTTCTCCAAATGGCAGGTTTTACAGAGGGTATTTTTCTAGTTACTTACCTGGGGGTGCCATTGGTGACGAGGCATCTTATAGCTAGAGCTTTGGAACCTCTGGTGCTTAAATTCAGAACAAGGTTGCGGGGTGGAAATTTAAAATTCTTTCCCAAGGTGGTCATCTTATCTTGCTTAGACATGTGCTGTCTTGTATGGCGACACATCTTTTGGCAGTGCTCAATGTGCCCAAGGTTTTACTTACTAAGCTCAACTCTATTCTCTCGACCTTCTTTTGGGGTGAATTTAATGGCAAAGCTAAAAAGAAGTGGGTTTCATGGTCTGCTATATGTAAACCGTTCAAGGAATGAGGCTTAGGGATTTGGGACTTTAATGAAGTTCAACATGCCTTGCACATGAAATTTGCATGGCGACTTCTTACATTAGATTATCTTTAAACTCATTTTTTTTTAATTAAGTACGTGAAAGAAGGTAACCTTGTTATGGCGGCTTCACATGGACGTGGTTCACAATTTTGGCGATCTATTATACAGGTCTTTCCAAAGGTTTATGATCATTCCAGGGTGTGGGTCAAGGAAGGAAGGGTCTCTTTTTGGCATGAATGTTGGCTGTCGAGTGGACCTTTAAATGTGGACATCCAGAATATTACGAATCCTGGGCTCCAAGTCAGGGACCTATGGGTTAGAAATGTTTGGGATGAATCAGCTCTAGTGAATTTGGTTGGAGAAAGTAGAGCTATGGAGGTGTTAGAATCGGTGGTAGTAGGAAAGAAGGGGTCGGATGTTTATATCTGGGAACCAAATTGGGATGGGGCTTTCTCCACTGCCTCTGCTTGGGACATCATTCGGATTTGAAGTGCGGAATTTTCATGGAATGATTGGTTTTGGCATAAGCTCATCCCTAGTCAAGTGGAGGTTTGTGTTTGGAAGGCATGGTTCAGGTGCCTCCCAGTGGATGCTCAAATCTTTTCTATGGGTATCAACCTTGCCTCTCACTATGATTGTTGTACGAATGGAAGCTATGAAACGCTGGATCATGTTCTGTGCTCTGGAAATATTGCTATGGAAGTTTGGCAGAAAGCGTCGATGGCTTTAGGTGTTCGGTGCATGGTATCTTCTTCATGGTGCACACGTATTTCTTGTTGGTTCAGTTGTGCTAAGCGATCCTCCCAACATGGCATCCTTGTGGGGCTTCTTCCATGTCTGGTGACTTGGAGGTTGTGGGTCAAGCAGTGTAAGGCTCAAATGGAGTCAACGTACGAATCTGCAGAGGCAGTTTGGCTTGCAGTTAAGTATTGGCTTAGCCACATCTCTAAAACATGTTTAAATGCAAGCGGCTCTCTCCGAGAGATTACGAGATCCTTCGTGAACTAAATGTGCCTATCAAGCAGGTTTCTGGGTGAAGTTAAACGTTGATGGGTGTAGTAGGGGAAACCTAAGATCTTGTGGAGGGGGAGGAGTGATTAGGGATCATTCGGAGAATGTAAAGGCTACCTTCTCAAAACATCTAGGTGTTAGCACAAATAATGAGGCGAAACTAAGGGCATTTTTGAGGGGCATCAAGGTGTGCAAAGAGTTTGGATTTACTAATGTGGAGATAGAGTGTGACTCTGCGTTGATTGTTCACTGGTTGACTTCGAGTGCCTGTAATGTGTGGTATCTCTGGGACTATTGGGGGTTGTTGCTCGCAAGTCTTGAAGGCATGGTTTAATATTCTATTGCACATATATTCCGTGAGGTCAACTAGGTTGCCGACTTCTTTGCTTGTCAAGGGGAATTTGGGGTCACAAGGACGTACGGAAGCTCTGAGATATTATCTCGTGGTGTAAGGAGCATGATTTGCCTGGATAAGATTGGTCTTCCTTCTATAAGATTTTAAGTTGTCTTGGTTTTTGCTTTGGTTTGCTTCCTTGGTTTAGTGGCATTTGTTCTGTTTACAGTATTCCTTCGCCATAAGTGAGAGTTTTTTAATAAACAAATGGGAGGTTACTCATGGACATGTGACTTTTGTTTCTTCTTCTTCTTCTCTTTTTTTTTTAAAAAAATAAAAAACAAAGTCTTGATTTTAGGTGCAACAAATTTTGAGGGCAAAATTTTATTTAAGGGGGAGAGAATACTGACACACTCAAAAAAATGAGTAGCACTAAAGCTATCCCAAGTGCAAGAGGATGTCGTGTAATAATTAGGAATAAATTCCTAAATCGTCTCCTCAGGGAAAGTTACTTAAAAATCAAACTCGTTAAAAAGGGTGAAAAACTTCACAAAGAGAAAATAAAATGATGGTATGTGCAATGGATGGAAAATGGTACTAGTCATAGACTAGATTCATGTTTTTAGATTTTGATTGTCGGATTGGAATGTAAAAGATTAATAGATTAAACTCAGAAATTAATAAAACTAAATTAAGAATTAAACTAAATTAGGAAGCAATTGACAAAACATGCACTGAAAATTGAAAGCCCCAAAATCAATGTTATAGGGTTCATCACTGTGTTCAAATCACAAATTCTCAAATTAAACCACCGTAATTGTAATCACTATTAAAATGAAAGCTTAACGAAACGATAAAAATAGATAACATGAATTAAATGAATAACAAATAAATTACTCAAACGTCTAAATCAAAATTCTCCAAAATAATTCAGAAACTTAAAACTGAAATGAAATAGCAAGTAGAGAATTGAAAAGATCAAGTCAATTGAATGGAGATGAAGATTCGAATCGGTGGAGGAGGCTGAGTTGCAGTGGCAATTGGACCCCTCAAGGAGTTCTTCAATCTACTGCAGTCTGAGTGAATGATCCAGTAGAAATTGTGTAGCTGCGTGAATGATCGATTGTATGAATTCTCCTCTCCGAATCTGAATGAAAATCAATGGAAAAATAAATTCTAAGTGTTTCTCTAGTCAAAATAGAGTTTTTTAGGCCAAAAGTTCATCCTAAGATGTAAAAAAAACATATATATACTCTGACAGCAGAATAAACCCTGATCTGTAAAATACGATATTCGCTCGAGCGGAGTGTCGAGCGAACATCGAGCGTTTGACTCTGCCTAAGTTAGCTCGAGCGGCCTGTCGAGCGAACATTGAACGTTCGACTCTGCCTGAATTCGCTCGAGCGATCTCTTTTCCCGCAACTCGCTCGAGCCCACTGTCGAGCGGAAGTCGAGCGTTTGAATCTGCCTGACTTCGCTCGAGCGGCCAGAAACCGCCGCTTGAGCGATATGTACCATAATCCATATTAATCAAGAGTTGATAAAATTAGAGCAGAAATTCATGTTTTTAATCAATTAAAATCACAACTTTGATTTATTCATTTTTCCATATAGAACCAATGATAAAGTAATGAAAGAATTAATATATATTGGTTCCAAAAGTATTAAAAATGCAATAATTCAGCTCAATCACACCCTCCAACTAGCATTTTGCTAATCCTTGAGCAAAATAGTGAAAATTAATTGAGTTGAATATTGCATAAAGATCGAAATTCAAACAAAAACAATCAAACACAATTCTGAATTCTCACAAAAGTGACACGTTACTACTCAACCCCCAAGGGTTATACCCACCAAGACTATCTCAACAATCTTTAACATAGAATTAAGGCAAATGTCTCAGAACTCAAATGTGTGTGTGGAGCTAGACCGGTTGTGTGTTCCTCATTACTAGCCATGATTTGCCATAGGATTTTTCAACCTTAAGATTAATCATTGCTGATTCTAACTACCTCAAAGCCCAAGGGACTAGCAGTTTTCACGCCAGCTCTGTTTTTAAAGGTTAGACACTCAACCCCCAAAGTCTTGGGTAACTGTTTCTAGCCCTTTTTACTTACGAAAGTTCACTAAGTTGCCTTTATTCATTTTCTCTCTCTGTTTTTTTTTTTCCTTTTCTTCTTTTCTTTTCAAATCCTTTTTTCTTTTCTTTTCTTTTTTTTCTCTTTTTTCTTTTTTTCTTTTTTGGCATGGCTCAGTAGTCCTGCAGTTTACTTCTCCAGTGTTAAATCAATGAATGGTAAATAAGGAACACTACAAGCGTAAGTATGTGCAAAATGTCCTTCAAAATTTACCTTTTGTTCTACAAAAATTTTATCAAGTTTCATCTCAATAAGCATAACATCCTAGTGTTTCAAGCCACATATCAATAAAATATGATGCATCAAAAATCATGCTCTATGTTTTAAGCTTGAAAATAAATCTTCACAAATAATCCCGCTCAACTACTCCACCAAGATGCTCAAATTTCACAAATCTTATTTATTTATTTCTTTTTAAAAACTGTGCACACATGCTACCCCAACTAGTGAGAGACATAGTCCTTAATGAGTCGAACGAAAGAAAACAAAGTGCACAAAAAAAAACAAGCAAAACAAAGAAACAACATGAAATATAAAATCAAAGCAAAAGAACAAATAAAAACAAAGCAAATAAAGAAAACTGTAAAGAAGGAGAAGCAAATCAAAACAGTTCCCTGGGGTCTTGCACAAGCAAGATCTCTTCATATGGATCAAAGACCTTCAGAAATGACTTTAGACGTTGTCCGTTGACAGTGAAGCTATTACCATTATTCGGATTGACAATGTCTACTGCACCATGAGGATGAATGGTCTTTACAATGTATGGCCCACTCCATCGGGATTTCAACTTTCCAGGAAAAATGTGCAAGCGAGAGTTGTAAAGAAGAACTTCCTGGCCAAGTGTGAAATGCTTTGGATGAATTTTCTAATCATGCAGAATTTTCATGCGTTCCTTTGCAAGCTGAGCCTTGTCATAAGCATTCCGACGAGCTTCATCCAATTCATTGATCTGCAATTTTCTCAACCCTGAAGCTTCATCAAGTGACATGTTGACATGTTTTATGGCTCAAAGAGCTCGATGCTGAATATCAACAGGTAAATGACAAGTTTTACCATAAACTAATCGATAAGGAGACATCCCTAGATTTGTTTTAAACGCTGTCCTATAAGCCCACAAAGCATCAAGAAGTTTAACTGACCAATCTTTCCTATTAGGCTTGATGGTTTTCTCTAAAATAATTTTTATCTCTCTGTTTGCCAATTCAGCTTGCCCATTTGTTTGAGGGTGATAAGGGGTACAAAATCTGTGTGTGATACCATATTTCTTCACAAGTGTACAAAATGGTTTATTGCAAAAATGAGAACCCCCATCACTTATAATAACTTTTGGCATGCCAAAACGAGCAAACAAAGATAGCAAAAATTTTAGAACATTATGATGGTCATTTGTTTTGCAAGCAATGGCCTCCACCCATTTTGAAACATAATCCACAGCTAAAAGAATGTATGTGTTTCCAAAAGAAACTGGAAAAGGTCCCATGAAGTCTATTCCCCAACAATCAAAAATTTCTAAAGTAAGAATAGGGGAAAGAGGCATCATGTCTCTTTTGCTAATGGATCCCAATTTTTGACAAGGCTCACAAGCCTTGCAAAAATTATAAGCATCTTTAAACATGGAAGGCCAGTAAAAACCGCTTTGCAAAATTTTTAAAATTGTTGTCTTTGCTGAAAAATGACCACCACATGCACCCATATGACAAAATCTCAAAACCAAAGAAAACTCATTATCAGGAATGCATCTTCGAATCAATTGCTCCGAACAATATTTAAAAAGATATGGATCATCAAAATAAAAGTGTCGTACCTCAGAGAGAAACCAATGCTTATCTTGGGTGGACCATTTAGAAGGCATTCGCTCAGTCACCAGATAATTGACTATGTCAGCATACCAAGGAGCTCTATGAACCACAAACAGCTGCTCATCTGGGAAACTATCATCATGAGGAAGGCTGGCATTTGAAGAAGGAGATGATGACAATCTAGAGAGGTGGTCAGCTACCACGTTTTCAACTCCTTTCTTGTCTTTAATGTTGATGTTGAACTCTTGAAGTAATAGAATCCAGCAAATCAAGCGTGGTTTTGCATCTTTCTTAGCCAACAAATACTTAAGAGCAGAGTGGTCAGTGAAAATAGTAACAGGAGAACCAAGAATATAAGTTCGAAATTTATCAAGTGTAAAAACCACTGCAAGCAATTCTTTTTCAGTAGTGGTATAATTTTTCTGGGCATCATTCAAGGTTCAACTAGCATAATAAATCACAAATGGCCTATTATCCACCCGCTGCCCCAAAACAGCTCCTAAGGCATAGTCACTAGCATCTGTCATCATCTTAAAGGGAAGGTCCCACTGCGGAGGTTGCACAATAGGTGCAGTGGTAAGCGATTTCTTAAGGGTATCAAAAGATTTTTGGCACTCATCAGTTCAAACAAATTCAATATCATTTTGTAAAAGAGTGCACAAAGGTTTTGCAATAGAACTAAATCCTTGAATAAACCGCCTATAAAAGCCAACATGACCAAGAAAAGAACGAATATCCCTAACCATCCTAGGAATAGGAAGTTTAGATATTAATTCAATCTTTGCCTTGTCAACCTTTATACCCTCAGAAGAAACAATATGCCCCAATACAATGCCCTGAGTAACCATAAATTAGCATTTCTCCCAATTAAGTAAAAGATTTTTTTCCTCACATCTTTGGAGAATACCTGCCAAATTATGCAAACAACTCTCAAAGGATTTTTCAAAAACAGAGAAATCATCCATGAATATTTCACAAATATCATCAATCATGTCAGAAAAAGTACTCATCATGCATCTCGGAAAAGTAGCTGGAGCATTACATAAATCAAAAGGCATTCTAGTAAAAGCAAAAGTACCAAAAGGATAGGTGAAAGTGGTTTTCTCCTGATCCTCAGGCGCTATAGTAATTTGATAATAACCAGAGTAGCCATCCAAGAAACAATAATATGCATTACTAGCTACTGTTTCCAAAATTTGATCCATGAATGGTAAAGGAAAATGATCCTTCCTACTGGCTGAATTAAGTTTTCTATAATCAATGCACATTCTCCAGCCAATAACCATTCTAGTTGGAATCAACTCATTTTTATCATTTTTAACAACAGTCAAACCAGATTTTTTTTGGTACCACTTAAGTTAGACTTACCCACTTACTGTCAGAGATAGGGTAAATGATACCTACTACGAGTAGCTTAAGCACTTCCTCTTTCACAACTTCCTTCATGGTAGGATTGAGCCTACGTTGAGCATCACAAACCGGTCTAGCATCGTCTTCAAGATGGATTCTGTGGGTACATACAGCGGCATCAATGCCTTTGATGTTAGCTATTGTCCAACCAATTACGCCTCGATGCTTCCTTAATACTTGAATCAACTGGGCTTCATCCTTCTGATTTAGCTTTGAGGAAATCACCACAGGAAAAGTGCCTTCTTTAGGACCAAGAAACACATACTTTAAATCTTGAGGAAGTGGTTTCAGCTCCAACTGGGAACTTCTTCCTCTGAAGATTTAAGCATGTCTGGTGGTGGTAGAGCTTCAAACTGGGGTTTTCATCTTGCTCCCGTAAATTGTACTTCAAGTGGTAAAGAAGAATATGCAAAACAATCAAAAAAATCAAAGTCATCTTCATTGATATGATCAATTTTCTCATCAAGTAAAAATTCAGGTATCTGAAAAATATAATCATCATCAGAGAAGGGAGAAGTTGAGCAAATAAAATATGTTGGTGTCAAACTCTCCACAACATTCAAATCACTTGTGTCATCAAAATGTGTTGGCATCTTGCAAGCTTTGAAAACGTTTAACTCAAGTGCCATGTTCCCAAAGGTAAGCTTCAAAACTCCACTTCTGCAATTGATCAATGCATTTGATGTAGCTAGAAATGGTCTTCCTAGGATGACAGGAGCTTGGTAAATAGTGGAGATCGACTGCTGCACGTCAAGGACTACAAAATCCACTTGGTAGTAGAATTTGTCCACCTGGACCAACACGTCCTCTACAATACCCCTCGGTACCTTAACTGATCTGTCAACCAACTGTAGCATGATGGAGGTCTTTTTCAGCTCACCCAATCCCAACTACTCATATACTGAGAACGGTAGCAAGTTCACTCAATAAAAATGCGTGATTCACCAATCATAATAGAAATGTTGGGAGAATTGGGATCTCCAAACTTCTGAGGAGTCTCACTCAATATCAATGCACTAACTTGCTCCGTTAAGAAAGCTTTCTTCTTCACAATCAGCTTCCTCTTCACTGTGCACAAGTCTTTTGAAAATTTTGCATATGAAGGCACTTGTTGTATGGCATCCAAGAGTGGAATATTGATCTTTACTTGCTTGAAAATCTCTTGAATCTCTGTGTGATACTTGTTCTTTTGGCCAGCTACCAATCTCTGAGGATAGGGAACCACAGGTTGGTATCCCTTACTAATCTCAACATCTACACTCACAGGCTTCTTCAGCCCTGGTCTCACTACCTCTGATTCTTTCTCAATTTCATCAGTCCTTGTTATATCTTCAGATGTAGGACCAACTACCTGTGTGTCTATAGGCATCTCTGGTTGGGGAACTTCCTTCCCACTTCTCAAAGTAAGAACTGCCTTCGCTGTCTCAATAACATCCCCTGAGACATTATGCACTTGTTGTTGTTGTTACCTGTATACTTGAGGATTAGGCTGAGGCTATGCTGGAAATTTCCCTTTCTCTAGGGTGCTCAAGGTTGTGCTCATCTTATTAATAGTGCCTCGCAACTCATTTATGGCCTGAGTATTCTGATTATTTGTGGTGGCCTGAATCTGCATGAATTGCTGAAGTGTATTGGCCAACTGAGCTATACTGTCATCTAGAGTCTTCTTTGCATATGATGAAGGCTGAGAACTCTGTGCAGCTACATGAGGCTGAAATCCAGGAGGAGCTACATAAGGATAGCTTTGAGGATTCTGATATGGCGGATACTGGTGCTGAGGAGCACCCTAATTAAATGACTGCTGCTGAGGTGGTGGGGACCTACTAGGCTGATCATTTCTCCATGAGAAATTTGGGTGATTCCTCCAACCTAGATTATATGTGTTGGAGAAAGGCTGATTCTATGCTCTATTAACTCAGTTAGCTGATTGCATCTGCTCAGACCCACCTTCTTGAAATACTGGCCTAATCGGGCAGTCTTGGGTCTTATGGTTTGAATCAGCACATATAGAACATGCCTCTACCACTTTCACAGCCTTCACTTTTTCCATTTCCATGACCTCTAGTCTTCTAATCAATGTAGCTATTCGGGCTTGAACATCAGTGTCTTCTTTAAGCTCATATCTACCCCATCCAGAAATAGCCCTCAGTGGCTGTGCTGCTAATGGAACTCGATCAGTACGAGTGTTCCACTGTTGTGCGCTCTCAGCAAGGTAGTCAAAAAATGATAGTGCTTCATCAGGTTCCTTGCTGAAGAACTCCCCATTGCACACTGTCTGAACAAATTGCTTGCATTCTAGGGTGAGACAAGTGTAAAAGTAGCTCACCAACCTCCAAGATTCAAAACTATGATGTGGACAAATGTTCACCAAATCTTTAAATTTTTCCCAACTGGCCTGAAAGGTCTCATCAGGTCTCTGATTGAACTGGATGATTTGCTCTTGCAAAAACTGAGTTCTCTGAAAGGAAAACATTTTTGTAAGAATTCACGCTGCATATCAGACCAACTAGAAATAGAATTAGGTCTCAAAGAATTAAACCAAATCTTCGCTTTATCCTTTAAAGAGAAAGGAAATAAACGAAGTCTAATAAATTCATCAGTAACAACCCTAGTAATAAAAGTAGTGCAAGCCAACTCAAAATCTGTCAAGTGCTGGTAAGGACTCTCAGAATCCATCCCGTGGAACTAAGGTATCACTGATATCATGCCATGCTTAATAGAGAAATTAGATGCATTTTCAGGTAAAACTATGCATGAAGGTATAGTGGTGCGAGTGGGTTGCAAATAAACCTTAAGAGTGCGTGGTGCAGGTGCAGCCATGTTTTCTGGTTCAATTTCAATTTCCTCACCTGACTCACTAATAGGAAAGACAGAAGAGCTATCTATCTCCAAACTGTGTATACTACTCTCAACACTCGATGTGACTCTAAGCAACCTATTTGAACTGTCCCTCACCCATGACATGAAACATCAGTTTAAAGAGCATAACAAAAATAACGAGTTTAAATTTAAGCTAAAATATTTTTCCCGGCAACGACGCCAAAAACTTAACTCACTCAAAAAAATGAGTAGCACTAAAGCTATCCCAAAAGCAGGAGGATGTCATGTAATAATTAGGAATAAATTCCTAGATCGTCTCCTCAGGGAAAGTTACTTAAAAATCAAACTCATTGAAAATGGTGAAAAACTTCATAAAGAGAAAATAAAATGATGGTATGTGCAATGGATGGAAAATGGTACTAGTCATGGACTAGATTCATGTTTTTAGATTTTGATTGTCGGATTGGAATGTAAAAGACTAATAGATTAAACTCAGAAATTAATAAAACTAAATTAAGAATTAAACTAAATTAGGAAGTAATTGATAAAACATGCACTGAAAATTGAAAAACCCCAAAATCAATGTTCTAGGGTTCATCAATGTGTTCAAATCACAAATTCTCAAATTAAATCACCGTAATTGTAATTACTATTAACATGAAACCTTAACGAAAGGATAAAAATAAATAACATAAATTATATGAATAAAAAATAAATTACTCAAACGTCTAAATCAAAATTCTCCAAAATAATTCAGAAACTTAAAACTGAAATGGAATAGCAAGTAGAGAATTGAAAAGATCAAGCCAATTGAATGGAGATAAAGATTCAAAGCGGTGGAGGAGGCTGAACTGCAGTGGCAATTGGACCCCTCAAGGAGTTCTTCAATCTGCTGCAGTGTGAGTGAATGATCCAGTGGAAATTGTGTAGCTGCGTGAATGATCGATTGTATGAATCCTCCTCTCCGAATCTGAACAAAAATCAAAGGGAAAATGAATTATAAGTGTTTCTCTAATCAAAACAAAGCTTTTCAGGCCAAAAGTCCGTCCTAAGATGTAAAAAAAACATATATATACTCTGACGGCAGAAGAAACCCTGATCTGTAAAATACGATATTCGCTCGAGCGGAGTGTCGAGCGAACATCAAGCGTTTGACTCTGCCTAAGTTAGCTCGAGCGGCCTGTCGAGCGAACATCAAGCGTTCGACTCTGCCTGAATTTGCTCGAGCGATCTCTTTTCCCACAACTCGCTCGAGCCCACTGTTGAGCAGAAGTCGAGCGTTTGAATCTGCCTAACTTTGCTCGAGCGGCGGCTTCTAGCCGCTCGAGCGATATGTACCATAATCCATATTAATCAACAGTTGATAAAATTAGAGCAGAAATTCATGCTTTTAATCAATTAAAATCACAACTTTGATTTATTCATTTTTTCATATAAAATAAATGATAAAATAATGAAAGAATTAATATATATTGGTTCCAAAAGCATTAAAAATGCAATAATTCAGCTCAATCAAATACAACACCCGGTCTTGTGCCAAACGGTTTTCAAAAAGTTTTGAATTTATATGTGCGGAAAGCCCTTTTGAGTTTTCAATTATTTTTTTTAGTAGACTACCTGCCTAAAATCTATGTTTTAGTGGATTATGATTTTCTTTAGGTTTGATTTGTTTTGGTTAAAAGTCTTTGTTATGGGCCGAGAAAATTTTTGGACAGGTTGGTTTAGTTTTTTAGTGGTCGAGTTGAGGCTCAAAACTCGCGAAAAATCCCATTTATTAATTTCTTACACTACCCAAAATGTAGGCCCAAATATTTAAAATGTCCTTACCCAATCACCCCAAAATTCCAAGCCTGTGAATCTTAGACATCAAACCCTATTACCTTTCTACCTTCTTTTTCATAATAAAACTCCTAGCTACTGGATTGCCTTCTAAAAATTTTAACCACACACGAATCCAATTCCACTGCCATGCACATACTTCTTTCTTTCTTCCTCACTAGGGTTTTTCCTTTTGCCTATTTTTAGATACTCTTATATCCCTTATGCATGAAGAAAATCAAAGAAAAGAGGTTGCCACAATCTCATTTCAGTAAAAACCTCCTTCATGTAGTGTTGCAGCCACTTCTCCTAGCCTACTTTGCCTCCACGTCATGATAAGCCACCATGCATCATGTCCACAACCATGAGAAACACCACACGGTAGGCAACCATGCATTGCAAATTCTTCCCACGTCCAAGAGCTACCACTGTGATCACTTCTACAAGCCCAGCGCCTCCACCCACTCAACCACAAAACAGCCTTCTCAGTTCCCTCCCCACTACCAGTAAGCCTCTGTTTTACTCCATGAAAACAACTTGCTGCCCTTCCCTTCATGCCACCTCCAATTACACAAAAGACATCGACCCAACCGCTACAACACAGTTATTTCCCTCTTCCCCTTGACGCTGTAGCCTAGCCTCCAACTACTTCACCTCTTACTCTCGGCTGCACCTTCTTCCTCATATGGTTAAGAGATTCAAACAACTCACTCTCTACCTCGTTCCCTCATCGTGATCCCCCCATCTCTCTCTCTCTCTATATATATATTTATATTGTTCAGCCGCTTCATCAACCCAACCGTAGTCCAATTTCCAATGTCTCTCCTTCCCCTTGGCATCGTTGCTCCTGGTCTTCACTTTAGGTGAGCTGCTGCATACTCTAGTTGTAGAAAGTTGTTCTTGAGTTTCTTTAGGTTTTATTTTTGCTATAGAATTGTCTTATTAAATTACAAATAGGACCTTTTTTAAAACCTTTCAGTATATTTTAATTTAATTTAATTTTTCTGTTTTCATAAAGTCTCCTTAAGTTTTTGGTGTTAAGTTATTTTGAGGAAAATGTTTTTGGGTTGAGTTTGGGTTTGAAATTATTTTGGCTCGGGTATTATTTTTATTTCAGCAACTTTTCATTTTCTTTTAAACGGGTTGGCTTTTGATTTTTTTGAATAAACCTTGTGAATAAGTGAGAATTAGGTCAAGTGCATAATAATTAGACATCGATGAATTTGGGAAGTGAAGATATTTTAGGGTTGTGATAGTTGTAGATTATTTTTAAGGAAAAATAGATTTCTTAGTTTTTCAAGTTTAAGCATTGATATACATGTTCAATTGGAAATTAATGAGAGTATTTGACTATTTTATAAGTGACGATTGATTTTCGTTCAATACTGTTGTGGAGAAATTTGAAAAAGCTATGAAGTTTAGGTAATGGGGTTCTTATGCTAGACTTTGCATAAAAATAAAATGAACTAAGGTTGATTTTTGAAAATGTGTATTATATGTCATGGAAAGAATTATGAAAACAACCTCAGTTATTTGTTCGACATCATTCATGAACTCTGGTGAAAGAGAAGCATTTTTGTCATTACTGGTGTAAATATGGGCTTATTTTTCCAACATTCAGTTTCTAAACTATGCAAAAGAGAGCGAATATGAAATTTTGTCTATAAATTATATTTTTGTAATACGATTTTGTTATGCTTTGAAGATGTTCTATACTCTAATATGACATGATGTGATTTCTGAAAACCTTGGCATGACATTCTAAATCTGCATATGGTTTGTGGATGGTGATCTGTTTGACCTACCGTGGGTGCTAATAGTGGCTTCTGTTTGGCTTGGTACCAGTTGTTCTGCTTCTGGTGCATTCACTTTGGAAACAAAGTGGTTTTTCTGATAGTCCTTCATGTGTGCACACTCGAGGCTCCGAGAATAAATAAGGGGAAGATAAACATTCTGTTTCTGCTCGGTTAGGGTTTGCACAATCCTACCACGGGGGTAAACATGGCCTCTAATGTGATACGATGTTCTGGTATAATGGTGGTCAATTATGCTATGCCAAAAGACTTTAAATAAAAGTACTTTTGAATATGAATATTTTTGAAACTTCACTCTGATTTTTGATAACTTGTTTATGCTTCCACACTCTGAAAATGAAAAGGAAAATGTTCTGTTTTGCATTCTGATCTCTATAAATGCTCATGTTTACATACTAGTATATGTCTTCTGCTTAATGAGTTGCCGATAACTCACCCCTTATCTCCACAACATTTTTCAGATGATTTTAGAATAGTTTAGGTAAGAATTAGGATTATGGAGCATGAGTGAGATTATTATTTAAGTATTGTGGGTTACCCATAGAAGATTTCAGCGAATTGATAGATTTTAATAATTGATTTTGTAGTATTCTGACGACTTTATATTTTAGACCCTGTAAATATCTTGATAAAATGTGAGATTCAAGTTACAGGAAGTAACTCTCCAACCCCTGCAGGACCGAGGCATTACAGAACACCTTGCACACTTGAAAACATTTTTATCTGTTTTAGAGCAGCATACTCTCTTTGCTAAGATGTCCAAATGTCCCTTTGGGGTTACTGAGGTAGATTATCTTGGCCATATTATCTCTATGGAATGGGTTAAAACTAATCCTACAAAAATAGCTGCTATGATAGCCTGGTCAGTTCCTAGAACTATTAGGGCATTAAAAGGCTTTTTGGGTTTGACTGGGTATTATTGAAAGTTCACTAAGGGCTACAAATCTATAGCTACTCCTTTAACTCGTTTGTTGAAAAATAACTCACTTGTGTGGACTAAAGAAGCTGAAGAGACCTTTTATAGTTTGAAGAATGCAATAGCTAAGCCACTAGTTTTGAAGCTGCTAGAATTTACTATTGAGTGTGATGTTTCAGGAGTTTGTTAGGGGGTAGTGTTGATGCAAGAGGGACATCCAATAGCCTTCTTAACAAGGCTTTAAAGGGTAAAGCACTACCACTGTCCACATATGAAAAAGAATTCCTGGCCTTGGTTAGTGCAGTTGGAAAATGGAGACCTTACTTGCTTGGTCAACCTTGTAAGATAAAAATAGACCAAGTAGCTTTGAAGTATGTATTAGAACAAAAAGTAGTTACTGAGGCTCAGCATAAGTGGCTTTCAAATCTTATGGGTTACGATTTTTGAGTATAATACAAGAGGGGCAGAGATAACAAAGTGGCTGATGCCCTTTAAAGAAAATGGAAGAGGAGTCAGCTACATTGGCTTTAATTTCTTTTCCTACACCCCTGTGATTAGATGAATTAAGACAGAGTTATTCTCTTTCTGAAGAGATTACTAATTTGGTTCATACCTTGCAACAAGGTCAACAAGTCTCCAAGGATTATTTTTTACAACAAGGCCTTCTTCTCAGGAAGGGTAAATTGGTGATAGTGCCTGGATCCCCTTTTCTGCAAAGGATCTTGCAACATATTCATTATAGTCCAGGGGTAGGTCATGTGGGGGATCATAAGACCCTTTAGAAAGCAAAGTTGGATTTTTACTTGCTAGCTATGAGGAAGGATATCAAAAACATGATAAGGGAATGCCGAACTTGTCAAGTGAATAAGAATGAAAATGTGTGTCCAACTGGGTTACTGCAACGTTTACCCATTCCTCAGAATCCTTGGCTTGATATTGCCATGGATTTCATTGAGGGACTTCCAAGTTTGAAGGGCATGACAGTTATTCTAACTGTAGTGGATAGGTTGACCCAGTATGGTCATTTTTTCCCTTTGACACATCCTTGTATAGCTAGCAGTGTAGCTTTTTTTTTTTTTTTCTTTTAAAGAAGAGCCGAAATCAGATGTCTAAGAGTGATCCCTTCTCAAATATTATTCAAGAACCCTCACTTATGGCGGAGGAATAATGTGTAAAACATTAAAGAAGCACCTAAGTATTTACAATAATAGCCACAAAATAAACTCAGATGCCAATAAGAGCCCGCCCAAACCAAACTCTCAACAAAAGACCCCACAACCACTACCGTCTAGTATAAGGAAAACCCAGTTTGTCGAGGTAAATAAGACCTCTAAAACTTCCTTGAACCGAAGACTCACCACAAAAATCTTCATTAAGCCCTTGAGTCCCTTGTTTAGCAAGAAAATCGATGACCATATTAGCTTCCCTAAAAATATGTTGGAACCTGACATTAAGCTCAGAAACAAGAGCTGTAATTTCCTCCCAAAAATCCAATAAAAACCAATACTTACATAGCCCAGAAGCCAACAACCCCACTATCACTTGAGAATCTAACTCCACCACTAAATCCCGCAAACCCATTTGTTTGCACATTTGTAGACCATCAAGAAGAGCACGACATTCAGCAATGGTATTAGTAGCATGCCCATATGAATGAGCAAAGCCTGCCAAAACCTCACCTTTATGATTTCGAATAATTCCCCCACCCCTTAACTCTCCCAGGTTCCCACAAGATCCTCCATCAACATTTAATTTTGCACAATCCCTATCCAACAGCCTCAATGCAATAACTTTAAATGCCTTCAGTAGCACAAGAACAATCAAACAAGATAACTTCTCCATTACCTCCCTATCATCCTTCCCCAAAACTTGGAATTTTTGGATCTTGCTTAAAATGTCTCGAATTAAAATTTTAACTGATCTAATAACACCATCCGAATTAAATTTAACCCCTTCCATTCTTGCCACACATCGAGCTCGCCATAAAGCCCAAGAAATAACAATGGGCAAAATGCCCTAAAGCCAACCAACCTGAGACGGCATTGATGCTCTTTGCCACCAGAAATTCATCATCCCCTCCCAATTATTGATCTAAGACATCCTAATATGACAAGTTTCAGCAAAGAAACTCCAAACTTTTTGGTCTCCTCCACCCTCACACAGAATATGGTTAACGGTTTCTATGTGAGGATTAACACAGCATTCACATTTAGAAACTAAATAAATGCCTAAATTCTAGACAATCTCATCAGCTGGGATAGCTTTTCTTTTAGCCCTCCAAACAAAAAACGACATCCTTTTAGGTATCCAATTCTTACATAGTCACTTCTTCCATATACATAACTCACCTCGTTGGCGAATCACTTGCCATGTTGATTTGGTCGTAAACTTCCCATCAATAGAAGGCTGCCAAATATAGAAATCCTCACCCTACTGTAAAGAAATACCAACAGCACAAATCTTACGCACCACGTCACTTGAAACTAGCACTTGTAAAAGTGCAACATTAAGACCCGATAGAGAAAACACCTCTGCCAAAGTCAACATAGGACTCCCAATAACAGGCACCGAAGCTCTAAGTGGCCCGTCCCCTTGCCAATTAACAAACTAGAAGCTCGACTATCCTCCCTATATCAACCATTTCATCTGCCTTAATACCTTTGGCACAAGAGCCATTAGTCCCCTCCAGAAACGGTGCCTTTCCTGAGCTACATAACTAAAAAAAGATGAGCATTTCCAACATATTTTTGCATATAAAACCTCAACCACATCGATCCCCCTTTCATAGCCTTCCAAATAAATTTTATTAGCAATGACTCCTAAACTTCAAGAAGATCCCAAATTCTGAGCCCTCCCTCTTTTAACTGCAAGCAAATTTTCTTCCAAGAAATCCACTTCCTTTTTTTATTCCCCATCAAAGAATCCCATAGAAAATAGGAAAAAATTTTCTAGAGAGTTGAATGCACACCTTTCGGCACATTTAAAACAAACAACATATGGATAGGCATGCTATTTAAAACATGTTTCACCAAAGCAATTTTTCCCCCAAAAGAAAAGAGCTTACTCTTCCACCCGGCAAGCTTCTTTTGAACTTTTGCCAAGAGGGGATCAAACATACGTATTTTCAAACACCTAACAAATAAAGGGACACCCAAGTACGTACAAGGCCAACATCCTTCCTCAAAGCCTGAAATCATTTTCAGCCCATTCTTACAGCCCACCAAAATAGAAGAAGAGAAAAAAATGGATGACTTACAAGGATTTATTAGCTGCCAAGATAAAACCTCATACCGTCACAATATCGCCATAAGATTCTGAATAGAAGACTTTCCATCATTAGCAAAAATTAGAATATCATCCGCTTACAGCAAATGAGTAACAACAATTCCTCCACCCGGATGAAAAGGCTTAACCCTCCCCAAACTAAACTCCTAAGATAGCGTAGAGATAAAATCTCCTTAGGTATGGTTTGGTAACAAAATTTTTTTATCTCAAACTCAAAATTCTCAACTTATCATTACAACTTTTCCAAATTTCCATACAAAATATAATAAATAATTCAACTTTTTCTTAAAATTTTCAAATCCTAAAACAATAATAATATTAAAATATAATATTTTAATATTTCATCTTAAACTCAAAATTTTCATCCAACTTACCAAGCAAAAAGTCAAAATAAAAAGATACGGAGAGAGGGGGTCACCTTGCCATAGCCCACGCGAAGCCTTGAAAAGGCCTTTCGTACACCCATTCAACATCACTGAGCAATAAGGTGAAGAGATAGCATTAAAAACAAGATTCCCCCAATTTTTCGAAAACCCAAAAGCTATAAAGCTTGGAGCAAGAAACTCCAATTTACTCGGTCATAAGCTTTGGCCATATCAAGTTTCAACATCACATTTAAACCTATTATTTTCCTGTTAATTCCTTGCACCAATTCCTAAGCAAGAGAAATATTCTAAAAAATACACCTACCCCGGATGAACGCAGCCTACTACGGAGAGATGATTTTTTCCAAAACTGGCACCAATCAGAAAACCATCATCTTGGACATAATTTTATAGACAACCAAATAAAGGCTTATCGGACTAATTAGACCAAAACTCAAGGGCTCATCCACTTTGGGAATCAAAACCAAATTTGTTGCCCCAAAGAAAGTAGAAAGTGGTTGCCCGGCAAAAGAATCTTTAGCGATCACTAAAAGATCATCTTTAACAGTATCCCAGGCCAAAATGAGAAAACTCACAAAAAAACTATCTGGATCAGGACTACTATCCACAGGAATCGAACAAAGGGACTTCTTCACCTCGTCCATATTTGGAACAGTGCACAAACGAGCATTATCTTCTAAAGAAACCACTAGCCTCAGCAACTCCATATGCTCCAACGTAACATCAGTGGGCGTAGTTGATAAGAGCTCCTAGAAAGACACTGCCCCCTCAACAACCTCTTCACCTAAACCTAACGTGCGCCCCTCATCAACGTTCATGCGAACCACATTTTTAATTTTTTTCTTCAATCTCATGGATGCATGAAAAAATCTTATATTAGAATCAGCTTCAATGAGCCATTTTATTCGAGATTTTTGACAGGCCAACATCTCTTCACAATGTATCCACTTCAAATGTTCTTGCTTACAGTTCAACAAATCTATTTCAACCTGAGCCAAATTCACTAGCCAACTCGAGTTCCAGCCCAACAATTCGGTTTTCTAGAATTTTAATCTCCCCTTCCATACGACCAAATACCTCATTATTCCAAGATTTTAAAGCATTTTTTAGAATCTTTAACTTCTTACTAATCTGAACCATTGCACATCCATTCACTTGACTATTCTAGACCTCCTGAACTAGAGGAATCATTCAAAGAAATTGAAATGGCCGAATGAAAGCTTCCTGATCTCGCAAAAGCTGAACAAACATAGGAGCTTGGTCCGACGATGTCCGCAGTAAATTATTAACTGAATTATCTCCAAAAAGATTTAAAAACAACATATTCACAAGCACTCTTTCCAATCGTGCCCAAATTTTCCGCCCTCCTAACCTTCCATTACACCATGACAGGCGATTTCCTTCACAAGGTAGATCGACCAATGCACAATCATGAATACACTCATTAAACTCCCTTTTGGCCTAGAGGCCTGCAACAGTCTACCAATCTTTTTAGAGTCACTACGAATAACATTAAAATCCCCCCCATTAACCAAGGAAGGTCACTGGAATTTTGTCCTCTCAGAAAATCCCGAAGTTCCAATTGCTTAGCCTGAAAATAGTTAGCATAAACAAAACTTGCAAGCAACCGGCAATTTTTGTGAACAAACCAACCACTAAGGGCTTGATCTAACATACACAAAAACTCGAACTCAAAATCCTCATTCCAGAACAACCAAAGTTTACCTCCTACTTCATCATTATTTGTATAATATGGCAAATTCATCCATCGTGCCCATTTGCCACACTTATTAGAACTTAAAAACAGCTCAAGAATGGTGACCAAGGGAGGTCAACACTTATTTAGTAAACGCCAAAGTCTACTTTTTGACGAAAGAATGCCCCTAATATTCCAAATCAAAACATGCATCAAAAATTAAATTAATTTCTTATAACGAGTATGCGCTCTAACACCACAATAGATTTTTCTTTCCATATCCCCTTCATCTTTCTCAATGGTATATGCATCTCAGGATCCGAGCCAAAACATTTAGCAGCAAGTTCATTCAATTCCTCTCCATAATCCTCTTCTAAACCTACACAAATCCGCCGTAACATTCATATTCTCACCTGCAACCAGAATTCTATCTCCCAAACCACCCAGCTAGAATTCTAAGGCTTCATCCACTAATTTCAAAGAGCTTCATGGTTCAAAATTTCCACTCAAATCATGTATCTCCTCACCTGCCTCTGCCTCAATATTGATTTCAAACCATGGACACCATTCTCCTCCGTCTCCTACACCTGCCCCTCTTCCCTGGCATTACAAAACTTGATGAGTCCCAAATGTCAACCAAAACATCCTTCCCAATGTTAATAAGCCCATTTGAAATAGGTGCCTTGTCCTCTCTGTTCCCTACACCCCGATCTTCCCCACTAAGCTAGACCTGGGCGTCACTACAGGGGACCTGAGTATGACACTCACTCAAACATGAGCCAAAAATTCCCCCCACTTGTGAGACAAGCCACACCTTCGTAGATATCCCGTTATTAAATTCTCGTTGAGCTTGAATAGCCTCTAAAATAATGTCACGGTGGGACTTCGAAGATTCCCTAGTTGCCATTTCCACCACTGGAATACAAGGCTCCTTCTCATGTCTCCCCAATTTCTTCCAAATATGTTTTGAACCCTTTTTCTTACCTTCCACTTGCATGCCTGCCTACTTAACAATTTTTCCCCCTTTTAGCCTGTTCACGCTAGGAGCACTTAGCCATCAAATGACCCTGTTTTCGTCAATACACATAGAATGTGGGGATCGACTCAAAGACAACATCCTGATAATGACTAGACACCTACCCCAGAGGGCCCAACCAGAAAGATTTTTGCAACAATTGAGACACATCTATCTCCACACAAATGCCCGCCTCCTCCAAACGAATCACACAACCCGTTGCATTGTCGGGCTTCAGAAATCACCCAAAACCATTCCCAATACCATGTAACATTGATTCCTAAAAATTATTCAAAGGCAAGCCCGGTAACGTCAGCCAAACAGGAACCAAAGGAGAATCTTCCTCTTCCACAAAGTCTAGTGTCCAATGTAACACCCGAAGAGGACTTCCAAGAATTTTCGAATTTCCTCTTGCCATTACACTAATGAAATCATCCTCTGGTGCCATTCGGACCAAAACATTCCACAGATTCCGTAACTACCTAACCACCAGCATCGATTTCAATCCCCACCGATTATTTATGAATCCTCAAATTTGATCTAACGATGGTGGTCAATGTAGGAACTTAAGGACCACTGAAAAATGGAAAGGTGCTATCGATTGATTAACCTCTGGCTTGGAAAAAAGGAAGAACATCTCACCTTCCTGAAACCGAGGTTCATGCATAGGGATGTCTACTACTGGGAGGAGTTGCGGTTTCACAACCACTACATCCGTAAAGGTAGTCATCGAAGCCACTATTGCAGGATGTATTGGATTCGCCATCTTCCCCTGATTGAAATGAATATTCTGCACTACACTAGCCCTTGCACCTACCGTAGCAGACATGGGGCCGACGGCTTGCGCCATTTGAGAACCCTAATCACCTCTCACGCTAGAGAGAAAAATTTTTTTGAGTCAGGTCAGCTTTTTGCCAGTCTCCCAACTAGTATTATAGTTGAAGTATTTTTCTTTGGATATTTAAGGTTCATGGCCTACCCAAGACCATAGTGTTTGACAAAGATGTGGTGTTCACAAGCAATTTTTGCAGGCAATTGTTTCAAATACAAGGAACTACATTGGCCTTTAGCTCAGCTTACCATCTTCAATCTGATGGTCAAGCTGAAGCTTTAAACAAGTGTGTTGAGACTTATTTGAGAGCATATGTCGGTTTGAAACCAAGAGATTGGTGTAGTTGGTTAACCATGGTTGAGTGGTGTTATAATACCACTGTCCATTCCTCTACAAAACATTCACCCTTCCAAGCTTTGTATGGAATTCCAACTCCAAAGCTTCTCGCTTATGTGCATGGCACTGCTACAAATGTAGTAGTGGATTAGCATTTGAGATCTCAAGAAGAAGTCCTAAGCCTCTTGAAGGAAAATTTGAACAGAGCCCAGCATACAATGCAAATGCATGCAAATAGAAAGAGAACTAAAAGAAGTTTTGAAATTGGGACTTGGGTTTTCCTTAAACTACTTCCCTATAGATAGAAAATTGTGGCCGTTAGACATAACTTGAAATTGTCCCCTAGATATTTTGGACCTTTCCATGTGCTTGAAAGGATTGGTTCGGTAGCTTATAAGCTTAATTTGCCTCCCTCATAAAAAATACACCATGTGTTTCATGTTTCCTACCTTAAGGAAAAGTTAGGGGACCAAATTCCTCCATTACTTACTTTACCACCTGTTGATTGTGAAGGAGTGATTCAACTAGAGCTTGAGAAGATTCTTGAGAGAAGAGTAAAAAAGGTAGGCAATCATGCATGTACTGAAGTGCTAGTAAAATGGTTGGGGGCTACTATAGAGGACAGTTCTTGGGAATTTCTTTGCAATCTCAAAAATTCATACCCTCACTTAGTGGGGACAGTTTTCTTATTGTCACAAGTGTGTCCTAGGGGCAAGGCCTTGAAGTGGTGGGTATTGTCATTAGTGTGCTGGGGGCAATGGCCTTGAAGAGAGGGTGGTGCTGTTATACAGACCGTTAGAAATTCAATGGTTGAATTAATATAGACTTTAGGAACCTCGTGAAAACTCCGTAAGCTTTCAAGAATCAACTAATCGCAAAGGTTTTAGTCTGTCAATATAGTCAATGTTATCATTCACTATGGTACTAGAATTGCAATTTTAGTTATTTGGAGTAGTTAGAAGTGTCAGAATATGTTATGGTCTGCGCCACTAGACTCAATTGATTATTTAGGATTTTATGGCATAATAACTCATTTTCATAACTTCGAACGAAAAGCATGTTTGAAACTGTGAAATTATTTTTAGGGGCACTTTAGGGTTGAGTTTTGGTAAATGATTTTCACTGTAGGTTAATATGAATATTTAGGATTTTTTAGTACTATGCTTATTATGCAGTTTCTCAGAGTGAATATTAACCTCAATAAGCATACCAAGTGCAGTGTTGTTAGAATCACATTGTCGAATGTCCAAATTAGGTTAGAAAAATTTTATTGGGGCAGTTGACAAAATCTTAGCCACATATAGTGAATATTATTAGACATTTGGCACAAAGAGGAACCATTAGATGGATTTGTGAAGGAAATCAAGGTGTGAGATCATACCACCTAAGCAAAACTTTTTTTTCATCTGATCAACCAAATTGAGTCAGATCAAAGAGGGTTTCAACCCTAGTGAAACTCTAAATGGTTGGAATCCAATTGAAACCCCAAAAACTTGGTTGAAACTGAAACCCCAAATGGTTTCCCCAAACCCTAAAGTTGGGCTTCAAACCCTTTTTTATCCAATTTCCAGCATTGTATTTAATCACTTGACTAAATCACTTCCACATGCTATTAATTTCTCAAATTCTTCTTATGAAATCATTATCCAACCTTTTAAACCTGGGAATTTGATGGGGGCAAGAGAAAATGGATTTGGGCTTGATATCATCTTAAACCCTAACCAAACCCCCTTTAAACTCTAAATTGAAGCCCACTCGATTAAGGCCCACCAAGGCTCACAAATTTGGCCACCTTGGCAAAACTTCTTGAAGAAGTTTCCTCCCCCAAATGGTAGACCATACACTGCCTTTGGCTGTACCTAATAGCACCTTGATGTGATAGAGAAACCCACCTCATCAACCTCCTTACCTCACTGCTTCTTAAGGCAAACCTTTGCCCCTCACTATTCTCCACTTTATGTCAGATAGCCACCTCCAATCAAGGGTCATTCAAGCTCATATCTTCCCCCTCTAGAAATCTAGGGTGGTGCAAGACACAATTCTTTCCCTTTAATCACTTCTTCACCCCATTCTTAGAGAAAAACCCAAAAGAGCTCTTTCGGACATATTTCTGGGTCTTTTTGCGTGGAGATTTTAGACCCCTCGTAAGTCTTTTCACATGATCACTCTTTCATAAAATTTGTTCCTCTTTTAGTACAGTTTCCGCAGATATATTATTCGTATCATGGAAAGGTCATTCTGGACGTGAAACTGGAGAGTATGTTATGTTTTGAAATTTTTGACCAAGCTAATGGAAATATCTTGATCTGAGTTTTTAGCATGTGTTTAAGAGTTTTCATTGAGATTTATTTGCATGAATAAAGCTTTGGATGATAGATTTTCTTAGATCTAGAAACTTGAAAAATGGAAGTGGAAAAATTGTTTCTATTTGGAGAAAGTTTGAATATTTCGTAGTTTGATCTTACTCTAAAGGCTTTGATATTTTTATATGATGATCACAAGTCTCTTATTTTCATTTTAGAATATTATTTTGAATATATTTAGTATTATTTTCAAAGATATAATTTTTCTATGCAAGCGGATTTCGGTTAGGCCTAAGATTTGATGTTTTTGGGTTAAATCCATGTTTTATTGATTTTTAGCCATGTGATTTTAAATTTGATGGTTGGATCTTCTTTAGAACACATCTTTAGACCATGTGATATTTAATTTTGAAGATCTCATCTTTTTAAGCCAAGGATCAAGAGATTGATCAAAGCTAGTTAAGAAAAAGTTTATGTTTTTGGACTAAGTGTAAAACCAAAAACTTGAAGTTTTATTTTGTGATTTTGCATGACTTAGTTTGATTATTTAAAGCATGTTTGATCTTAGGATAATGTTATAAATATTTTAGAAGTAAGATTTGATTTTTTTAGAATTCTTGGAGATGTTTTGATTTAGGGTCAAAGCTTGTAATTTAAGGGCTTGGATCTTTTTACAAAAGTTTGGTGCTGATTATTAGTTTTTTATGAATGGATGTTTTAAGTATGGTTTTAAATTTAGGATAGTAAGATCCTTGTTGTAAAATTTTGGTTTAAGCATGAGTTTTGAAGTTGGAAGGAATTGCAACAAAAATCAAGAGAAATGGCCTATGGATGTTTTGGCCATAGTGTGTTTTCCATAGTTGTGATTTGTTTTAAATTTTTCTAAGTTGATATTTGAGTTTAGGACAAACTTTACATGAGGAATGTAAATTTTGAAAAAGTTTGAAGTTAGGATGTGAAATCCTAAAGTTAGGGGTAAAATGGTCATTTTTCCACATGTAGAGGGTAAAATGATAATTTTACTCTAATTTGTCTCTTTTACACATTTCTAATTGTTAGTAATTAAATTTCTAACTTTTAGAATATCTTCATACAATTTCTTGTGTTTCGTGCTTTATTTTCATAGAACATGACAAACGAGGTAAGTTAGCTCTTAACTTACTATCAGTTTATTATGTATGCGTGATGGGTAAGGAACCTACAGTTTATATATGTATGTTACCATATATTCCATGCCATGCCACATCATTACATGTTTATCTATTATGCATGATTTATTCTGTCATGAATATTTATCTGTTACACAATCTATTCTGTCATGTATTGCTATATGTTATAAGTATAACAAGTTAAGTATGCCATATGTTACATGTATGTCATATCATGTAATATTCACTGTTGCAAGTATGTCATGTTAAGTATGATATCTGTTACATATTCGGTCATGTTGCGAAATGTTTCTATCTCAAGTAAGTCATGTCTTTCGAGTTACGTTTAAGTCAGTTATGTCCAGGGTACTCACGATGTAATCATTATGATTATCCAAGCATCTCCATTTGTAATCCACACGAGGTACTTTTTGGCAAAATCATTTTGATTGTCAAAATGCAATTCAAGTTCAGTTATGCAGATATTCCTAGCGTAATCATTATGATTGTTAGGGTATCTTATTTAAAATACTCGTGATGGAATCATTCTGATTGTCAGAGTATTACTAAGTACTCCTGGTATAATCATTTTGATTGCTAGGGTACATGTTTTAAGATACTCGTGATGGAATTATTCTGATTGTCAGAGTATTACTATGTACTTCTGGTGTAATCATTTTGATTGCTAGGGTACGTATTTTAAAATACTCGTGATGGAATCATTCTGATTGTCAGAGTATTACTAGGTACTCTTGGTGTAATCATTCTGATTGCTAGGGTACATCATTTAAAATACTCATGATCATTATGATTGTCTGAGTATCTCTGATGGAATATGTTAGGTAGAATCATTATGATTGTTCAATATTCCTAACAAAACAACTGGTGGAATCATTTTGATTGTCAAAATTCAATTCCAAGTTTTTGTTAAGTAAAGAACTCAGATCAAGTTTATGTTTAGTTAAGTTTCAGTTCAAGTTCAAGTTCAAGTTCATGTCAAGAAATTGAGTTTAAGCTGTTAAATAAACAAGATTCCAAGTTTATGTTAAGTCAAGTTTCAGATCAAGTGCATGTTAAGTCGAGTTTTAGATCAAGTTCATGTTATATTATGTTATGTTCACGTTCACGTTAAGTTTCCAGTTCATGTTCATATCATGTTATGTTCACGTTTATGTTATATTTAAGCTCACGTTCATGTTATATTATGTTCATGTTCATGTTAAGCTTCAAGTTCGTGTTCATATCATACTATGTTCACGTTTATGTTATGTACAATTTCATGTTCATGTCATGTTATGTTCATGTACGTTCAAGGTCTTGTTATGTTATGTTTACATTCACATTATATCTCAAGTTCACATTTACGTCATGTTATGCTCAGGTTTATGTTAAGTTCAAGTTCATGTTTATGTTATGTATGTTCACGTTCATGCTATGTTTCAAGTCCATGTTATGTTTCAAGTTCACATTCATGTTATGTTGCTAGTCCATGTTATATTTTAAGTTCAAGTTCATGTCATTTCAAGTAGTTCACATTTCAGTTTAGGTTATGTCAGTTATGCCATGCTATATGTCAGTTATGCCATGCTATATGTCAAGTTATACTATGCTTACTTACGACTTGAATTATACATTCATGCTTTTACTGCCATGCATGCATCATTAATCTATGTGGGAGTTTTCTATTAACTTACTGAGATTTTTGTAATCAAATCTTATTGTGGTAGTCCTAACTACCATTCCTCCCCGAATGCTAGATCTTGTTATAGGACCGGAAGGAGAATCGGAATCTGACCAACTGAACATGATCAACTAAGCTAGGGTGCAATGTCGATGATGACATAGTAATTAACTTAGGTTACTACTTGTACTTATGGAGTTGTATCTCCAATACTCTTTTAATCACAACCATTTTGGACTAATGTTGTAATCGTGGTTGTTTAGTATGCCTTTATGTATGAAGTATGTTTCAAGTAATTGAGATATTTTTAGTTTGGTGCATAGTATTGCTAAAGAAAAAAATTTATCCGCAACGAAAATTACATAATGCTAGATGCATATTAGGAATATTGCATCTTATATGTCATGAACAGGGCCAAGTAACCTTGTGTTCCATGTTTCGACGCTTCAGATGTTCGTTCGATCCCAAGCAAAATTTAGGGGTGGCACATGCTGTATAGCAGAAGAAGAGGAAATAAAGGCTGGAAGGAAGCAACGAGATTAACGATAGGAAGAAAAGAAGTTAATGATATGGGGCATTTGAGATTTTATAGTGTGTAAAAGGGCATATGTTTGTGTGAAGTGAAATGGTGTGTTTTGATTAAGTGAAACGGTGAGTTTGATAAGTAGAATTTAGATTGTGTTTTAATTTGTAAGAGTTGCATTTTGATTCATCGAACTCAGTCTGCAAGTGTAAGAGCAGCAGAGTTCATGCATGTAGATACTTTTTGATGAATAAGAATCTTGAAGTCTTGGAGGTTAGGAAATTCCTGGAAAATTCCCGATTTAGGTTTATCATGGAATCTGAAGTTTAATCAACTCTTGGTGTGATTGCTTTTCTTAGTGTTCTAAGTTGTTATTAACAAGCACTAGTGAAGTTCCAAAGTTCTAGGTGGTTCTTGATCATCAAGAACGTTACATTTAATATGTTGCATTTAAGATTTAATTTATACTCTATTCGTTGATTTCTTCGCTTCTTGATTCTCCATTGTCTATTAATTATGAATTGACATTTTTAAATTATCATTGAACAATTTAAAATCACATCAAGAGATGATCTAGGAAGTTCTGCAGATTGGCATCGATCCCTTGATCAAACTCTCAAAACTTTAATAATTGACCCCTTAGAAAAGTGGTCTTCATTATTTGAGTTGGTCGATCTATGAGTTAATGTCACATGATGTCAATGATCATGTTAATGTCGCAACATAACTTGTTTTAGGCAATAGTCATTAACATCAACAAGAAGTTGCAGGCTGCATATAGTCATTATTTGCCACAACATGAGTATAATGACCGGAAAACATTATTCATGTGGCATGCATGCAACTTTGCCAAAAAGTGCTTATTTATGATGAAAAGTGAGTATTCGAGGCTAATACACATGAAAGAAACATAATTTTCCCTTATCATAAAATGAAAGTACTCCATTAAAGGTATGATGTATGGCTGTCTATAAATTTCTCTTTCCGTACAAGCCTATATCGTGTATTTCTAGATCTTCTTTTCGATTAAGATCCATTCCTCAAGGAAACATGTGTAAGAAATTATGATCCCCTCCGTTACAATTTGGATGATTATCCAAGAAACTAATTATTTGTTTACAATACGAGATTTATGCCAAGAAAATTTGGACAATGCAGATTTTAACATGAAAACATGAACAATATTATATATAAAGTGAACATAATTAATCTTTTCTGAAGTTTTCTCCGGTTTCAAACATATGTGTTTTTTTTTAGATCCATACATTGCATAAGATATATATGCATCACTAGAACACACTCCTAGTTATAAGCAAATGTATCCTAGTTATTCACACATAAATTATTTAATATGAGGCCGAGTTCAAAGTACTACACATGATATACTTGAGTAAGAAGGCGTGGAGTTAGATGGATTTCTAGTGGTGTTGCTTTAACAGAGGAAAGTCCAGGTTTCTCAACCATATCTACTAGTTCAGTTGTTGGGGTTGAAATGTCAAAAGCATGCAAGAATGTAGCAAGTGTGAGTTGAATCAAATGTAACCCAAGAGAGATTCCAGGGCAAACTCTTCTACCACTTCCAAATGGTATCAATCCAAAATTCTGACCCCTAACGTTGATATCTTTATGGGTAGTAAGGAATCTTTCTGGACGAAACTCTGTTGGATCTTGCCACACGTGTGGGTCTCGATGGATCTTTGATAGATTAACAAGAAGAAGTGTGCCAGCTGTGACATGGTAACCAGCCAAAGTACAATCTTCGCTAGACTCGTGTGGCACCAAAAGTGGGGCTACAGGGTATAAGCGCATTGTTTCTTTGATGACAGCTTGGAGATAGGCTAGGTTTTGTATGTCTGAATCCTTCACTTGCCTTTCCTTGCCAACCTGAAGGTCGAGCTCTTGTTGGACTTTCTTTAGAGCCTCCCGATTGTTAAGAAGTAAAGAGAGAGCCCATGTCAGGGTCACAGCTGTTGTATCTGAGCCCCCTAAAATAAGGGTCTACAAAAGTGGTAAAATTAGAGATCAATAAGAATATCCATTTAATGTCATAGTCAAGTGGGCAAGTATCAAGTATTAGGAAGTGCATATGTATGTATGGAGCTTGAGATCATGGACTTGGATTTTTAAACTTGTATAGTCACAAATTGCTACTTGTAATATACAAAACTATCAATATGCATAAACATTGAGAAGGGATAGGAGAAATCACACTTTCAAGTACTAATCGTGGGGTCCTTTTCTATATATGATACTGCCAGAATATGAGCAAGTTATAACCTTGAATTGATCCTTGGAGTGCGAATGCATATGATATTACTAGACATGACTAGTGGATAATTGATTAATCATATTGGCTAACCAAACAATAATTAATGATCATACCAGGCAAGTAGCTTTGGTAATTGTATCAGCGTCAAAATTGGAAATTTCTGTGTTATCTGTGACAATGGATAGCATCACATCCATAAAGTCCTGGTGTCCATTCTTCACCTCACTCGAGAGATTTCTTTGTTTATGTTCTTCTAGCAAACTTGTAAGCACATGATCTATTTCTCTTGCGACTTTCTTCATAGCCCGTTTGTCCCCACCCAAGTCTAACCACCTTAGATATGGTAAGGCATCTGACACCACAAACTTTCCAAACAAAATGGAAATATCTTTCAATGCCTTCTGGTACCTAAGATCATTTACTTCATCCTCATCCTTGGTGGCAGCACAAGCAAATCGCTTCCCTACAACCATCCTAAACATAGTGTTTAGTGTAATCTTGTCGAACCATCTATTCATCTCCACCAACACGAGCTTGTTTTTATTGACCAGGAGTTGATATGTTTCTTTTATAGCCGTGTTTACCTCCGACTCTCCGATGTGCTTGAACATCTCAAGGCGTTGATTTGAAAGTAATTCAAGTGTGGTTATTCTTCGAACGTGGCGCCAATAGGAACCATAAGGGCTCAAAGCGAATAGGGCATAGTTATATCCCATGAGTTCTGTTGCCATAGCTTTTGGACGGTTGGCAAAGACTTTGTCTTTGGTAGTAAAACACTCTTTGGCTATCTCTGAATTGCTGACCACTATAGCTTTATGCACGCCCAATCTGATGGTAAAGATTGGTCCATACGTATCAGCCATATAACCCAAGGGTATATGAGCAGGTTTTGACCTTGCTAATAGGTGGAGATGGCCGATCATAGGCCAGGCACCACCAGCTTATGGAGGAAGTGTGCTTTGAGTTGCAGTTTGTTGGGCTGTGCTCTTCCATAATAGAAAGAAGATAAAGAGAAGCAAGCAAGCAAAGATGGTAGCCATGATATAAGTCATATTAAAGGTACTTGATGAGTAATATTGAAACAGCATATATAATTTCCTTTTTGGCTGTGGTTGTGGATAGAGGTTGAGATGGGAAGGGCATATAAATAGATACATGTGTGTGCATGTGCATGTGCCAAATGGGGTCTTAATCATATGGATGTTGCTATAGCTACTGGGGAGCCTAGATCACCGAGTTTGCAGGTAAATTTAAAAAAAAGTAATAATTTTATTAAATTCTTTAAACGTTTTTAAAAAGTATAAAATCATAAATTTATTTATTAAAAACTACTTACTTAATTATTAAACAAAAAAAATCAAATCGATGATCCTCGGTAAGGATTTCGGTGGCTCAAGCATTATTCATTTTTGCAGTGTTCTAGAACAATTTCACGCCGGAATTAGGCTAGCTTTAAATTAACGCCAATGACTACTATTTAGGTTGGTTAAAGTTGTAGTGGATAGAGCTGAACTAGCTCTATGAAGTTATATACCGAAAAATGTTATTTTTTATCTTAAATTTTAGGGTTTTGCTACACAACCTCCCAACACCCCAACACCCTACCTTTCTTTTAATTTTTATTATTTTATTTTTTTATCAAATATTCAATATATAAATAATGAATAAAATAATTAAATTAATTTAAAAAGAATAAATTCAAAAAAAATATTAAAAAAATATTAAAAAATTAAAAAAAGGTGGGATGTTGGGGTGTTGGGAGGTTGTGTAGATTTTTTCTTTATTATTTGTAAAATAATATATTAGTAAAAATATTATAAAATAAACAGATATTTAGAACGAAACAAAGTAATGGGTAATTAAAGTACGTTGATTACTGTACTGATATTATTAATTCAAGTTATTTGGGTCCAAACGATATACAAATTAAAACATTGTTCGTAGCATTCATAGAAAATACAGATTTAGTAGGGAAAAGAAGTTTATTAATTATTTTTTACGAATATTTTGGTTAACTAATCAATGTCAGTTTGGCATTGCATTTATCGTCTACTGTTTTGCTGTTGCCCTTGTATATACTAGGCTAGCTATACTAATGGTAAGTGTACAAACAAAGCAAGATCGATCTTGTTAGTTATGTGCAATAAATAACCTCACTCAAAGCTTCTACATGACTAGATAGCTAGACAGCCAATTTCTATAGCGGCGAATTAAATTTTGATCCAAAAAATTAATTTTCTGCATTGCTGTTGTTTTACTTACGGAGAAAAAAGAAACTTTTTTTGTGCCAAAACTATATCGTCGCAAATAGTCTTGACAGAAAAAATAATTTCGATATGTTTTTAGTCTTTCTTTTTGGTCTTTTTTGATAAACAAGATGCAATATTTATAGAAATTAGAATTTGCACTATGCAAAACTTGAGAGATGTTCCAGTTAATGTTTGCTTCCAAGATGGCTGAGATTGTGTTAATGATGGGTGCGATTGGCCATCCTAACTCGTTAGAGGGCTAACAGAGGGACTTATGAATGATTTCTTAGTCTCCTTCAATGGTGATCCATCTAAAATTTTGTTTTCCGCTTTAGAAACCGCTAGGAGGGAGGCTAGAGCTTCACTTGTTCAAGGTTCAGTGCTAAGGCCTTTTTATGCTTTTACACCAACATTAGTTTGTCACTCAATGTGGTACATGATATTTGTAATATTTGTGGACCTAAACTGCTGCAAAAGGTTAACATTTTAAGAAAAGCACCAAAACATTGCATTTTGCAGCCTAAACCCTTTCCCCTAGTTCTTCTCCCCCCAGCCCGATACTCTCTTTCTCACTTCTCTATAGAGTTTTCTGTTGCCCCTTGCCATGTTGTCCGCTTACCATCCCACCATCTTTACCTCACCTAGCCGATGAGTTTGTTTTTCCATCTAGCTCTCTCCCTCTCTCTCTCTCTCTCTCTCCGTGTCTCTCTTTCTATCTCTCTGTCCATCTCTCTCTCTCTCTCTCTATAACTCTAGCTCAGTCCTACTCTCTCTCTCTGTTCGTGACTAGGATGCCCGACTGTTACACCAATGCAGCCCAAGGTATTTCATTACCTTCTACACTCACCGTTTGGGTACTAGAGTATTCAAAGAATACTCTACTACTATTTATTATTTTATCATTACTTTTCACCTACTTTTTACTCCCGTTTACTACTATTCACTACTATTTAATATTTTATTATTACTTTTTCTTTACTATTTATAGAATATATGACATCATCTCACTATTCAAATGCAACCAGCTAGTCTCCATTTCAATAAGGTCTCTCTCTAGGGCTGGAAAAAAAAAAACTTGCAAACCAGTGAACTAGCCCCAACCAAGCCAGATGGTTTGGTTTGGTTTTGAACCGATCCAGTCCGAGACCAGTTCCTCCATTTAAAAACCGGCCAAATCTGGTCTAGTTCCTGTTTTGGGTTTCTTAATACCCGACCGGTTTGTAAATATATATATTTAATTAATTTTTAATAATATGTAAAAAAGATTCATATTATAAATAATTTATATATAATATATATAATTATATATAAAATAATTTTTGTGACGCCCTGACTCCCATGTACAAAAACGCAGGAATTGTGAGGTCGAGATGATGACAATATAGGTCACACATCCCAATGATAAGTGCCAAGTGTGTGTATATGTAGAAAGTGTACAACAAAAAACGCAGTGGATGAATTAAATAAGTTAACTAATGTGATGCCCCCAAATCTCCACATACGGACACAGGGAAATCGAGACGTTCGGATGGTGACAACACGGGTCACCACCCTATAGTCGAGTGCCAAGTTTGTGCAAGACAAATGTGCACGAAGAAACACGCAGCGAAAGGTAAAGTCATAAACTAAGTACCAGAATCTTTCTTAGTTTAATACAAAATTGTTCAAAACATACATAATAAAATATTACAAGATCTAAATATAATTCAAAGCAACAACAAGATATTAACTTCAACTCAGACCTCCGGCAGAGCTGCATCCTCGGGCTCAGCCTCCTCCTCTTTCTCGATCTCTGCATCAAAATCTACGGTACTAAAAATGGTGCCGCAGGTAAGTAAAATCCAAATAACACTAGATAAAAACATATTAAACTCAACAATATGCATGAAAGAAAAACCAATGCACATGTCCCATAAAATCATAATTTTTCCACGCACGCCAAAAACTCATTTGGCCCAAAAACATGACCATTAAAACCATCTCAAAACCGCTACCACCATTTTCCCAGAAAATGGATCAAAAGCCTCAACACATCCTCGCCATTATCCTAGATAATGGCCCAAACCACCATTTTCTCAGAAAATGGATCAAAAGCCTCGAAACCAAACCTCGCCATTTTCCCAGAAAATGGCCCATATTCGAAAACCATAAAAACGATCCAATTATGCATGTACCATGATCTCCCCTAGGGATCATCCGCACACCCTGACTCTGTGCTACACCGCAGGTAACGACTACGCGTGTGACACCTAAACAAGCGATGCCCAGACTCGCGCCCCACGCGTACCTAGCCAGGCCATCCTCTAGTCCCCGCCACTCTAGGGACCACGGAGTTGACACGACAGCGTTACTGTATCGTGCGATCCAGTCGTCGCCCTGCGACAACCCAGGAGATGTCACTCAATATTATCCATTCCCGAGTGATCAGAGGAACTCCACCGAGATAATAACCCATCCCGGCTTGGGCTCATGAGACACACGCACCCAAAAAACCATTTACGCCAATAATACGGGATTTTCTTGATTAAAATAAAATGCATAAATATGCAATATGTAACGCACTCCTCATGGCACGAATAACCAACCAAATTACAAACAAACATAACCAAGCACTCCGTCCTCAAACCATCCGACCCCCGAACTCCTCGGACTCAGTCCGGAATCAGCCAACCAACAGATAAATATTTATTGAATGAGCAAAATATATCTAAATCTAAAAGTAAAGTTTGGAAAATACTTACAGCCCTATATGGTATTTTTAGAAAGCTCGCGGCGTTGCAAACGGCAGAAGAAAAGTAACGTAACAGTGTAATTTACACTGTGGTCGTGGGTAATAAATTACCCATTTTCGAACGGGGACAAACCAAAGCTCCGGATTGATAGGGAATGGCCTTGAGATATTTATAAAGTTAAGGGAAATAAGTTTTGGCCATGGGTGGTGGTGGAAATGGCGGTCGAAGGCCAAAAAGGGGCTGAACGGAGTTGAGCTCGTGGGAGCTGCTCTGACAAAGGATCGAGGCTGGAAATAGGTGGTTTAGGTTGGCAAGAGGTAGGGGAAAAAGTTGTGAAGAGATGGTGGCCGGAGGTCGTGCGACGGCCCCGTAATCGGTGAAAAATCATATGGCTTGGAGGAGCTTGTGGTGGCTAACGGTAGCTTGGATGGAAGTGAAACTTGGTAGGGATGTTCACCGGTGAGAGAGAAAGAAAACTGGGTGGGTGGTGTAGGCCACGCCACCGGCAAACGGTGGTTCTGGGCTACAAAAGCAACCGGCGACAGGGAAAAAAATAGAGCAGGTGCAGTGACTTCCAGGGGCTCGTGGTGGCTAACGGCTGGTTCGATGGCTCTAAAAATTGGTGGGGATGATCTCTGGTGGAAGGGAAAGAGAATGGTGGGGGTGGTGTACAACACAGCCGCCGGATGGCGGCGTGATGGGCGGCCGAAGTGGCAGCGACGGTAAGGGGAAAAAGAAGGGGCAGCATGCGGGAGAGGGGAAACTGGGAGGAAAGAAGAAGAAAAAGAAAGAAAAGAAGAAAAAGAAAAGGAAAAAGGGAAAAAGAAAAAGAGAAAAGAAAAGAAATGAGGTCCAATCCTCATTCCGAAAACCAAAAACAAATCCGCCGAAAACGATATTAAAAACCGTAAAACAACTAAAATAAATTAAACAAGATATCAAATAAATTAAAACCAATTTAAAATACATTAATTTAGAATAAATAAACCAATATATTAATTAAATTAAAAACAACCCTTCAGTGAAAATACACGTAAAAACGAGTTATCACATCCTCCCCCCTTAAAAACAAATTTTGTCCTCGAAATTTGCAAGATCAACCATCAGCGCCAAATAGATACAAGATACAACTCCGAACATATTTGAGAGATACATATCATCGACAACTCCCAACAAATCCAATTGTTATTAACTTCACACCATAAATCACTAATATCAACGACGTCTCTGCTTTACCTTCCAAACTTTCGTCTCATTCCAACTTTGGTAACCTAATAGCCACTTCCAAAGTTAACCATCCATAAACCAAATTGCACGACCAAAAGATTAATCTTCCATTAAAATTTTGAATCACTACTAAATCTTCCAAGTCGATACAAAATTTGAACTTCTAAGTATCTCCGAAAATTATGCTTTTGCTCGCACTCTGATAACTCATCAAAATACTTAAAGGCTATATCCTCAAAAATTAATATCATGAAGTACAAGCTCAATCCACACCTAATCATAAGAAAACCTTTACCACATTTCTATAGAAAATCGTATGCCTCCAAAAACCACAAATCTCCACTCATTCCTCAGTTGGTCATTGCTGCCCCAAACGAAAACCAACATTCCGCAAAAATATACCCATTGATTGATGACAAAAACCAGTACTAATCAACCTCCAGGCCCCAAATTGAAAACACATAACATCATCCCAACATATACCTGTCTCTTCTAAAGATAAGGAACATCTCCAAAAGGCCCAAGTCCTTCCCGGCCAACCAACGAGACCGCCTATAACTTCTATCTGGTATCCCACACTTCAAGCTCATTACCTATATTTTGAATAACATCTAATCTTGCAATAACTAACTCACTATAAACTACCATTGACTTCACCTAGACATAATCGAAACATTCATGGTAACTCACCCATCTATTGTACTCTCAAAAACTCTAGTTTTAGTACAACTAATTCATTCAATAACACTTCACAAATAAATCTCAAGACAAGCCATACTGTTTAAATCTTCAATCCATCAAAAACTATTAAACAACATTCAGGGATCCTACTACTTTATTACTTCATACAAATGATTATGCTACCCACCTTTGATGCATAAGTTTCAACTTCCAAGATTTACTACTTCATACACCACACATGGTGACCTAACGATCTCTTTTCAAGTTAAATAACCATATCCCCAATTCTCCCAATTGGATACTTGATCTCCAAAGAAAAGTATAACCTCACCAATTTAAATTCCTATGACTTCAAGTCGCAATTAATTCTCAAGATAAACACAACGGTTGTTTCAAACCACCATCCCAATGGGTAACCCGCTTCGACTGCACATTCCGTTCAACTTACCAAACAACTCAAAGCCAAAAATATCTTGAATTTAATATTACCACACAGATTCCTCTTCAACTCCTACCAAGCCAAAAATAGATGAGACTAGGACCAGCACTCTTCGAAATCCATACATACGTACCCTTACTACTCATCGATCCCATGCACTCTTAGCCAACACCAAGAATCATTCAAACGTACAAGTGATCCATTATCACATTTCCATCATCTGGACTTATATCCTCAACTCAACAAGAATCATTCCTAAATTTACTCAACTTATATCTTTAAATCAGCAACCAGCCATTGCTTAAAGTTTGGTACCAAAAATGACCTTAAACCTGCTAAGAATCCATTCCCAAAAGTCTACGGATCATATAACCTCAAATTCAATCGTATTCAATACCAACACAAAATCTACTATTTCCAACACCCTGATGAACCTATACCTTTCGAATCGATAGAATCATTTCCTAAGATTTGCCACTACAACCTCGAGTTAACAATAATTATTTTCTAAACTAGCTCGATATCCTCAATCCTCAAAGAAATACACGAACTAGATCATTACGTCCAATCCTCAAACAAATCTGCTCTAGAAAAAAAATTTCGTATCAATAACTCAACTCTAATCAACCCCATTTTAATGGTTACAAACTAATCACTCACTAGAGTAGATCAAGCTACAACACTAAGTCTGTAAAACTAAGAACTCAATTCCTATTATAAATCAGTCCTTCAATTCTGCAATTCTAAAACCTTAAATCAAACAAGAATCATCTCCCGGAACCTCTAAGATCAAAGAACTTACATCCCATAATAGAGAAAAAAAAAATCGACTTCTCAAATCTTTCAAATTCTAAAACATTAATAGATAATAAATCATTTTCTGAAATTCTCAAGATTGGTGGCTTTAATTCAAAACATTCACCTTAAAAGCTTGTAAAATCTAAAGCCCTAATTGCCACCAAAGTACTCATCCGAATCACGAAATCTAAAACTCAAAATTTAATTATTTCCCCCCAAAGCTGGTCGAACCTAACACCTTAATTATTAGAAACTTTTCCTAAAATCTATAAGGCCCTAAACTTTAAAACTTTGCTGAAACCTCATAAAATCTATCATTGAAATTTTGTTGAACTTCCAACCTACTTCATTATAGACCATTTCATAAACTCCACAGAACTAAAGAACTCAATTATTCTACTTCCCTAAAAGATCACCCAGATCATGCCATGACTCTAGCATTCTGAGTCTCCGTAACCTCGCCTCCAACAGTACCAAGAGTCACTGCGTACATTCGAGCCCGAGCTAATTGCCTCTGGTTAGTTCTACCATTACGACGAGCTCCACGGCTTTCTTGAACTCGACTAGGGCACTCACGAGCAAGATGCTCCGTCTGGCCGCATTCAAAACATTGGTTACTACCCAGACGACACTTGCCTCCGTGAGCTCTATTACATCTTCTACAAACTGGCACTCATTCTCCCATATGCACTTCCAAGGCTACTTGTGGTCGAGTCCTGGTCCGCTGAACAAACTTTTGAGGCGAACTCGATCTACTTCCTTCACCAGTAAAACTCTGCCTCTTTTATCCTGGAGGGGAGCCCATACTCAAATTAACCTCTAGCTCTGCAAGAGTGACCACATCCACTAAATCCTGAAAAGTGGATATCCAGTGGCTGACCACCATTCGGCATATATCAGGACGTAGACCCTCCTGGAAACGCTCGACCTACATCTCCTTCGAGGCGATGAGGTGGGGAGCAAATCGCCCAAGTTCTATAAATTTTCGAGCGTATTGTTCCACGGTCATGCTCCCTTGGACCAAGCTTGAGAACTCTCTTGCTTTTTGCCACCTCACGGAAGCGGGAAAGAAGTGATCATTAAATTCGTTCTTAATGTGCTGCCAGGTCACAGCAGCAAAAGACCCCAAACCTTAAATAAAATTCCCTTAAACATATCCTTAAAGTTCGTTGAACCTACACTCTCCTATACTATAGCCTCGTTCCATAAATTCTACAAAAACTTGACCTCAATCATCTTAAGTGACTTAAAGCTAATTCCTCTCCTCATTGCTACGTGAGTTCCCACCTTACAAAGATTGCCTAAACCATGACATTCTCTTCAGACCTCAACATCATACAAGCGAACCACATCGCTAAAAATTCAAGCCTACTACACTAAATGTTCATGCCTAATAATAGGATCCTCGATTATACCGTCTTCCTGCCACAACACAACCCTTGACCCCCTCTAAGAAAAACGATTAAAACCAACAACATAAAACCAAAACCAAAACCGAAACCACATAACAAGAAATCAAAAAGAAACCAGCATGCAATAACATAACTAAATAAATAAACACAAGCAAACTAGCTCAAATAAATTCAAACATATAAAACATGTCAAAAAGTAACTTTACTTAAAATAAATTTCAAAACACAACCATAAAACATTCTGGTACTACCTACGGGACATGTGGTTTTACCCAGAGCCGGACCGCTCTGATACCACCTGTGGAACCCCCAAATCCCCACATACAGACACGGAAAAATCGAGACGTCTGGATGGTGACAACACGGATCACCACCCTATCGACGAGTGCCAAGTGTGTGCAAGACAAATGTGCACGAAGAAACACGCAGCGAAAGATAAAGTTATAAACTAAGTACCAGAATCTGTCTTAGTTTAATACAAAACTGTTCAAAAACACACATAATAAAATATTACAAGATCCAAATATAATTCAAAGCAACAACAAGATATTAACTTCAACTCAGACCTCCAGCAGAGCCGCATCCTCGGGCTCAGCCTCCTTCTCCTTCTTGATCTCTGCATCAAAATCTACGGTACCAAAAATGGTGCCGCAGGTAAGTAAAATCCAAATACCACTAGATAAAAACATATTAAACTCAACAATATGTATGAAAGAAAAACCAATGCATATGTCCCATAAAATTATAATTTTTCCACGCATGCAAAAACCCATTTGGCCCAAAAACATGACCATTAAAACCATCCCAAAACCGCTACCACTATTTTCCCAAAAAATGGATCAAAAGCCTCAACACATCCTCGCCATTATCTCAGATAATGTCCCAAACCACCATTTTCTCAGAAAATGGATCAAAAGCCTTGAAACCAAACCTTGTCATTTTCCCAGAAAATGGCCCACATCCGAAAACTATAAAAACAATTCAATTATGCATGCACCATGATCTCCCCTAGGGATCATCCGCACACCCTAGCTCTGTGCCACATTGCAAATAACGACTATGCATGTGACACCTAAACGAGCGATGCCTAGACTCGCGCCCCGCGCGTACCTGGCCAGGCTATCCTCTAGTCCCAGCCACTCTAGGGACCACGGAGTCGACACGACAGCGTTACTGTATCGTGCAATCCGGCCGTCGCCCTGCGACAACCCAGGGGATGTCACTCAGTATTATCCACTCCTGAATGACCAGAGGAGCTCCACCGAGATAATAACTCATCCCGGCTTGGGCTCGTGAGACACACGCACCCAAAAAACCATTTACGCCAATAAAACGGGATTTTCTCGATTAAAATAAAATGCATAAATATGCAACGCACGCCTCATGGCACGAATAACCAACCAAATCACAAACAAACATAACCAAGCACTTCGTCCTCAAACCATCTGACCCCCGAACTCCTCGGACTCAGTCTGGAATCAGCTAACCAACAGATAAATATTTATTGAATGAGCAAAATATATTTAAATCTAAAAGTAAAGTTTGAAAAATACTTACAGCGCTATATGGTATTTTTAGAAAGCTCGCGGCGTTGCAAATAGCGGAAGAAAAACAACGTAACAGTGTAATTTACAATGTGGCCGTGGGTAATAAATTACCCATTTTCAAACGGGGACAAACCAAAGCTCGGCATTGATAGGGAATGGCCTTGAGATATTTATGAAGTTAAGGGAAATGAGTTTTGGCCGTGGGTGGTGGTGTAAATGGCGGTCGAAGGCCAAAAAGAGGCTGAACAGAGTTGAGCTCGTGGGAGCTGCTCCGGCAACGGATCGAGGCCTGAAATGGGTGGTTTAGGTCGGCAAGAGGTAGGAGAAGAAGCTGTGAAGAGATGGTGGCTAGAGGTGGTGCGACGGCGCCAGAATCGCTGAAAAACTGTATGGCTTGAAGGAGCTCGTGGTGGCTAACGGTGGCTCGGATGGAGGTGAAACTTGGTGGGGATGTTCACCGGTGAGAGGGAAAGAAAACTGGGTGGGTGGTGTAGGCCACACCACCGGCGAGTGGCGGTTCTGGGCTGCGAAATCAAACGGCGATAGGAGGAAAAACAGAGCAGGTGCAGTGACTTCCAGGGGCTCGTGGCGACTAACAGCTGGTCCGATGGCTCTGATAATTGGTGGGGATGATCTCTGGTGGAAGGGGAAGAGAATGGTGGGGGTGGTGTACAACACAGCTGCCAGATGGTGGCATGATGGGCGGCCGAAGTGGCAGCGACGGTAAGGGGAAAAAGAAGGGGCAGCGCACAGGAGAGGGGAAACGAGGAAGAAAGAAGAAGAAAAAGAAGGAAAAGAAAGAAAAGAAGAAAAAGAAAAGCAAAAAGGGAAAAAGAAAAGGAGAAAAGAAAAGAAATGAGGTACAATCCTCACTCCGAAAACTAAAAACAAATCCGCCGAAAACGATATTAAAAACCGTAAAATGACTAAAATAAATTAAACACGATATCAAATAAATTAAATCCAATTTAAAATACATTAATTTAAAATAAATAAACCAATATATTAAGTAAATTAAAAACAACCCTTCAGTGAAAATACATGTAAAAACGGGTTATCATAACTAAGTACCAGAATTTTAAATACAGATTTACTTAAATAAAAGCGTTTAAAAAGAGTTATACAGTTATCCCAAAAAATATAATCGAAGACCAAAATACATAAATAAGTGGGAAGCAAATCCCAATACATGAAAAGAGACCCCAGGTCACTCCTCTGGTGGAGCCAATCCCTCAAGTTCAACGTCCTCATCAGCAACAAAATCTACGATTCCATAAAACGGAACTATAGTGTACAAATATCACGTGATATTGTGAATTTCAGTAAGTAACCAATTAAACAACCCATGAGATAAAAATACATTAATGCAACTAACATATATGCATGCACATGATGAAATATGCGTGCGCCCAAGGCCATCATTTTCCTCGAAAATGACCATTTTTCCTACGCACATCAAAAATCCTATTTGGCCCAAAACATAACCATTTATTAAATACCATCTGCCATTTTCCTGAAAAATGGCCCAAACATAAACCCACCATTTTCCCAGAAAATGGTGCTCGTATTTATTAAATCATAAACTATTATTTTTCCAGAAATTGGCCCAATATATCCATTTATCAAACCACTGTACGTGAAAATTACAAGCAGGACTACCACCATCCCTACTTACCACTCTTCCTACCGCGTGCACCGTAGGCAGGAATCACAGGCAGGACTACCACCATCCCTGCTTACCACCATCCCTACAGTTCAAGCTATACGAAGGAATCACAGGTGGGACTACAACCATCCCTGCTTATCACCATCCCTATGGCTCATGCTATAGGCGGGAATCACAAGCGGGACTACCACTATCCCTACTTACCACCATCCTTACCACGTGCACTGTAAGCGGGAATTACAGGCAAGACTCTACCACTATCCCTGCTTACCACCATCCATACAGTTCTTTTTCCTCTCATATATTCATTTTAATTCATTCATTACACATATACCCAAAATCCTTTCTCGATATGAAAACCCAGTTTTCATCCTTAACATATGAAAATGCATGAACATAATGATGAATGTGACATCCCTCTTGTCCTTGTAATTTTAAGTGTTTACCGTGCTAATTATTTTATTGGTTCCTTTATTTTAAATTGATTATTATTATTATTATAGCATTTTATCATTATTATAGCATTTTATCATTATTACTGCTGAAGTTGTGTAACTTATTTTATTGTGCTTTTTATTGTTAATAATTATAGTCTATTATTTATTGGCCCTTCATGTCATATTATTTACTATTTTATTTTACTAAGTTGTGTTTTAAATTGTCTTTTTAATTATCTATTCTTTTTAAATCAATGAAACTAGTATCTTAAATCATTTTCGTTGGTTCAATTTTAAGACCGCTAGAGGAAAGGTCTGGATTTAATTTCCCTTCTCTTTCCTTCTTTCTCATTATCTCTCTCTCTCTCTCTCTCTCTCTCTCTCTCTCTCTCTCTCCCTTCAGTGGTGTGCCCCTCTCCTACCCAATCCGGCACTTCAGCTAACTACGCCACCGTGGCACAGGCCCATGCCACCACTCCACCACCAACAACTGCCCCTCCCTCCAATGACTACCCCATTTGATTATAGCCACCCCCAGCTCCTCCACCTTCCTCCACGCACAAACTCATCTTCCATGGGTTTCTCCTAGCCCTCACACGGCCTTAGTACCACCGTCAACTACCCCCACCGCTACGCTAGACCACCAAGGGTATCCCTTAGCCTCCTAGTACCTTCCCCTTCCCTTGTGTAGCCTGTAGTGGCCTAGAACAGCCATACCAAATCCTCCATCTTCACGCAAGGGATCTCTAGATCCACAAACATACACCGCAACCCACGGCCTCTAGCCGCCACCATCAGCTTCCCCTACCTCCCTAATATCCTCTGTGGCTAGCCCAAGCTTCCCTTAGCTTCCCTTTGATTTCTACCCATTTTGAGACCCATGATCATTGCTTGGAAAGCACTGTCGGCCACTGCTTTGCCACTTGGGCGTCACATTTGATTTTCCAGATTTCCCTTTAAAGTACTGTAAGTATTTTTTTAAGATTTAAATATATTTTTTATTAACAAATATTCTGTGAATTGGTTGTTTGTACCGAACTGAGTCCGAGGAGTCGGGGGTCGGTTGGATTGGAGAATGAAGTTGTTTGTGTGATTGGTTAAGGTTGGAATTTTTTGGTTGTTGAATATTTGTGCCTTGTCATGGCATAAGTGTATGCATATTCATGTTTGTAAAGGAAAACTGGGTTTTTGCATAATTGCATGTATGTTAATGTGTTGAAAATAAAAACTGGATTTTTATGTATAAATGGATTTCTGGGTGCGTGATACACAACCTCGTGCCGAGATAGGGTATTATTTCGGTGGAACTCCTCTAGTCACTCGAAAGTGAAATATAATGGCGGGGGTTAGAGGATGCTTGGCCACGAAAGTCACATGCATGGTCATTATCTACAGCGTGGTGAAGAGAGCTAGGGTGTGCGGATAATCACTAGGGGTGATCATGGTGCATACAATAAAATCGATAATGGGCCATTTTCTATGAAAATGACGAGATTTGGTTAAAAGATATGTGGACCATTTTCTGAAAAAATGGTTGAATTTATGTTGGGCAGTTTTCTGGAAAAATGGTGGATGTTTTAATGGATTGGATTTTTGGGCCAAATGAGATTTCGACTTGTGTGGAAATTTATTCATTTTTGGGAAAGGATGACTTTTTGGTCTCATGCATCTATCATCATGTACATGCATATGGTTGTTGCATGAATGTATTTTTATCTTATGAGTTGTTTGAATTATTACTTACTCACAGTATCATCTCTTGGTATCGTAGATTTTAATGTAGATGATGAGGAGGCAGAGCCTAAGGATGCGGCTCCACTGGAGGAATGATTTGGTGTCACATGCTTATATTGGGAATTATTTCCAACTTTTGGATTATGTATTTTGATTATGCAATGTGGTTGCTAGAAATTGTAATACTTTTGATATGCTTATGTTTAAGTGAACTTGTATTTAAAAAATTCTGGTACTTAGTTGATTAACTTAACTGATCCGCTGTGTATTTTGTCTTACACGTGTTACATCTACACACACTTAGCACTTGTCATTGGGATGTGTGACCCGTGTTGTCATCATCCCGAAGCATAGATTTCCACGTATCTGTACGTGGGAGTTGGGGACGTCACAGATGGTATCAAAGCAGTTCGACTCTGGGTAAAATCACATGTCCTGTAGGTGCAGTACCAAAAAATTTTAAAGTTGTGAGTTGAAATTATTTTGTTTGAAGTATGCTATTTTAATTGTTTTACTTATTTTAGTGTATGTTTATTTTAATTTATTTGTTTTATTTTATTGTATGTTATTTTATTTTGTTTGTTTTATTCTATTTTATTATGTGGTATTTAATTTGTTTTGAGTTGAAAGTGGGTTAAGGGTTACACTGTGGCAAGAAGATGGTACAACTGAGAATGCCATTGTTAGGTATGAATGTTTAGTGTAGTAGGCTTGAACGTTTATCAGCTTGGGTTGTTTTTATAATATTGAGACTTGATGGGAATGGCATAGTTTAGGCAATCTCTGGACTAGGGACTAAAGTTATAACTGAGGAGGGGAAGAGCTTTAAATTCTTTAGGATACTTGAGGTTTTAGATTTTGTAGAGTTTATAGAATGGGAGGGTATAAGTTTGACGAACTTCAATGATAGATTTATGAGAATTTCATCTAAGGTTTGAGACCCTATAGATTTCATGAATCAAGTTTATGGGATTTAAGGTGGTAGGTTCAATAGGCATTTGAGAGGTTAATTAAATTAGAAGTTTTAGAATTTGCCGACTCGTACAAGCAAATTGGTAGCAATTGAGGCTTTATACAAGCTTTATAAGGCGATGCTTTAGACTTAAGGTCATCGAACTTGAGGATTTCGGGAAGTGATTCTTATATAGTTTAAGGTATTAGAGTTGCAGGCTTAAAGGACTAATTGTAATAAAATTTGAGTTTTTAGTTCATAGACTTGGTTCGCTAGCTTGATCTATTCTGGTGATGGATTAGTCTGTGACCACTAAAATAGGATTGATCAGGGTTGAGTTACCGATACGAGAATTTTTCAGGCGACTATTTCTTTGGGGATTATAGGTTATGATCGTTTATGTATTTTTTGACGATTGAAGATATCGATCTATTTCAAAAGATGATTGTTTTAACTCGAGTTTATAGTGGTAGGTTTAGGATTTGATTCATATCAATTTTAAGGATAATAGATGGTGCATATTTAGGAAATGATTCTTGTTTATTTCGAGGATATAGGTCCAGATGATGGAAATGGAAGTGATGGATCACTTGTATGTTTGGAGGAGTATTGGTTTTAGCTAAAGGTACATGAGATCAATTTATAGTGGTGGTAAGTGTGTATGGATTTCAGAGAGTACAGGTCCTAGTCTCATTTTTGGCTTGGAAGAAGTGGTTTTGGTAGGTGTTTAGGTGGATTCGAGTTAATAATATTAGATTCAAGAGATCTTAGCTCTGGGTTTTTGGCGAGTCGATCGAAGTGTTCAATCGAAGCATGATACCCAATGAAGAGATGGTTGGCAATAATTGTTGTGATTATCTTTAGGAATTAGTTGTCAATTGAGGTCATATAGGAATTTAAATTTTTGAAGTCTATACTTTACTTTGGAGATCGAGAGTCCAGATGGGAGAATTAGGGACATTGTTATTTAACTTGGAGAGAGATTGTTGGGTCATCTTGTGTGGTGTATGATAAGTCTTGGAAGTTGAAGCTTAGGCATTAGCAGTGGATAACATAATCAAATATGTGAAATAATAAAGCATTAGGACCCAAGAGTGTTGTGCAATAGTTTTTGATGGATTAGATATTTGAACAGTATGGCCTACTTTGAGATTTAAGTATAATGTGCTGTTGAAAGAACTAGTGATGCTAATACTAGCTTATGGGAGTAGAAGTAGGTCGGCGAGTTACCAAGAAGTTTTAGTAATGTTTTGGTGAAGTCATTAGTGGTTGGTATTGGGTCTAGTCACCACTAGAGTAGATGATATTCAAAATTTAGGTGATGAACTTTTAAGTATAGGTTGTGAGGTAGAAGTTTATAGGTGCACTTGTTGGTTGGTCAGAATGGATTTGAGCCTTTTAGGGATGTTCCTTACACTGTTTTTAATTTCGTACCGTACCGGCTGGTACGACCGAAATATGCCATACTGGCCACTGGTCCGGTACAGAAATTGTACCTGTTTTGTACCGGTCCAAATACCGACCGATATTTCGACCTGTGCCAGGCTATGTACCGGCCGGTATTTCAGCCTTTACCTTTTTCTTTTTTCATCTCTTCAAACTATAAGCTCATTTTTTTAACCCTAATTCAAACCAGTCCATTTATAATTTATATATATATATATATGTATTTATGTATAATTTATTCATATATAGATTATTATTTTGGAATATAATTAATATATATACATTTATATATATAATTTATTCATATATCGACTATCCCAAAATGGTACTGGTACCGAAATATTTCGTTCCAGTGCTTGACCGGTAAGCCATCCAATACGATATTCAAAACATTGGTTCCTTATCTTAGATGAGAAGGTGTATTTTGAGATGATGTTAGTTGTTTTCAATCTGGGATGTTGAGGTTGATTTGGTACTGGTTTCCTATCTATGATCATGGAGGTATTTTGTGGAATATTGATTTTGATTAAGGCAGCAAGAGCCAATTGAGGAATGAGTGATAATTCATGATTTTTGGAGGCATATTATTTTCTATTGAAATGTGGTAAAGGATTTTCTGGTTAATAGGTGTTGAGCTAGCTTGTATTCAATGGTGTTAACTTATGAGGACGTAATTTTATGCATTTGGCGAGTTATCAGAGTGCTCACAAAAGTGTGATATTTTGTGATATAGTTGGAGGTTTAAACTTCGTGCTGATCTTGGAGAATTAGTGGTGACTTAAAATTTTGAGAAGATACTTGTAGTTAGAGATTAATCATTTGGTTGTGTAAATTATGCTTATTGATGGATAACTTGAGAAGTGGCTATTAGGTTACCAAAGTGAAATATACAATGAAGGTTTGGAGGATATAGCATACGAGTTGACTGAGTTTAGTACAGAGTATCATATCAAGATAATAATTATTGGAATTTCCTGGGTGTTGTATTAAGGTTCTGGTGGAAATGGAGATTTCGGGTTACATAGCCACCCTAGGAGTACTAGGCATGATGTACCACTAGGAGACTAGTACAGGTATGATGGAATCGCCGATAGGAGTGGATTTGGGAGAGCATTACTCATGCTTGTATGGGAATAGTTGAGGGTATGTTTATCTCAAACATGTTCTAAGTTGTACTTGTATCCTGCTTTGACGTTAATATTTGACATTGCTAAATTTCAAGGACAAAATTTTCTTTTAAGGGGTGGAGGATGTGGCATCCCTCTTTTCCTTGTAATTTTAAGTGTTTACCATGCTAATTATTTTATTGGTTCCTTTATTTTAAATTTATTATTATTAGTAGTATTATAGCATTTTATTGTTATTACTGTTGAAGTTGTGTAATTTATTTTATTGTGCTTTTTATTATTATTAATTATAATTTATTATTTATTGGCCCTTTATTAAAAATTATTTTACTATTGGATTTTACTATTCTATTTTACTAAGTTGTATTTTAAATTGTCTTTTTAATTATCTATTCTTTTTAAGTTTGTTAAACTAGTATTTTAAATCCTTTTCGTTGGTTCAATTTTAAAACCCTGAGAGGAAAGGCCAAGATTTAATTTCCCTTCTTTTTCCTTTTTTCTCCTTTTTCTTTTCCTTTCTTTCTTTTTCCCCCACTTTCCTCTCTCTCTCTCTCTCTCTCTCTCTCTCTCTCTCTCTCTCTCTCTCTCTCTCTCTCTCTCTCTCTCTCTCTCTCTCTCTCTCTCTCTCTCTCTCTCTCTCTCTCCAGCCATGCGCCCCTCTCCTACCTGATCCACCACTTTAGCCAACATTACTGCCATGGTGTAGCCCAATGCCACCACTCCACCACCAGCAACTACCTTTCCCTTCGGCGGTTACCCTTTTGAAGTCTAGCCACCCCTAGCTCCTCCACCTTCCTCCACACACAAACCTATCTTCCATGGGTTTCTCCCCTCAAACGGCCTTAGCACCACCATGAGCTACCCCCACCGCTACACCGAACCACCCATGGCTTCCCCTAGCCTCCTAGCACCCTCCCCTTCGCTCATGCAACCTGTAGTGGCTTGGAAAAGCCATCCCAAATCCTCCCTCTTCACACATGGGATCTCTAGATCCACAACCATGCTCCACAACCCACAGCCTCTAGCCACCACCATCAGTTTCCCCTACCTACCTAAGCTCCTCCATGGCCAACCCAAGCTCCCATTAGCTTCCTTTCAATTTATTCCCATTTTGAGACCCACGACCATTACTTGGAAACCACTGTCTACCACTGCTCCGCCACTTGGGTGTGACATCTGATCTTCCAGATTTGCCTTTAAAGCATTGTAAGTATTTTTCAAATAACATTTGAGATTTAAATATATTTTGCATTAACAAATATTCTATTAATTGGTTGGTTGTGCTGAACTGAGTCCGAAGAGTCGAGAGTCAGATGGATTGGAGAATGGAGTTGTAGTTTGTGTGATTGGTTGAGATTGGAATTTGTTGGTTGTTGGACATTTGTGGCTTTTCATACATGGCATAGGTGCATGCATATTCATGTTTTTAAAGGAAAATTGGGTTTTCACATAATTGTATGCATGTTCATGTGTTGAAAATGAAAATTGAGTTTTCAAGTATAAATGGATTTCTGGGTGCGTGTGTATTACAACCCCAAGCCGAGATGGGATATTATCTTGGTGGAGCTCCTCTGGTCACTCGGGAGCGGAATATATTGAGTGACGTCCCTTGGATTGTTGCTGGGCGACAACAGGATCGAAATAGATGGTAACACTCCCGTGCCAATTCTATGCCCGCTTTGTTGGCGGGGCCTAAAGGATGCTTGGCCACAAACACGCTGGGTGCGAAATTGGGCATCCCTCATTACGAAGTCACATGCGTGGTTGTTACCTGCAGTGTGGCGAAGAGAGCCAAGGTGTGCAGATAATCCTTAGGGGAGATCATGGGGTATACAATAAAATAGATAATGGGCAATTTTCTGAGAAAATGAAGAGATTTGGTTAAAGGATATGCTGACCATTTTCTGAGAAAATTTAGGAATTTATATTGGGTCATTTTCTAGAAAAATGGCAGATGTTTTAATGGATTAGATTTTTGGGCCAAATGGGATATTGGTGTGCATGGAAAATTATTCATTTTTGGGTAAGGATGACTTTTGGGTCTCATGCATCTGTGATCATGTGGATGCATATTGTTATTACATGAGTGTATTTTTATCTTGTGGACTGTTTAGATTATTACTTACCTATAGTACCGTCTCTTGGTACTATAGATTTTGATACAGATGATGAGAAGGCTGAACCTAAGGATGCGGCTCTACTGGAGGAATGATTTGGTGTCACATGCTTATATTGGGAATTATTTCCCCGCTTTTGGATTATGTATTTTGATTATGCAATGTGGTTGGTGGAAATTATAATATTTTTTATAGGCTTATGTTTAAGCAAACTTGTATTTAAAAAATTATGGTACTTAGTTGATTGACTTAACCAATCCGTTGTGTCTTTTGTCTTACACGTATTACATGTGCACCCACTTAGCACTTATTATTGGGATGCGTGATCCTTGTTCTCATTATCCCGACGCCTCAATTTCCACATATCCATACGTGGGAGTTGGGGGCATCACAATGAATGTCATGAAACCAACATAGTATATAAAAACCCAAACATAATCCAAGTCCACAAACTATCCCATCATCCAATCCGACCCAACCTCCATACTCGGACCCAAAGTCCAGCACAGCCAACCAGACTACAGAAAATTTGTTAGCATAAAAATATATTTAAATCTCAAAAGCTCATTGGAAAATTACTTACAATAATGAAAGGTAACTCTGGAAGATCAATGGTGATGCAAAAAGTGGCAAAACAACGGTGAAGTGGTGTTTTCGAAGAGGTGGCCGCAGGTCTCAAACAAGGGAAAAATGGAGAGGGAGCTTGGCAGGCTATGGAGGGGCATGGAGGGACTAAGGGTGGTGTTAGGAGGCAAGAAGTGGCGACTTAGAGCCATGGGTGGCGGTTGGAGGCCAAGAAACCCAAATCGAAAATGGAGATGGAGTGGCTTTAAGGGTGGCAAATCGAAGTTGAGAATGGGTTGGGTTAGGTAGTGAAGGAATGGCAATCAAAGACCTTGTGGCTTGAAACCGTGCGTGGAGGCTAACAGCGGCGCGAGAGAGGCTGAGACTGAAAGGGGAGGGTCGCCGACCGGAGGGGAAGAAGATGGGAGGGGCGATGACGACCACGACGACACTCACAACACATTGGGAGGGAAGAAAAAAAATACAACAAAGGAGAGGGGAGGAGAGCTTCGTGCGTAGGAGGAAAGAGCATGGGAAAGAAGGAAAAAGGAGTAAAAGAAAAAGAGAAAGGAAAAATAGGAGAAAAATAAAAAAGAAAAAAGAAAAGAAATGAGATCCAACATTTCAACTTCGGGTCTTAAAACTAATCCAACAAAAAAAAAATTCAAAACAGCAAGTTTAATAAAAAAAATTTAAATGCTGTGATTAAATAAAATAAAATAAAATAATAAAATCCAATAGTAAAACAATAAACTAATTTAGAATAAAAAGTAAATTAAATAATGAAAAATATTTAATAATAAGAAAACACATTAAATTAAATTTCACAGTTAAATTTCATAAAATAATACCACGTAAATCATCTAAAATTTAAAACACGAAAGCCCATATGCTTAATTAATTAAATAATTGTTTGATTAAAATACATATAAATACGGGGTATTACAACTTTATATTATAATTTATATGCTAAATTGCTAATTAATATAAGATTAATTTTTAAAACCTATTACTTATAATAATCAAATAATGTAAAATTAATATAAGATTTGATAAAACATAAAATTAATCTTATAAACCTTAATATAACATTTTAATTAATGATTTAATTAATATTAAATTTTAATTAAAAACTTAACTTTATAACATAAAATTGTAATATTAAATATGAACATTTGTTTGATCATATGTTATCTATATAAATATTATATATGTATCTATATATCAAGGATAATTACATTTTATGGCCTAATAAATTCTCAACATATTCAATTTCTTAAATGCATTTCTATAATAGTATACTAATACTATTAGTCATATAGTTACACTGACTAGTATAAGTATAGAATATTGTAACAGCCTTCTAGAAATTCAATGGTAGAATTTCTATAGACTTTATGAACCTAGTGAAAAATCAGTAAGTTTTCACAAATCAGCTAATCGCATAGGTTTTAGTCTATCAACATAGTCAGTGTTATCACTCACTATGGTGACATAAATGTGATTTTAATTATTTGAGATAATTAGAAGTGTCAGAATACATCATGATCTGCGCCACTAGATTTAGTTGATTATTTAGGATTTTATGGCTTAATAACCCATTTTCACAATTTCGAACGAAACGGTTGTTCGAAACTATGAATTTATTTTTAGGAGCACTTCGAGATTGAGTTTTGGTAAACGATTTTTATTGTAAGTTAATATAAATATTTAGGATTTTTCAGTACTAAGTTTATTACGCATTTTTGTGGAGTGAATAGTAACCTCGATAAGCATACTAAGTGCAGTGTTTTCAAAATCACAATGTGGAATGTCCAAATTAGGTTAGAGAAGTTTTATTTGGATACTTGGCAAGATCTTAGCCACACATAGTGAATAGTATTAGACATTTGGTACAAAAATGAACTATTAAGTGGATTTGTGAAGGAAATAAAGGTATGAGATCATGCCACTTAAGCAAAACTTTTTTTCATTTGATCAACCAAATTGTGCCAGATCAAAGAGAGTTTCAACCCTAGTGAAACCCTAAATGTTTAGAATTCAATTGAAACCCCAAAAACTTGGTTGAAACCGAAACTCTAAACGGTTTCCCCAAACCCTAAAGTTGGCCTTCAAACCTTTTTTTTATCTAATTTCTAGCATTGTGTTTAATCACTGGACTAAATCACTTCCATATGCTATTAATTTCTCAAATTTTTGTTATGACATTATTATCTAACCTTTTAAACCTTGAAATTTTGATTGGGCCAAGAAAAATTAGATTTGGGCTCCATAGCATCTCAAACCCTAACCAAACCCCCTTTAAACCCTAAATTGAAGTCCACTTGGTTGAGGCTCACCAAGGCCTATGAATTTGGCCACCTTGGCAAAGTTTCTTGAAGAAGTTTCCTCCCCCACATGACAGACCATCCACTGCCCTTGGCAGCACCCAATAGTGCCTTAATGTGATGAAGAAGCTCACCTCATCAACCTTCATACCTCATAGCTTCTGTAGGCAGTCCTTTGCCACTCACTATTCCCCACTTTATGTCACATAGCCACCTCCAGCCCGTGGCAACTCTCTCTCTCTCCATCACAAGGAAACCCATGGGTTTCTCTTCCTTCTACCATTGCCAACACCGCCGCATGCCACACACCACCACCACCAACCTTCCCTTCATGGCTAGCTAGTAGCCCCTGTAGCTTCCACCTTCAAATTTCCTAGTTTTGAAACCCACAACCATCACTTAAAAACACTGCTTTGCCATTTTAATCTTCTAGAGTTTCCTTTGATCGTTGTAATTAATTTTCTAAATATTTTTCTTGAGATTTAAATATATTTTTATGCTAACATATTTTTGCAGTTTGATTGGTTGTGACGGGCCCTGGGTCCAAGAAGTGTTGGGAAATTTATTGTAATTGTTGTCGGATATGGGTTTTAGGCCAGATTGGAGGATGGGTTTATTTGTGGAGTTAGTTTGTGGGTATGTGCACTTGGATTTATGATTGGTGTATTTTGTTTGATTTGTGATGTGCCATGACATCAAATATACTGTTTGCATGTATTTTCATATGGCATGTTTGAAAACTAAGTTTTTGTGTTAAGAAAATTCTTTGGGTGCATGTGTAATGAAATGATGGAAAGAAATAAAAGAAAGAAAAAATGAACTGTAGTGATGGTGATAAGCAGGAACAGTGGTAAGTCCTGCCTATTGTGCTAGCAGTAAGGATGGTGTTAAGCAGGAATGGTAGTAAGTCCCGTCTGTGATTTCCACTTACAGTGACTGAATGAATGGATATTTATATGGGTCATTTTCTGAGAAAATGTTGGTTTATGATTAAATAGATGCGATGACCATTTTCTAAAAAAATTGTGGATTTATAATTGGGCCATTTTTTGAAAAAATGCCAGTTAGTATTTTCATAAACGTGTTTTGAGTCAAATTGGATTTTTAGGCATGCGTTGGAAAATGGTCATTTTTGAAGAAAATGATGGTTTTGGTCTCATGCATGTTTCATCATATGCACGCATACATGTTGGTTGCATTAATATGTTTTTATCTCTTATGTTGTTTGGTTGATTACTTATAGAGATTCATAACCTCACATGGTATTCCTACCCTATGGTTCCATTATATGAAATCTTAGATTTTGATACAGAGAATGACATTGAGCCTGAGGGATCTGCTCCGCTGGAGGAGTGACCTGGGGTTGCTTCTTGGCAATGGGATTTATTTCCACTTTTGTCTATCTATTTTGACATTGTATTATATTTTGTTGCATAACAGTATAGCCTTTTAAAAGACTTTTATTTTGGTGAATCTATATTTAAAATTTTGGTACTTACTTGACTATCTTTTATTTATCCGCTGTGATGTTTGTTGTATACTTTTTGCATGTATACACACTTAGCACTTGGCATTTGAAGTGTGTGACCCATGTTATCATTATCTCGGTGTCACAATTCCCACCTTTATGTACATGGGAGTCGGGGTGCCACATAAAGACAATTAAATAAAATTGAACAAGTTATAGCTTGTTGTCATCGGTTGCCCTTTGATCGCTTCCCCCACCTTGTAAATGCAGTCCCTCAACCCCCCCTCGCCATCCAACCCTCCTAAAACCTGGTAAAGTCATGTAGTCTCTGACCTGTCATGCACTCTCAGTCGCATCCTTAATCACTGCCCATCGATGTCGGTAAGTGCCTCAATCCTTATGAATTTGATCCATCTGTTTGGACTCTACAACCCTAGTTGATTGCTGATTTTTGTAAGGTTATTTCCAAATTTGGCTCTTGGTAGTACTTCTCCTAGATTTTCGTTCACCACACTCACCACAGTAAGTCCCTACACTACCCCTTACTAATTTTGCATTGATTTTGGTTTATTACATGTTATGTCAATAATTTTGGTTGATGTTATGCGACTGATTTATGTGTAGCGGCCTCTTTTGATTTTGGTTAATTTATACGACTAATTTTGGTTGATTTATGTCATTTATTTTTGTTGGTTTTATGTAACTGAATCTATTGGTATGATTTAATTTCTCTAGGGACTACGTTTTTCTCCACACATCTTTGTGATTCACAAATTTCAACATGCAACATATTTTGGGGTTGTTTTGAATGATTAATATAATATATATATATATATCTCCATGATCTTTTTCTGGTAAAAGTTGCTATATAAATAGGGAAATGAGAAGTGGACAATTTGTGTAGTCTTCAAGTAAGAATACCGACCATTGACATGATTAATATGCATATGAAGCATTATTGCCATACATATCTATTATTCTTACTATTATGATCAATATCATTGTTGTTGTTATTGTTGTTGTTATGTTGAGCAAACTAGAGTAGATCAATAGAAGTTAATAGGGTTGATTTCTTTACATGTAACTCAAGGGTTGAAATGAGATGACCGGCCTCCAAATTAAAGTATAAAGATCTTTTATAATATGGTGAGATTACATTGATTAAACCATGTTGCCAATGAAACATTAATTTCTAATTATTATATATAGCACATTTTATGATATTGTAGAATTAGGTCGACAGAAATTATACATAGAATGATTTATCAGACAGTTGAAAAGAACAACCATTTAAAATGGACACAAATTAGAATAATCCTAGACAAATTCAACATGAAATGCGACAAGAGAGTACATATTTAATTGGTTGATTTTTTTATTTTATTTAATGACACTGATATATTGTTCTTAGTTTTATGAATTGGCCAGGGAAACGTACTAACCAAAGTGGTGTTTCTTAACATGTGCCAATACCTGAAATATTTTTTGTTGTCCATCTCAAATTCTATTATTTTAGTCGCACTATATGATACATGAGTCTTTGAGGACCAGCCAAATGAATCCAATGAAGCCACTAAGCCCAATGACTCTAAAGACCAACTCATTACCCAGCCCATTGTCCAGTATGATATTGAAACATAATTCTGGGAATATTTTGGATGACCGAAGGAATAAACTATATCTCATTGGAAAGTCTCATGTCTGTAGTTTCCAACGCATCAAATGGTGTGCAATTTGGAGTCTTCTAGAGGAAGTTATGAGGATTTTACTAAAGACTGTGCAAGGCTGGTAGAATGTTGCGAATTTTCAGATTTTCTCATGTCTTTGGAATTCTCTAGGCAATATTCTTAATTAGTTTTAGTTGGGAAGTAGCAAACTTTAATTGCCCATGCCTGGAGGGCTATTCCAAGTTTTCGTATATAATTAATGTTAGTTGGAATTCTCTAGATTTGAGTTGATTACAAATTTGAGCCTTTAGTTTATGAAGAAGAGCTTCTTCTTATAACTCTTATCCCTCGGTGGATTTCGATAGGTGGCGAGTTCTTGCTTTGCATCCCTTGTGAGTTTCTTTTGGGTGGTGATTTTCTATATCCCTTTGGTGTTCTTGTTCGGGTAGAGAACTTATCCTCCTTTGGGTGGTGATATATGTATCCCATTGGATTTGTTTATCTTTTATTTCCAATCATAAGCCTGGTATCAGGTAGTATTAGAGCTTTTGGTTATAATGGCGGGTCGTCGTCATGGACCAAATATTGAACCACCTACTCACCATGAAAGAAATCTACGTGATATTGAAATGGATGAGTTGAGGAGACAAGTTCAGCAATTGTAGCAGTGTCTTGAGTGATTTGAGCCATTTGATCATAATGTTTCTCACCATAATTATGATAGTCACTCTTTTGGAGAAGATAATGAAGAAGGAAATCCTTTTGGAAATCCACTCTACCATTCTAAAAGTGAAGCATTTCCTTGTCAACGTGCTCCATGGAATCTGTGAAAGTTGATATTCCAGAGTTTGAAGGAACAATGCGATTGGAGGAGTTTAGTTGATTGGCTATATTCAGTTGATCCGATCTTTGATTATAAAGATGTTTTAGATCATCGTAAGGGGAAGCTGGTTGCCATTAAATTAAAGAAGTATGCTTCTTTATGGTGGGAGAATTTGAAGAAGCAGCAAGCTCGTGAAAGTAGAAGTTGTATTGTTACTTGGGCAAAAATGAGAAGAGTTTCAGAGAAAATTTTTGCTAGAAAACAACCGACAAGATATTTTTCTTAAGTTCCATAGTCTTAGACAAAGGAAGGGTACTATGGAGGAGTATACTGCAGAATTTGATCATCTACTCGTGAAATGTGATATCGCCGAACTAGAAGAGTAGACTATTGCTCACTATCTTGGTGGGCTATAGATAGAAATTGGAAATGTTGTCCAATTACAGCAATATTGGACGACTGCTGACATTGTCAAGCTAGCATTGAAGGTAGAAAAGCAACCTACGAAGGCTCGTGGAAGTAGCCATCAGTTTGGGACAAAAGATGGGCATTCCTACTGAGGTAGTGCTTCAACCTCCAAACAAATTTTGGGAGGTAAGGTTACGAATTCTAAATTCTCAAAGAAGAAAGTGGGAGCTAGTTCAAGTCGTCCAATTGTCGATTCTCACAAATGCTTCAAGTGCTAGGGAATTTGTTATATTGCTTCAGATTGTCCAAGTAGCTGAATTGTGACTTTTATTGAAGAAGAAGAGGGGAAGGAAATTGAGGAGAATTTAGAAGGTGAAGTGGAAGAAGAAGAGGTCACCTATATATGCTAATAATGAAGAATCTTTTGTTGTTCAGCAACGTCTAAGTGTGGTCTTAAAGATGAAGATGAGTGGCTTCAAACCAACATCTTTCACACCATATGTACTTCTCAACGTAAGGTTTGTGATGTTATCATTGATGGAGGACGTGAAAATGTTGTGGTAGAAAATATGGTGGACAAATTGAAATTGAACACAGAGCCACATCCTCAAGCTTACTTTGTTTCACAAGGAAATTGAGGTAAAAGTCAATAAACAATGTCTTGTTCAATTTTCTATTGGAAAGAATTATCAAGATAAAGTACTATGTGATGTTGTGCCTATGGATGCATGTCATTTACTACTTGGTAGACCTTGGCAGAATGATAGAAGAGCTATCCATGATGGTTTTAAAAGCAACTATGTTTTTGTAAAAGATGGAATGAAGGTTGTCTTAGGTCCTTATCGCTTTGAGAAAACTCTCAAACCTGATAAAGGAGAGGGAACTAATTTACTCATGAAATCTGGTCTTAAGAAAGAGTTAGAATATGCTACTGAAGCGTGTGCTCTTGTGATCCTTCACAATGTCTAATTGTGATCTTGAAGAACATATAGCTACTTGTAACTATTGTGGGAGGCAATGGAAATGCCATCCCAAAAGCCAAAGCACTTCGACAATAAGAGCACACAAGCACCTTTGCCCTAAAAATTATAAGAGCCAACCACTCTTGGTCCCAGAGGCAAGCGTTGAAGGAGGGGAATGGGAGAAGAATCTAGGAATGACCAAGTATATTAAGGAAAAAAAACCAAGGCTACCATTGCTAAGATGGTAATAGTGGATGAGTTACCCTTTAGAGTTGTTGAAAGCAAAGGGTTTAAGGACTACAATGAATCTCTTAATCCTAGCTTCCCTACTCCTTCTCGATTTACAGTAATGAGGGATTGTATGAGGCTATTCTTAAGAGAAAATAATAGCTTGAAGAAAAAATTTTTGACAACCAAACAAAGAGTGTGTTTGGCAACCCACATTTGGACTTCTATCCAAAATATATATTAATTACACATGTGTCAGGGCTCACTTTATTGATAGTGGTTGGTAGTTGCATAAGCAAACCTTTCATTTACCCAGATTAGTGATCACAAAGGGTAAACGATTGGAAGTGAGTTCAAGGAGTGTATGCTTGATTGGGACATTGACAAAATTGATACAATTACAGTAGACAATGCTACATCTATCAACTCCATTATTGATTGGTTGAGAACAAGGGAAATAAGAAGTGAGGAGTGTGTTGTCAAACACACTCAAACACAAAGAGTGTGTTTGACAACCCACATTTGGACTTCTATCCAAAATATTAATTACACATTTGTCAGGGCTCACTTTATTGATAGTAGTTGGTAGTTGCATAAGCAAAACCTTTCATTTACCCGGATTAGCGATTACAAAGGGTAAACAATTGGAAGTGAGTTCCCGGATTAGCGATTATGGTAGACAATGCTATATCTAACACCTCCATTATTGATTGGTTGAGAACAAGGGAAATAAGAAGCGAAGAGTGTGTTGTAGATCACGAGTTTATTTACATGAGGTTTACTGCACACAATTAGGAGGCCTTGGAAAAATGGTCTAGGAGCTCCTGGGTCTCACTATTAGGAGACCATAGAAACTTTACAAAGCTTTTCCAGGTATTTTATAATGTCGCCTTGTGTATTTCTGTTACACTATATATATATCACATCAAATTTGTATTTCCAAGAGCTTATTAATATTCATGCAAACTTGAATAGTTTTTATGACAATAGTAATTGACACTTGAGTTCAATGGCTTTTAGAATGAGGAGAAAGTATGATAAATATTGGGGTGATCTTTGAAAGATAAACTAGTTGTTGTTTGTTGCTACCATTCTTGATTTACAGTACAAATTGGTTACTCAATCATATTAGTTCAACCAAACATTGAGCGATGAGACAGGTGAGGAATTTTTTGCACTTCTCAAGAGGGATATGGAATTTTTGTATGAATACTATGTTACGTTTGGTGATGGATGCACAAGTGGGTCTAAGTCAACTACGTCTCACACTCGTAATGAGGGTGGTGCATCAATGGGGAGTATTTGTACAATTGATACCTTGGCCTTTTTGAGAAACTTCTATAAAAAATGAAAATCGAAAATCTTGATGGATTGTAAGTCGGAGCTAGAATAGTATTTGTTGAAAGATGTTAAGATTCTTATAGAGAGTTTCAACATTCTAATTTGGTGGAGGGTCAACTCCACCAAATATCCAATTCTTGTTCTAACGGCAAGTGATATCTTCGCCACTCCAATCACCACTGTAGCATCTGAAGTCCACTCATATATGCTTGAGTCAAAATTATTTTGATACAATTGATGATATGGGCAGCTATAAGTTAGACTCAGGTAATTTATTTAGAGACTTTTTTAGTTCTTGTTATATATCTTGATTTTGTCATTTTGTGATACCAATTTCCTATACTTTAACATCTTAATGTAAAATTAACCACCAATATGACGAGTTTACTTTATGAAGATGATTGAGGTTTGAGGTGCATTTGTGAAATTGTTTGCTTCATTATTTTGGTTAAATAAATAAATAGAATGTGCTTTGGTTATTCTATGCTTTGATTCTATTTCATTAGCCAACTATATATATGGTCAATGAACAACAAGAAGACAATGGTTCTACTTAGATTTATTAGTGTCAAACCTTGGGTTATAATTTGAGTTATAATTGAATATACTTACTTGAGATGTCATGCAACTTACTAGGCTTATATATAATCTCATATTGATTTACCTCAAGGGATTATTGTTTGAAATGCTTGAGTTTGTAGGATTAGCGCTCGATTAATTGGCTTTATATAACTACACAAATATTAAAACAATCAAAGTAATTGAAGATTTGCATATATTCTACCATATATTAAATATTGGTACAACGCATGAATGCTTTTATAGGCTTGTCAAACATATTACTGTTAAGGTTTACCTTTTAACTTCTAAGGATGTAAATGAAACATACCGCTGAAATATTCTCTGTTTTATTTTGGAAATTATTACATAATTAACATATATATATTATCCTACAAGATTAATGCATGCTTATTGTAATAAGCTACCACATTATTCAGGCTAAATAGTGCATCCCCAAACTGAGGGTTGACATCTTCCCCTTTCAAACTCGCCACTCTGAGCCTGCACACAGAAAATACCTACCTGAAAGTCACCTTGTTTCCAAAGTTGGTGCACTCAAAAATAAAGATGTTGGTACCAACATAATAACAGAAGCCACACTTTTACATCCATACTAAGGTTAGAATAGAAGCATAAAAAAAATGTCATGTCTAAGGGTTTTCAATTGCAATATCACATAATAACAAAGTACTACATAGATAAATATCATATTATCATACAAAATTTCAGAATTCCTATTCGCTTTTTATGCAATTGAGAACAAAATACCAAAGAGTTACTCATGTCTAAACCAATCAAAAGAAATATATCAGTTTTTGGTTTAGATAGAAGAATAATGCCAAAGATGATTGAGATTGCTTTCATAATAAAATCAATCTCACTCAAGCAATATGAATCCTAGTTGTTTCATCCAAATTATTTAATATCAAGTACTGAAAGTACTATACATGATATACTTGTTCAAGAAGGTGTGGAGTGAGATGGATTTCGAGAGGTGTTGCTTTAATGGAGACAATTCCAGCTTTCTCAACCATATATATTGGTTCAGTTGATGGAGTTGAAATGTCAAAAGCATGTAAGAAGGTAGCAAGTGTGAGTTGAATCAATTGTAACTCATGTGAGATTCCGGGGCAAACTCTTCTACCACTGCCAAATGGTATCAATTCAAAATTCTAACCCCTAATATTGATATCTTTATGGGTAGTAAGGAATCTTTCCCGACGAAACTCTGTTGGATCTCGCTACAGGTGTGGGTCTCATGAATGGATCTTTAATAGATTAACAAGAAGACATGTTCCAGCTGGGACATGGTAACCAGCCAAAGTACAATCTTCATTGGACTCGTGCGGCACAGAAAGTGGGCCGGCAGGGTATAAGCACATTGTTTCTTTGATGATAGCTTGGAGATAGGCTAGGTTTTGTATGCCTGAATCCTTCACTTGCCTTTTCTTGCCAACCTAGAGGTCTAGTTCTTGTTGTACTTTCTTTAGAGCCTCCCAATTGTTAAGAAGTAGAGAGAGAGCCCATGTCATGGCCACAAATGTTGTATTTGTGCCCTCTAAGATAAGGTTTTACAAAAGTGATAAAGTTAGAGATCACTTAACCTAGGTTGGTAGGTAAAATTTAAATGATGTATCCATTATTTTCTTTTCTTTTATTATATTTGACTTATAAACTTTTCATCTAATACCACATCGTAAGATGATAAGAAAATAGATAAATAGATTTTTTCATGAAGAAATTACTTTCAAGCATCATTTGGGAAAAATCAAATTCAATTTTCATGTTTATTGATTAACATAATGCATGGAGGCCATAGAGGAGGCTTAGGTTCTATACCATTTTCCACTACGAATGTAATTGCAACATGTGCCATGTCCCATGATAATTCCAAATTGAGAAATGGGGCGCAAAGTCTAAGGTGGAGTTTGGATAGTGAGATGAAATGAGATGGTTTTAGATAAAAGTTAAAAGTTAAATAAAATATTATTAGAATATTATTTCTTAATATTTTTATTATTTTAAAAATTGAAAAATTTGAATTATTTATTATATTTTGTGTGAAAATTTAAAAAAAATATAATGATGAGATGAAATACTTTCACTATCTAAATGGTGTCTTAATCATATGGATTTTGCTATAGCTACTGAGGAGCCTAGATAACCGAGTTAGGAGGTAATTTTTTTTTCAAATAATTTTTTAAATTCTTTAAACATTTTTATAAAGTATAAAACCATAAATTTATTTATTAAAAAACAATTTCTTAATTATTAAATTAAAAGAAAAAATCAAATCCTTTATCCTCGATAAGGATTTCGGTGGCTCAAGAATTATTCATTTAGTTTTGCTGTCTTCTTGAACCATTCAATGCCGGAATTAGGTATGTGTACAAAGCAAGCAAGATTGATCTTATTAGTTATGTACAATAAATAACCTCACTCAAAGCTTAGCCATGATCATGACTAGATAGCTAGGCAGCCAATTTCTATTGCGGTGAATTAAATTTTGATCCAAAAAAGTTAATTTTGTGCATTTCTTGTTGTTTCACTTATAGAGAAAAAGAAATTGTTTTTTTTAATTATTTTTATTATTATTATTATTATTATTATTATTTTGCCCCTAAACTACCGCAAAAAGTTATCATTTTAAGAAAAGCACCAAAACATTGCATTTTACAGCCTAAACCCTTTCCCCTATATCTTCTCCCCTAGCGCGATACTCTCTTTCTCACTTCTCTATGAGTTTTGTGTCGCCCCTCCCCATGTCATCCACTCGCTATCCCATCATCTCTGGCTCACCTAGCCGATGAGTTTGTCTTTCCGTTCAGCTCTCTCTCTCTCTCTCTCTGTCCGTGTCTCTCTTTCTATCTCTCCGTCCATCTCTCTCTCTCTCTAACTCTCACTCGGTCCTACTCTCTCTCTTTGTCCGTGATTAGGATGCCCCATCTCTCTCTCTCTCTCTGTCCGTGTCTCTCTTTCTATCTCTCCGTCCATCTCTCTCTCTCTAACTCTCACTCGGTCCTACTCTCTCTCTTTGTCCGTGATTAGGATGCCCCACAATGACACCAATGCAGCCCAAGGTATTTCATCACCTCTTGCCTCTCTGTTTGGATACTGGAGTATTCTAAAAATACTTCATTACTATTCATTATTTCATTATTATTTTTCACCTACTTTTCATTAACTTTTACTAATATTTAATATTTTATCATTACTTTTTCTCTACTATTCATAAAATATCTGAGATAATTTCACTATCCTCATTTCAATAAGCTCTCTCTGGGGCTGGAAAAAGAAATAAAAAATTGGTGAAGCGGTGAACCAGCCCAAATCGGGTTAGTTGGTTTGATCCAGTTCTAAACCAATCTAGTTGAGGACCAGTCCCTTCATTTTAAAAACAACCAAAATCGATCATGCTCTGGTTTTGGCTTTTTCAGCACGAGACAGGTTAGTATATATATATATAATTAATTTTTAATATTATATAAAAAAAATTCATATTATATATCATTTTTATATATAATATATATAATTATATATGAAATAATTTTATATTATAATTTATATGCTAAATTGCTAATTAATGTAAGATTAATTTTTAAAATCATATTACTCATAATAATCAAATAACATAAAATTAATACAACAAAAAATTAATCTTATAAACCTTAATATAGCATTTTAATTAAAAATTTAATTAATATTAAATTTTAATTCAAAATCTTAATTTTATAACATAAAATTCTAATCTTAAATTTGAACATTTGTTTGATCATATGTTATTACTATAAATATATATATATATATCTATATATATCTATATATATATATATATCTATATATCAAGGATAATTACATTTTATGGCCTAATAAATTTTCAACATATACATTTTGATAAATACATTTCTATACATTTAATCGTACACACTCTTATTAATGTATAAAAAAGTGTATGTAACCATCATATAATATATTTTCACTATCATATACGTAACTACTACCATATTAGTTATTATCACTAACATATATACTCAAATATATAAATAAGTTAGACACTAACATATTATCACTAGCATATTGTCTCTAACATACATAAATTATAATGAAATACTATATCACTATATGATACTATTATATATATACTAATACTAATACTATTAGTAATCCACTATATATAGGTCTATATATAAATAACTATATAAATCACTATACTAATACTATATCACTATAATATATATATTATATATATATATTATATATATATTATACATATACTATATATATTATACATATCCTATATATAAAATATATTATAAATATACTATATTTATAATATTTATATTAAATATTAATCCCAAAAAGCAAAACCGTGTCGTTTGGAACCCTACAAAGAACTACACTGCCCCTTACTAAACGGCGTGGGGATGATTTTATAAATCAGTCTCAACTGATTAAAGCAGCATCGTTTTTAGGGGATTAAACGATTTCATTTTAATCTGTTGGGGCTTATGGTTACCCTCCTCTCGGCTCGATTCTCTCTGATCAGACTCTCACTCCCTAGCTTGTCTCTCATCTCTCCTACCAAAGACCCCTCTCTTCCCGAATGCAGCCTTTCCTCAAGCTGTCCTTCTCACACCGCAATCGACACTTCATCACCGTCGACAATGACACCATGACACCATCACCGTGAACAACTCCTTGCGACACCATTGGTATGTGTACAGTGTAAATATTTGGCTTTTTTATTCAGGGACATGTTTTGTTTTGGGTTATTTATCACTCATTTCATTGTTTCAAGTTGAAGTGTTTAATTTTTAGGATTTTTAATTTTTTTTTCTTTTGAATTTATAGATTTAGGGTTTTAGTGTACTCTATTAATCTAATTTAGTGATTTTGTTGTTACATACTTTTAATCTGATTTTGTTGTTACATACTCGTTTTGTTTAGGTTTTTTTGTTTATGGTTTTTTGTTTAGGGCTATTTATCACTTAGATACATATTATTGATCAGATTTTGTTGTTAACTACACTTATAGTGATACTATACTAATTATTCTAATTTTGTTAACTATAGTAATAGTGATACTATACTAATTTATCTGATTTTGTTAGCTATATAATAATATGTAACAAAATCTAATTTTGTTGTTTGGGAACCGTATTAAATGAATAAGATTAATATGACTACTATATTACATTGTATAGTTTAATTTGATTTTGTGAATATTTGAGGTCAATGGGTTGTACTTGTTGAATTGATAATTATTGCTAATTGTAACAGCCAACTAGAAATTCAATGGTGGATTTCTATTGGCTTTAGGAACCTCGTGAAGATCCCATAAGTTTTCACGAATCAACCAATCGTATAGGTTTTAGTCTAACTACATAATTAGTGTTATCACTCACTATGGTGTTAGAAATGTGTTTTTAATTATTTAAAATAGTTAGAAGTGTCAGAATGCATTATGGTCTGTGTCATTAGACTCAGTGGATTATTTAGAATTTTATGGCACAATTACTCATTTTCATATTTTTGGACGAAATGCCTATTCAAAACTGTGAATTTATTTTTAGGGGCACTTCAGGGCTGAATTTCGATAAACGATTTCTGTGATACCCCATTTTTACGTGTGTTTTTATTGAATGAGTGTTTTTAATTTAATTAAAATATTGGTTCTTTTATTTTAAATTATCAAATTTTAATTGAATTTATTTAGTTGTGAAATTTATTTTACAGAGCTTTCTTAATATTAATTATTGTTTTGAGTTTAAATTTCTGTTTAATTTATTTTAGTTTGTTTTTTGATTTAAAATTTTATTATTATTTTTTACTAGTTATTTATTATATTTTAGCTAGATGTTGTATTTAAATTATTTTCTTTGTTTTATAGCTTTTAAAATTATTTTTGTTGAATCAGTTTCTTGACTGAAGATGTGAGAACTGGATCTCAATTTCTTTCTTTCCTCTCCTTTTTCTTTTCTCTTTTTTTTTTTCTTCTTCTTTCCTTTTCTTCTTTTCCTCCCCTACTTCTTCCCCCAGCTCGTGCGACCCAGCTCTCCCTCTCCCTATGTTCATTTTTCTCTGGCCCGCCCAACCTTCGCCGTGCACCGGCGTGTAGCACACCGCTCCTCCCACCTAGTTCCCCACTGGCCGGTGAACATCCTCCTTCATTTTCAGGCCAACCTGTGTAGCCGTTAGCCGCCACGCATGGTTGGAAGCCACGGCCCATTTTCCTTCGAGCTCTGCCATGCACTGCACAGCTGGAAGCCACGACCCATTCTCTTCCCCACTCATCGGTGACCTCACCCCTCCATTTTTAGCCTCCCAAATGCCGTTGTTAACCGCCACAAACACCACCCAAGCCGCACGGTTTTGTACTCCCCGCGCTGCCGTGCCTCTACCATTGGCCACCACTTCTTCACCACATCATCACCAGCCTCCCAGGTACCTAACCTACCCAACCCCAACTCTGATCCATCATTGGTGAAGTTCAACCAACCCACTTTTTGGCCTTCAACTGCCATTTGTGCCGCCACCCACGGCCAACTACCACTTCTATTAGCTTCACCAAAATTCCTAAGCCCTACCCTAGCCTTCCTAGTCTTCGTTTGATCTTGTTCAGATTTTGGTATTTTGGCATCCACGGCCATAGTGTTTTTATATTGTTATGTTGGTTTTTCTTCGCCCTTTTTAACTCGCTGATCCTTCAGAAATTATTATATAGCGCTGTACATATTTTTCAAACTTCGTTTTAGATTTAAATATATTATTGCTTTTATAATAAATTTGTGACTGGTTGGTTATTTCAGACTGAGTTCAAGGAGTTGGGGGTCGAATGGATTTGAGGACGGAGTTGTTTGTTTGTTGTTGATGTTGAGATCTGTTGGTTAAATTGTGTCTTTAGGTGTGCATTGCATGGACCATGCATGTTCATGTTTGAAAAAGAAAAATTGGTTTTTTTCCGCATAATGGCATACATGTACATGTGTTGAATGATGAAAATTGGGTTTTCGTGTAAAAGTGAATTTTTGGGCATGTGTGTATCACGACCCCAAGTCGAGATGGGGCATTATTTCGGTGGAGTTCCTTTGATCACTTGGGAGCGTAATATACTGAGTGGCGTCCCCTGCATTGTCACCGGATGACAACAAAAGCAGGTGGGATGGTAACGCTCTTGTATCGACTCCATGACCCCTCTGCTGGTGGGGGCTAGAGGATGCTTGGCTACGTACCCGCGGAGCGCAGAACTCGGCATCTCTGGTTATGAAATCACACGCATGGTCGTTACCCGTGGTGTGACGAAGGGAGCCAGGGTTTGCAGATGACCCCTAGGAGAGGTCATGGTGCATTTGGTTATGGAAAATGAAAATTGTTTTGAGACTTGGATTTTAGGCCATTTTATGAAAAATGGCGAGGAAAGGTTAAAAGAAATATTTTGGGCCAAATGAGACTTTTGGCGTAATTGCAAAAATGTGGATTTTGGGACGTGTATTTGGCATCTTTTCATGCATATTGTTAAGTGTAATATATTTTTATCTTGTGTGTTTGAATTATTACTTAATTGCGGCACCATTTTGGTATCGTAGACTTTGTTGCAGATGAGGAGGAGGAGACTGAAGCTGAGGAGGGAGTTGTTTTATTTTCAAAAATTATTTCACTTGCTTTTATGTTATGTAATTTGGATTTGAAACAATGTTAAAATTGTAATATTTTATTACGATTGTTTTAAGCGAGTTTGTATTTAAACAAAATTCTGGTACTTAGTTAAAGACTTTTATTATCCGCTGCATGGTTTTTATTGTACACGTGTTACATATACACACACTTGGCACCTGGCAATGGGATGTGTGACTCGTGTTGTCATCATCCCGATGCCTCGATTTCCACGTATTTGTACATGAGAGTTGGGGGGCGTCACAATTTTCACTGTAAGTTCATGTGAATATTTAAGATTTTTCTGTACTATGTTTATCATGCACTTTTTGAGATTGAATAGTCATCTCGATAAGAGCATCAAGTGCAATGTTTTTAAAATTACAGTGTGGAATGTTCAAATTAAGTTAGAAAAGTTTTATTTGGACCCTTGGCAAGATCTTAGCCACACATGTTGAATAGTATTAGACACTTGGCATCATGAGGAACATTGATGGATTTGAAGGAATCAAGGTGTGAGATCATGCCACCTAAGCAAAAACCCTATGCCATTTAACCATTCAAATTGTGCTAAATCAAAGAGGATTTATACCCTAGTAAAACCCTGTATGATTGGAATCCAACTAAGAACCCAAAAGCATGGTTGAAACTGAAATTCTAAACGGTTTTATCCAAATCCTAAAGTTGACCTCAAAATCCTAACTAAATCGGTTTCTAATATTGTGTTTAATTGCTTGATTAAATTACTTTCACATGCTATTAATCTTTCAAATTTATGTTAGAATATCATTATCCAATCTTTTTAACCTTGGATATTTGATTGGAGGAAGAAAAATTAGATTTGGACTTGATAGCAACCAAAATCCTCTTAAAACCCCAAATTGAGGCCTATTCAGTTTAGGCCCATTAAGGCCCACGAAATTGGGCACCTTAGCATTGATTTTGGCCAAGGAATTTCATCCCCCCACATGGCTGATCAGATGTCTTCAAGAGGGCCTAGAAGGTTCTAGAGGGGAAAAGTCAAATAGCCACCTCACTCTTCCAAGTCTACACTTCACCATTAGAAAATATCTTGGGCTGATTTTTGTATATTTTATTGGGTGAGAAAGGCCAACACTCAAGCCTCACTTTAGCCTCATCATCTTCCATATCTTGTGCAAAAATATCTTTAACCCACTCCCCATGAAATTATCTTCCTTTACACTTTTCATTGAAAGAACACCAAACACTCTCTCAGACAGTTTTTAGGTGTTATTTCGCACGCCCATTTCGAAGTTTTTGTAATCTTTTTATCATAAAGTCTTATTCATACAAGGTGTTCCTTTTTTATTTTATTTTATGTGGATATATTATTGTTTCCATTCGGGGATCTTTTGATCAGTCAAATATTGTTTAAACTCTAAAAAGGTCATTCTAGACGATAAACTAGAGACTATGTTATATTTTGAAATTTTTAACCAAGCTAATAGATAGATCTTGGTCCGGAGTTTTTATTGAGTATTTTTAACATGTGTATATGATTATTGGTTGAGGATTTGTTGCATGATTAAAGGTTTTGATGAAATAGTTTCTTAGATCTAGAAACTTAGAAACTGGAAGAGGAAAAACAATTTCTGTTTTGAGAAAATTTAAATATTTTGTGGTTTAAACCTATTCCAATGGCTTTGGTAATTTTATTGGAGGATCCTAAGCCTCTTATATACATTTTAGAATATTATTTTGAATATATTTGATGTTAGTTTCAAAGATCTGAAATTTTATGCAAAAAATTATTCAAATAGGCCAAAATGTGGATGTTCTTGGCTAAATTTATGTTTGGTTCATTTTTAACCATGTGATCTTGAATTAGAAGCTTATATATCTTTTAGGACATATTTTAAAGAAGCTTATATGGTTTGGTTTGAAGATCACATCTTTATAAATCATAGATCAAGAAGTTGATCAAAACTAGTTAGAAATAAAAATCAATGGAAAACAAATATGGGAATTTTGGCCACATAGAGTTTTTATAGTTGAAATTAGTTTTAAATTTTTCTAAATTGATATTTGAGTTTAGGACAAAATTTACATGAGACATGTAAATTTTGGTGACTTTTGGAGTTAGCATGCAAAATTTTTAAGTTAGGGCTAAAATGATCATTTTCCCACATGTAGAGGGTAAAATGAAAATTTTATTCTAAATTAGTATTTTTCCATATTTCAAAATTGTTAGTGATCAAATTCTAACTTTTAGAATCACTATTTATAATTCCTCATGATCGTGGTTGAGCTTTCATAAGAAAGGTTAAGATCGAGGTAAGTTAGCTTTTAACTTACTAGCAGTTTACTATGTATGTGTGCTAAGTAAAAGAACTACAGTGTATGTATGTGTTATCATATATGCCATGCCATGCCAAGTTATCACATATTTGTGTGTTATACAGAATTTATTCTGTCATGATTTATTCATCTGTTACACTATATTTTGTCACGTATTACTACACATTGTAAGTACATCATGTTAAGTATGCCATATATTACATATATATCATGTCATGTTCACTGTTGCAATATGTCATGTTAAGTATATCTTCCATTACATGTGATACCATGTTATGAAATATTGTGTGTTACATGTATATGTCATGTTACGAAATGTTTCTATATCAAGATAGTCATGTCTTTCAAGTTATGTTCAAGTCATGTTATGTTACATCAGGGCTTTTGTCCTTTTATATTCCAGTCATGTTTCGTCTTAAGTACAGTGTGTGTATTTCGAGAACATTCAAGTCAAGTTATTCATGTCAATCACAACTCTAAGTGCTAGGATAGGGTAATATCCTAGTGAAACTCTTTTGTTCACGTTGGAGTGTTTAAATAGGTGTAAAATTCTCTGAGTTGATGAAATACTGTCAACGGGTAGCGGGCAGGGACCTAACTAGCTGGTCAACGGAGCGCGCCAGACACTAATACCGATGGAGCCACATTTAGTTTTGTGGGGTCCACAACAACTGTGGCAAAAGAAGCATGGGGACACAATAATTGTAGCCATACACTATGTGAGGCACAACAATAATGACGTAGAATACATGGGGCCACAACAATTGTAGAGTATGTATTAACGCACTCACTGCTAGTCTAAATACCTGTGTTGTGATGCGGTAATCAGCAGGGAGACATAGCTCTAAGGGATCCATGTAGCACCCAAGAAGTTCAGTTTAAATAGTTAAAGAATAAGTTTCAGATCAAGTTCAAGTTCAAGTTGAGTTAAGTTTCAGAGCAAATCCATGTTAATTCAAGTTTCAAAGCAAGTCTATGTTAACTCAAGTTTCAGAGCAAGTTCAAGTCAAATCAAGTTTCAAATCCAGTTCATGTCAAGTCAAGTTCAGTTCAATTTTTAATTTAAGTTCTGTCAGTTATATTATGTTGTATGTCAAGCTACGCTATGATTGCTTATGAATTTAATTATGCATTCATGCTTTTATTGTCATGCATGCATCATTAGCCTGTGTCGAGGTTTTTTGTTAACTTGCTGAGATTTGTAATTAAATCTCACTGTAGTAGTTCTAACTACCATTTCTCCCAAATGGTAGATCTTGTTACAGAACCTGAAAGAGAATCGGGAGCTGACCAACTAGACATAGTCAGCTGAGGGACAGTGCGGTGTCAATGTTAATATAGTAGTTAACTTAAATTATGACTTGTACTATGGAGTTGCATCTTCAGTATTCTTTTGGATCATAACCATTTTGGATTAATGTTGTAATTTTAGTTGTTCAATGGGTCTTTATGTATAAAGTATGTTTTAAGCATTTGGGATATTTTTCAGTTTGGTTCATAATATTGCTTAAAAAAAATTATCCACTATGAATATTGCATAATGTTAGATGCATATTAGGAATATTGCATCTTATATGTCATGAACGGGAGCAGGTAACCTTATGTTGCATGTCTCGACGCTTCAAATATACGTCCGATCCCAAGGAGAATTTGGGGACGTCACACTAATGGGAGTTGTTTTGTTGTTATAGATGGATCCTTCAAATGAAACACTCGCCGATGTTCAACTTTCGACAAAAAGAGGCATCATCTTGGTTTGAGGATTTTGTTTTTGGCAAGCTAGCAACTCACTACTTAATAATTTGCTATTATTTCCTCCTACTTTTTTATCCCATGTGATAGAGATGTGCTGTAAATGTAAAGTAAAAAATCTCCACTTTGAAATAATAAACAAAAACTAAACTTCCTATTATGCTTAGAAAATGAAATATGAAGCATATATAAAACCCTCCCTTAAGTGGTCTCCTTTCATGGTGATCGAGGTTGGTTTTCTTGGAAGGAGACCTATTACATAGTCTCCTTCCATGCCTTCCATGGAGACTTACGTTGCATTTTCCATTAAGGAATTATTTTGGGCCAATTAGGAGGTGTCGTATCAAGCAAAGCTTAACTTGTAAGTGGGAAGAATGTTGCTTAGGAAGCTTGGGCCAAAATGGGGTTTCGGTTGGGCTAAAGATGGGTTTAACCTAATTGACTCAATTTGGGGTTTCAATTGGGTTTAGTTAGAGGTTTTGCTAGGGTTAAGTTCAAATGCAATTTTGCTTGGTTAAATGTAATTACCAAGATGTAAAGGTATGTAATTGAGTGATTAATTGCATCTAGAAGTAATTTAACCAAGTGAGAAATCATGTAAACATAATCGAGTGGCTTATGGTTGCAAACCAGTTTTGGATTTCAATTTTCTCCAAGTATATAGGTCTCGGTTGGTTTCCAAATTTTCAGATTTTCATTAGGGTTGAAACCATATTTTTTTTTTTTTTTTACCAAAAAGTGTTTGATTGAATGAAATAGTATTTGGTATAAGAAGTATCATGACAAGTTTGAATCACAATCCAATCTCTTCACACTTTGTCACCTTCTTAACATGTGTCCTACTGTAATGCCCCGAACCCAGATGAATCGAGAATTAGTACTTATCATCTATAATCATGTTTCCCAATGCAAATAAAATCTCTAAAGATTTCAAAGAAAATATAAATTCATCGTTGCCAACTTAAAACATAAATTCCTCCACATAGTCATCAAAGTAATAATCAAATAATATAAATATATGTTTACTATGATCTTCCAATAACTCTAAAATAATAAACTGATAATTTAATACATCTCACTAAACCCCAAATATCATAAAGAAATCCAAATAATCAAGGAACCTTTCTACTAGTATCGGTACCCTTAGGTACTTGACTCTTTATTCTCAGCTTCCTGTACTCCAATTTCTATTCCTGACCCCTAGTTGGATTATCCACATCATCTGTGTTGAACTCAAGGTCTCAAGTTTTGTGTAATTATATATCTACACATGAATTTTGATGATAACAAATGAATTCAAAGAATAAAGAAGTCTCAAGATCAAGTTGTCTACACAATGGAGTCAAGCACATCAAGGAACAAGCATGAAGAAGAAGGGAACAAGTTCACATTAAAGTTATAGAGTAATGTTGTAAATCTCTTCAAAATTCGAAATTAAGATTAATGCTCAAAATTAATATTTTATCATAAATCATTAAAATACATTTTCCACATGTGCATGAATTTTTTTGAAAATTAAATTTGAAAATTTTGAAAGATCATTGATTGTCATCTTTTACATGTGTATGCTTTGATTAAAGGGTTGAACTTTAAAAATATTAAAGATGATTGATTGTCATCTTTCACATGTGCATGTTTTATTTGAATATTTTCAAAAGTGATTGATGCTTTTTTTGACTTATGCAAAAGGTAGATAATTTTGTTTGAAAAATTTGAAAAGTAAAGTGTGCTCCTTTTGTCATAAACAAAAAGTAAAATATTAGGTTTGAATTTTTTGAAAAGGAAAGTGTGCTCATTTTGTCATATGCCAAAAGTAAAAGATTAAGTTTGATTTTTTTGAAAAAGTGAATGATGTTGTCTTTGACATGTGAATCTTTCTAAATTTGAATATGAAGTCTCATATGCCTATAAATAGATCATTTGAAAGCTTCACATTTACAACACCAAGAGCATACAACATTCATTCAAAGCTTTCATTCTCTCTTCTCTAAGTATTGAGCCTTAATCCTTGTTCATTTTGAGAGATATAGTTTGTCCTGTATTGTTTTTATTTCACTCATTGAGGAGTGTTTTCTAATAACCTACCCACTATCAGCTCTTGTATCAGAAAAAGGGTGTGTATAACCCTTGTACGTGTAGAAAGTATTCTACACGGGGAATAGTTGAATCACCACTTGTAAGGTGATTACAAGTGTAGAGGGTGTTCTACACGGATCCTTTGTAACAGTGTTGTTCAAAAGTGTAATAGGTTTCTATCTCCACCTGAATGAGGTTGAATAGTAAATTTGGGAATCCTCAAGGGGTAGCTTGAGGCCAGGACGTAGACAGTGGGGCCGAACCTCGTTAACATACTGAGTTTGCTTCTTTCTTACCCTTACTCTTTATATTTATTGTTATTTCATATTTTGTTTATATTTTATATTATATATTTGATTTATAATTGTTATTTTTTTAATACAACTCAATTTACACCCCCTCTTGTGTTAGTCATTTGGGCAACAATTGGTATTAGCGCTAGTTGACCTGTAATGTTCATACAGGCAGATCACTCATGGAATTCTCGCTTATGATTGTGTCACCGAAACAAGACTCTCCGACCATGGGTGACAGTGCACCGGTAGAGACGGTGGCTGGCTAGTCTGGTAGGTACAATTGTTAGGTGGCTATGATCAGCAACAATTGGTATTAGAGCTAAGAGCTCTATTATAAGATTAACTATCTTTTGAGTTAAGATCTTATGGCTAACATTTCAGCTTCATTTGGTGAAGGTCAATCTAGCAGTCGGCCTCCACTCTTTTGTGGAGATAATTACTCATTATGGAAAGTTAAAATGAGAATATTCCTTTAGGCTCAAGGTCGAGAAATCTGGAAATGCATTGTAAATGGACTTTATATTCTAATAAAAGTGGTTGATGGAGTAAAGGTCAAAAAGGAAGAAGAAGAGTTTGATCATGAAGACGATAGACTTTATACTTTAAATTTAACTGCTATGAATTTATTATTTAATGCTCTCAATGAAAATGAGTTTAATAAAATAATGACTTGTGTTACGACAAAAGAAATTTGGGATAATTTGGAAGTTACCTATGAAGGAACTTCGCAAGTTAAGGAATCAAAAATTTATATTTTTACTCATGAATATGAAATGTTTAAGATGAATGATGATGAATCTATTTCTAGTATTCACACTCATTTTACTAACATCATAAACAGCTTGACAGCTTTTGGCAAAGTTTATTCCAAGGTGGAGATAGTAAGAAAAATTCTCAACTCTCTACCAAAACGCTGGGAATCAAAAGTGACAGCGATTCTTGAAGCTAGAGACCTCAAGAAGCTCGAAGTGAATGAACTCATCGATTCACTTATCACCCATGAGAACACATTGAAAATAGGAGGAGAAGAAGGAAAGTCAAAGAAGAGCTTGGCACTTAAAGTTGTTCTTCATGAAAGTGAAAGTGATGAAGATGAGGAAAATAAAGACAAAAATGAAGAAGTTGCGATGATAACAAGAAGAATTCAGAGGGTCTTAAAGAAAAATAAAACTCCTCCGAGGAAATCCTTCAAAAAGTTTTCCAAGAAAGATTCAGGTAAAAATGACACTTTAATTTGTTATAAATGCAATAAACCTGGTCATATCAAGCCAGATTGTCCTCTGTTAAACAAAGATCGAAACAAGGGCAAGAAAGCAATGAAAGCTACATAGGATGATGATTCAAGTAGCTTAGATAGTGAAGCAAGCAATGGAGAATCAGCAAATCTTTGTCTTATGGTTAAAGATGACATTGAGGTAACAAATCTTGATAATATTGAAGATCTTTCATATGAAGAATTGCAAAATGTTTTAAAAGAGATTTATGAGGAATTTGAAAAATTAGATATCAAATATACTGCTTTGAAAAAGAAATTTTTCTTTAACAAATGAAATTGATATTTTAAGAAAAGAAAGTATCATTTTGAAATATGAAAATCTTGAATTGAATAAGAAGAAAACCAATTTAGAAAATATTGTTGAAAACTTTACGAATAGAAAAAGAAATTTTGAAAAACTTCTTGGTAGTCAAATATGTGTTTTTGATAAGGCAGGTTTGGGATATATGCCAAAATAAAAATACAAACCTTATAAAAATTTCTTTGATATTCCTTCTACATCAAAGACCAATAATCAAAATTCTTTTCATAAAAATAATTTTGTCAAAAAAATATATTATTATAATCATTCAAGTTCTTCATATATGTCACATGCTATTTGCAATTTCTATAATAGAAATGGTCATAATTATCATACTTGTCCTATTAGAAGAAATCATACAATGACTATTAGAGCCATATGGATACTTAAAAATCTTGTTTCTTCTAATACTAATAAATAAAGGACCCAAAGAACTTGGGTACCAAGAAAAATCATTTTAATTGTCTTTATAAGTATGCATGAAGTCATCCACAAGTAAAAACAAGTCGTTTTTAGATAGTGGATGTTCAAGACACATGACAGGAGACAAGACTAAGTTCCTTGATTTTAGATCTAAAGAAGAAGGACACGTAACATTTGGAGACAACTCGAAGGGGAAGATCGTGGGAATAGCTAAAATTGGTAATGAATCTTCTCTTATAATTGAAGATGTTCTACTTGTTGAAGGTCTAAAATATAATCTTTTAAGCATAAGTCAATTATGTGATAAAGGATTTACAGTTACTTTCAAAATGGATAAGTGCATTATTTTGAATGATCATGATTATAATATTTGTTTTATTGCTTTTAGAAACAATAATGTTTATACAATCGATTTTGAAGAAATTACCTCATAAGATGCTATTTGCTTTTCAGCTCAAAATGAAACTAGTTAGCTATGGCATAGAAGATTAGGTCATGCCAACATGAAACTTATTTCCAAACTTTCAAAAAATGATCTTGTGAGAGGTTTACCAAAAACAAATTTTCTTAAAGACAAAATTTGTGATGCATGCCAATTTAGTAAACAAACAAAAACTTCTTTTAAAACTAAGAAACATATTTTCACTACTAGACCATTGCAACTAATACACATGGATCTTTTCGGACCAAATAGAGTTGCAAGTCTAGGAGGAAAATATTATGCATTTCTTATTGTTGATGATTTCTCTAGATATACTTGGGTCATCTTTCTTGCTTATAAAGATGCGGCACATAATGCCTTTACCAAGTTATGCAAGAGAATTCAAAATGAAAAGGGCTATACTATTTTAAGTATCCGAAGTAATAGGGGAAAAGAGTTTGTTAATAAAAATATTGAAATATTTTGTGATGAAAATAGTTATGTGCATAATTTTTCTGCTCCTCAACAAAATGGGGTAGTAGAGAGGAAAAATATATCTCTTTAAGAGATGGCAAGAACAATGCTCAATGAGAACAACTTGCCTAGTTATTTTTGGGCCGAAGCAGTAAGTACTGCATGTTATATTATAAATAGAGTTATGCTAAGGTCTAAGTTAGATAAAACCCCCTATGAGCTTTGAAATGAGAAAAAACCCAACATTAGTTACTTTCATGTATTCGGATGCAAATATTTTATTTTGAATGACAGAGATAATTTAGGCAACTTTGATGCAAAATCTGATAAAGGTATTTTTCTCGAGTATTCTACTAATAGCAAAGCTTATAGAGTATTCAATAAAAAGACTTTAACTGTACAAGAATCTATGCATGTAATATTTGATGAATCTAATTCTCCGCTCTCCAAGAAATCTATTGATGAAGAAGCGGGAGATAAAAATAACACGGAAAGTCTCAATCTCAACAAAGAGAACACAATAGAAGAAGTTTAACATGGAACCATCAGGAAAGATCATCAAAATTTAATACAAGATGCAACCAAACAATGGAAATTTGTGAAAGATCATCCAGTGGAATAAATTTTGGGAGAACCTTCACGAGGTGTAAGTACTCGATCATCTCTTAGAAATATTTGCAATCATACTGCTTTTCTATCTCAGCTTGAACCCAAAAATATTGATGACACACTTCTTGATGAATCTTGGATTCTAGCTATGCAAGAAGAGTTAAATCAATTTGAAAGAAATGATGTTTGGACACTTGTTCCTAAACCTAAAAATCATACTATTATTGGAACAAAATGGGTTTTTAAAAACAAGAAAGATGAGTCTGGAGTCATTACTAGAAATAAAGCTCGACTTGAAACCCAAGGTTTTAATCAAGAAAAAGGAATCGATTATGATGAGACATATGCACCAGTCGCAAGATTAGAAGTTATTCGAATGCTACTTGTATATGCTTGTTATAAAAATTTCAAACTTTTTCAAATGGATGTTAAAAGTGCTTTTTTAAATAGTTTTATAAATGAAGAGGTATATGTTGAGCAACCTCCAGGTTTTGAAAATCATATTTCCCCAAGTCATGTTTTCAAACTCACAAAAGTACTATATGGATTTAAACAAGCTCCTAGAGCTTGGTACGAGAGACTAAGTGGTTTCTTGATTGAAAAAGGTTTTTCACGAAGAAAAATCGACACAACTCTTTTCATTAAATATGAAAATAATGATATTCTTTTGATTCAGATTTATGTTGATGATATAATATTCGGTGCTACTAATGAAAATATGTGTCAAGTTTTTGCTAAGACTATACAGTAAGAATTTGAGATGAGCATGATGGGAGAACTTACATTCTTTCTCGGATTGCAAATTAAGCAAGCAAAAAGTTAGACATTCATCAATCAATCAAAATATATTAAGGAATTACTGAAGAAGTTTGGGATGGAAAGTGCTAAGGAAATTGGAACACCAATGAGCCCATCAACTAAACTTGATAAAGATGAATTCGGTAAGTCAGTTGACTCGAAAATATATCGAGGTATGATTGGTAGCTTATTATATTTAACAGCTAGTAGACCAGATATTATGTTTAGTGTGTGCTTATGTGCACGCTTTCAATCATCTCTAAAAGAATCACATTTAATTGCAGTTAAGCGCATTCTTAGATATCTTAGTGGTACAATTAACCTAGGGTTATGGTACCCTAAGCACACATCTTTCGATTTAATCAGATACACAGATGCAGATTATGCTGGCTGTAAAATAGATCGAAAAAGTACTAGTGGAGCATGTCATTTCTTAGGTCATGCACTAGTTTCCTAGTTTAGTAAAAAATAAAATTCTGTTGCACTATCTACTGCTGAGGCAGAATATGTTGCTGCGGGTAGTTGTTGTGCTCAAGTTCTCTACATGAAGCAACAACTTGAAGATTTTAAACTCATGTATAATCACATTCCAATCAAATGTGATAATACAAGTATTATAAATCTTTCAAAGAACCCAATACAACATTCTAGAACTAAGCATATTGAAATAAGATATCATTTTCTTCGAAATCATGTGCAGAAAGGAGATATAGTACTAGAGTTCACAAACACACACGATCAGTTTTACAAAACCTTTACCAGAAGATAAATTATGTACGATCAGAAGAGAAATAGGTATGATGCATGTTATGAATATCTCTTAAAAGATAGACCAGAGTCAATAAAAATAGAGATAAATTTTTTAAATACTTTTACATAAACTTGAGATTTTTAGCCTCATTTTTGAGACTCTCATTCTCTTCATATAATATCATGTCATTCTTATCCATGGGAACCGGCAAGCGAAATGAAGAATCTAATAAAAATTTCAACTGTTTATTCTTCTGCCGAATGATTCCTTCCCTTGTGTGAGACTCTTGAATAATTCGTTGAAGTACAATAATTTGTTCTTTGAGTTTTTCAACTTCATGATTTTTAGCCTGTAGCCGTTGGGAAAAAGCAACAATAGAGGAAGAGTAGCGAGTCCCAAGGCTTAACAAGTCATAGATAGCATCAGAATCTGACTTATTAGTCAGATTATTATTTTCTTGCTGCAACATGGTACCAATGGCAGCTGCAGAAAGGACAGGAGGTTGAGTTACAGAATGCCTCATGGATGGATTTAGAGAAATGTTAGAAGAATGAGCCATTGAGAAAAGAATAGAAGGCTTAAAACGAGAATGTTGAAGGAATGCAGATGAGTTATAGAGATGAGAAGAAAACTTGATGCGGATTGAATGAACTGTAAGACTGATTTTATAGAGATAGCATAAAGAACCAGACGAGCTATCATCCAAGTCAAAGAGCAATGTGATTTGTTTTTCCGATCGGTGAAAATGACATTTTTTATAAACTCGGAGCCTTCAATCTCGTTTGTCAACAACATCAGGCGATTTTTTCAAATCTTCAGCCACACTTGTCGGGTCACGGACGGATCAAATATATTTATTTATTTATTTATTTTCAAATATCTACATTGTTTACTAACGCACCGTTTTCTTCAGGTCTATTTACTTGTTGCAGATCCTTTTTAAAGATGCCAAAAAGGGAAGAAGTGTTAGATTAGAGCATTAACATTGTTTGAATTACTAAACTTATTATATATGCTTGGAATTATATTTATACTTTTGCTTGAAAAACTAGCACACATTCTCAGGGGGAGCTTAAGTATCAATACAGGATTTAGGTTCTATCAAGTATTTGTCATCATCAAAAAGGGGGAGATTGTTGAACCCTAGGTTTCAAGATTTGTGTAATTATATATCTACACATGAATTTTGATGATAACAAATGAATTCAAAGAATAAAGAAATCTCAACCTCAAGTTGTCTACACAATGGAGTCAAGCACATCAAGGAAACAAGCATGAAGAAGAAGGGAACAAGTTCACATTAAAGTTATAGAGTAATGTTGTAAATTTCTTCAAAATTTGAAATTAGGATTAATGTTCAAAATTAATATTTTATCATAAAGCATTAAAATACGTTTTCCACATGTGCATGAATTTTTTTGAAAATTAAATTTGAAAATTTTGAAAGATGATTGATTGTCATCTTTTACATATGTATGCCTTGATTAAAGGGTTGAATTTTGAAAATATTAAAGATGATTGATTGTCATCTTTCACATGTGCATGTTTTATTTGAATATTTTTAAAAGTGATTGATGTTTTTTTTTACTTATGCAAAAGGTAGATAATTTTGTTTGAAAATTTTGAAAAGTAAAGTGTGCACCTTTTGTCATATAAAAAAAGTAAAAGATTAGGTTTGAATTTTTTGAAAAGGAAAGTGTGCTCATTTTGTCATATGCAAAAAGTAAAAGATTAGGTTAGAATTTTTTGAAAAGGAAAGTGTACTCATTTTGTCATATACCAAAAGTAAAAGATTAGGTTTGATTTTTTTGAAAAAGTGAATGATGTTGTCTTTGACATGTGAATCTTTTTAAATTTGAATATGAAGTCTCATATGCCTATAAATAGATCATTTGAGAGCTTCACATTCACAACACCAAGAGCATACAACATTCATTCAAAGCTTTCATTCTCTTTTCTCTAAGCATTGAGCCTTAATCCTTGTTCATTTTGAGAGATATAGTTTGCAGTGTATTGTTCTTATTTCACTCATTGAGGAGTGTTTTCTGATAACCTACCCACTATCAGCTCTTGTATCAGAAAAAATGTGTGTATAAACCTTGTGCGTGTAGAAAGTATTCTATACGGGGAATACTTGAATCACCACGTATAAGGTGATTACAAGTGTAGAGGGTGTTCTACACGGATCTTTTGTAGCGGTGTTGTTCAAAGGTGTAATAGATTTCTATCTCTACCTGAAAGAGGTTGAATAGTGAATTTGGAAATCTTCAAGGGGTAGCTTGAGGCGAGGACCTAGGCAGTGGGGCCGAACCTCGTTAATATACTGAGTTTGCTTCTCTCTTACCCTTACTCTTTATATTTATTGTTATTTCATATTTTGTTTATATTTTATATTATATATTTGATTTATAATTATTATTTTTTTAATATAACTCAATTCACCCCCCCCCCTCTTGTGTTAGTCATCTGGGCAACAATCTGAAAAATGTTTTGAAGATAAGGAGTGAGTTATCAACAACTTATTAAGTAAAGTACATATACTAGTGTGTAAACATAAGCCTTTTCAGATAATTCAATATGCAGTAATAAAACATTTGTTTTTCAGAATACGTATCTCAAAAACATGCTATCAAAACATCAGAGCGATATTTCATAAACCATTAATTACAAGAAAACTATTCATATTCAAAGACCAAATATAGAGGTACCTATTAGAGTGCTGTAGGCAAAAATCACAGGCGGAACTCTACCATGGCTTTGCTCTAATACCAACTATTCATATCATATCAAAAACTTTTTATTCATATTTAAAACGGCACATCTTTCTTCATTTTATCATATCATTTCATATCGTATCGTATCATATCATATCATATCACATACCATGTTTAACCTCCGTAGTACGGTTGATCCCGGTAACTAAACTAGACAATATCATATGGTGAAACTTTCCTTATTCATTTTCAAAAATACTTTGGCATAATCTATCTGATTCTTTATCATCATCATGTCAAAGCATCTTATCAGAATAAAAGCCATGTTTAACCCCCGTGGTAGGGTTGTGCCTCTGTAGATAACCAAGCAGATACATATCATAACATATTATTATTATTCTTTCCCATGGCAGGGCCATATCATATCATATCATATCAGAAACATATAACATGTACATCCCTTATGGTAGAGTCCTTTAATTGAACAGAGCAGAAACAGAATTAGATAGTCATGCCAAAGGTTTTTCAAATGCATATCATATCAAACAGACTACTGAACATATTCATATCAGTTTCACATATTGAAAACAGATTCAGAATGCATTCATATAACATGTACAAAATTTTCATATTTCATGTTTGCTCTTTTTTGCACATTTCAGAAACATGTCAAAATATTGTTCATATCTATACTAGTCATGTCAAGAAACATTTTTCTCTTTCTTATAGATTTCATGAGTAATGCAGAAATACTTAACTAGGGTTGTTTTCACATTTTCTTTTAAAAACATATCATGCATATTTTTAAAACTAACCTCAATTCATTTTCTTTTTATGCAAGGTCTAGTAGAGAAACTCCGTTTACTTGACTTTCGTAATGTATTACCTACACTTTGACTTCAAACCATTGTAGTATCACCACCAAAATAAGAAAATATTCACTAAGAGCATTCACATCCGGTACCCCAAAGCACCGAATTCCCTATAATTTGAGATTTATTATATAATTTTGATCAAAATATCTCCTACATCTAGATCCCTATTTTAGGGAAAAGATTTAGGGAATAAACAGTGATTCCCCATATTTGGAGAACCACTATTTATTTCCTAAACCATTTTTATCCATATTTTATTCTAATAGATAAAATAAGTTATTCTTTCAATTATTTACACTTTCTATCCTACTGATATTTGTTATATTTTTAAATAATAATTTTAAAAATAATTTAAATAATTACGAAAATATAAAAAAATAATTTTAAAAATATTATCATACCCAATGCCACAAAAAAAAATTTAAAATTTTTGTTTAAAATATTTACTAGAGTAATAGTTCAAAATATAACAAAAAAATATTAAGTAGTTAAGTTTGTAAATAAAAGTGAGAAAAAAGTAATAAAGATATAATAGAGAAATATTATTTTAATAGAATAGAGAAAGTATATGGAATGAGATGTAGGAGATTTTTGAAAGATGACTAAAATTTATGAAAAAATTTTAAAAAAATATCATTTTTAATTAAATTATAAGAAATTTTATATAAACTCAATGTAAATACTCTAATATGTTAATAATCTATAGAATTACAGAAGCCATCTAATTAATAAAAATTCAAGGTTCTAACTATAGAATACTACGAGCCCATAATAAGATGGCCCATTGTAAAGTAAGCCCAACATACAAAACATACTAATCTTTCTAGAGCTTTACGTAAAAGCCCATTAGCCATTCTGTATTTGCAGGGAAGCATACCTAAACCAGGTCGGAAGATGGAGCTCACCGTGGGGTGCAGCTGTGAGGTGGCAGATACACGGGTGGAGCTGGCAGCTGAGCATTGATGAGAGAGAGAGAGATGAGAAGTGATGCGGAGAAAGAGATAGATAAACCGAGAGAGAGCAACGGAGAGGTTGCCGGTGGCTTACCGTGTGAACGACGGACCAAGGGTGGAAGCGGTCGTCGGTTTCTGTGGCTGCCTGGGTGGTTTCTGGCGTGGTTATCCCACGGTTGAGGTGGTTGCAGTGGTTGGTAGAAGGAGGGATGGGTGCTCTGTTTCTGGAATAAAAAACAGGGGATTTCCGCGTGATGGCAAGTGGCCTGTTGGCCGTGCGAGGGGAGTTGCGGTGGCTACTGGCGGTCTACCAACTGTTTACTAAAACTTAGTTTTCTAGAAAAGTTACTATTTACTAAAACTAGAAACTTCCTATTACACAATAACATCTCAAGTGTTTTTACAAGTTTAATGGTGTAATTCATACCTAAAAATTATAATCCCAAATGCCTAAAATAAATAGAGAGGCCATCCCCATTACTATTCAAAGCGTATTATTGTATTCTAAAATCTTATATATTTATACGAATCTAATTATGTAATTCGTTTCGTATACTTATATTCTTAAGTACTTTAATTAAATAAAAATGCAACTCCATTACTATAGTGGATTAGGATCTGATCAATATTTTTAAAATTTTAAGAAATTCATCTATGGAATTGATTTGAGGCCTTAGATGAATTTCATAAATTATTTGGTAGTCTATATTGAGAACAAATGCGATAATAAATAACCTTTATTTATCGAAAGAAAATTGATATCAATTGGCATACTAAATGTTTCATTTTTTATTTTATATTCAAACTGAAACTAACTATATATTCATGCACACGTTAAGTAATCTTTTAATATTTGTTACATAAAAGTTTTTTTATATAATAGCCTTCGGCCCCCCACTACATAAATCGCAGCAGTTTCGTCCCTGCATGACCTTTACTTGATGGTTTTTGATCCATAAAGCTTGGCAGGTAGGCGAGGTGTGATGAGAACCTCGAGTGGAGTGGCTTTCATGTTCGTCAATCCAGAGCTCTCGGCCATATCAACTTGTGCATTCGAGGGAGTTGAGATCTCAAACATGTGTAACATTCTAGCCAGCGTCAAGTGCTCCACTTGAAGGGCGAATGTTGCTCCGGGACACACTCTTCTACCACCTCCAAATGGGATCAATTCAAAATGTTTACCCCTGACATCAAAATCCTTGTGGGTTGATAGAAATCTTTCCGGCTTGAACTCCAGTGGGTCTGACCATATCTTTGAATCTGTTTGGACTTTCCAAATGTTCACAATAAGTCGAGTGCCTTTAGGGATATGGTAACCGCCTATCATGCAGTTCTCAGTGAGTTCACGGGGCCCACCTAACGGAACTGCTGGATATAAACGTAATGTCTCTTTGACAATGGCTTGGAGATAGACCAGCTTACTGATATCTGAATCCTCAACGATTCTTTCCTTTCCAACCTGGTCGTCAAGCTCCTTTTGGGCGTTTTTCAAGACATGGAGGTTGTTCAGCAAGAGCGATATTGCCCAAGTTAGGGTAACTGTGTTGGTGTCACTACCCGCTGCTATCATATTCTGCAAAATGCAATTTTGTTGAAAATATACTCTGAAAGAAATAATCTTTATGGTTTTATACTGAAATCTTTGCTGTATTTTTAAAGTCTTACTTGATGGGAAAAGAACTCATCTTATCTTAGTATATATTTTATAGTAGAAAAATTTTGTAAGGTTTAGATAAGTGATTGAGCTATCACTCCCTGTTTGTTTGGGTAATGGTCCGTTGGATTTTAGTCATCAAAAGGAACTCAATTAGGAAATTTATGAATGCCTACCAAACATGTGGCTTTGTTGATTGTATCTGAATCATAGCCCGCAAGGTCTGCGCCATCGAGGATAGAAAGCAGTACATCCATGAAATCTTTCTCCCCTTTAGCCTCACCCAAAACTCTCTTCCGCTTATGCTCTTCTAGCCATTCCCCAATGATATTGTCCATGTCTTTAGCAGTTCTTTTCATGGCCTTCACATGTCCCCCCAAATCCAACCACTCAAGGCAAGGAATGGCGTCTGACAACACAAACACCCCAAGGAAATGAAAGAAGTCCTTCACTGCCTTTTGACAACTTCGTGCCTCTTTCTTATGTGCCTGATCAGAAGTAGCAGAAACGTCATACCGCTTTCCAGCAATCATCCTAAGAATCAAGTTGAGATTCAAGTCCCAAAACAATTGCCTCAATTCCACCAAAACCTGGCCTGACTCGTTCTTATTCTCGCTCCAACGTTTGTATAGCTCTTCTATGGAGGTCTCAATTTCGGAGACTCGAACGTGCGAAAGAAGTTCAAGCCGTCGACTAGATAGTAGCTCTATGGTGGTGATTTTCCGCAATTCACGCCAATAGGAACCATGGGGTGTGAAGCCGAACATGGCGTAGTTATAGCCCATGTGCTTTGAAGCGACAAGTTTTGGCCGAGAGGAAACGGCGACATCGTTGGTTGTGAAGCACTCCTTCGCCATCTCCCAACTGCTCAACACCACAGCACGGTGCAATCCTATTCGAAGGGTAAAAACCGATCCGTACTTGTCAGCCATGGCTCCCAAAGTTTTGTGGGGAGGTTGGGTTCCTCCCAAGAGAGGGAGGTGGCCTACAATGGGCCATGCACCTCTTGGAGTTGGGGCTGTTTTGAGCAAGCTAACTCTAGACCTCCTTAAAACATGTAAGAAAAACAGAACTATGACGAGTACTCCAACTACGACGGAATTTACGCAAGGTGAAAGAAAATCCATTCTAGGCTTCTAGCTGATCAGCAAATTCTGGTCGGAGGCAGCTTGGTGCTGGATATCTTTAGATCATGTCCTAAGTTTTCTTTATTGGATCCTCCCGGCCGTTGACCTGCTTGGCCTCACACAAGCTGCCTAGTGCACGAGGTTCGTTGGCCGAGATTCCCATGATTCCTCCACTTGATCTCAACGAAATTATATTCTTCTGGGATAGTAACACGCAATGACTCATTCAAAAATAAATAAATAAATCCTTTTTTTATAAATGTCAGATCCGACTTCTATTCGAATAGAATGCGTAAGCTGGGTTGTACGGGCTGTATTTAGCTAGGGGTTACGTTTACCGTAAAGATCAAAATTAATTAAAATAGAGATTACACCAAAATTAAAATAATCAGGAGAACATGGAGTAATAGTAAAAGAGATTTACTATTTATCATCTACAGATCACATATTATATTTATTTCTAAATTTTTTTAATTTTTATTTGTTTTATTCTTGCTAAATTAATTAAGTTCTCTTAGAGCATCCCCATCCGGTTTCTCATCCCCATCCTTATAATTTAACTCAAAATCACATTTCCTCAAATTTATCCCTAAATTTTATTCATATTCTAAAAACCTCCTACATCCCATTCCCCATCCCTATCTCTATTCTATTAAATAATATTTCTCTATTCTTTTTTTATTACTTTATTCTCTCTCTTCCATTTACAATCCTAACTACTAACTCTTTTGTCTTATTATCTTTTTTTTCAAATATCACTTTCTACTAAATATTTATATGATTTTGACTACCCAATATAGTATTTTTTCAAATCATTAATCGTATTATAAAAATAGTAAATTTTATTAATAAATTAATGCATTTTCTAACGTGATGGAAATTTTATTTAGAAGAGTACTCTTTATCAATTAAAGATTAATGAGGATCCGTAGTCACGTATTGATGTTTTATTTTTTAAAATTGGTTGTAACGGTAATATTACCTGTCCTTTCTCCAACGGTCATATTTTTTGTCCTTTTTACAACGGTAACATTTTTTGTCATTTTTCCAACGGTAATATTTTTTGTCTTTTCTCTAACGGTAACTTTTTTTGTCTTCTCTCAAACGGTAACATTTTTTGTTTGTAGTGTAACGGTAACTTTTTCCTCTATAAATTAGCATATTACTAACATTCACATTCTCACAAACTCAAGTCTCATTTCATTTATAGAGCAGAGATTCTATTCTATCCTTTCATCTCCCACTCCTTTCATCAAATGGCTCATACCTTCTTTCGCAAATTATTGACATACGTATCCTCTGAAGATGATAGCGATGTTCATACTGAGGAGGTCGATGGACAGTCATCGAGGCAGTGTGACAATAGGCACCCACGTAAGTTTATTCGGCGTGATCATGCCCAGGGACACGAGCGCCTATTTCGTGATTATTTCGCAGAAAATCCAGTATATCCCTCGAATCTATTTCGAATGAGATTTCGGATGAGCCGTCCCCTATTTCTTTGTATTCTAAATGAGGTAGAGTCTTACGAGCCGTATTTCGTCCAGAGAAGAGATAATGCCGGAAGACTCAGTTTATCTTCTATGCAAAAAATAACCGCAGCACTTAGAATGCTGGCGTATGGGGTTACTGGAGATTTTATGGATGAATACATACGTATCGGTGAAAGCACCGCAATGGAGAGCCTAAAAAGATTCTCTGAGACAATAGTAAATGTTTTTTCTGATGAATATTTGCGGTCTCCAAATGCTAATGATATAGCCCGATTGCTGTTGGTTGGTGAACAACGAGGATTCCCAGGAATGCTCGGAAGCATTGATTGCATGCATTGGAAGTGGAAAAATTGTCCTGCAGCCTGGAAAGGTATGTACTCTGGCCACATCCATGAACCAACTATTATTTTAGAAGCAGTAGCTTCATATGATTTTTGGATATGGCATGCATTTTTTGTATGCCCGGTTCACATAACGACATTAATGTGCTAGAAAGATCTTTTATTTTTACGGAACTTGCTCAAGGGCGTGCTCCTGCTGTCAATTACACTATCAATGGCAACGACTACACTATGGGGTATTACCTTGCGGATGGTATTTATCCCAAGTGGCGAACTTTTGTGAAGACGATTCCATCACCACGAGGGAACAAGAAGAAAAATTTTGTGAAAGCACAAGAATCCGCAAGAAAAGATGTCGAGCGTGCATTCGGGGTACTTCAACAACGATTTGCTATCATTCGTGGACCTTCCCGAATGTTCAAAGTGAAGGACCTAACAAATATTATGAAAGCATGTGTTATTTTACATAATATGATCATTGAAGACGAACGTGATGATAGTGAGAGTCTAAACATTGAGTATGATCAACTTGATGATGATCTCCCAGAATTGTCACGCAATCATACAATTGAGCTTACGGACTTCATCCAGCGTCATCATCATATTAGAGATAGCTCGGCACATCATCAGCTCCAAGAAGATCTAATTGAACATCAATGGTTATTATATTCCCAAAATTAGCCCTGTTGCATTCAAACTATGACCTCTTTTCCTTCGTGTTATTAGATCTTCTTGTTTGAGTTGATATGGCATGCAGTTGTATTTCCTTCATGTTATTTAAGATTTATGTTTAACTATTAATTTGCTTTGAGTTTGTATTTCCTTCGTGTTATTTACTTTTATATTTGAATTGATTTGCTTTGCATTTGTATTTCCTTCGTGTCATTGGTAACTATGTTAATGGTAAAACCCTTTTAGTAATGCCTTTCCTTGAGTATAAGCTTTGCAATCTATATGATGATGAAAATTTTATAACTAATAAAAATTAAAATTATTATAACATATTACTTGCACAAGCATATTGAGGCTACAATACATGTGATTGTTAAAAAATACAATCACATGCTTTTTATACATTAAAATGGTAATATTAAAAAACAAGAACTTCAATCTTGAGAAGTACTGCGTCTCGCAATGATTTTCCTCTGGAGTTGCTGGAAATATAACTTCATTTCAGGCATGCCACTCACGTCCATCATCATAATGCGCTGATCACTTTCTTTCGTGGCAAGCTCGAGTTTCTGCGCCTCCAACCTTAACCTTTTGTCCTCTTGACGAATTTTGGCGAGCTCCTTTTCCCTCTCAATTACCATCTTCTCGGCCTCCAACCTCAGTCGTTCATCCTCAAGGCGTAATTTTTTTTCCTCTTTTTCCTTGTCATACTCCATCTTCTCGGCCTTCATTCGATAAAACTCTTTCTCCTGAGCGCGTGACTCCTCCAAAAGAGTATACTTCATCTTTCTGAGTTGCAAATTTTCCTCTGTTTGCTTGCTTTGGGCCTTTCGTTTTCCTTTCTCAGCTTTCCTTCCAATTGGTCGGTCCAACTCGATAACTTCATTCTCCATGACTTCATCCGCCTCCATATCAAAAGCTGAATCAATTGTAGCGCCAGAACATCGAGTTGGGGTCGGGGATGGGGACATCGTCTTCCTTCGTTTTGGATCATCCTTTGTGGCGCGCCAAATCCACTTAGGTTGGTCCTTCAATTGGTGCCAACAATGCTCAAATTGGAAGGAGCATTTTTCTAGCGCTTGGTACATAACCTTGGCCTTGTCGAACTTGCATGGAAAAAAAAAACAAATGTTAAACCAATGTAGAAGATAAGAAATTTTAGAGTAAAACAAGAAGGATTGAAAATTTTTACCTTGTCTTGGTCGGTCATGCCACTCTGATTTAACCCTTCAACTTGGGCTAGTTTGGCACAAAATTTGTTCGTGGCCTTTTGGATAACCGACCACCGATGAATTAGAGATTTTATTGTCCGCTCAGTTGTGGTTTCTTTAAATTGCTGGAAGTACTCAAAATTTTTTTCCCAGAGTTGGGAGTGTTTTTGATCTGTTCCCTGAACGGCATCAAGGCTACAATTTAGCCAAGCGGAGACAAGTAACTTGTCTTCTTCGGGGGTGAAATTCGCACCCCTCACTGATTTCCTAACGCCGATGGGCTCGTTAGGGTGTAGGGTTGGAGAGTCATGCAGGGTTAATGGAGAACTTCCACTTTGCCCACCGTAAGTGGGGTCGAGTTGAGGATCTTGACTAAGGAGGTTCGTGAAGTACATACTAGTCAAGTCTTGTGAATCCATCTCTAAAAAAATATATAGAGATTAGAAAAGATATCACCTTCATGTTTGGTTTTTGATCCCCACAAACGGTTGTCATCATCACAGCCTTGTGGTTTAGTTTACACATAATTAAACCAAATTAATTCAAGATACCAAACAACATGCAAAACAAAATAACCAAAAATACGAGCATCCCCATCCGGTTTAATAATATATCGAATATATAAATAATTATAAAGGCTCAGAATGGTGTAAATATTGACATCATGTGTAAGCAAGGAGTCCAACATCGAATGGCTGCAAAATCTCACCCGAACCCCGATTGCCTTTTGTGGTATGTACCACAAACTGCAATATGACGATTCGGGTGAAAATTACCCCGCCATATCGATGGGGCCTTATGAATTAACCCCATCATCATAGCCTAATTATATTCCCCCCTCCCCCGAATGACACGAAACACTGCAAATGACCAAACAACAACGAAGAAATTACTCAATGACCAACAAAAAAATATATTCATAGCCTGTGTCCCACATCAAAGAGACAATGACCCAAAAAAACCAGACATATAAAAATAAAATAAATGTTAAGGCCAATGTATACTAAATATGTGTGTGTACAGATTTATATATATGTCCGTGTGCGTGTGTATAAAGATATAGATGAACTCAAATATATTCATCCACCAGATATAAAATGGTATCTGGCTAGTACAGCCACGGTAAGAAGGTCTATCCACTCATATTCACATAATATTATGTACTGAGGCATAGCAAAATGTAACAACATATCAACAACAATATGACATGATAATTAATCCCATTTCATCCCTTCTGACAGATGCCAAGCTGAGATATCATTAGACAGCTGAGATAGTCACAAGTACCTTAAAGATGAAACTTAAAAAAACAACCACAAATTCAGTAGCATAAGCATAGTTTGCAGTAGCATCATCATAGTTTGCATTATCTCCTCCAAAACTGTCAATAATGAACCTCACCATATGTCTCACACCTTGTCAACACAATAGCACATGAGCTTCCTTCAATGAGCTTGTTACAATAATTTTTTTTTTGCTGCCACAAACTGACATACAACATCTCCAAATCTGCTGTCAATTTGTTCTGTTTGATCTCATTTTCAGATTCAATTTCTCACTAAAAATGTATCGATAGAGAAGGACATTTTTAACATTTAAAAATGGAACACTAAAAATAATAGGTGCCATTCAATAACTCAATGACAGCAGAGAAATCCAAAATCAACTTTTGCATTTCTAATTAGGAAAACATATGTTCTATCTACATGAATTTTTCAACAACAAGGTGCTCCGACAGAAGTGACAATGACAATGCTCGACATGATCTGTAAAAGTTAACTGAGTTTGGGTTTCATGCTATCATCTCGGGTAGATTAATAACCCACCAATAACCAAACCCAACAGTGACCAAACATCACACAAAAGCAATGGAGAAATCCCCAAATCCCCAAATCGGCAATTACCCAAATGACAGTTTATAGCATCCTCAAATCCACAAATCCCAACATTGGCACATACCCAAAATCACAGCAATAATATGATAAAATCACAGCAAAATCACAGCAATAAAACTCATAGCAAATTCACAGCATTTTGCCCCCAAAATGCTCGGTTACAGAGACAAGAAACACTCACATGGTATGCCGATAGAAAAATTCCCAATTCAGCAACAACATTCCCTCGCCGATAGAAACACAGGAGGCACAAAACCATAACCAACACCGAAATCAACACAGGAACCAACCGAGAGGCAACCAAAAATTTCCTTCACATGCAACAATGGGAAACCAAATATCCAAATGCAAAAACCATGCCGAGCCAAAATCAAAGCAATAATAACTCAAAATCACTGCAAAATCACAGCAATAAAAGGCACAACAAAATCACAGCATTTTGCCCCCAAATTGGTCGGTTACAGAGACAAGAAACACTCACATGGTATGCCGATAGAAACATTCCCATCTAAAAACACTACACATTCCCTCGCCGATAGAAACACAGGAGGCACAAAACCATAACCAACGTCGAAATCAACACAGGAACCAACCGAGGGGCAAGAAAAAATTTCCCAAACATTCAACAATGGGAAACCAAAGATCCAAATGCAAAAACCACAAATCGGGGCAATATAATCGGAGATTCACCTTCGATTGGACCAAGGAGGGGTGCAGGTGCTGCGTTCCGGGGAGGGGAGGGAGAAGAAGTCGCGGGTCGAGCTCCAAAACCGTTGGGGCGAATATGGGATGCCTTAAATTGGACCCCATTTTGGGGATCCGGATGAAGATGGGTTTTATGTAAAAACCCTAAAAGTTATCTCAAAATATAGAGATGCAGGGCCGATGCGGGTCCGGATGTGAGTGCTCTTACTCATGATTCTTACTTCGTCACATACTTGCTAAGAGAGAGAGAGAAAAAAAAAACTTATGTGGTGTGTAGTGTTAGGATGATGAGTATAATTTTCTTTAATAATAATTGGAGGTTGTAGCCTATAAAATAACGTCCAAACAATCAACACATTTTCATTAAATACACCTGACCATCAAATGCTTGTAATCATTCAGCATGATCATGAATAATATTTGGAAGCGTCTATTGATGCCGTGTTTCGCAACCCAAGCAGTACCACAGCAACCCAAACCTTCAACACTAGCAAGAAGAGAGAAGATTGGGCTTCGATGAAGTTCGAGGACCCTGTAATACCAAATTTAGTTGAGAATGTTTGAATGGGGAAGAAAGCTAAGTGAATCAAGAAGAAGAAAAAAGAGCAAAGAGCCTCCCCCTAGGTGGGATTGGGGTATTTATACCTTACTTGTATTTGGTTCACATGAGAGATTGTGAGATGTCATATCGTGCTGTGCCAAGATGCTAGGATGAGGTCATGCTATCCTACAGCACCTGGACACCTTTACGTGTTAAGGCTCCTTGAAACTCATTAAATATGGCGTGTCCCTCGCTCCCTCGCTTGTTTTGCCCATGATCAAGCACGCCTAGGTACCTGTGTTTTTCAGCAATTGTTGGCCATGTACCCCTTTGCAAGGCTCGGTTAGTCACCAGAGCCCCAAGTGACTGCGGCCTTATGATGGGCTCTTCGACCAGACTGGGTCGTTGCCTGGGCCCTTTCGGATGAGGGGGTGCGCCATGTGCCCTATGCATGACTCCCATCTCAGGCCCCTAGCCTACTTCAGCCCCCATTTGAGGTGCTTAAAGCCTCCGTAGCTAAGTCTTTTTAGGCTTGGGCCTCTTTCCATAAGAGCCACCCCTCATAGTACTCCATAGATTCTTATCACAATCATATGGTGGGAATTCAATGCACCTCACCCTACCCATTTGAACGTGTGCCCACGACCATCCAACATCTGCGGGGGAGGCCCATGCTTGCGGAGACTCTCCAACTTCCGATGGTTGGGGTCGACCCCTAGCCTTTCTTTCTTCTTAGACCCTTGGTTGCAGACCATCCCTTGCCCTCTACATTTCCCTTACTTTCCCTTTTCCCACTCTCGCATTGTCAGCCGTCGGTTGAGTTCCCAAGTGGCCGAGGCCACCTGTACTTTCCATAAGTGAGCGTATCCTCAATTCCTACAGCCATTCCATGTTCTGACAGATGATTTGATAGGCTGGTTGCTCCCCTTCACATATCCCAGGGAACTTATTGCCCCGTGCTTCCCATGCTCCCAATATAGCGGCTGTCACTCGTGCCAATCGCACCCGTTGGGGATCTACATGTGGTTTTGTTCATGTCATCACTATCAGTGTTGCTTCGTTTCCCACATGCCTCTTTGTCCTCCTTGGTTATATAAGGCCTCATTCTTTCCAATTGCCCCCATTGCTGCCACTCTCTCTCTCCCTATGTTTCCTTCTACCTCACTATCAGTCCTTCTTAAAGCTCCCTTTCTGCCATTGTGTCCCCTCTCTTTCTCTCAGAACTCCTTTCTCCTCCCAGACCTTTCCTTGCCTCCTTCTTCGTCTCCACTTGTCCGTACTTTCCACTTGCCACTTCCCTCTTTCTTCTCGATTAATTCCATGGCTTCAATAGCTTCCTCTAAGCCCAAGCCCCTCTACTTTGCGGGGAAGAACTGGGTATAAACTGTCACGCTTGTGGATCTTCAGGCTGTTTGCTCAATGTACAACATCCCCTCCTCGATGGTCGTCGAAGTCCCCAGGGTGGGGCAACATGTAGTGGACTCTGATGTGATGTTGTCTCGGGTCAGACTCTATCCCTTCATGTTTGCAAGTGGCTTGTGCCTCCCCTTTTGTGGCCCATCTTAGCCCCAATGCCTAGCAGCTCCTGATATCCATTTGCGTCGTCTACAGAAAGGCTCTCACTTCAATCGCGAAGGGGTACCCGAACCTAACTGCTTAGAAGTTCTGATCCATCTACCAAGCAAACCATCTCGAGGGGAGCATATGCAGCTTCCAGGCTTGTGCCCTTAGCTAGAAGATTGTTACCCTTGAGCAGCGACACTTGAACGTCAAAGAGTAGAACTGGGAATTATTCTTCATGTCAGGCTCAGGATGGGAGTAACCCGCAAGAGAGGAGGTCCATTAGGAGTATCTGGTTCGGGCTATTTGGGCATTCCTCCCTTCATCCCAAAGCCTTTGCATCAAGTTGAACCAGAAGGAGGACGCTCGGCTCGCCACCATGATTCCATGGGTGAAGGCCCACCCTGAGGAGTCACTCATAGATTCAGCCCCCTCCGATGAAAACATACAGGACTACTTATGTATGCCCGATCATTCGTATGTGACTAGCTGGGATATTTTGGGTGAGATCCCTTTGCCCCGGGGGTAGAAGTGTGCTTCAAGTCCTTTCAGTGGCAAGGGGAAACGGCAAAAGGTTCATCACGAATCGTTGTGGGGAACTTCAGCTGGTAAATTGCAAGGGCTCAAGAGCAGGAGTGACGCCCCTCGGGGCGAGGCTATGGGTTGTGGTCCTTCTTCTCGAGGCTCTACTAGGGAGACTGCGAGCCACGCTGGGGCATCCCAAAGACATGGAGTTCGTGGGCAAGGGGGTGGGAGTACGTTTGTCCAGAGATCCCAATCCCTTCAACTTGGGAGAGCATGACATTGTTCCTAGGTAGGCTACGCTCCACCTCTGAACCTTCTTCTTCTTCGGCGGGCAGACGTACTGCCTTTGCTGAGCCGTACATCGAGCTGTCGTTCGACTTCTTGGAGAAAGAAGACGAAGCTGACCTCTGAGCCGTCCTATTCAGCTCCTTTACTCATTCCCCTCCACATGAGCCGTCGTTTGACTTCCTGAGCCATTCGTGTCCTTCGAGGACACTGGAGGAGGAAGTTGTCCACCAAGCCTTGCAGACTGCCTTCATGGTTGGGAGTCGGGATGTAGAGTTGGTCACCTTTCATCGATGCTTCCCAAACCATGTCGAGGGCAAAGAAAAAGAGGATGAAGAAGGCGAAGAAGAAGAAGAACAAGGCGAGGCACGGGAAGGCTTCTCCAACCCCTTCAACTATTACCAGGGTCAAGGGTCAGGAAGAAGACCAGGAGGTCTTACTAGACATTCCTCGCTCTTCTGTCGGTGCCAGAAACCATAATGAAGATGCCCCAAATTGCTTCGCCCAACACCAAGGCAGTTCCCCCCAAACCCCCCCCCCCCCCTTCCCCCCCTAAAAAAAACCCTCTTCTCCAGCTGAGCCAGTTGGTAGGAGGTTCCCAAGAGCGCCAACCACTGAAACAAAGAAAAATAATTATTATTATTTGTGATAAATTATTTACAATAAAAATAATTTATTTTAGTAGAAAAATCGGTCACAAATAACTTGCTACATAGAACTCTGATTATTTTATTTACTCTAAACTAAATATATATCATCACACTCGATATGTCTTCATACGTGTTTAAGTAAAAATAATAATAAGCAAAACCTTCACAATCTTAAATTTGATATCATAATAATTAACATTGAGTCATGATGATATATAATTTTTACCCAAAAGTCATGTGTATGGCCGCTTGGACAGGAATTGCATATAGGTATTACATATGGAGGATGTACAAGAACTTCGAATATATAAATTGGTAGGTCTAAAAATCAAACTGTATGAATTATTGCCACTTTATAACATTCCATGAGATGAAGATGAGTTGTGATAATTCCAATGAAATTAACGTAAAGTCAAGGATATATACGCACAAAAATAATTAAATATCATATCTCTCTCTCATGAACGACGGGAAATTCCATCAATTTGATGTAACGGGTTGGCCTTTTGACTACTTAAGAGTACATTTTGGAGCTCTGAATTAAATTAAGATGAATTGAAAGAACAGGCGAACGAACCTCGTAGAAAAGTACAGATTTGCGTCTGATCATGGATTTCCTACAGATTTGCATTGCATCGTGACAGAGATGTACGAACATTTTATTTAATTTCTAAATTGATGTAACTTTCGAGCCAATTTCGATAAAGATTGAGTCACTTATATATATTAATAATTTGATGTGAATACATATTTAAATTCAAATCTAAGATGTAATACATGCTAAACCACTTAAAGTTGTATATAAATATAGAACTTGTTATTAGCAAATTTGAATCTCAGAGATAGAAAAAGTAAAAATAAGGCGACAAAGGGATTTATGTCATGCAAAATTTATGTTGTACGAATTTTAACACTCCAAAAATGGGTGGCAATGTGATTTATATTTCGTTTGGCTCATCGCAGATATACATAACCCTCCCATATGGGTAAACATGATCTCTATTTTGCATGCACTCATTTTAGAGACAAAGTGGTCCTTGTTCCGCTTGGATAATCACACAAATGCTCAACCCTACCGTTTGAGTAAACATGGCATTCGTTTTTGTTTCTGATATTGTTCTAGTACACCTTTGCATAAGGTCTTGATGCAAATTCAATTAATATAGGATATTTAGATCCAGATTATATGTTGATTGTATTGAAGTACTATTTTAAGAAGATGAATTCGTATAAATATGAAAAGAAAAACTTAATATCTTCCTTGAACTAAGGGAAATATTAGTTATTTTCTCTCAAATCATATATTTATGCTTATTTTTACTTTATTAGTAAATATTTAGTTTCATGTTTTGGAAGTGATTCTAATTTCGATTTTGACCAAATTTTTTATGGGACTCTTGTTTATTTATGTATTTATTTTTTGTACAATAATTTAGATTTTTTTTAAAATGAAAAAATCTTCATAATTTCAATTTTTTTTAAAATATTTGATTTCAAATTTTGAGAGTACCGTGATAGGGAGGAGCATTGTTAGTAAATATTTGGTTTCAAATTTGAAAGTGATTCTGGTTTTGATTTTGGCCAACTCTTTGGTAGAGTTCTTATTTATTTTTGCATTTATTTCTCATATAATAATTTAGATTTTTTATTTTTGGAAAAACCATGTTAATTTCAAATTTTACAGCTATTTAAGTTCGGTTTGTGGGTTTCAAAATGGAATTTCAAGTTTTACTATTAATCAATATTATTTAGAGTTTTCTCTATGTTTCGGACAAATCTTGTCTTTTCTATTTTAATTATCTGTTGAAACTAGCTGCTAGAATTATTTTGTAAGATTTTGGAATATGCAGTTTTGGTGTTATGTCTAAAAAGAGTGTTTTTGTTGCGTGCGTATCATGACCCCAAGACGAGATGGGGCATTATTTCGATGGAGCTCCTCTGATCACTCGGAAGTATATAAAACTGAGTGAAGTCCATTGAGTTGTCAATTAGCAACAACAGGCTCAAATGAGATAGTAATGTTCTTGTGCCGACTTTGTGGCCTCTCTGTTAGCATAGGCTAGATGATGTCTAGTCACGTACGTGCCGAGTTGGGTATCGCTCATTACGAAGTTACACGTATGGTCATTACCATGGTATGATGAAGGGAGCCAAAATGTTCAAATGATCGATAGGGGTGACCATGGTACATGCATAATAAAATGGATATATTTACTGTTCAGAGAAAAATGAGTGTATTGGCATATTCTTGTGAAAACCTGTATAAAATAGTGTTGTAACAAGTGTTGTTGCGAAAAGGCTTGAAGTGTGCTCGTTATTAGTCAAAACAGATGACTTTGCTCGACTCTCGCTCAACAAGGCACTCGAGCGAACTCAGGCAGATTGCACCGCTCGACCCTCTCTCAACAGGAAGTTCGAGCAAATTCAAGCAGATTTCACCGCTCGACCCTGGCTCGACACTGAGGTCGAGCGAAGTCAAGCAGATTGCACTACTCGACAGTGAGCTCAAGCCAATGTTCCAGATCACTTACAATTTAGGATTTTGAAGTGCCTCATTTGATTGGAACTATAAATAGAACAGCTTAATTTCTGAACAAAGTGTGGAGAATCAGAGCAAAAACCCTAAGGGCCTCCAAGAACTTCTTAGAGCAACCTCTCCCCCATTTGGTTGATTCTCTCTTGGATAAACACTTCTCCACCACAACATACTCAAAATCAACTCTTACATGAGTCTATTGAAGTGGACATATTTGTTGGCCGGAAGAGTCCAGAGCTGCTGTTGATGCAGAGATCGAGAGATTCTCGTGATAAGATATAGGAAGGTCAGCGTTCTGACACTACATGCGTGTAGAGATCGAGTGGGTCACTTGTGGTGTTGCAAGCCAAGTTTAGCTACTATAAAGATTTTGTGAGTGTCTCTAAATTGGTTGTAACAAACTAAAATTTCTATATTAGATTTGAGGTGGTGTCTTACACCCAGAGTGGTTTTAGATTTTGAAAATGTTCTTCAAATGAGTTTCCACTCTATGATCAAAATCATGTGTTGATTATTTGTGTTATTTGATTCATTTACTAACTACTTGTTTGACTAATTTTTAAAAGGCCATAGAAATTGGATTACACCTATTCACTCCCCCTCTAGGTGTAGTGTCGTGTAGAACCATTGCTTTTTCAATTGGTATCAGAGCTAGTTGACCTGTACTGTTCATACAGGTAGATCACTCATGGGAACTCTCGCTTGTGACTGTGTCACCGAAGCAAGACTCTCTAACCATGGGTAACGGTGCACTAGTAGAGACGGTGGCCGACTAGTCTGATAGGTACAATTATTAGGTGACATAGGTGTTGCCTATGATCAGTAACAATTGGTATCAGAACGAGTTCACTCCGCTAGGATTTAGTTCCTGAGTGTGATCCTTCTGTAGTGGTTTAAATGGATAAGTCTCAATCACTCAAATCTCCACCATATTTTGATGGAAACAACTATGCTTATTAGAAAGTGAGAATGAGAGCATTCTTAAAATCTGTGGATGAACGAGTGTGGGTTTCCATAAAAAATGGCTGGACATAACCAGCAATTGTTGTTGAGGGAGGTCAAACTCCCAAAAGTGTGGAAAATTATTCTAGGGATGAAATAAGTGAGTGTGGTTGGAATAGCAAAGGGCTGAATGCGATCTTCATGGCTATGTCCCAAGAAGAGTTCAAATGGATATCAATGCGTCAAAATTGCAAGGAAGCTTGGGATATTCTTGAGATTACCCATGAAGGTACCAAGGTTGTAAAGAATTCTAAGTTCAAATGTTGACAACTAGTTTTGAAGAATTGAGAATGAAGGATGATGAAACATTTGATGCTTTCTATGCCAAACTAAATGATATTGTCAACTCTCGCTTTAATCTAGGAGACAGAATTCCTAAGAATAGAGTTGTGAGAAAAGTTCTCAGATCTCTTCCTAAGAGATTTCGTCCTAAGGTTACGGCTATTGAGGAAAACAAACATGTGGATGCTATGAGAATTGAAGAGTTGGTGGGCTCCCTCCAAACATATGAACGTACTCTTCCAGTAGACAAGAAGCACAAGTCCATAGCCCTCAATACTGTTAGAGAGGAGTCAGATGAGTCATCCGATGATTTGGGTATGAGTGACAAAGAAATAGCATTCTATGCTAAGAAATTCAGGAAAATGTTTGTAGCTAGAAATAAAAAGAATCAGAGTCTAGAGAAGAAAAAGTTTGAAAGATACAACAGAGGCTCAAGTTCAGGCAACAAGGATAGAAATTCTGAGAAGCACACTAGAACAAATAGAGACAAGGGTCAGTCTAGTGTGCAGTGTCATGAATGCCATGGTTTTGGACACATTCACCTGGAATGTGCAAACTACAAAAAGGCAAAAGAAAGAGCAAAAATTGCATCCTTAAGTGAGAGTGAATCGGAGTCAAGTGATTCCTCAGGGAACTCTTCCCTAAAAAGAAATCTGAATTACATGGCATTCATTGTCTCGGTAGATAGCAACAGTCAACACAGTGAAAATGTGTCAGATGATGAGAACAAGTCTGGAAATGAATCTGAATATGAAGATGAGCTGTAAGAAGTATATGAGAAGCTATACAAGGAATGTGTTAAATTGAGGAAACTCAACAAAGTGCACATTGAAGAGATAGACTTCATTAAAAGAGAAAATGAAGAGCTTCAAGGCAAATTAACTGAGACCATTGTTCTAGCTGATCAGTTTAAAATGAAGAAGGGGTTTTTGGAAGATGAGTTTAAAACTCATGAAAGTGAGATAACCTTGCTGAAGGAAAAGCTGAAATCCTTCTCCAGCGGGAAACAAAAGTTGAATGAAATCCTAAGCTTTGGAAAGCCCCCTAGTGACAAGAGTGGACTAGGATATGATGTAGTAAAATCTGAGGCTGCAACCACCTCAAAGGTCTCCCATAAAAATGAGAAGAAAACTGTGTTTGTTTGTGAATCAACTGTCAATGGAAAGACTAACCCATCTGACAAGGGCAAGAAATCCTCTCATGTCCAAATGAGTGTACTGTCTCATGTGAAACCAAGAGCTAGAAATGCAAGACCTATTTGTCACCACTGTGGTAAAATAGGTCATGTTGTAACGGAGTGTTTTAAGCTGAAAAGATATATCACGTATGAACATGCACCTTCTCAAAGCAAAAGTATGCACCCTCCAAACATGGGTAAACGTCTCATAACTGCTCCTAAGTGTACCTCTTCATTCAAGAGACAAAGAGATAACAAAGAAAACTATGTGTGTCATAATTATGGTAGGGCTGGCCACATCCGACCAAATTGCTATGAGCTTAGGAAGAATAACATGAGAAATGGAGATAGACAACCAAGAAGAGGGCATCTGAATCTTTGGAGTCAAGTCATGGCCTTAACTAGGCAGAATGAGATGCTGAATGTCAAGTTAGACCAACTGTCGACTACCAAAAAGGGTGGTTCTCCAAAAATTAGAAAGATGTGGGTCGGAACTGGAGAAAGAAACACGTCATGTGGCACACATTGCTCTAAAGACTAGAGACACCTATGCGTGGTACCTTGATAGCAGATGCTCATGTCACATGTCAGATGATAGAAGTTTGTTTAAAACTGTTGAGGAGTACAAGTGTGGAATAGTAACTTTTGAAGATGGTGGAAAAGCTGATATAATTGGAAGAGGTGAAATTGATATACCTGGATTGCCCGTCTTAAGGGAAGTGCTGTTTGTTGATGGATTAAAAGCAAATCTCCTCAGTATAAGTCAAATGTGTGACAATGGTGCTGAGGTTCGCTTCTCAAAAGAAGAATGCATTGTTTCAGATAATGATGGAAACTGCATGATGTAGGGAACGAGGACATATGACAATTGTTATGGCATCACTCCTAGTTTTCAATATAGTTGCAACAGTGCTAAGAGTGAGGCTACAGACCTGTGGCACCAAAGACTTGGACATGTGAATCATAAAAATCTGTCCAAGATTGCTAGGAAAGAGATAGTGATAGGGTTTCCTAAGCTAGGTAAAGTGGTGACTTCTGTGTGTGGGTCATGTCAATTGGAAAAACAAGTCAGAACAGCTCACAAGAAAACTACGGCTATCTTAACTGAACAACCTTTGGAGTTATTGCACATTGATCTTATGGACCCTCTAGAACTGAATGCCTAGGGGGAAAGAGATACATACTAGTAATGGTGGATGACTTCACCAAATATTCATGGGTGGAATTTCTGAGAGAGAAAGCTGAAGCTCCTAATGTGATTAAAATCTTGTGCAAGAAGCTTCAAAATGAGCAAAGAAAGGTAATAGTTAGAATTAGGAGAGATCATGGAAGAGAATTTGACAACTCAAATCTTGAGAGTTTCTGTGATGAAGAGGGCATCAGTCAAGAATTTTCTGCCCCTATCACTCCACAGCAAAATGGAGTGGTCGAAAGAAAGAACAGGGTAATTCAAGAAATGGCTCGAGTCATGATACATAGTAAAAATATTCCTACCCATTTCTGGGGAGAAGCTGTGAACACAGCGTGTCATATTGTGAATAGAGTCTATCCGAGATCAAACAATTTCAAAACACCATATGAACTGTAGAAAGGAAAGAAACCAAATGTGAAATACTTCAAGGTGTTTGGAAGCAAATGCTACATTTTGAGAGATAGGGAAAACTTGGCTAAGTTTGACCCCAAAAGTGATGAAGGGATTTTTCTTGGATATTCTAGAAGCAGTCGTGCTTATAGATGCTACAATCTGCACACCAGAACTGTAATAGAGTCCATAAATGTGATAGTGAATGATGCTTCTAAAGAGAAATTGAACAAAGATAAGCCATCTCACTTACCAAGTGAAACTGAAAGAGAAGATGTTGATGCAGTAAGAGAAAACTTGGAGTCCTCGTCAAATGAAAAGGTGAGAAGCCAAAGGAGCTTTCGTCAAGAGTAAAGTTGAATCATCCTCAAGAAAACATTATAGGAAACATAAATGAAGGGATGAGACTAAGGAGGAAAGTGGTAAATCAATTGGCTCACTCAAGTTACATCTCACAAATTGAACCAAAAAGGGTCAAAGAAGCCTTAAATGATGAGAATTGGTTAAATGCGATGCATGACGAAATAAATCGATTTGTGAGGAACAATGGGTGGTACTTGGTGCCAAGACCAGAAAGTCACAATGTGGTAGGCACAAAATAGATTTTCAAGAATAAGTCTGATGAGAATGGAACCATAGTGCGAAATAAAGCAAGATTGGTTGCTCAAGGGTATGCCCAGATGGAAGGTATAGACTTCGATGAGACTTTCGCTCTGGTTGCCAGACATGAGTCAATCCGAATATTGTTGAGCATTGCTTGTCACATGTGCTTCAAACTTTATCAAATGGATGTCAAGAGTGCCTTTCTGAATGGAATTCTCCAAGAAGAAGTTAACGTTGGACAACCAAAGGGTTTCAAGGATCCAAAATATCCTAATCATGTCTACAGGCTAAAGAAAGCTCTTTATGGCCTGAAACAGACTCCCAGAGCTTGGTATGAAAGACTAACTTCCTATTTGGAAAATCACAAGTTTTTGAAAGGAAGTGTTGATAGGACATTATTCATCAGAAAAGATGGAGAAGACATAACAATTGCTCAAATCTATGTGGATGACATTGTTTTTGGATCTTCTATTGACACTCTGGCTCTTGAGTTTGCTGATGAAATGAAGAATGAATTTAAGATGAGTATGGTTGGTGAACTAACATTTTTCTTGGGACTCCAAGTAAAACAGTTGAATGATGGGTTGTTCATATCTCAATCAAAATATGCAAAAGATCTTATCACAAAATTTGGATTAGATGGCAAAAGCCATGCTAGAACCCCCATGAGCACTAGTGTTAAGCTAAGCGCTGATCTGTTAGGCAAGGATGTTGAGCAATCCTTGTATAGGAGCATGATTAGGAGTTTGCTGTATCTCACTGCAAGTAGACCAGACATTGCCTTTAGTGTTGGCCAATCCAAAAGAATCACATTTGATAGCTATCAAACGCATACTTCGTTATGTGAATGAGACATTTAACTATGGGATTTGGTATTCTAGAGACTCTAACACTGAACTTGCAAGTTATTCAGATGCTGATTGGGCAGGTAATGCAAATGATAGGAAAAACACCTCTGGTGGGTGTTTCTATGTTGGGACAAACTTGGTAGCTTGGATGAGTAAGAAACAAAACTCAATTTCCATGTCCATGGCTGAGGCTGAATACATTGCTGCAGGGAGTTGTTGCACACAATTATTGTGGATGAAGCAAATGCTATGTGACTATGGCATTTCCCAAGGTGTGATGAGCATCTATTGTGACAATACTAGTACTATTCACATTTCAAAAAATCCTGTCCAACACTCTAGGACCAAGCACATTGACATTAGACATCATCTCATTCAGGAGCTTGTGGAAACAAAGGTTGTGACTCTTGAGTATGTTCCCACCGAACATCAATTAGCCGACTTTTTTTACCAAACCCTTGAATGGGCTTCAGTTTGAACTTCTTAGAAAGGCTATTGGGATTTGTGATTTGACATAATTACTGAAACATGCATTACATGCTTTACATGCATTTTTGTTTTATTTTGTTGTTGATCTTTTTGTTAGTTGTCTAGTTTCTTTGTCGTTGTTTGTTGTTCGTACATGCACTCCAAGATTGCGCTATATAATAATGGGGCCGTTAATTCTAAAATCTAGGTGCATGTGTCTTTTGAGATTTGTATCATATATCTACGTTTTATAAAGATTTGAAACATGAGTATCTCTTGTAATCTGTGACTGGCATCACACACTTCACTCCAAATTCAGTCAATTGACATTTCACCACTTGTGAGTTTATTGGGGAGGCAATCAAAGGTGGTAGGAAGCTCTACCTATATACAGAATTGACCACGGGCTAGATGACCTCATCATGGTTCGCTTGTGCAAAAATATAGTATCTCAAAAGGAAAAGAAAAAGTGATGTTGTTATAAATAAATAAATAAAGGGTGAAAAATAGAATAAGTTTTATATTTTCTTGAACATACTGAAACAAGTATTTAAACAGAAAGTTTCAGGTCCTAGCAGCATTGGGTTTGACTTTCTGTGTCTTAAAAGAGCTTCCCAAGCACTTATGGTTTCATGGTCAGCCCAATCCCGCTCACTCTTTACGATTAAAATTTCTTGATTGAGCAAAGACCGCTTTAAACACGCACTTCTACATTACTTGTGATACTTTATTTTTACCTGCGTGTTTAATGAGAATATGATACTCCTCTACATTTGATATGTACTCTTGATGTGAAAATTGACATTCTCAGTATTTGTCCAAGTCATGTGAGTGTTGTGTGTTTCAAAACTAGGCAAAATATGCATTTCTGGTGGTCTCACTCAACCATTGCTCGACAGCCGCTCAAGGGTTTTAAGTTTGCTTGAGCGAACTCCAGTTATAAAAACCCAGTACCGCTCGAGCCACAGAGCACTATTTCTCTGTTTTACTTTCTCCCGTGCGTTGCTTCTTCTTCTCTCTAAATCAATTGGTTTCCACTTGTTTTTTCTTCCGAAATCACCTCCAAATCAAGGTAAAGCCCCTTCTCTTTTGTTTTTTCGTGATTTGGTACTTTTATTTTGGGGATATTTCTGTGTGTTGTCCATATGGATTTCGGTTTTGGGGTCTTTGAATGTTTTTCTTGAAATTGTTCCTTTGGAGTGTTGGCTACTTGTTTGATTGTATTTAGGAGGCTTTTGAAACTCCCATGGTTTTTTTGCCCGAGTTTCTCACTTGGATGCACTCCAAGTGTTTGGTAAAATGCCTCAATGATGTTTGTTTTCTCTTTTTCATCATGCATTGGCATAGCACTGTTCCCATACCTATTTCATGTCTGTCCTATGTTTGGGACATCGTTTGACTAAGATTGCATTAGGTTTGAAGGTGTTTTATTTTAGAAGAGGCATGAGTCATGCATATGGGTTGGCATTAGCATGCATGTGGGTCATGCACATGAGTTGGCATTGGCATGCATATGGGACAGTTTGGACTAGGCATATATCATTGATTTGAAAAATGAAGAGTGACATAGTAATGCACTGAGTCTTGCATTGTCGGTTGGCATTGTTGTGTCAGCATGGTTGGCATGCATTCATCAGGTCTTCACATTGCCTTAGCCTTGTCTAACGTCGTTGACTCTGTCTTAAGCCAAAACCATGTCTCAACATGTTTGTCCTCGCCACAACCCCCTGCACCCGCTCAAGCCCACTTCCGTAATGCACGAGCCCAGGAGTTGTATTCTTAGAATTTCTCTCATTGTACTCCCATAGTCGAGCGTGAAGTGTCTCCAGGTGAGCTTACCGAGACTATCATTCCTCTCATTTTTGAGTCTCGCCAATGGCAGACATTAACCACTGGTCACCCCACTCCTTCTGTGGAGTTGGTTAGGGAGTTTTACTCCAACATTCATGACGTGTCTATTAATGACTCGTTTGAGGTCAGTCTCCGAAACGTTGTTTTCCTAGTAACTCCGGGCATGATAGCAGATCTGCTAAATGCCCCTCTTGTGTCCTATCCTATATTTCCCTATACACGAACATCTCCTCCTAGTCCACAAGTCATTGCTAGATGTCTTTGTGGTTGGCCTAGTAATTGGGAAGGGACGACCCCTATTTCGACTGCTCGTTTTACACCTGATCACCTCATTCTCAGTAAGATTGTTCTCACTAATTTAGATCCTACTGGTCATAATAGTGATGTGGATCTTGACCGTGCCACTCTGGTATATGCCTTGATCAATGGTGTCTCCATTGATCTAGGAAGTCTTCTATATCGGGTTATTCTTTAGGTGTATCGGTCCTCCAAAATACAGACTGGTTTGCCCTTACCGTGTCTAATCACCTGATTGGCAATCTCCCAGTCAGTCGTTTTACTTCCTCAGGAGCCTAGAATTGTACTTAAGGACAGCTTAATGAGGATGATGAGGATGCCGATGGTGATGATTGAGACCCTTTGCCTGTTGTGACAAAAAGGAGGAGTAGTACAGTACTAACTCAGGGGGAGTGTTAGTTGTTTAGTAACACAGTGTTACTAACACATTTTTTTGGGGGAACAATAGCTTTTGGTTGTGTCTTTTGATTTATATCTCATGTTAGCTACTGTTGTTTGACTAATGGTTCTTGAATTTAATTTCTGATTTGTTACTTAATGAAATATTTATTTTCTGAAACCTGTACTTGACATGACTATTCATGAACTATGATTTGTAAATTGCAAACACGTTTTTGTACATATGTGTATGGGTACGTTTAACCATTTGCTAAGTGCTTGTAAAAATATTTCAAAGTATTCAAGAATATGAATCTAGTAATGGGTGTGCTAGGATTAAGTCATATGTATAGGTTAGAGGTTTTGTCACAAAAATGCCAAAAGGGGAGATTGTTGAGGGAAAAATGAATGTATTGACATGTTTTTGTGAAAGCCTGTGTAAAATAGTGTTGTAATAAGTGTTGTTGCGAAAAGGCTTGGAGTGTGCTCGTTATTAGTCAAAACAGATGACTTCGCTCGACCCTCGCTCAACAGGGCACTCGAGCGAATTCAGGCAGATTGCACCGCTCGACCCTCGCTCAACAGGAAGATCGAGCAAACTCAAGCAAATTGCACCGCTCGACCCTAGCTCGACACTGAGCTCGAGCGAACTCAAGTAGATTGCACCGCTCGACACTCGCTCGACAGTGAGCTCGAGCGAACTCAAGCAGATTGTGCCTCTCAACCTTCGCTCGAGCCAATGTGATGGGAACCAAGGTGGAGCTACCCTTAAAGATCCCTTGCAAATTCCAGATGGGCCAATTACAAGATCAAGAGCCAAGAAGATCAAGGAAGCAATGCAAGGATTGGTGCAATCCACTTGGGATGAAGCTAGGAAGAGCCCAACACTCAAGATGGGCTTCAAGGAAAAAGAACCAGTTTTGATCCACTTGATACAAGCTATGGAAGACATGACTTAGAGATTGGGCCTATTGTTGTTAAGGCTTTCAATTTGTTTAACGGTATTTTATTATTAGTTTAGAAGAAGTGGGCTTGAGGATGCTTGGCCCACGTATGTCTTATTTCTAATGGACTAGGGTTATTTTTGGGAAGGCCTTGTATTTTTGGCCAAGGGTTTATTTGGAAAGTTAAAATTTTATGTCTTACTAGGGTTTCAAAAGTAACTGTAGCGCGGCGTATGGCACTGTTCACGCTACAGTACCCGACGCATTGTTTACTTAGGGTTTTTGGGGATTGTCTATTTAAACCACTTGTAACCTCATTTGAGAGGCAGACTATATGGAATTGTGATTGAGAGTTGAGTTATCTCCTCTTGTTCTTCTTGAACTTCTGAACTTATCAAAGGTAAATCAAAACCTTTGTGGCGTTCTTTCTTTGTAATCTAGGTTCTTGAGACGGGTTCTTCAATAGGTCTAGATTTTGATATAATCTAGGTTCTTTGAACGAGTTCTCATCGGGTCTAGATTCTCCATCCATATACCTGAGTTTGGCTTTCTTGGGGTTATTTTTCCAGTATTGTTGTTGGGTCTCAAAGCAAGTCTATTGGGGTTCACATCATTTGGTAATCAGAGCAAGTTTTCCAATCAGGTGTAATTCTATCTTTTATCTATTGCATCTTTAATTCTAGGGTTTCATTGTTCTAGGGTTGCAAAAAAAAAAAAAAAAGTGCAGAAATTCGTTTTTCCTAGGGCTGCCAGATTACTCTATCATTTTGGTTTCATGTTTATCAACATTAGGTGGCTAAATTGCTTGTTTGTGGGCTGCCAAAATTTGCAGCATCTGTAGGGTTGGAAAGTTCTGGGTTTCTTGCATCTTTAAGTTTGTCAATTCCTTGGAATGTCGTTTCATTGATTCTCTTCTATTTCCTTGCCAATTTTTATGTGTTTGAATTCAGTTGTTTGATTGTTGCAATTGAATATTGCTGTTTTTGACTGAAATAGTGAGAAAAGAAAAGAAAGGAAAAGAAAAGAAAAGAAAGGAAAGGAAAAGAAAAGAAAAGAAAAGAAAAGAAAAGAAAGGAAAGGAAAAGAAAAAAAAAATCGAAAAAAAAAATCCGAATTTTTATTTTATTTCAAAGGGGCTGCATATATCATTATAGTTGATATATTGTCTTGTGATTACTCTTTCCCTTGTATCCTTTCCTTAAGTCTTGTGTCATTTTATTCTTTCAATGTTTTCTCTTGTTCTTGTTTCTTGGACCTAATTACTAGTTGGAATAAGACAAGGTTGTATTGTCTTGATTTAGTTCAATTAGTTCTGAAAGAACTTGAGTGGGAAAACTCTTGAGGTAAAAGGCAAGAGAGTGTGAGATCATTAACGGAAAAAAAGCCAATAAAGAGTGAAACACGAGTGGAGTGCTATTATTCGAGTGTAAACACGTAAGGGAGCGTGTGAGGTCTTTTCCACTAATAGTTTTTTTGTGTGCAGCGCGTACGATGTCTCATAAAAGTGACTCATCACCAAAGGGGATGGCAGATAACTCCTTTATGTTGCAGGCTATGCAACAACAGTTTGAACGATTGAACATGATGTTAGGAGAAGTGAGAGATAGGATGGATCAACATGATGAAGTAATTAAAAATTTACATGGTGGGAGAGATAGGAGGAGACGTGAACCTAGAAGAGAACATGAGTATGAAGATGAAGGAGATGGTGAGGATGAAGAAGATCTAATTTCTAAAGTTGGGATGGGTAGGCATAGAGGAGTCAGGCGTGAAAGAGGATTTAGGGGAAACCCACGGGGTCGTGATGGAGTAGATAGGGACCTTGAGAGCATCAAAATGAAAATACCATCTTTCCAAGGTAGAACTGACCCTGAAGCTTATTTAGAGTGGGAGAAGAAGATAGAGTTGATCTTTGAGTATCATAACTATTCAGAGGAGAAGAAAGTGAAGTTGGCAATAATTGAGTTCACTGATTATGCTATTATTTGGTGGGATCAATTAGTGACCAATAGGAGGAGGAATTATGAGAGGTCTGTCGAGACATGGGGAGAGTTGAAAGCTCTCATGAGGCGGAGATTTGTACCTAGCCACTACTATAGGGACCTCTACCAGAAATTACAAAATCTTACACAAGGGTCTAGGAGTGTGGAGGACTACCATAAGGAGATGGAGGTGGCTATGATACGGGCGAATGTAGAGGAGGATAGGGAGGCCACTATGGCTAGATTTTTGTGTGGTTTGAATAGGGAGATAGCTAATGTGGTTGAGTTACAACATTATGTAGAAATAGAAGACATGGTGCACATGGCTATGAAGGTGGAGAGGCAATTAAAGAGGAAAGGGACATCAAGGTACACTTCAGTTTTTAGCACTCCTTGGAAACCAAAGTGGGAGAAAGATGATCGAGCTGTAACAAAGGCAAAGACAGAACCACCTAAAGGAAACGATGAAGGAACTAGCAACAAACCCAAGTTGGCATCCCAACCTTCTAGAAATAGAGATATTAAATGCTTTAAGTGTTTGGGTTCAGGCCACATTGCTTCTCAATGTCCAAACAAACGTGTGATGATTATGCGTGACAATGGGGAGGTGATGACTGCAAGTGAGGATGATCGTGATGAGATACCTGAGTTGGAGGATGCTAGTGATGATGATGGAGTAGAATACCCCGTAACAGGTGAGTCCCTTGTTGCCAGGTGTGCTCTCAACACACAAATTAAGATGGATGAAGCAGAGCAACAAAGGGAGAACATTTTCCATACTAGATGCCACATCAATGGCAAGGTATGTAGTATGATAATTGATGGGGGAAGTTGTACTAATGTTGCTAGCACTACATTAGTTAAAAAATTGAATTTACCTACCTTGAAACACTCCCGACCATACAAGCTGCAGTGGTTGAATGATTGTGGGGAGGTTAGGGTGGATAGACAAGTGTTGGTTACTTTTTCCATTGGGAAGTATCAAGATGAAGTGCTTTGTGATGTTGTGCCTATGCATGCTGGCCATATATTGTTGGGGAGACCATGGCAATATGATAGGAGAGTGATACATGATGGATTCAAAAACATGTACAGCTTTGTAAAGGAGGGCAAAACAACCAAGCTTGCTCCTTTAACTCCAAGACAGGTCTATGAGGACCAACTGAAACTGAAAAGTGAGGTTGCTCAAAAGAGAAAGAGTGAAAATGAGAGTGATAAAAAAAGAAAGAGTGAAAAAGAGATTGAGCAAAAAAGAAAGAGTGAAAAAGAAAAAGAGTCTGCTGAGAGAAAAGGAAAGGCAAAAGTGAGTTTCTATGCAAGAGAGAGTGAGGTTAAGAGAGCTTTCTTAGCAGATCGCCCTATGATTTTTCTTGTCTATAAAGAGTCTTATCTTAATCTTGATGAAACTAACCAACCTCTTCCTAGTTTGGCTGTTTCTTTGTTGCAGGAGTTTGAGGATGTATTCCCAGAGGAAATGCCTAATGAGTTGCCACCCATTAGAGGCATTGAGCACCAGATTGATTTCGTGCCCGGGGCTGCTATTCCAAACCGACCAGCTTATAGAAGTAATCCAGATGAGACAAAGGAGCTTCAGAGGCAAGTTGAGGATTTGATGAGCAAGGGGTACATGAGGGAGAGCATGAGCCCATGTGCAGTACCAGTGCTTATAGTGCCTAAGAAGGATGAGACGTGGAGGATGTGCATTGATTGCAGGGCGGTTAATAATATCACGGTAAAGTATCGCCATCCCATTCCTAGATTAAATGATATGCTCGATGAATTGCATGGCTCATGTATTTTTAGTAAAATTGATCTTAAAAGTGGGTACCATCAAATTAGAATGAAAGAGGGTGATGAATGGAAAACTGCTTTTAAGACTAAGTATGGGCTTTATGAATGGTTGGTTATGCCATTTGGACTTACAAATGCGCCCAGTACTTTCATGAGATTAATGAATCATGTCCTACGTGCGTTCATAGGCAAGTTTGTGGTTGTGTACTTTGATGATATCCTAGTGTATAGCAAGGACTTAAATGAGCATATTGAGCATTTGAGATATGTGTTTAATGTATTGAGATGTGAAAAGTTGTATGCTAACTTCAAGAAATGTACCTTTTGTATGGAGGAAGTTGTTTTTCTTGGTTATGTTGTTAGTACAAAGGGTATTGAAGTGGATGAAGAGAAAGTCAAGGCCATTAAGGAGTGGCCAACACCAAAGAGCGTCACTGAGGTAAGAAGCTTTCATGGTTTAGCTAGCTTTTATCGGCGTTTTGTTAAAGATTTTAGCACCATTGCTGCACCACTCACTGAAGTCATTAAAAAGAATGTTGGGTTTCATTGGGGGGCTAATCAAGAGAATGCATTTGCCACTATTAAGGAAAGGTTGTGCTCTGCACCCGTGTTAGCATTACCAGATTTTAACAAAGCTTTTGAGATTGAATGTGATGCCTCAGGAATAGGGATTGGAGCCGTTTTGATGCAGGATAGGCGGCCGATTGCCTTCTTCAGTGAGAAGCTAAGTGGGGCATCCCTGAAGTACCCTACTTATGACAAAGAACTTTATGCTCTTGTTCGTGCATTAGAGACTTGGCAGCACTACTTGTGGCCTAGGGAATTTGTGATCCACACCGATCATGAATCGTTGAAGCATCTCAAGGGTCAAGGTAAGTTGAATAAGAGGCATGCTAGATGGATGGAATACATTGAGACCTTTCCATATGTCATCCGTTACAAGCAAGGTAAGGAGAATATTGTTGTTGGTGCTTTATCACGGAGGTATGTGCTTCTTACTTCTATGAGTGCTAAAATGCTTGGGTTTGAATATGTGAAAGATATGTATGCCGATGATGTTGACTTTTCTGATGTGTATATGGCATGTGATAAGGCGGCATTTGGTAAGTTTTACAAGCATGATGGTTACTTGTTTAAAGAAGATAAACTGTGTGTACCTAGTTGTTCTATGCGTGAGTTATTGGTGCGTGAGGCACATGGCGGGGGATTAATGGGACACTTTGGTGTCAAGAAAACCTTAGACATATTGCATGAACATTTCTTTTGGCTTAAGATGAAAAGAGACATCAATCGCATTTGTAGCAGGTGCATCACATGTAGAAAGGCCAAATCTAAGGTTTTGCCACATGGGTTATATACACCCTTACCCGTTCCTAGTGAGCCATGGGTAGACATATCTATGGACTTTGTTTTGGGGCTGCCTAGGACAAAAAGGGGTAGAGATTCTATTTTTGTGGTTGTGGATAGATTTAGCAAGATGGCACATTTCATTCCATGCCATAAAACAGATGATGCCACAAGCATAGCTGACTTGTTTTTCAAAGAGATAGTGTGACTCCATGGTGTGCCCAGGAGTATTGTTTCTGATAGGGATGTTAAATTTCTTAGCTACTTTTGGAAGGTGTTGTGGGGAAAATTAGGTACTAAACTCTTATTTTCCACTACTTGTCACCCACAGACTGATGGTCAGACTGAAGTAATTAATAGGACTTTAACTCAGCTTTTACGCACTGTTGTTCAAAAGAATTTAAAGAGTTGGGAGGATTGTTTGTCATTTATAGAGTTTGCATATAATAGGACCATGCATACTACTACTTCATACTCTCCTTTTGAAATTGTTTATGGTTTTAATCCACTTACTCCTTTAGATTTGATGCCTTTGCCTATTGATGGCAGGAGTAGCTTAGATGGACAAAAGAAGGCAGAGTTTGTGAAGTCACTTCATGAGAGGGTACGGCTTCAAATTGCCCAAAAGAATGAAATGTTTGCTTCCCAAGCCAATAAAGGGCGACGGCGTGTCACCTTTGAACCAGGAGATTGGGTTTGGGTTCACATGTGCAAAGAAAGATTCCCAGCACATAGACGGACTAAGTTGCATCCTCGAGGAGATGGACCTTTCCAAATTCTTGAGAAAATTAATGACAATGCATATAAAGTGGATCTTCCAAGTGAATATAATGTTTCTGCTACCTTCAATGTTTCTGATCTTTCTCCTTTTGATGTAGGTGAAGATTCGAGGTCGAATCCTTTTAAGAAGAGGGGGAATGATGGGAACCAAGGTGGAGCTACCCTTAAAGATCCCTTGCAAATTTCAGATGGGCCAATTACAAGATCAAGAGCCAAGAAGATCAAGGAAGCAATGCAAGGATTGGTGCAATCCACTTGGGATGAAGCTAGGAAGAGCCCAACACTCAAGATGGGCTTCAAGGAAAAAGAACCAGTTTTGATCCACTTGATACAAGCTATGGAAGACATGACTTAGAGATTGGGCCTATTGTTGTTAAGGCTTTCAATTTGTTTAACGGTATTTTATTATTAGTTTAGAAGAAGTGGGTTTGAGGATGCTTGGCCCACGTATGTCTTATTTCTAATGGACTAGGGTTATTTTTGGGAAGGCCTTGTATTTTTGGCCAAGGGTTTATTTGGAAAGTTAAAATTTTATGTCTTACTAGGGTTTCAGAAGTAACTGTAGCGCGGCGTATGGCACTGTTCACGCTACAGTACCCGACGCATTGTTTACTTAGGGTTTTTGGGGATTGTCTATTTAAACCACTTGTAACCTCATTTGAGAGGCAGACTATATGGAATTGTGATTGAGAGTTGAGTTATCTCCTCTTGTTCTTCTTGAACTTCTGAACTTATCAAAGGTAAATCAAAACCTTTGTAGCGTTCTTTCTTTGTAATCTAGGTTCTTGAGACGGGTTCTTCAATGGGTCTAGATTTTGATATAATCTAGGTTCTTTGAACGAGTTCTCATCGGGTCTAGATTCTCCATCCATATACCTGAGTTTGGCTTTCTTGGGGTTATTTTTCCAGTATTGTTGTTGGGTCTCAAAGCAAGTCTATTGGGGTTCACATCACAATGTTCCAGATCACTTACAATTTAGGATTTTGAAGCGCCTCATTTGGTTGGAACTATAAATAGAACAGCTTAACTTATGTTCCAAGTGTGGAGAATCAGAGCAAAAACCCTAAGGGCCTCCAAGAACTTCTTAGAGCAACCTCTCCCCCATTTGGTTGATTCTTTCTTGGATAAACACTTCTCCACCACAACATACTCGAAATCAACTCTTACATGAGTCCATTGAAGTGGACATATTTGTTGGTTGGAAGAGTTCGGAGCTGCTGTTGATGTAAAGATCAAGAGGTTCTCGTGGGAAGCTATAGGAAGGTCGAAGTTCCGACACTACATACGTGTAGAGATAGAGTAGGTCACTCGTGGTGTTACAGGCCAAGTTTAGCTACTACAAAGGTTTGGTGAGTGTCTCTAAATTAGTTGTAACGAACTAAAATTTTCATAGTAGATTTGAGGTGGTGTCTTACACCAGGAGTGGTTTTAGATTTTGAAGATGTTTTTCAAATGAGTTTTCACTCCGTGATCAAAATCATGTGTTGATTATTTGTGTTATTTGATTCATTTACTAACTGCTTGTTTGACTAATTTTCAAAAGGCCATAAAAATTGGATTACACCTATTCACCCCCTCTAAGTGTAGTGTCATGTAGAACCACTGCTTTTTCATTTACAAATTGGAAATGTGATTTTTGACATGAGTGGTTTCTCCATGAAATTCCTTGTAAAATGAGAATATATATAATATATAATATATATATATGTAATATATATTTATATATACACATGAGTTTGGATAAATCTCAAATCTCGTTTCATGTATTCGGTGTTATTCTATGATTTTTCATATTAGCATTTTTGGTTGTTAATCTTTGATTTTACTTGTTGAGATTGTGAAATCTCATTATGGTGTTCCCACCTACGGTACTGTTCTACGGGACCATAGACTTTGTCGCAGAGGATGGATATGAGTATGGAGGATCGACCCCACTTAAGGAGAGATGACTTGGGAACTATATGTTATTTATCTAATCGGATGACTATATTAACTATTTGGAGGACTACTTTGTTGAGTTGTATGTGAATTTTCTAGTACTTAGTTTTAGATTGCCTTATGTTTTTCCACTGTGTTTATAACTATACAGATTTATTGCACGCATGCACACACTTGCACAATGCGTTGGGGATGTGTGACCCGATTGGCTAGTACCCCGGCATTGTGACTCCTGCCAAATCACTCATGGGGGTTGAGGGTGCTACAAATAGAGTGTTGATGAAATCTTACCAATGTGAAGAGTAACTGGCAATGGTGATAATCGTGGTGAATAGCATTGCTCAATGGGAAGGAACGATCATCATTCACCAACCACTCAGTGTAGAGGCTTGATGACAACAAAAAAGGAACCCACAAAATTGCATATCCAACGACGATAAAGAAAACATGTAGAAGAGGGAAAGTTTGAGAGTGGGTTTGTTGACTATGGTTTGGATGTGAGAAAAAGAAGAGAAACTGTGGAGACATGGGGGTTTGTATCGGGGTGGAGGGTTAACAAGAGAGGGAGTATCAAGGAATAGGAAAACTGAAAGGGAGAAGAAAAGCATACTGAAATGATGCTATTTTGATCTCCATGATTGAGCTCTTGGTGGGCTTGGGCCCAGGGTTTGGGTATTATATTCACTCCCCCTTTATAAAAATTTCATCATCAGACTTTTCTTATAGGCCATCAAAATCCCCATAAAATAAACATGGGTACTTGACTCGCATCTCTTCCTCACATTCCCATGAGCCTTCATTAGCAGTGTGATTATTCCACAACACTTTAACCAAAGGAATAGTTCGAGTTCGTAGCACCGGTTCTTTCCTTTCTTAAATCTGCACTGGTTCTTCCTTATAAACTAGATTTTCCTAAATTTGAAGTGGCTCATAGTCAATAATGTGGGCAGGGTCAAGGATATACTTCCTCAAAATAGAAACGTGAAATACGTTGTTTACCCCTGAAAGTGCCAGTGGTAGTGCCACCTTATACGCCACTGGTCCAATCTGATCAATTATCTCAAAGGGTTCGATATCCCTAGGGCTAAACTTGCCCTTCATTCCAAATCTCATAACTCTTTTCATTGGTGCAATCCTCAGGAACACTTTGCCTCCAACGTCAAACTCTAAATTGGCAACAACGATTATCTGTATAGCATTTTTGTTGACTATGGGCAATTTTTATTCTAGTTAGAATGAGCTCTACCTTCTTTGTTGTTTTCTGGATGCTTTTTGGCCCCAAAATTTGTCATACACCGAACTCATCCCAATACGAGGGAGATCTACACATCCTACCATACAACACTTCATAGGATACCATTTTAATACTTGCTCGATAACGTTTCTTGTAAGCAAACTCAACCAATGGTAAATGATGGATCCAAGTCCCCTTGAAATTCATAACACACGCCCTCAACATGTCTTTTAGGATTTTGAATGGTCCTTTTTGGCTATCCGCCCATCTAGGGGTGAAAAGTAGTACTAAGTCTTTACCCTATTGCTCATGGCCTCTTGCAGGCTTCACCAAAACTTGGAAGTGAATCAAGGATCTCTATCTAACACGATAGATATTCATACCCCGTGCAACCTCACTATCTCTTGCATATAAAATTCAGCTAGTTTTTCCATCTTATAGGAAACTTTAATAGGCACAAACCGAGCAGTCATCGTTAAGCAACCCATGATCACCTGACCACCCAATGTCCTTGGTAATCCTGTCACAAGATCCATGGAGATGTGCTCCCACTTCCATTTTGGAATCAGATATGGTTTCAACAAACCTGTTGGTCTCTAATGTTCCTCCTTCACCTGTTGCCAAATTAGGCATTGTTCTATAAATTTAGCAATTTCGCTTTTCATACCATTCCACCAAAAAGGCGCTCTCAAGTCCCTATACATTTTGGTACTCTTTGGGTGAACTGTAAAGAGAATGGTAAGCTTTCTAAAGAATTATCCTTTTTATTTCATCATTATCATGCACACACAATCTATTTCCGAACCTCAATTCTTCATCCTCTGACACACTGAACTCAGATTTATTTCTTTTCTCTACTTCCTCTACAAGTCTCACTAGCCAAGAATCCTCTTTTTGGGTTGCCTTAATCTATCTACCAAAAGCTAGTTGAACCATAAAACTGGCCACGAAAGCTTGTTGATCACTAGTGACAATCTCAATTCCCACTCTTTCCAAGAACGTCAATAACTGACGTTGAGTAGTAAGTCTTGCAAAAATACTACTGCTAGTTTCAAATCATAAGTGGGGTAATTTTGTTCATATGACTTCAGTTGGCATGAAGCGTATGCTATAACCTTCCCTTGTTGCATTAATACACACCCCAAATCCAATTTTGATGCATCACTGTAAACCATTGATTAAGCTATATTATTGTATATTTTATACATTTAGAACTAAGATATTTGAATTATTTCATGACATTATTATTTGTTTTAGATGAAAAAATGAATAAGAAACATAAATTTGAATTGTGATTTATATTAATTAATAGCATAGTCTATGCTTAATTTTATAATTTATGATTTAATTGATTAATGTTTCTTTACATACACAACACCTCTTTAATATTTTATTCTTTATTTTTATTTTTATTTTTATTTTTATTTTCTAATTCCTATTTCTTTTTGGGGATAAGAACACAGTAATACAGCATGAGGGAGTGGGTTCCCTTCGGTTTGGACACATGCAAAGCAGTAGAATCTTTTGGTTTCTTATCAAAACACGAGCGGGACCCACGTGGCTATCCTTTTGGTTTGGTTCTCTCAATAGATAAGCGTGCGGTTTTATTGGTTTTGGCTTGTACGCGAGGCACCGAGCAGACCTGCAGAATTCTTCTTTTCAATTTGAGTGGCGCGCGGGGGACCCCAGCGATTATTTTCTTTTTTGGTTTTGGAAGCAACACGCAAGCTTTGAGTTTGGAGGATTCGTTTTGCACGCAGGACGGGAGAGTAGTTTTGGTACATGAGGTATCTATCTCAAATTTAAAATTTTTATCTCATTATTATAATTTTTTTAAATTTTTATATAAAATATAATAAAAATTTTAATTTTTTCAAATTTCAATACAACTTTTTTAAATACCAAAATAATAATAATATTAAAAATAATATTTTAAACTCTCATCTCAAACTCAAAATTATCATCTCAACCCCCAAACCTCTCTAGCAAACCAAAGAAAAAAAAAACCGACGCTGCTCATCCTTCTTCCATTATTTGCCACGTCCATCTTTATTCATCTTATCTTTTCTTTTCAATCCTTACTTTTTATTTAATTTTAGTTCGAAAGTTATGGTGTCTTATTGAGATTTTCAATTTAAAATCATGTAGTCTTGAGTGTTCTATTTTCTGCATATTTAATTTTGATGTAGTTATTTTTCTTGCTCTTTTTAACCTTGTGTTTAACAGTAATTACAATTTTCATGGAATGTTTTTGAAAATTTTGTGATTTGAAGATAAGAATGAACCCTAAAATCTTAATTTTAGAGCTTTCAATTTTCAGCTCGTATTTTATCAATTATCTCTAATTTAGCTTAGTTCTTGGCTTAGTTTTATTAATCTCTTAATTCTATAGCATATTAGATTGATTAAAAGTTAATTAGAATTTAAATAATTTCAATTTTATTAATTACTTTTTTCTAATTAAATAAGATTGCTTGGCTTAGTTGATTCCTTGATTTTTAATTTCAATTTGTTAGTCTCGTACATTTCATTCGACACTCAAAAATTTATAAATATGAATCTAGTCCATGACTAGTACCCTTTTCATTTTCGTTGCATTCTTTCATCCATTGCATATATCACCACTTTGATTTCCTCTTTGTGAATATTTTTACCTTTACACGAGTTTGATTTTAAACAACTCTTTTTAAGGAAACGATCTAGAAATTTTATTCTTAATTATTATATAACATCTCCCTACACTCAAATGTACAATATTCATGTTCAAACGTGGAAGACAAAACAACGAAGAAATTGAAAAGTAGTACGTTCGAACCGTTAGACAAAACGTTCGAACATATATGCGAACATACTAAATACATGTTTGAACATTGAAGGCATAACAGCTAAGTATTTGAAACATCATACATTCAAACGTTTAGACAAAACATTCAAACATTATAACATAGAATGGCTAAGCCATTCTCGAAAATCACATTTGACAACCTAAGTGGCCAAATGCCACCGCTGAAATGAAGTATATACTTCAAGAGGCTTTTCTATGGTGGCCATTTGGCCAATAGCGACCTGTGGTGGCCAAAAAATGGAGTTTAAAATCCGGCCACCCATTTAGTTTGAGTTTATACAAATTTAAAACTAGAACTTGTAAAAAACACATGTAAAAGGACAAAAGAGGGATGCCTACCATTTTGTGACGATTGTGGTGAGGTTTGACGGTGGCGGCGACGGTTTAGTGACAGTGTGTGATGGTGAAGCGCAGAGATAAACGTGAAAATGATGTTGAAGGTTTAGTTTTTAGCTTATATACATGAAACGTTCGAACGTTAGTACAAGTAACGTTTGAACATGAACAAAAATGTTCGAACATGAGCAAAATTACATTTGAACATTTCTTATTGAATATATGTTATATCTTATAATATACTATATTATTAATATAATTAATATATATTAATAAATATATTATATATTATATTATATTATTATATGAATAATAATATAATAACATATTAACATATGTTATATATTATAATATATATAGTAATGTGGACGATAAATAACTTTCCTATATATGGGAATCTTTCTAGTTAGAGTACTAAAGGAAAGTTAGCGTGTCTGACATATAATAAAGAAATTGCTAGTGAGTAGTTAAAATATTCCTAAAAGATGTGTTTCATGGGTCATCGATAGTAGCTAACAGAAAATCATGCATGGAGAAAAGAATGCGCTAAGTTTGATAGGAGGGTAGAGAACAGAATTGCACTAAAGGAGTTGTCTGGGGACGAGATAGTGGAACAAGTAGAACATGTTAGAGCGAACAATTTTGGCAATGGTCAAGGAAGGAATAAGAGAAAATGAGATACAACAGAATTGAATTGGACGAAGTTTAGTATTTTTTTTTTACTTACCATATTGGTTGTTCTACATATTGCGACATAGTTTAGATGTAATGCACACAGAGAAAAATATATATGATAACATATTGGGTACATTGATGAGTATTAATAAAAAGACAAATGACACAATCAAGACATAGAAAGACCTTGAGAGAATAGAAATTAAACATAATCTTCATTTGCGGGTGAAAGGCAACAGGGTGGTCATGCTGCATGCATGTTTTACGATGACAAAAGAAGAGAGGAAGGACTTCTGAAAATGGTTGCAAGGTGTGAAGTTTTCAAATGGTTATGCTTCAAATATTAGTAGATGTGTAAGCCCTAATGACTGAAAAATTAGTGGATTGAAGAGTCATGACTGTCACATATTTTTGCAGAAGTTATAACTGGTGAGAATTCGTCGGAAGCTAACATCTAATGTACTTGTCGCCATATTCGAACTCTGTATGTTTTTTAAGGATTTGTGCGCTCGGATAGTAAATTGAGATACGTTTCAAAAGATGGAATATGACGTTGCTACTATACTATGTCAATGTGAGCAGATCTTTCCACACATTTACCTCAGGAAGTGTTGTTGGGCAGACCAGTGCTATTCCGATATATGTATCTAGTTAAAAGATATTTGGGTTGACTGAAACGCACCGTTGGGATAAAGCCAGAGCTGAGATTTCAATAGCAAAAGCCTATATACATGATGAATGATTAGCATTTTGCTCTCTATATCTTTGTAATGTTGAGACACAATTTAATCGCCCAAGAGAAAAATACTAATATTGCTGCTTTGCCTTCTCGTGAGCTATTAGTGTTTTCCCATAATATATGATATTTTAGTGCACAAACGGGTTACGATTTAATTGATGGAGAGTTGGGTAAAATTCAGTGGTACGTGTTGAATAATTGCCAAAAGATTAATGACTATCTCAAGTATGTCGTTGCATGATATGAATAATTCTTGTTAAAAAAATTTAACTATAACTTTTGCGCTCAAAATAAGATTCTTTTGTGTCAAAGGCCTATGGCCTAATTGGTATTACCTCCAGCTTCTAAAATTGAGCTCTGGAGTTTGAAGCCCCCCTCCCCAAATGTATCAAAATAAATAAATAAATAATATTCTTTTGCACCCACATACTATGAGCTCATAAACAAACTCAGTATAGATGGTTTCGATACATAAGGATAATCACTTTACGAGTGTCAATACTACATCTAAATCGTATGAAAATGATCCATTCATATTGGTTTGTCAAGCTACCAAAGTTTATTATTTGATTGATTCAATAAAAGGCGCTGATGAAAATAGTGGAGAGATAACTTGTCGAGTCGTACAAAAATTTGTTCTTTAAAATATATATAGAGTAGGAACGAGTGGGATCACAAGAATAGTGAAGATGAATATGACACTCCAATTGTATAGGTCTATCAAGAGGATGGAGTAGGTATTAACTTGTTTGTTAACCTCAGTGCACTTGAGTTACTCTCCTTAGGTAGAAATCAAATCCCACCCGTCTATCTCGACCTATCCATATTAAATGATCATTCAATTGAAGTAAGTGAGAAAGAAGAAGAAGAGGAGTCAGAAGGAGAAGAAGAATTCTGGGAGGAAGTTGATAAGAAGGATGACAAAGAGGTTGATGATGATGACAAATAGGTTGATGATGATGACAAAGATGTTATTGGGGCTGGTGCCATGGAGTGGCTGAGTTGTCGCTCACGGTGGGAGAAAATACTTCCCTTGTTTCAGTGTGCTACAAACAAAGCACCGCTTCCAGTGGTTTTTAGTGGCTGGGAGACGGTGGTGATCAGAATTCGTAGTGTAGCTTAGCGGGGGGAGCTATGGTGAGTATTGGTTGTGTGTGGACGAGGTGGCTAAAACCGTTCCTTTATGGTGCGCACGAGTTGAGTCGCAGCCTCTTCACGGTGGAGGGAAAAGGGGCTAAGGGTGTGAGGCTAACAGCTTGATGTCGTGTGTTTGGGGGCGACTGAAGCATATCGAAGGGAGTCACGGTGGTGGTGGTTATGTCCAATAGGTTGCCTCGTGACGAACTCAAGTGGGTCATGCATGCGTGATGGGCTCAATTTGATTTTGGTGTGGTGTAACTCGACTTACTGTAAGGGACGACCAAGACTTACGGTGGTCTCCATGGTTGTGCAATCGGCACTATGGTGGTGCAATGTCTTACCTAAGTGATAGAAGGGCTGAGGGGCGGTTATCGGAGATGGAGGTTTGTTGCGCTATTTTAGGGGCTGCTAAAAGTGGAGAAGTAGTTATGAAGACTGGTTGGCAGTGGTGAAGGCCGGTGTAAAATGGGGAGATGGTAGGTGAGATCTTTACCAGTGTGTATGGAGAATGGCATCAGACTGAATGGTGATGAAAGGAGAGGGAGTACCTACAGGGAAGATGAAACCTACAGATGAAGAGGTCAGTTATGGAATGGGGTTTGAGTGGAGTGTTTGAATGAGGCTAGGGTGGAGGTTACAACAACGTAGGAGAGGAAATTGGATGCAGAGAAAACTGAAAATCAAGAGGGAAAAGGGGAAAGGAAAACCGTCGGGGTGAGGAAAAGAGAACCAGAGAGGAAAAAAAAAAAAAATCCTACCTACCTGAACAACACCTTTTGTTGGTATTACAAAAGGTGTACGTCACATGTCGTTAACAAACGGATTCACGGTGCTACATCTGCATGTGGTAATTATTATATGTGCTACATACAATAATTATTAGTTGTCTGCAACTAAAATATGGAATAAAAAGATTATTTTTCTTCATTTCTTTTGTGTCGTTGTCATTCCCTTTTCTTTTCTTTCTTTTTAGTAAATGTAGATCTTGTTTAGTTATACCATTCGATGAGATGAGATAAAATATTTTATTAAAAATTTTTAAAAAAATATTATTATAATATAATTTTTTTCATATTAATTTTATGTTAAAATTTTAAAAAATAAATTGTTTATTATATTTTAGGTTAAAATTTGTGAAAATTGTAATGATTATATGAGATGAGATAGTTTGAGTTTATGTATACAAACCAGCCCTAAGTGTTTATGTGCAGCTATATTTTGTATTGACATTATTATATCGGTTCTGTTTGAGTCTAATGGTATAATAAATTTGTGTCATTATTTGTTATCAACTGGGTAAGTTATATCTGATGTGTTGGCATTGGGTTTTCCTATTATGATGTGTTTGCCTTCTTGACCTGCCTTTGCCAACTCTTAAGTAAACCATCGAAGTAATAGTTGACAAGTTTTTCTATCTCTTTGCCTTTGCCTGCTCGATCTCAGTAAACCATCAAACAAAGCACTGCTCTCCGGTAGATATGGCATCCAGTTAACTGTTGGTGATGCTATCATGGTGAGAATTGTTTTTCATCCCAAGTTTGTTCTCTCTTAGTACATCACTTATAGTCCTAGGCAAATTTGTTGAACTCTTTTCCAAGAGAACTCTGTTTTTCGTTAACGTGGTTGTTACTTGTTTGTTATGAGTTGATACCTAGAGTCATATATACTTCAGCTTTCAAATATATCTTCAATGTTTTCTCGTGTCACATATATTCCATTCTTGTATTATTTTGTCTTTCCATTTTAATATGCTCCACTTGGTGTATTTATAATGTATTTTTCACATCTTTTGTATGTTTTAGGCTATGACAACCATACGGTTTCAATAGAGTTTTTATTTTTATTTATTTTTGGTAAAAGACTATTTTTGACAAATTTTAGTCACCGAAAATGAGTAGTCTCAAACATTTTAGTTAACGCTGCAAACGGGAAAACTATTTTTCGCATCAAGAGTGGATACGTTTGCGGCGAAACAGATTCGCCAGTAATAATCTTTCACACCGATGATATCACCAACCATAGAGATTTTTCCTGGCGTTCTTATTCACTATTTGTAGCAGTTTCAAACTTTCAACATGCTGGAAATAATACTTATTTTCAATGATTATTGCAAATCGTTGCTAAAAAAACAGTTGTAAAGTGGAAAGTCTATTTGTGACCAATTACAACATTGAAAAAATGTCTTTTTTCTTGTAGTGGCTGTTACAACTAAGGTGTGTAAGCCCTGCATACTCATTTTGGAAAGATAAAAGAGAGAGAGAAGTGAAGTCCACTCTTAAAGATATGATCTTTCACGTGAGTTTTAGATTTTTTTTTTTTTTTCAAAAGAAAATATGCATAACTTATAACATAATAATTGAGAACACAAATATCGTTTCACTTTATAAATTTGGGAATTTTGTATGCAATTATAAGTTAAGACTTACAAAGAAATTATTCTCAACTAGATTCTTCTTTTGCATGATCACTTTTAGATCTAGAGAGAGATTAATATGTGGACTTGCGCGCAGGCGTGTGCATATGAATCTCCACGCATGCATGTACATGTCTATCATCATTTACTCCCACCAAACACATATTTGTAGTTGACTAGTCTGCAGTTATCTGCAAAGTGTAAATGTCTATCATCTTGGAGTTTGGGTAGAAGACTCTGCATGAGGATCTCATAAGTATTGCAAAAATTATGAATCTCCACGCATGCATGCATGTACATATCGGTAGCACTCATCACATATAAAACATATGGAATTCGTGGATGAATGCGACGCACAATTTTCAGCACTGTATTGCATGTGTATCTAGAAAACAATTTTCTTGGGACAAAAAATCGAGTGCCAGACTGAGAAAAAGAAAATCTATTCATTATGCATGTATTGACTAACATAATGGATCGGAGGCCATCGAACATAGATCAGGTGCATGGCTTTCCATATACTAGGTTCCAATATTAATGTTCAATCATGTAGGCATATTGTAATTGCCAATTTAATTATTACAGTAATTACGTACCAACTTTTACGTGCATGGTGCAAAGCGGCACTTTTTAATTTATTGGAAAACTAAATCAAGCAAAGTTATGGAAATCTTGATCAAAGCCCGGCCAATTCTGAGACCCATGCGGCATGCATGCAGGCATGAATTCTATTTGATGGTCTTCGGTGCATAAAGCTTTGAAGGTAGGCGAGGTGCGATGAGAATCTCGAGGGGAGTGGTTTTCATGTTCGTCAGTCCAAAGCCCTCAGTCATATCAACCGGTGCATTCGAGAGACTTGAGATCTCAAACATGTGCAAAATACGAGCCAGTGTCAAATGTACCACTTGAAGGGCTAAAGTTACTCCGGGGCACACTCTTCGACCACTTCCGAATGGGATCAATTCAAAATTTTTGCCCCTGACATCAAAATCCTTGTGGGTTGATAAAAATCTTTCCGGCTTAAACTCCAAAGGGTCTGACCATATCTGTGGATCCGTTTGAATTTTCCAAATGTTGATAATGAGTCGGGTGCCTTTAGGGACATGGTATCCGCCTACGATGCAGTCCTCACTGAATTCTCTCGGCGATCCTAATGGAGCTGCTGGATATAAACGTAATGTCTCTTTGACAATGGCTTGGAGATAGACCAATTTACTGATATCTGAGTCCTCAACAAGTCTTTCCTTTCCTACTTGGATGTCAAGCTCATCTTGGGCCTTTTTAAGCACATGCCGATTATTTAGCAAGAGCGATATCGCCCATGTTAGGGTAACTGTGTTAGTGTCACCGGCCCCTGCGATCAGATTCTGCAAGGTGCAATTTTGTTGAAAATTCATAACTCATTACCTTGAAGGTGGAATTGCAACAACACAATCATTCTTCTTCAAAACAATCATAGCTGAACAAACGATCTTTGTTTTATTTTTCTATTTTATTATATAATAACTTCTTGAGCACACAAAACAGAAATCAAGAGATTGTTATATACATCGGGTTATGCAGGAACCCATGCAAGTTCAAACCTTGTGAAGCAAAAATTGAGGAAAATAAAATACAGCAATTATTTTTCTGCGCAAATATTGCAGAATATATAGAAGAGAAAAGCGAATGCCTACCGAACATGTGGCTTTGTTGATTGTATCCACATCAAAATTGCCTGCAAGCTGGTCTGCACCTTGGAGGATAGAAAGCATTACGTCCATGAAATCTTGCTCCCCTTTACCCTCGTCCAAAGCCCTCTTACGCTTATGTTCTTCCAGCCATTCCCCAATGATACTGTCCAATTCTTTGGCAGTTCTCTTCATGGCCTTCTCATGTCCACCCAAATCCAACCAACCAAGGCAAGGAATGGCATCCGACACCACGAACAACCCAAGCAAACGAAAAAACTCCCTTAATGCTTTTTGCAAACTACGTGCCTTTTCTTTGTTATGATCCTCTATACTGGTAGAAAATTGGTACCGCTTTCCCGCAACCATCCTAACAATCAAGTTAAGATTCATGTCCCCAATCCACTGCTTCAGTTCCACCATAACCTGGCCTGAGTTGTCCCTGTGCTTGGTCCAAACTTTGTATAGCTGTTCTAAGGAGGTCTCAACTTCGGAGACTCGAACGTGAGAAAGAAGTTCAAGCCGACGATTAGAGAGTAGCTCTACGGAGACTATTTTACGTAATTCACGCCAATAGGAACCATAGGCTGCGAGGCCGAACATGGCATAGTTATAGCCCATGTGCTTTGAAGCAACAAGTTTGGGACGAGAGGTAACGGCGACATCGTTGGTTGTGAAGCACTCCTTAACCACCTCCCAATTGCTCAACACCAAGGCCGGCTGCAACCCTATCTGGATAATGAAAGCAGGACCGTATTTGTCTGCCAAGGCTCCCAAAGTTTTGTGGGGTAGTTCGCCTCCTCCCAATAGAGGCAGGTGACCCACTATAGGCCATGCACCCGCTGGACTTGGTGGGGTTTTGAGCAAGCCATCTTTAGACCTCCTTAAAAGATGGAAGAACAACAGAGCTATGGCAAGTGCTCCAACTACAACAGAATTTAGGTAAGGAGAGAGAAGGGAAAGAAGATCCATTCTTGGCGACAATATTTTGCAAGAGGCAGCTTGGAGGATATCTTTTCGTGAACTTATAATGCTGTTATCACCGTATGTTCCAACTGTTGATTTTTTTGGGGTGATATAAAGTGGAAAATCAAATTATCATAATTTAATACACACGTGGCCTTCTTATCTTCTTTAACAGCCATAGATCTCAGAACTTGCGGACGCTAAGAAGTGATCTACCGGGTCATGTCAGCAGATCACTGAAATAATTGTAGGATAGCAATGTGCTTTTTAGTATTCTTCTAATTTTTAAAGACTCAAAAGGGTACAAAAATATAAAAAAAAAAATCAACTAATAAGTCTTCTCCGGCTTAAATCATGCAAACTTTATCCTTTGTAAAGTTACATTTTACATATTACCCTTTTGAAAAATACTGCCGACAATGATGGCTTATTCTTGAGTTATTTTATTCTTAATTATGAGGGTAGAACATCCCATGCTAAATGATAAGATTTAATTTATAAAATTATCAAATTTTAAAATTTATTTTTTAAACTAAATTATAACATGTAAACATTTTAATAGGTGTACCTATATGAGTTTGAGAATAGATTTTTTTCATTTTTAAAAATGAGGATAGTTATCCCTATTGTGCAATCTTAATTTTCTCATTTCACATAATTTAGCTGCTCAGATTGATGTTGATTTGTCTCTGTGTTGCAATCTTTTCAACGAAGCTATTAGAGACGAGATTAATCAACATGTAACTAGAGCTTTGATGCTCTTTTTTTTAATGCAAATGCAAAGGTTTGAGCTGTAATATTTAGGGCTTGTTTAGGAAGTGAGAAAAGATAAGAATTCTATAAATAATAATAACAGTAAAAATATTTGAGTTAAGATATTCTACTGAGTTTTAGAAAACAAGAGAAAAAAAGTTAAATTTAGGGCTTATTATTTTTGTTTTGTAATTTTAGAAATTTGTAAAAGTTGAATATTTGAAATTAAAATGTATTTATGTTTTTGATGTTTGCCAGATAGTTATGCTACAAATCTCGATAGATGTGTGAGTCCTGATAAATGGAAAATAAGTAGATTGAAAAGTCATAATTATCACATATTTTTACAAAAATTATTATCAATAGGAATTCATGGGAAGCTAACTTCTAATGTACGTGTCGTCATAACTAAATTATACATGCTTTTCAAGAATTTGTGCACTCTGGTAGTAAATCAAGATGTGTTACAAAAAATGGAAGACGACATTGCAATAATATGTTAATTTAAGCATATTTTTTCGCCATCATTTTTTGACGTAATGGTCCATTTAGCAATGCATTTACCTCGAGAGGTCCTATTAGGTAGACCAATGTAGTTTCGTTGGATGTATTTAGTTAAGAGATTTTTGGATAGGCCAGAGCACAGTATTGGGAATAAAGCCTAAGCTGAGCGGTCAATAGTAGAGGCTTATACACACAATGAATGGTTGACATTTTGCTCTCTATATCTCGATTAAGACATGCTTTAATCGAGAAGAGCGGAATGCTGATTTTGCTACCTCTTGCCCTCGTGAGCTATCTATGTTTTTTTCAAAATGTACAACCCTTAGGTGCTCAAACAGGATATGACTTAATCGGTGGACAGTTAGAAAAAGCTCGGTGATACATGTTGACTAATTATTGTGAGATTGATGATTATCTCAAGAATACTTCTAATTGTTATACAATCTATTAAAGTACTACTACATCAAAGGCATTCAAATAGTATATTCTTTTTACTTCTATATAGTGAACACATCAACAATTTAGCATAGAAGGCATAGAGATCAAATGTAGAGGTGAGGCACGAAGAAGCATTTACAGGATGGTTTGAATAACGTGTATGCATTTAAATGTCCCGTATGGTAGAATGTTTGTAAACCATTTTAATTTATAGTAACTTTGTATAATTTTGTTACTATTTCACTTGTTAGATTTTGGAATAACGTGCTCATGATCTAGAATTAGTTTTTTTTTAATTGCATGTATTTGGCTCGTTGTCCTTCAAACAGAGCACTTCAATATAATACATGCATGACTCGAGATTATAGGTTCCATACTATGAACCATGAAAGTAATTGAAAGATGCAAAACTGTGGTGTGTTGGTCGAGGGAAGTTATGAAATAGAGGATATTGACTACTATGGTGTCTTACGTGGCATTATCGGACTGAAATACCTAGGCTGGAATGTGACATATATATATAAATGTAATTGGTAGGATCTAGGAGGTAGTCAAGTATCGATATATAAGGATAGTCAGTTTATAAGTTTCAACACTGCATATAAATGGTATGAAGATGATCCATTTGTATTAGCTTGTCAAGCTACCTAAGTCTATTTCTTGATTGATCCATTGAAAGGGTCCGATAAAGCTAGTGGAGAGACAACTTGACGAGTCATATAGAAGTTTGTTCCTCGTAATATTTATGATGCAGAATTAGTAGTGGATCACAATTATAGTGGAGATGAAGATGACATTCTGATTATAAAGGCTTACCAGAAAGATGGAAAGGGTTAATTTATTTGTTGACCTTGTGCACTCGAACTAATCCTCTTATATAGAGATGACGTCTCACCCATACTTCTCAACCCATCCGTATTAAATAATCATTCGGTTGATGATTTTGACAAATCACAAAAATCAAAACAAGAAGAATAAGTCGATGAAGAAGATGATGATGAGGGACAAGATTACAAAAATGTTATTGAAGGAGATTCTGAAACAAGCACGGAAAATACATTTGAAGATGAAGAATAAAACTATTAAATGTTTAGTTTACTTAGATTAGGCTATTTCTTTTTTCATAATTATTTCTAAGCTAATTTGTTGAAATAATAATGCTTTTCAAGGATGCTACCAGAATGACAATGAAGAAATGTGCCTCTTTTATCTAGTCCCAAACTAGTTGAGGACTCGCTCTTGATCAAGTTGATACATGAGGCAGACAGCCAGTCCACACCGACTAGTAAGTAAATTGTTGTTGATAATTAATTATATTTGAATTCTTGAGAAGAAATTGATTTTAATAATTTTAAATATATTAGCTGATGTCTTGTCACATTTCGGTTGTGGCTTAACACGTGGTCTGGCTTTGGAAAAAAATAGTAGGCATCGAAAAATCAAGGTTAACATCCCCGATAAGTCCACTGGAGTGTGGATGATAGTGCAGCATTGCTTTCTTCCTATGTCATAACACTAGTTCGAGCTTATGTACTATTTTATATGCGATCTTGGCGAGATGTTCTGAATGAGGTTAAGGATCACATTCGGAGTCATGTATTGGTCAGTTTATATACCCTTTCTAGAGATGTTTTAATTTCATATTTTTGACGCAATTCACTTCTTAAGATGAATTTGATCTAAATTTTGGCAGTAGTGTGGAAGTATGTATTGTGAATGAGTTGATGGCATCATTATTTGGCATCACAAGGGATGATATCATGACCGCTTCAAGAATTTTGAGACGCTGGAAGAGGCTACTCAGTCCCCTTTTAAAAAAAAAAAAAAGTTAGAAGATTGAAGCAGGTGTTGTGATCTTTTCGCAAGCCAAGATTATCAGGTATTCTAGATTTTTTCCCTATAACTTATTTACATTTATATTGGTTTCACTGATTATATTTAACGTTGCTAATTTCTCCTACAACTCTTAATTTCTAACAATGCACAGAATAGAACATCTTTGACAATCTACAATCGAGCCGATTCATGGTCATTCCAAAGCCTTGTAGTTAAGATGCTAATTACTTATTAAAATTTAGTCATTTTTATCCTATTTTTTATATAAGTACTAACATGATTTTTTAAATTTATTATTGTGCCTTTGTTAGAAACGCAATGATCCTGATAATTTCTCCCTCATTCATATCTATGTTGTTACTCACACCGATGCGCAAAGTGAGTGGATTGATCATGTTGACAATGATAATTATGTAACTAGCATTCATTTTGTGTGAATAAATTATGACAACTTGTGTATGGATATTATGTTTTCTTACTATTTCTTTTAATTTGTTACTTATTGTGTGATTTTCTTCCTAATTATTGTAGGAAAAAATGATTGAGATGCAGTCTGCCTCTGAGGAATCTTTTTCTAGTGATGTCTACATATTTATGTAAATTCTCGGGACCAAGTCTAGTTTGGTGAGAAGTTTGGGACGTTCTTTCAAGCATGCCAGCTCATCCTCCACGACCTCGACTTCATAAGTTAACAATCTTATTAAGGATTTGGATGTCGCACACTAAGAATTAGGGGTCCAATCGGTCTCATTTGGTCTGACTTTGGACAAAATTTAGAATCGAATTGGTATATCCCGGTCTTACATTTTTCAAAACTGATTATGCACCAGTTACCTTCCTAAACCGGTATCCCAATTTTTAGTTCGGTTTGGTCCAATTTTTCGATTTAATGTACTATATTATATATTATATGATAGTATATAATACTATAGTGATATATTATAGTATATTATAATATATAGTAATATAGTATTAGTATAACTATTAATACAATAAACAAAATGATATAAGATTTTAAAATTTAATATTATATTAATTAATAATTTATTATATAATATAAAACTAATTTATACATAATTATATATTATATATAAAAATTATATACAATAGAAAAAATTAAAATATATATATCAACTAGTCTAATCCGATTTTAGAAAAAGAAAAATCAGAACCGAACCAATTTTGACCGATTTTAAGCAAAATAAAATCGGTACCGAACCAAATAAAACTTTAGACGGGACCAATTCCACCATTTTGGTCTGGTCCAGTCCAGCTTACCGGTTCACCAGCCTTTTCGTACACCCCTACAAAGAATTTGAGTAGATAAAGTCGAGATAACAGAAGTTGAAGGCTCTCTTATAGTGACAGTTTGATTCAGAGACTCATTTGCAGAAGCGACAAATAGACCAGGAGGAAAGAATACGCATTGAAGTGTTAAGCAATAAATCTCACATTGTCTGTGGACAAGATCTTTGGCATGTTTATAAGCAATGAGCTCTTTGAATTGGTTCTATGATATGAGTTAGGCCCTTGAATTTCTTCATAATATCAGTGCCTGCCACAGAATAAATTAGAGCCCATACTACTTACCCTGTGACAAAGAGCGGGAAAAATACTAGCCCACACGTGAGAAAGGGTGTTGAGGAATAAATCTCACATTACTTGTGGACAAGATTTTGGGCATGTTTATAAGCAATGAGCAGCCTTCTTTCTTTGAACTGGATTTATGAGATGAGTCAGGCCCATAAATTTCTTCATGAAGATCAAGAACAATTACAGAAGGAGATGCTAGTCTAGATGAAATGTGTTGTCACTGTAATAAGAGTGCGGTGGGCGAGGAAAGAAGAAAAAATAAATCCTATCATTGTTCAAAATTTTTGTCGTCTAATTTCGCAACTCTCTACAACATTTTCATCAAATGATACTATTTGTGGTGTAATATGATACAATTTTTATGAATTTATTAGTACTGATCAGTACGATTAAATGTAAACAAAGAATGTTTGAACCTGTCTTTACATTTGAAACAACGTTCAAACATAACTACACGGATGTGCAATATATACGCTCAAGTGTATATACTTCACAAACATTTGAACTTATTCTATTACGATCAAACGAATAATTTGTTGATATTTGAATGAGCAACAAAGATGAGGTCAGACATATTTATTAACTATCCGAACGTTTAATCTTTTTACGTTCAAATAATTGCCCAATAACATGCTAATGCAAAATTCAAACATCACATTACAAATGTTTATCGAACATTAGAAATTGAACGTGCGAATGAAAAATATGGAACATTAGATATTTATCATTCAAATGCTAATCGATCAGGTAAACGTTCGAACGTTATTATAGATATTTGAATATACTTTCTATGACGGAATTCGAGTGTTACAAAATCTCTTCACATTCAAATGTTACAACTCACAGCAGACTTCCAACCGTCACAAAAAGACTTTTAGTGATTGTTGTACAATAAACTGTGACAAAATATTTTCTGTGATGTGTTTTTGGTGATGGTTGTGGGGACAGATTCAAAACATCACCAAAAAATTTCTATGGTGATTTTCTTAGTTTTTGTGACGGTTTCATCTATCACAATAAATGAAATCTATTGTAGTGATATAGTTTTACTTGCAGAACCATGTGTTGATTTGTCAACTATTGAAAATGGCAAAAAAAAATAAATAAATTACAATTTGAAATTCAAATTGAAAACAAAAACAAAGATAAAATGGAGCAAAATTGTACGTAAAATTACGTGTAGCACCCCTCTTGATTAATTAAGGGCAGGAGTTAGATTTTTTCAAGCTAGAGCCATGCCAAAGATTATTGCAAGTTGCAACTGTGGAACTTTGAAAATTAAACGCGATCGAGTTCCATTCAATTGGAACTCAATTCAGCTGAGAAATACTACAAATTAATTCAAGAACAAAAGTCATAGACAGAGGATTGGGTTACGCATGCCGATCGATCTGTGAGGTCGAATTTCAGGATTGAAACTCGTTCCCCGTCATCACTGATACTTGTCTACGTAAGAAATTTACAATAATGTGATCGTGATATGGTTCTGTTTTTCCAACACCAGACGGTGCCCTTTTCATGGTTACAATAATGTGATCGTGATCGTGATCGTGATCTACAATAATGCGATCGTGATATTGATACTTGTCGTTTTATTCTACTCAATCGGCATATATAATAATCAACCGAAATGTATCGTCTACGTTTGTCAACTATATATAGGAGTTCGATGCACATCAACTTTTGTCTTGTAGTAATACTTTTCTTGCTTAGTGTCTATATTGAGTACTGTCGTTAGATAAGTTGTCACATTCATCATGGCTATACGCAAGAATTTATGGTGAATATCTAAGGATATATACAATTTTAAAATGTAAAAGTCTTGCGCGTGCAGATTTTTAAAAATACATGAAGTGGACCCCACAATTAAAAGTCTGAAAAATTCAATTTAATATATGGAAGATTTATTAATATTGTTATGACGGGTTTCAAATCACTCTATTGCTTTTGATCTGTACATTGTAACTTGTAATTAAAGAACCCGAAACAAAGGCATTGGCATGCACACAAGGAATAATATCACCTCATTTTCCAATTAAAGACTAGAGTAACTAGTGCTAGACTTGCCTTCTTTCATCAGTTGCCAAAAATTCACAACACTTATCTGCTAGTCAAAGCTAGCTTCACCGTTGCTTGGAGTACTGAGAATGAGGGCATGCAGGAAAAAAATTAAGCTTTGTTTAGACTTAAAAGGCCATGTACGTTTGGGAATCAAGGTGCTCCCAAAATTTTTTAAACATCAACTAAACATAAAAAAACTTTTATATTTCAACCTTTCATCACTCAAACACAAGAATTAATATCGCTGTTACAAATTCTGCCAGGTTTAGTAGCTAAGATGAGATACAAAATTTTCATATTATCTCATCTCATTATTACAACTTTTTAAAATTTTTACATAAAATATAATAATCAATTTAACTTTTTCAAATCCTAATTTAACTTTTTTAAATTTTAAAATAATAATAATATTAAAAATAATATTTTATTTAATTTTTAATTTTCACCTAAAACAAAAAATAATATTAAAAAATTATATTCAAACAACTTTTCAACTTTATATATCCACTTTCACAAATTTCTATATAATGCTTATTTTAAAAATTCTTTATTCAAAATTTTTTCCTTCATTTTTCAAATTCTAAACTCAAATAAATTGCCAGCATTTTCAAACATTTTTGGACAAGTGGGAGAAGCGAAAGTTAGTCAAGTGGGATTAACTGTTTGTCAGTGTTTGAAAATAAAATTGTACGTGGATATATATCACATTGTCAAACCAAGATATATAAAAACAATGATTTCGTTTCTATACGTACAACCAGGTCGATCGGTCTCTCAGTCAAGAGTTCGGAAACCTGTTCATATTGATAACTGCAGGATGGAAATGAAGTTCATCCGGAAATGGTCATGTATATACTTCAAAATCTTGCAAACATATATCATGTTAGTTTCTCCTTTCATTACATAGTTTATTTTTTAATTTTTTAGGACGTGACCTGACTGATCTTTATTTCTTATTTTCATTTTTAATTGGAGAGAGAGAGGGCCCGACGCATTATAAGAAATAAAAAAAAATGAATTTTTATGATTAATTTATTATGACGAAAAGACTTTTCGTATCTAATTTTCAGCTGTGATTTACACTCTATAGGCCGTCCTCTGAACAAACTCACAACATCAGACCTAGATACATGACTAGATTCACAATAGGCCTTATCGATCGGTTGTATTCTGATCACTTGTTAAAAAGCACACGTGTTAGAAGCTTAATAGAGGGTGGAAATCTCGTCTTAACATCATGTCCGGTTTGAAATTTTTCTCTTTTTATTGTTATGTTATTGGTGAAGTAAATCAGACGTTATCATTTTTCGCAAATAATTAATCAAAAGATTATGGAACCATGTGCTTACACAGTTAAACTCTGCTTTATCCTAATGGTCAATTTTTAATATCGTTTGGTGGCAATTGCAATGTTAGTGCAAGTTGTTGCTACTGAGAAATATGGTGAGAAATAGAGATCTTAGGTTGGTATGTATCTAACTATATACCAGAAGAACTCATTTTTTTCATCATCTTTGGAGATCGAAGGTCTACCTACAAATTATAATTAAGCATATGGAAAATGTAATATTTTATACACAACCACAAACTTAATATAAAATACTCATTAATCCTCTGCTTTTTTAAAAAAAATAAAAAACCAAAGCAAATAAAGAATTACATATTTTATCTTTCAATTTTTTAAGGATTCTTATTGAATACAATGATGAAAAGGTTAATATATGTTTAGTTTTATAATATTTTTGTCTAAGAAATTATTAAAACAAAAAATACCTCAATTGTTAGATGACTAAAAAATAAATACAATTTTGAATCGATTGACCCAATGAAAGACATCCAAAATCTCTACTTTCCCAGAGTCTTCCTCTGTCAAAGATGTCCCCACTTTTAAAGGTTAAGGATGACGTTCTTCCATCACGGCTAGAGACTTGACGAATCTACAAAACATTTGCAGGATCCCACATTCAATACTTCTGGAACTCCCCCACCACAGTTGCATTGATGAAGAATGGTTTGTTGAAAAAGTTACGATTCCTGACTGCACCCCAGCCCATGGTTTGCAACTTCCTTTTTGCCACCCAATACATGACTTTCTTGATCTTCTTCGGTTAGCCCCTACGTAGCTTCATTCTCATGCGTGACAGGTTCTTTTTTGTTCTTGCACAGTGTTTTGTATGGTTTTAGAGGCCACTAAGGAAGAATACCTTGACTTGACTGCCCGAGAGTTCATGGCCTTTTACTCTTTGAGGAGCTCTCCAGGAAACATTCTCAATTTTCATATAAAAAAGTAACAATTCACCCGTTTTGTGGCTTGCCATGCAAATTTCAAGTAATGGATGAGAAGGTTTTTCTTGGTTTCTGGCATGGGTTTGGAATTTGCCAATTTGGAGGTTATGCGATAGGAATTCCCAATTAGAGCCTCTTGGAGAAAGGTTCCCGACGACGAAGGCCTGGCGGGGGCCTATGAACCTCTGTCCAAATAGGAGCTTTCCTGTGTCAATATGGTTCATGCCTAAGCAGCTGACCATGATGATGTCATTTGAATAAATCTATTTTTCGTGACTTTGAATGTGTTTGTTGTTTTCACTAATTTATGATCTCTATGCGAGGAACCAGTATCTCACAGAGAGAGAGAGAGAGAGAGAGAGAGAGAGAGAGAGAGAGAGAGAGAGAGAGAGAGAGAGAGAGAGAGAGAGAGCAAGTTGTGGTGGAGGGTGAAATCCTTGATATGAGAAGTTCATGTTATTGAAACAATCCAGGGCTTGGTGTCCACTTTTGCTTCAAATTTGACAAGAAGCATGGTTGCCAGTAAAGAATGTATTATTTGAGTTTTTGTTGCCTGAAGTTACAATGGTCTTTGTAGGGTGGCTGGTTTGTTGTGAGTGCTACTGTTTTGGATTCCCATTGTGGCGTTGGGGCTTGTAAGGGCCATTTTTTCTTTTTATAAGAATAGAGTGCAAAAGAACCTACATCTTGAGTACTCTAGCATTATTGTTAGAAACTAACATTTCATAATTCAATAGCTCGATAGAAATTCATCAAATGTAAGAGATGATGTTCAGGTGGCAAAGAAATAAGAAGAGACAAATGCATGATAGGAGGTGTTCAAACCACTAATGTTGTAGGTGATCAAATTGTCATGATCAACAAGCTTTCCAACAATAGCCAGTTGATCAGCCAATAGTCTAATACTTTGTAAAAATTCACCACACATCTTGGAACCTTGCCGAAGGGATTAAGGTTGGAGCTTCAAGTTGGCAATCCGAGATTATCATTGACAAGCAAAGAGAGGGGCAAGAAAGTTCCACACCTGCTATAAAGAATGAAGGCCATATACCAAGGCCAAAACATTTTCTAAGAGAGTGGAATTCAACCAGCTTAACAAGAATTGGTCCTTTTTATACCCAAGGGTAAATGTAGGGTTGATCGTGCCAATGAGCTTCCCTGTGGAGTCAATGACAAATTGGGAGGACAGGCCTCAGTGCCATCAATGATACCCATGAGATCGTAGCTACGTAGGATAGGTTGGAATTGAGATACCCAAAGTAGATAGTTTGAGTTGTCCAATTTAATTGAGATGAGAAAAGCAAGATTGGGAGCATTGAATGGAACAGTGAGAGCAACCGAAGAGGAAGTGGTCATTGTAGGATCTACAGAAGCGGTTAAGCATAAAAGCTTTGGTACCATGTAAGATAATTGATATGATTTGAAATGGCTGCACACAAATAAGTGGTCTACCTATTATATATTTATAACCAAGATAAAACATATATGTTACAATTGAATATACGTGATAATATATGTGATAAGGAAGAGTTTGATTTACATAAATCCTATCTAATCTGAAAATACAAAGAGTTTTGGTGAATCCTATCCTATCTAAGATAAAGATAAGAATGACTCTATTGTTGGGGTAAATATGTTGCTACTGAAGTGTTTGTTGATATGGATAAGGATTCATTTACTCTAACAGGATGGGCATAAGGGAGAGAAGAGTTTTGGACTGCGGAACCCCTAGCAGTAGTTGGGATTTCTCTACTTGCACGAGGGCTTAGACTGTGCATGAATGTCTATACTTATAGATATGGTTGTCGTGAACCCCATTGTGCTTGAAGATGAAGACATTCATGGGCTTGGAGTTTATGAACAAACTGGGCATTGGGGCTCATGGGTTTTTTTTGTTGGGCTTTGTATGGGCTCAACAAATGGTTAGCCCAATTAATAGGCCTAACCAAATTCTTGGGCTTTCCTAAATATTTGTAGACCAAGTTGAATAATAAATTCTAATCGGCTAGATTTGAGCATAGGTAAGCCTAAGTCATCCAATAAATATTTTTTAACTTTAAAATAGTTCTCGGGACTATCACCTATTAAATAGGACTGGACTTGGCCCATAAAATTAAAAGGACTTTAAATCTAATTATTGGGCCCGATAAAATTATAATCCACCGTAATAAATCCTAGGCTTGTGACCTTTTCCAAATTATCTAGTAAACCGAAATTGGGCTTCTAAGCATTTTGGCCCCTAAATATCCCAAAAACATCAACTAAACCTTAACGTACCTGAAAATATACTTTGGGCCTATGAGCCTAATTAAAATTTCTTTATAAATTTAATAAAAAATGGTTCATAAACTTATTCAATATGGCCCAATAAACTTAATTTAGGTTCAACAAAATTACCCAAATTCCAACCTTAATTAGAAATATTGGACCGAGTTATTACTATAACACCATGATCCAATATTATAACAAATGAGATATGGATAATTTTATTAGGCCTGAATTTGTAAAGCCCCAATACCATAGAAGTCGGAGAGTTATTTTTTATAATTTAAAACTCATATTTCATCAAGATATTTACAGATTTTAAAATATGAAGTCATCAAAATATTATAAAATTTCTTAATAAAAGCTGTCAACCCTTAGAAATCTTCTATTAGTAATCCACTGTACTTAAATAATAATCTCACCTATGCTCCATAATCTTAATCCTCAGCTGAACTATTCCAAATCATCTGATAAATATTGTGGAGGTAAATGGTGAGTTATCAACAACTTTATAAGCAGAAAATATATACTAATATGCAAACATGAACATTTATAAAGATCGGAATGCAGAATAGAACATTTTCCTTTTCATTTTTAAAGTGCGGAAGGAGAAACATGTTATCAAAAATCAGAGCGGAGTTTCAAAAATATTCATATTCAAAAGTAATTTGGCATAACATATCTGATTCGTCATCATCATCAATCAAAGCATCTTATCAAATCAGAGGCCATATTTAACCTCATGGTAAGGTTGTGCATCTGTAGATACTCAAGCAAGTGCATATCAAAACTGAAACAGATTACCACTGTTCTTTTCCATGGCAGGGCCATATCACATCACATAGAAACAGATACCATCTACATCCACTGTGATAGGGTCCCTTAATTGAACACATCAAAGACAAAATCAAATTTAGAACCAAATAGTTATACCAAAGATTTTTCAAATACCACATCTTATCAAAACAGAGTACTGACCAAAATCATATCATCTTTAGATTCAAAAATAATTTTATTCAAAATCTTTTGGCATATCATAACTAATCACCATTATACCAGAACATCATATCACATCAGAGGCCATGTTTAACTCTTGTTGTAGGGTTGTCCAAATCTCAGTAGGTAACCGAGTGAAAACAAAATGTGAATCTTCCCCTTATTTATTCTCTGTGCCTTAAGTGTGTACATAGAAAAACCACTTTGTTTTCAAAGTGCACCAGAAACAAGACAATCGGTACCAAGCCAAACAAAAGCTACTATTAGATCACCATCTGCAAACCATATCTAGATTCAAAATGTCATACCAAAAGTTTTCAGAAATCACATCATATCATATCAAAGTACAGAACATTTTCAGAACATAACAGAATCAGATCACAAAAACATAATTTATACACAAAATTTCATATTCCCTCTCTTTTGCACAGTTCAGAAACTGAATGCTAGAAAAATAATTTCATATTAACACCAATCATGACAAAAATGCTTTCTTTTTCATCGAAGTTCGTGAATGATGTCAAAACAAATAACTGAGGTTGTGTTTATAATTATTTTCATAACATAAAATGCACATTTTCATAAATTAACATCAGTTCATTTTATTTTTATGCAAAATCTACCATAAGAACCCTGCTTACCTGAACTTTTTAGCTTTTCAATAATTTTCCTCAATAAAATTGAACGGTTATTAATTGTCACCTATAAAAATAATCATGTAATTTCCATAAATTTTCAATGAACATGCAATCCAATATCTCAACATGAAATGCCAAAATTAACATATTTTAATTCCTCAAAACTTAAAATTTTCTTAACCCTAGAAATACCATTACTTTCAAAGTTCCTCAGCATCCACTTAATTGTTATAACTGTTCAACTACAAATTATTTCCAAAAATATAACTAATATTATAACAAAGACATTTTAAATAAAAAATCATAATTTTTCGTTAAATCAAAAATAGAATCGATCAATTTCCCTTAGGACTTCAAAATAAAATTTTTGTACTTAATATATATTTCTTGAATTCATATTAAAAATATAATATAACTAATAATATACATCCAACATTTATTTATTTATTAAGTTATCTATTTAAAAAATAACACTCATAAAAAATTAAAAATAAAATGAAAGAATGAAAACTAGTTTAAATATAAACTCACCTAAAGGGTGTTTTAGTAAAAACAATAACATGCATAGTCTGAAGTTGAACTTTACAACACCATTTTCTGAAGTTAAAACCATAAAACCATGCGACCTAAATAAACTCACCGAGGGAAGAGAAAACTTGAGACAGAGATTCGGAAATGGCACTGGGTATATGTCGACAGCGAGGCTGGGAGCAGCGGTAGCACACGGAGGAGGACGATGGAATTGGAGTGATGAGAAGTGCCCAGCGACGCTATCTGCACGGGTGGTGACGACGAGGTGGGCTGGCGACGTGTCTCACAGTTGGGAGCACTTCCCCTGTTTTCGATGGTGCAAAACAGAGTGTTGTACTGGGCGACGAGGTTTGAGTGGCTTTCGCCGTGCTAGGTGTTGGTGGTTTATAGGGCAGCACTGGGTGGTTTGTGGATAGAAATGGCTGGCTTCAGTGTGTGGGTGAAGACTGCCGTGAGAGGTTTACAAAGACCAGTTTCCGAACATGGACACGGCAGGTATGGCTGATTTTTGAATAGGAAAAAAAGTGGATCTGCTGGGTCTCAAATGAATTGGATTATTAGAAAAAAGCCTTGTTCTTTGGAAGATCTATCTCTTGTCTGGTACTGCACGGTTCTACTCTGCAAGAAGTCCCAATCATTCTCTTGAAGCTCATCCTCTTCATCATAAATGATTCGCTTGCCCCGAAATGTACGTGGGAGAGATAGAGAGAATGAAACGGAAGGAATCTAGGATGTGCAGCAACCCTAGCTAGTTGAAATAGATTTCTACATGCATGTGTTATACATGTATATATATATATATATATAGGTGATTCAAAAAATAAAAATTAAAAAATTAAACAAAATAAAAATAAAAATAAAAAGTAGATGAGGAAGGATAGAGACGTTCATCACGCACGCTGTGGAAAGCGGACGTGATGAAGCCGTGCATAAAGAAAAGTGCTGTGTGTGAACTTGTGTAATACGTGAATATAAAGTGTTACAAATAAATAAATAAATGGGCTCTTCTTTAAAATTTGGATCTTTATTTAAATTCTAAAAAAAAGAAAAAAAAATTCTTTATTTGAAAAAATTATCTCGATTCATAAAAGGATTTTTAATCAAAATATTAAAGTCAAAGAAAATTATAATTCATCAGATATTTTAGACATATAATCTACTTAAAAAATATATTTGAAAAATCAAAATTTTTAAAAAAAGTTAGTATTAGATCTAGGTACGTGTTACAAAATTAGGTTTAATAGATCATATTAGACAAGCTTACGGGCTATTATTTTCTGAGGTTGGCTAGGAGATTTTAATTAGGCCTATAGACGAAAACATTATTTTAAGGCTAGGCCATTAAGTTTGGGTGGATGGTTTTGAATAGGCTACGGTCCAAGATTTTTTACGATGGGTTAAGTATTTTATTCGGCTCAATGATTGAATTAAAGCATATTTAATATTTAGGAACCAGGTAGGCCCAATTTAAGCGGCGTTAGGCTGAAGATTTTATTTAAAAGTCCAAAAGAATTTATTGGACAAGTTAGCTCATTTTACAATTCAACATCAATCTGTTAAGTTTGCTAAGTAACTAAGCTAAGCTAAGACCCAAAACCAGCAAAATAGGCCCAACCCGTGTGCATGACTCTTGACCTGTGAAACGTTCGATTCAGATCTGCATGTATACAAGTCCTTCTCATGCACCTAGGACATCGTCTTCAACCTAAAACTAGGGCCGCTACACATTGCCGAAGTGTCCTTCTTAAGATACTACCCCAGATGGCACAAAACCATTGCTAAACCATTCCTCCTCAAGCCATGACCAAGGCAGCCATCTAGGCTACTTTGATGAGCAATTTTTGTACCCTGTACCTCTACTACATAAAATGTGTAAAGTTTGAAATATTTGATCTGATTATATAATATTTATTTCAATATGATAAAGTAGTGGTCTCCCCCTACCACGGGTAATAATAGTGGCCTCTGACATTACCACAAGTTATAATAGTGGCCTCCCGCCCTGCCCCAAGTTATAATTGTGGTCTCTGTTTTGAATATATTTACTTTGGTCACATAGTAATTTATGTTTTGCTGGACTTTTCTCAAAATGTGCAACCTTGCCATAGGGGTAAATATGGTCTTTATTTTAAGTGCATCACTTTGGTGACAAAATAATGATTTATGTTCTGCTTGGCTAACCACAAATATACACAACCCTAACCTGGAATAAACAAGGCCTCTATTTCTATTTATGTTTCTATCTTTTTATGTTGTTTAAGTTATGCTTATGTCTGAGGTCTTTTGTATGTATTATTATTATGATGAAATACTTTAGAAAATACCATTGCTACAATTTTTAGAAATGTTTGTTTCTACATTCTATAACTAACTCAATTTTGCACATTAGTATAGGTTCATTGCCTAATGAGTCAATGGGCTCACCCCTTTATCCACCATTTTTTTTTACAGGTAAGTTTGATGGCACGTGACAAGATTATAAGACAAACGTGGGATAAGTGTCAGGTGGCATAAGTGGATTTGTTTGAGTTAAGAAAATTTTTGCTTGTGTTTAGTTTACTTTACTTGGAAGAAATTTTGAGACGTGATTTTGGAAGACTTCTTGTATTATTTAAGTTTTCTTATTGTGCATTTTAGGTTAAAAGATTCAAGGCCGGATGCCCTGGCATGACAATTATAGCTAGTGTCATATTCAACGTGTAATTTGGTATTCTTTTTCATTCACAACACATTTTTTGGAGGCTTTCTATGCATTTAACAGATCCCTGTCTTTCATACATCAGTTTGCATCCACACCCCCATGCATTGCCTGAAGTTTTTTGCCTACTATCCACTTGTTCCACTTGCCACAGAGACTCCTTCTGTCAGGTCGTCGGTCAGATCCCCAAGTCCCATCAACCTAGCTTGCAAAGTGGTCTTATTTCCAAACCCAAGATGGCATTTTTATCATCATCTAGAGTTTGAGCGGAGATGTTAAAATATTATCATATTTATGATAAAATATATTCATAATATTCTACCATATGTGTGGTAATATGACTTATTCTTTACCATATTTAGTTTATTGTAGAGAATTTAGTTAGGCCTATTAAATGGGCCACGTAGAAACCAGTGCACCTTATCAATTTCATCAACAGGATGACCCATAGCATGAAGTTGATCACACAAATTTTTGAAGACTCGGGATTAATCACCAATGCTGCGAGTGCCTTTCTTCATCAGTTGAAGTTCATCCTTCAATTGAATCTCTCGAGTTTTGGACTTATGAGAGAAAGAGGCTTCAAGTGTCTGCCAGGCATCAAAGGCAGATGTTAAGCCTAAGACTTTAGTCGTGGCTTCTTCCGTGAGTGAAGAAAAAATTAGGCTAAGAATGAGTTGATTAGTTTGATGCCAAGTAGAATATATTTATTATTGCCATCTAGAATAGTGGGTGCTGCTGAAGGATTAGAACCATCAACATACCTGAGTAAATTTTGACCGGTAAGGATAGGTAAAAATTGGCTCTTCCAAAGCAAATAATTGGTAGAGTTAAGTTTGATGGTTAACATATGAGCCATCGTGTTAAATGGCAGGGGAGAAGGGGAGGGCGACTGAGACTCCATAAAAAAGTAATAAATAAAAAAAAGATGGACACAAGTCCTAGGTTTTCTCTGATACCAAGACAAGGTTTAGAGACCTTGATTTGTGCAGAAGCAAAAACACATTATTTAGAACTCCTCTGCATACGTTTGCTGTAGGATGAAGACTTTATTTATATTATGAATTGTAAGAATTACAATCAAGAGACTTAATGACAGAATATTATAAAGCAATAAAAAAAGGACATACAAAGATATTTATTTGTTTCCTTCTTGAGTATTCTTGCTGCATTGACTTGAGGATGATGTGCATGATTTGCTGCAGGTTTCCATAACAGAGGTTTCCATAGCAGAGGTACTATCGTTAACAGTATTCTTGCAAATGACATATTTCTTATTCATAGAGGTTTGATGGCAAGCGAGGTTTGATGACTACCTCAAGTGGAGTAGATTTCATGTTTGTTAGTCCAGCGCTTCCAGTCATATCTATTGGCAAGTTCGATGGGTTTGAAATTTCAAATGCATGTATCAGATTAGCCAGACATAAGGACAGAGTTTTTAGGGCTAAAGATATGCCAGGGCACCCTCTTCTACCGCTACCGAAGGGAAGGAGCTCAAAGTTTTGACCCCTTACATCAACCTCCTTGTGGGTTGTGAGAAATCTCTCTGGCTTGAACTCTAATGGATCAGACCATACTCTAGGGTCGGTCTGGATCTTCCACATATTCACTATTATAAGGCTGCCTTTCTGAACGTGATAGCCACCTATGGTGCAGTCTTGTATGGCCTCTCTTGCTGTCGTAGGTGCAGGTGGGTATAGCCGTAATACCTCTTTAACAATCGCTTGGAGATATGACAACTTACTGATATCTTCTTCTGTGACTAGTCTTCCCTTTCCCACATGGACTTCCATTTCCTCTTGGGCTTTTCTTAAGGCATGGTGATTGTTCAACAGTAGGGCGAGTGCCCATGTCAGAAAAACCATGATTGTGTCTGTTCCTCCTACTATAATGGCCTACGTAGCATATGTAGTTTGGGTTAAAAATAGAATAATTGTACGTACATAACAAATCAATAGGTGCTAGTTCACATTCAGGAGAGATTGATATTCCTTTCAAGGTTCAGTTTTGACTCGTCAAACCTAAATCATTTAGATAAATAGTCGGAATCAGTGCTGCTTGCACAGCTCTGTGTAGATAACTCATGGTCATGCACTTGTATAAGTTATGGGCTTGTGATTTGTACATGGAATATCTTTCAAGACTTGAGAAAACTTACCAAACATGTGGCTTTGTTGACAGTGTCGGCATCAAAGCCAACAAGGTGATTTCCAGTACTATCAAGGACTGAAAGCATCACATCCATGAAATCGTGCTGCTGATCTTTAGCCTCACCTGAAGCTCTCTTCTTCTGGTGCTCCTCCAACCACTCCGTTACGATGAAGTCCATATCTTTTGCTGTTCTCTTCATGGCCTTCTCGTGCCCACCCAAATCCAACCACCCAAGATAAGGAATCGCATCCCCCACCACGAAAAGCCCCAGAAAGTAAAAGAATTCCCTGAACACCTTTTGACACCGTCGTGCGTGCTCGTCACTTGCAACAGTGGTACTAGAGCAGCGCTTTCCAACTACCTTTCTAAGAATCATGTTGAGAGAAAAGTCCCCAAACCATTGCTTCATATCCACTAGGACATGATCGGACCCATCATTCCTCTTGGTCCAGAGTTTGTACAACTTTTTCAAGGAAGTCTCCATCTCAGAGGCTCGAACATCCTTGAGCAGCTCGAGTCGGCGGTTAGAGAGAATCTCCATGGACGTTAACCTGCGGATTTCACGCCAGTAAGACCCATAGGGGCTTTGTCCGAAAAGGGCATAGTCATAGCTCAAGTGTTTTGCAGCAACAGTTCTGGGGCGAGAACATAAGGCCACATCGTTGGTGGTGAAACATTCCTTCGCCAACTCCCAACTGCTGATTACCAAAGCCGAACGTACCCCAACGCGTATGGAGAAGGCTGGTCCATATTTTTCTACTAAGGATCCCAAAGTGATGTGTGGCTGAGATCCGCCTAGCAGGTGCAAGTGACCAATTAGAGGCCATGCACCAGCAGGTTCGGGAGCTCTTTTGGTCTTAGTACCACGAGACAACCTTTTGATTATGGAGGAAACAAGAAGCATGGAAAATAGTCCAGCTACGATTATATTTATACTTAGATTTTGGAGCTGGAAATCCATTGCAGACACCTCAAGACTAGAAGTATGATCTTTGGTTAGATTTCAAGAAAATCTCCCTCAGGTTTACAGATTTTCTTCTTGCATGGATCACTCTATATATATATATATATATGTTAGGACCGGTCGGTATGCATGTATTAGGTTTTAGCTACTGTGCTGCAACAATCTCTCCCACCTAATAATTAATACATGTAAATTTCATTGATCACTATCCCAATATACGCCGACCTCATAATTCACCAAACACTAGCTAGTCATCTCCCACACTACAAGAAAAATGATTTAAGCGTCACTTAAATTCATCACAAAAAATACAAATTAATACGTGTCGTTAATAAATGTCACAAAAAATACAAATTAAAACATGCCGCAATTATTTATTAACGAGTAGCTTGTAGTGCCATAATGTATAAGAGAAGAGGGGTCCTTGATCCATTGTAGCTTGTCTTATCCGTCAAGACTCACTGTTGCGTGTTTGGTTTGAAAAAAAAAATAAAAATAAAAATAAAACAAAAAGCACATTCTTATGAGAGATAAACCAAAACAATTGGAAGCTGAAGATATGGGATGAGAGAGAGAGAGAGAGAGAGAGAGAGAGAGAGCTAGGCTTTCAATCAAAGAAACAAATACGTGTTCCAAGTGTAATTAAATTCAAGTTTGTAGGTAATCTGATAATGTATGCATTTCAAGTTCTCAATAAATAATCCATATTTTTTTATGGTAAAACAATATCATTCATCAGAAAAAAAAGATATTACAGACATCTATCAAGCCAGATGACTTGAGAAAGAAAATCTGAAAAATAATCCCACCAAATTTCAAGTGTTTCAACATTCCAAGCATGTCGAGCTAGTTTATGAGCAACTTCATTTCCTAACCTACCAACATTCTGAAATTTGTCTTCACTAAACAAAGATAAATGTTTCCTTCTTTTTATTGTGATATCTCGTATTTACGTGTATTTTAATCAAATAATTATTTTATTGATTAAGATTATAGGCTTCCTTATTTTAAATTTTAGATGATTTACGTGGTACTATTTTTACGATTTCTAACTATGAAATTTAATTCAATGTGTTTTATTGTTATTAATTATTGTTCATTATTTAAAATTCTCTTTATTTTAAATTAGTTTATTGTTAGATTTTATTATTTTATTTTATTTAGTCACTGCGTTTAGATTATTTTATTTAACTTGTCGTTATAAAATTTTCATCGTTAGATCAATTTTGAGACCCAGGTTGAAAAGACTGGACCTCTTTTTTTTCTCTTCCTTTTTCATTTTTCTTTTTCTTTTTCCTTTTTTTCTTTTCTTTTTCTCCTCCTTTCTTTCTTTCCTTGCTTCTCGCGACCCCCTCCCTTTTCTCTCCCCTAGTGTTTCTATTTTCTCCTCTCAGCGCCGTTATGCACCACCGTTTGGCGACACTGCCCAGCCCAGCACCTCCTCCATCCTCCAGTGACCTCTCTCACCCCAACCACCACCCTCACGCTCCCTTTTTCTCTCTCCTATCCATGTATAGCTTGAGCGGGCTCAACACTCACTGTGCAACTGTGCGCTGCCCAATGGCACTGCCACCACCACCACAGCAGCTTCCCCTCTTGCCAACCATCATCCTCCACCAAGCTCAGCTCCTAACTCGCCGCTGTTATCTCCCATGAAGCCCACCAAGACCCAAGGTTTTCTTCCATTTCCGCGACCGCCAGCCGTCGCCTGGCCACCGCACCACCACCAATAGATTTCCCTTCCACCGGTGACTGCCCCTAGCCAACCTCTTGCCCCACCATGACCCCACCTTCCCTCACTCTCCCTCACTCTCCCACATCCTCATCCTCACCCATCGCTCTAGCCACCACCATCAACTCCACGGACCTCCATAGCCTCCCATAGCTCCCATTTGAATTTCTTCATTTGTGACCCACGGCCAACCCTTGTAAAATCACTGTCCACCACTACTTCGACATTGTTGGCATACATTTGATCTTCTAGCATTGCCTTTCTTAACTGTAAGTAACTTTTCAAAGAACTTTATAAGATTTAAATATATTTTTACACTAACAAAATTTTTGCAGTTTTGTTGGTTATGCTGGGCCTTGTGTCCGATCGAGGAGTATGGAGGTTGGGTTGGATAGGAGGACATGTTTGTTTGTGAAATGGAATTATGCTTGGGAGTTTTATGTTGTGTTTGGTATCATGATATTCATTACATTATTGCATGCATGCTCATCTGTTGTAAATGAAAACTGGATTTTTTGTGTGAGAAATGATTTTTAGGTGCATGCATATTACAACCCCAAACTAAGATGATGTATTATTTCAGTGGAGCTCCTCTGGTCATTCTGAAGCCTAATATACTGAGTGTCATCTTCTGGGTTGTCGCTGAGCGACAACAGAATTTGTTGGGATGATAACGCTTTCATATCGACTCTGTGGCCCTCTTTGCTGCGGAGGTTAGAGGATACTTGGCCACAAACGCGCTGGAAGAGAAACAGGCATCACTCGTTACGAAGTTACATGTACGGTCGTTACCAGCGGTATGATGAAGGGAGCCAGGGTGTCCGAATGGTCCCTAGGGCGGATCATGGTGCATACGGAATAATTGGATAATGGTCATTTTTGGGAAAAATGGCTAGTTTTGATAAATAGATATGTGAACCATTTTCTGAAAAAATGGTGGTTTTATGCTTGGGTCATTTTCTGGGAAAACAGAATTTTTTATTTTTATTTTTAATGGACTTATTTTGGGCCAAATGGGATTTTTGGCATGCGTTGGAGAGTTGATCATTTTCGAGAAAAATGATGTTTTGGTCTCATGCATGTTTCAACATGTGCATGCATACATGTTGGTATGTAAATGTGTTTTTATCTCATGTTTGGTTGGTTGCTTGCTGAGATTCACAATCTCACGCGGTATTTGAATCCTATGGTTCTATTTTATGGAATCGTATATTTTGATATAGATGAGAACATTGAGCCTGAAGTCTAGGCTCCGCTGGAGGAGTGACCTGGGATGCTTTTCATGTCTTGAAATTTGTTTCCCACTTTTGATTTATATTTTGGTTCGTATTATATTTTTATTGGATAATAGTATAGTTTTATTTTTAAAGGCATTTTATTTCACGGCCATGTCTTTAAAATTCTGGTGCTTAGTTGATTATCCTTTATTTATTTGCTGTGATTTTTGTTATACAATTTTTGCTTGTGCACACAATTAGCACTTGTCGTTTAGGGTGTGTGACCCGTGTTGTTATCATCCCGATGTCATGATTACGTAGGAGTCGAGGGCGTCACATCTGTCATCAGAATACCAAGCACATACAAAAAATCAGCTTCATTTTGAAGATCCTGAATCAGCAACAGACAATCACTCTCAACAATAATCTTTTGGATCCCCATATTAGCACATAGTTGAAGGCCTATGAAAATTGCTAAAATTCCATGTCCTCTGGATCTACAACTTCATTTTCCACCTTGTTGGCAGTCATGATAATATCTCCTTTTTCACCTCTTAAGACAACCCCAACTCATGCTCTCATGTGTAAATCACTAAACATGGCTCCATCCACATTTAATTTTAGAAAACAAGTCCTAGGAGGCTTCTAACTATAGAATTTTTTTAAACCACTGCCTAGCACATATTGAATAGCAGTAAACTCCTTCAAAGATAAGGCATATTCAGCCACTTTTCTAGGCTCAATACAAATTTTTTTATTCACCAACTTACTTTTATAAAATATTTTTGTGGTGTAGCACTCCTCTGTTTTAATTAATTACAAGTTATAAGCACTCATATTGATGTTGCAACTCTTTTGATTGTATAATATATTGTGATTGGATCAATTGATGGTTGATTCACTACAACAAAAATTAGATTTAGTGATAGATGAAACTGTCACAAGAAATGACCAAAATGTCATGAAATATATTAGGTGACGATTGTAAACCGTCACGTAATATGCGTCTCAGAATACATTTGGTGACAATTTACTGTACAACCATCACTAAAAATATTTTTAGTGATGGTTGGTAATTTGCCGTTTGATATAAGGTTCGAACGTTTCCTTTTCGGTGACAGTTAGAAGCTATCACAGAAAATTACGTTCTAACGTAAAATTTAACATTTGAACGTAAACTAGACCAATTTACATCCAAATGAGAGAAGATAACGTTTGTTGATTATAGTTTAAACGTATCATAAATGTTTGTTGATTATAGTTCAAACTTATCATATTTATGTTCGAATGTTTATACGTCCGAACGTTACGTTTGAATTTAGATTCCAATGTAATGGACCAATGTCCGAACGTACGTATCGTAACATTTGAAAGTTCATTCGAATGTTAAGAAAGTAGAGTTTGAATGCAAGAAGTATGTTTAGAGGTTTGGAGCGTTAAACGTTTAAATATTCAAACGTTATGTTCATTTGACGGTGAGAACGTTCGAACGTTTTGTTATAATTTTGTGTAGTTATGTTCGAATGTGGAATATTGTTCAAATGTATTTTATTTATATTCGAATGTACATATCAGAAATACTAAACTCATCCAATTAAAAACGTACCAATTGTATCATATTACATAACATATTTCGCAACCAACAATGTTTGCAACTGTTTTCAAATTAGATATTAAAAATTTAATACACCAATAAAATTCATTTCTTTTTCTTTCCTCGTCCATCACAATTCTGTTGTAATGACATAACATGCTCCATTTGCAGCATCATCTCCCACTGCACTTGCTCTTGGATCTCACTGCGTATTCTTTCTACCTCGTCTCTTTGTTGGTCTTGCAGATGCTTCTCTAAATGAGACTGTTGCTCTAAGAGGGACTCCAACTCTTACTGTCTGGATCTCATATACTCATTCTCGCATCGTGCAGCTTCTAAATCTTTGGTAAGATTATTAATTTGTGAAGTCAATGAGATTGAGGAGGATGAACCAGAATGCTTGAAAGATTGTCCCAAACCTCTTGCCATACTAGAGTCGAGCCCGAGCACTTGCGTGAAAATGTCTATGTCACTAAGAGAGGATTCCCTGGAAGCTGACTGCATCTCTATCATTTTTTCCTGCAGTTTGAAAGATCAAAACACACAATAAGTAACATATTAAAAGAAATACAAATAAAAAATAAACTATTCACATGTTGCATAATTTATTTAACAAAAGGAACATCGCTTACATAATTAATTACAGCAGCAGGATCCATCCACTCACTATGCTCATTAGTGTGAGCAGCAGCATAGACATGAACGAGGGAAAAGTTTTCAAGATCATCACGTTTCTAACAAAACGACATTAACAATTTTAAAAAGATAGTGTTAGTACTTATACTAAATAATAACAGGAAAATAAATGAATTATATAGTTTATTAATTACTATTTTTTCAGCAAGACGATGGAATAATCTTGAACCAGCATGATGGTGAATAGTCAGAGCGGATCTATTATGTGCATTTGTAGAAATTAAGTTCTACAAAATTAATTAAGAATGCTAATTGTATTATATATACATATAATATAAAAAATGAATATAAATATCAATAATTAAAGGAAATAAATCTAGAATAGTATAGCCATTAACTCATTCACAGTTTTCAAATCCTCGCTACGGCCAAAGTCGAGGTCAAATTCATTCTAACTATAAATTAATTACGTCAAAAATATGATACGCTAATCTAGGTGAAAAAAATAAACTCTCAAAGTAAACTCACTAGCACACGACTCCGAATGTGCTCCTTAATCTCATTCTGCACATCTAACCAAGAGTGAACATAAAATGGAGCATAAGCTCGGACTACTGTGCTAATATAGGAGGAAAGCGTTGCTGCACTATCATCCACTCCTTCAGTGGAATTATTAGGAATTGTGACTTTCAGTTTGTTGTGCCTTCAGTTTTTCTCAAGTGAGATGCCGCGTGTATAGCCACGATTGCGACGAGCGGATGCATCAACTAATAGATAATAGTATAATTTGTATAGTTATATAGTTATTGAGACAAAAGTATTAATTATATAATTAATTATCAACGACATTTCCTTACTGGTAGGTGTCGATTGTGGATCGTTCTTTGTAGTATTAACTTCATCTTTAGGAACAGACTCCTCAGGTGGGAAGTCCTTAATGGGTTCGGGACTTGGACTTGGTGGATGAGACACATTTCTTCTTTGTCTTTTTGGTGGCATACTTGAAAATGATTATATAAATAAAAAAATTAATTAGAAGAAATTAATTTTAGTATAAAATTTTATAATCACCTATATGAATAAAGTTTTTAGTACTTTTAGTCTTCAACTTCGGATGTATTTTCTATGCTTGTTTCAGAATCTCTCTCTATAAATCTTTGTCATCATCATCAACCTCTTCTTCGTCCTCCTTATCCACTCCCCCCCCCCCCCCCCGCCGGATTCTTCTTCGTCTTTTTCTTTTGACTCTTCTTATTCTTTCTCACTTTCTTAAATTGATTGATCATTTAATACGGACGGGTCGAAATGGACGAGTGGGATGTCATTTCTATGTAAGGGGAGCAACTCGAGTGAACCGAGGTTAACGAATAAGTTAATACCCCCTCCATCTTCTTGGTAGGCCTCTACAATCAGAGTGTCATCTTCATCTCCACTATTATCGTAATCTGCACTCGTTCCTGCTTCATATGTATTTCAAGAGATAAATTTTTGTATGACTCGCCAAGTTATCTCTCCACTATCTTCATCAGCACTTTTCATTAGATCAATCAAGTAATAGATTTGAGTAGCTTGACAAGCCAATACGAATAGATCATCTTCGTACCATTTAGATGCAGTATTGACACTCGTAAAATGATTATTCCTATATGAAATTTCTAACGTACCCCTGTAAAACCACGAAATTGTCTACTAATTTCCTTGAACAAATAAGTTATATCTCAATCATCAAGATTATGAAATAAATCAAATACTTTAAAATAAATAATCAAACTTGCAAGACACAATGATTGGTTATGAAGGGAAACCCTTTAAAGAACCCTTTAAAGGTAAAACCCTACGGGGCAGCCAAACCCAAGAAAGTTAATCTTATTATTTGAAGAACAATTACAAGTAATAATCAATTACAAAACATTTGCAATTCGACTCTCTTACTTGCCTAGACAAACGACCCGTTTGTCTTCTATTGTAGTAGCAGCCAGAATCTCTGGCGATTTTCAAAGGTTGACTTCTCTTCTGGAACTCCAGAGGCTGAAATCCAATCGATGTTCCTTCACATTCAAAGCATGATCACACTTAAAAAGATATGAAAAATTCCATGAAAATTCTCAAGTAAATTTTCTCTCATAAATGCTCAGAATATCCTCTCTGAAATTCGTGGCTCAAAGTCCTTAAAAAGATTCAAAACTGAATCCCTTTAAATAGAAAGTCTGGAAAGAGTTCTAGTCACAGTAAGACTCCGCTAACGGTTAGCAACAGTCGCGAAAACGTGTTCCGACGGACTGCTAACATTTCGCGATAACATCTTCTGTTATTGACTAAACTCTGTTCAGCTTTCTTCTGGATAAATACAAATCTTCCAGAACTTGATTTTAACCTCAAAAACTTATCTAAACAACACCAAAGATTTCTAGATAGACTCAACATTGTTTAGATACAAATCAATACTTATTTTATATTCATCCAAATATAATCAAATAATGATAGGATAAACCTTATCATTCATCCAAATTTAATCAAATAATGATAAGATAAACCTTATCATTTGGTCATCTAATCCTAACCAATTTTTACCTTTACAATCTCCCCCTTTGGCAAATTGGTAACAAAACCAACTTGATGAATGTCTTGCATATACAATCTTCCCTTTGTCAGATATGTCACAAAACCAACTTGATGAATGTAGTGTGTACCTAAGACAAAAACAACCAGCAGACCAAGATCTCGTGAAAAAAATCTTAATACAGTAATGAGAAGAAATGACAGAGAACATTCTTTGAAACTAGTCTCAATAATAATCAAAGGTTAGATGTAATGTAAACCTACAAAAAAAGAGTGTTCTAGTCATCATCAATAACCATGTTCAATACTTAGTTCTCCCCCTCAATATTCTGCTGATCCCCCTAAAGTATATAGTTCTCCCCCTCAATATTTTGTTGCTCCCCTTTTCTATTTTCAGCAAATTCATTAAACTCCCACTTACTCAAACTCCCCCTAAATTTCACAATATCAAAATATTCCAATTTTCTCTTCCAATACTCCCCCTTTTTGTCACTAATCTGACAAGACACAAAATAGAATAAATATCACTTATGTGTGCCAAGATGAAGACACTAAGAAAGACATGATGAACAACTCCCATGTATCTCAATTTTTCATAGATTAAATGCACATGATGTATGAGCATGAATGTATGTTAAACAATGAGCAAATGATTGAGACAACTTGGTTGAGACAAAAAAACAAACACTTGGTGGGCATACCATGAAAACCGAATGACAAAGATCAAGAACCCAATCAAAAATCGCCTTCAATACATAAAATCAAACCATGTGAGTATATATTTCAGATTTTAAGATATTTCAGCCCCAACATCCAAACAACAATCAAAATCCCAATCTCCATATATGTAGGTGCCAATCCCTAGAACTGGAAGGAGAGAGATGTATTTGAATAAAATCAGAGTCTTACCATGATGGATTAGTGTACCAAACCGCTCAGAACCAAGACCTTAACAAGTGATGCGAAAAAAAAAGTAATGGCTAAGGCTTGCAGTTGACACTAGCGAGAGGATTTGTTTTGAGAAGATTTTGGAGAGGAGAATATGGGTGATCGCATATGTCATTCCCATGAGTGAGTCTTCCTAGAGTGCAGCTTAAAACTCTTAAGTGGCTCACATGCTAGGCACATGCTTTTCTCTCTTATACTTAAGTCCCTACCGAGACTTACTTCAAGAATCCCATTGGGGTTTATGCCACTTATTTCAAAACCAAGTGACAGACTTAAGACTCATATCAAATACTGACCATTTTTTTTTATATTTTATTTCTGTATTTATTTTATAAACTACAGTAGAAATAAAATCATAAAATATTGCAAAATATAGGGAAAAAAATTAAAATGATTTATATATATATATAAATAAGCGATAGGGCAAGTAACATGCTTATATGCATCTTAGTTCAAATATAGTGTAACTTACAAAAAAATTCAATAGAGTACACCTCTTATTTGCAACAATCACTCTAGATGTTCACTCCTCATAAGATCATCAATGTCAAAGTTCATGTGAGTGCGTGAGTGAGCAAACTTATATAAGGTAGCAACTCTTTATTTTATTTTATTTTTCTCAATATATTTTTATAATATTATCCATGAGTATATATATATATATATATTTTATAAATGCTCCCAAGAGATTGTCACTCACCTCAAAAGTCAAACTTTATACTAGGGCCTAGATACATGAGCATCTCCTCCTAACACTAGTTTGCACAATCCATTTTTTATATCAATTTTTGTTGCTCATCTTTTTCCACAATGATTAGAGCAACAATTCTTTCTATTAGGACTTAAGGAGATAGATCCGTGTAGGGTGGTTGTCTTTTTCCGCAATGAATTAACACTGACTTTTTTTATATGGATCAACTCTTTGTGTTTGGCAAGAGGAGAGCTCTTTATTGATGTACTAGGTTCAACTAGTATTAGTCAATTCAAGGTATGAACGCTCTCTTTGATGAGCATCTCATTAAATGATGTGAACTTTATATATAAAAAACATACATATAAGTTTCTCACTGTGCATTGAAAATGAACTTTGCTAAGATAATCCATAGGGTTAGTATGCACAAAGTAAATCACACAAAAGAGAGAGATACATAGGTTCAGGAATTTATTAAGTGAGAACACAAATGCTCAAATTTTGACATATCAAGCATGCACTTTCCTTAAAGAAAAGTTTTGAACCAAACCAGAATTTTTTTTTTTATATTATACTTTTCTTATTTAAAACTGAAAAATAGAAACATAAAACAAAACAAAAAAATAAAATACATGTCCTAGGCTAATGCAATAATATAAAGGATGCAAGAACATGCAAGTAGTCCTATCAATTAATGTGACATGGCATCTTCTTTGACCACCCACTTTGCTTTAAATTTTGGCCTATTCTTTTTATCAAAATCACTTTGTATGATCTTTTCTTTATTTTGAAAGCAAAAATTTGCTAGTTCACCAATTTTGAGATTTAAAAAATTGATTTGTTAACTAATATCACAAACTTAATTTTCTAGACTATTTCCTTTCTTTTTTAGATTTCTTTCGCATCCATTTTTCTTCACTTTATTCAAGTTAAAACAATTTGGCTTTATATGACCAACAACACCACAATAATGACAAGTAGGAATCAATCTACCATGCAGATTTTTTGAATAAACTGGCTTAGGTTCAGCATAATTTTGAAAACTCTTACCTTGACTTCGTTTAACAAAAATAATACATTTGGAAGTTATGGCAGCGGATGATGAGACCAGTTTTTCTTTCTCCTTTGAAGTCGTGTACCCTAGGCCAGTTCTATCACTACTTATCTTTTGAACACTCAACATCTCTTCTAATTTTGTATTGTTGCTTTTTCTTGAACCTTTTTCAATTCCTTTTCAAATGCAATTTTTTGATCCCTTAATCTTGCTATTTCAATATAAAAAATTTTGAATGCCTCAGCCAAGTTATTTTTCTCACTCTCCATGTGACGCCCCCAAATCCCCACGCCCGAACACGGGGAAATCGAGACGTCCAGATGGTGACAACCCGGGTCACCATCCTATCGACGGGTGCCAGGTGTGTGCGAAAGCAACATATGTGCACGAAGAAACACGTAGCGGATAACGAAAGTCATAACTAAGTACCAGAATTTTTCTTAACGTAATACAAGCTATTTAAAACATACATAGATAAAATATTACAAAAACACAAATACGGTTTTAAACCAAATATAAAACAAAGCATCAGCAACCCGGCGGAGCCGCATCCTCGGGCTCAGCCTCCTCCTCCTCCTCCTCGAACTCTGCACCAAAAGCTACGGAACCAAAAATGGTACCGCAGGTAAGTAAAACCCAAACACCACCAGATAAAAACACATAGAACTCAAATAACATGGATGCAAGAAAAACCAATGCACATGCCCCGCAAAACCACATTTTTTCCACGCACGCCAAAAACCCATTTGGCCCAATAAAAACATATTCTTAAAAACCACGCCTCGCCATTATCCCAGATAATGGCCCAAACCACCATTTTCCCAGAAAATTGATCTAAAGCCTCAAAACCAAAACTCGTCATTTTCCCAGAAAATGGTCCGCATCCGAAAACCATAAAAACAAACCGGTTATGCATGCACCATGATCTCCCCTAGGGATCATCCACACACCCTGGCTCTGTGCCACACCGCAGGTAACAACTAGGCATGTGACACCTAAACGAGCGATGCCCAGACTCGCGCCCTGCGCGTACTTGGCCAGGCCATCCTCTAGCCCTCGCCAGCGAAGGGCCACGGAGTCGGTGAGTAGAGCGATGCCCAGACTCGCGCCCCGCGCGTACCTGGCTGGGCCATCCTCTAGCCTCGCTCCTGTCGTCGCCCAGCGACAACTCAGGGGACGTCACTCAGTATTATCCACTCCCAAGTGACCAGAGGAACTCCACCGAGATAATAACCCATCCCGGCTTGGGCTCGTGAGACACACGCACCCGAAAATCCATTCACGTCAGCAAAACAGGGTTTCTCAAATAAAATAAATACACAAGCATGCGCTATGCAAATGCAATTATCAATGCTCCAAAACAAACAACCAACCATAAAACAATAATTCAAGCAACTTCGTCCTCCATCCATCCAACCCCGGAACTCCTCGGACTCAGTCCGGAATCAACCAACCAGCAGATTAATTAAATTGAAAGAGCAATATATATTTAAATCTGAAAATAGGGTTTGGAAAATACGTACAGCGCTATATGGCAATTTTAGAAAACACGCGGCGTTGCAAACGGCGCCGAAAAAGCAACGTCACAGTGAAAATTCACTGTGGCCGTGGGTTGTGAAAAACCCACTTTTGAACGGGGACAAACTAGAGCTTGGGATTGATAGGGAATGGTCTAGGGATGGTTGTGAAGCTATTGGAAGTGGTGGTTGGCCGTGGGTGGCGGCGGAATCGCCGGAAAGAGGCCGGATTTCCCAAAAAGGAAAGCTAGCTCGTGGGAGCTGTTCCGGTGGTCGTTGGAGGCCGGAAATGGGTGGGTTAGGACGGCAAGGGACCGGTGATGAAGTGGTGAAGAAATGGTGGCTGGAGGTGGAGCGACGGCGGCGGGAGCGAGAGAGAAGAGAGAGAGAGAGGCCGGGGGGGAGGGTCGAGCGGGAAAGAGAGAGGGAAAAAGAAAAGAAAGAAAAAAAAGAAAAGAAGGGAAAAAGAAAGAAGGAAAAAGAGAAAAAGGAAAAAGAAAAGGAAAAAGGAAAAGAGATGTAGGGAAAAAGATGAGGTCTAATCCTCATTCCGGGAAACAAAACTAAACCGCCAAAAAGAGATTAAAAACCACAAAACAACTAAAGGCAATAAAACACAACATCAAATAAATTAAAAACTAATTTTTTTTAAAACGCAATTAAATTAAAATAAATAACTAATATATTAAATAAAATAAAAACAACCATATCAGCGAAAAAAAACACTCAAAAACGGGTCATCACATCCTCCCCTCCTTAAAAACAATTTCGTCCTCGAAATTGCAGATCAACCACCAACTTAAAGCAAGCCACAAGTAAGCACATAAACCAACTGTGATCAAGATTAAGATACATACCTTCTCTATTCGAACAAGTACGGGTACTGCTCCCTCATGTCCGCTGCTCGCTCCTAAGAGAAGTCTTGAGCTAACGGATCTCCCCAAGCCACTTTAACCAAAGGTATCGTCTTGGACCTCAACTGTTGCTCCTTCCAATCCAAAATCTGCGACGGAACAACTTCATAAGTGAGATCCGGTTGCAATTGAATACCCGCTGGGTCGACGAAACGTGGCTCTTGCTGTCCAAAGCTCTTCTTCAGGGATGATATGTGGAAGACATCATGAACATCCCCAAAATAATCTGGCAAAGCAACTCTATAGGCGACGGATCCTACCTTTTCCAGAATCTGAAAAGGGCCGATATACCTCGGATCCAACTTCCTCTTCTTACCAAAATGCTTAACACCTCTCATGGGAGAGACTTTAAGGTAAACCCAATCACCAACTTCAAAAGACAACTCTCTCCTCCTGGTATCAGCGTAGCTTTTCTGGCGACTCTGAGCTGCCGCCATTTTGTCTCTGATGATCCGGACTTGGCTTTGCATTTCTTGAATTATTTCGGGTCCAATTATCCTACTCTCCCCAACTTCATCCCAACACAAGGGCGACCTGCACTTTCTCCCATAAAGAGCTTCATAGGGAGCCATCTGAATGGTCGCATGGAAGCTGTTATTGTAGGCAAACTCGATGAGCGGCAAATGATTTTCCCAACTCCCTTGGAATTCCATGACACATGCTCGCAGCATGTCTTCCAGGGTCTGTATTGTGCGCTCTGACTGGCCGTCTGTTTGCGGGTGATAAGCAGTACTGAACTTCAACTTAGTACCCAAAGCTGCCTGCAAACTCTTCCAGAACTGCGATGTGAACCTCGGGTCTCGATCCGACACTATACTCTTTGGTATGCCGTGCAGCCGCACTATCTCCTTGACATACAAGCGGGTCAACTTACCCAAAGAGTCGGTGTTATTAACAGGCAGAAAATGAGCACTCTTCGTTAACCGGTCCACAATCACCCAAACAGAATTCTTCCCACTAGGCGTTCTCGGCAAACCCACTACAAAGTCCATCGTGATGTCATCCCATTTCCACTCAGGAATAGGGAGGGGTTGGAGCATACCTGCAGGTCTCTGATGCTCGGCCTTTACCTGACGGCATGTGTGGCATTTCTCAACATATAAGGCGATGTCCTTCTTCATTCCATCCCACCAATAACTTTTCTTCAAGTCCCGATACATCTTTGTACTGCCGGGATGAACTGAATAAGGGGCCGCATGAGCTTCAGCCATGATCCGTTCTTTGAAATCTGAGTCCTTGGGGACCACTCTGCGATCTCGGAACCGAAGTATCCCATCGTTATCCATGCTATAATGCAACGGCCCTCGAGATTTTCTGACTCTTTTTCTGATGTTCAGTAGCTTCGGATCCTTTCTTTGGAGAGTCTTCAATTCTTCAAAATCATTTACCCGAATATCAAGAATTGAAGATAAAACCTCTTCTTGCTGCGAACTCTCTATAAGGAGCCTTCTCATCCCACAAAGCAACGAATCCATTTCTGACGGCTCGGCTTCATCGTCCAAATGTGACTTCCGGCTCAAGGCATCAGCAACTATATTAGCCTTCCCCGGATGGTACTTGATCTCACACTGATAGTCACTGATTAGCTCCAGCCATCGCCTCTGCCTCATGTTCAGATTTTTCTGGGAAAACAAATGCTTCAAGCTCTTGTGATCAGTAAATACCTCGCAAGCTTCCCCATACAAGAAGTGCCGCCAGATCTTGAGGGCAAAAACAATCGCAGCCAATTCTAGGTCGTGCGTCGGATAATTCTTCTCATGGTCCTTTAGCTGACGAGATGCATAGGCTACAACCCGTCCTTCCTGCATAAGGACACAACCCAAACCAAACTTACACGCATCACTGAAGACTACGAATGGCTTATGCGGTTCTGGGAGCGCTAACACTGGTGCTGTCGTCAACCTGTTCTTTAATTCCTGGAAGCTTCTCTCACATTTCTCTGACCAAACAAATTCTGTATTCTTCCGAGTCAAAGCTGTGAGAGGTCCGGATAGGCGAGCAAAACCCTCTACAAATCTTCGGTAATACCCCGCCAGCCCCAAGAAACTCCGAATCTCGCGCACTGTAGTCGGGCGCTGCCATGACAAAATGGCTTCTACCTTACTAGGATCAACAGCCACTCCGCCTCGGGAAATTACATGCCCAAGAAATTTAACTTCTTCCAACCAGAATTCACACTTGCTGAGCTTGGCGTATAGCTGGTGTTCTCTCAATCTCTCAAGTACCAGACTAAGATGATACACATGCTCTTCAACATCTCAGGAATAAATCAGTATATCATCAATGAACACTACCACAAAGGAATCTAGATAAGGTCGAAACACTCGGTTCATCAAATCCATGAAAGCTGCAAGGGCATTAGCTAACCCAAACGACATCACCTTAAATTCATAGTGTCCATACCTCGACCTGAAAGCAGTTTTAGGCACATCCTGGTCTCTGATTCTCAGCTGGTAGTATCCCGACCTCAGATCAATTTTAGAGAACACGGCTGCTCCTTGAAGCTGGTCAAATAAATCATCAATCCGCGGGAGAGGATATTTATTTTTGATGGTCACCTTGTTCAATTCCCGATAGTCAATGCACATACGGAGGGTTCCATCTTTCTTTTTAACAAATAAAACTGGTGCACCCCACGGTGACGTACTAGGCTGAATAAATCCCTTCTCTACCAACTCTTGCAACTGAGTCTTCAACTCTTTTAATTCAGCCGGTGCCATGCGATAAGGAGCTTTATGCACAGGAGCCGCTCCAGGTTCCAAGTCTATAACAAACTCCATCTCTCGCACAGGGGGTAGTCCGGGCAAGTCATCCACAAACACATCGGGGAATTCTTCCACAACTGGAATGTCTGCCAAGGACTTCTTCTCAGACGGCGTGGACACCATCTGAACCAAGAATGCATCCGCTCCCCATGTAATCTCTCTCCTTGCCTGAATCGCCGATATAATCATCGGCTTTTCTTTTAATCTACTCCCTGCAAATTCCAGACAATCACCATCTGGAAGCTGAAAGCTAATTATCCGACTTCTGCAATTAATACTCGCAGAATATCGGTATAACCAATCCATCCCAAGGATGATATCAAAACCCAACAGCTTGAACACCACCAAATCTGCATCCAGGAATCTTCCCTCAAAATTTAACGGGCATCCCAAGGCAACCTTGGAACACCACACCATCTCACCATCGGGTAGAGCCACTACCATAGCCTTCGGCAACGGTTCCGTGACCAAATTACACACCCGTGCAAACGTGGAAGACACAAACGATTGTGAAGCACCGGAATCAAACAAAGTACAAGCATAAAACTCATACAAACGGACTCTTCCTGAACCAAACACACAACCCATGAAATCCAAAAAGCAAAGAATAAACCAAAAACACCAAAAGAAATAAATCCAACTTAAAATTAAATTAATCCATACCTGTGATTACTCCAGCATCATGGGTCGCTGGTGCCTCATCATCCATCTCTCCGGGTGTGACAGCATAAACCCGAGCTTGCACTGTTTGTCTCGGGTTTGTTCTTCCACCGCGTCTACCTCCACGGCTTCCTTGAGCTGCTCTTGGACATTCTCGGGCAAAGTGACCCTACTGGCCACAATTATAACATCGAGCCCCACCAGAAGGGCACTCACCCACATGGGCTCTATTACAAACTCCGCATACAGGCACACGTCCTCCCATGCGAACACTTGAGGATGCTTGCGGTCGAGTCCCGGTCCGCTGAACAAATTTCTAAGGCGAACCCGAGCTGCTTCCTTCACCAGAAAAACTCCGCCTCTTATGCCCTGGAGGGGAGCCCATACTCAGATTGTTTTCTCGTTCCACCAGGGTGGCCACATCCACTAATTCCTGAAAAGTGGATATCCGATGGCTGACCACCATACGGCTTATATCAGGGCGCAGTCCCTCTTGAAAACGATCAGCTCGCATCTCCTCTGTGGCGATAAGGTGAGGAGCAAATCGCTCAAGTTCTATGAATCTCCGGGCGTACTGTTCCACTGTCGTGCCCCCTTGGACAAAATCTGAGAACTCTCTCGCCTTTTGCTTCCTTACTGATGCGGGAAAGAAGCGGTCATTAAACTCCTTCTTGAAACGTTGCCAGGTCACCGCAGCGAAAGATCCCAATTTTGATTCCAGCATCACTCTTTTGGTATCCCACCAATTAAACGCCGTGCCTTGCAAGAGATAGCTGGCGTAGAGTACTTGTTGCGCCTCGGTGCATCCACACACCTCAAAAGTTCTCTCCAGGTCCTTGATCCATTTTCCAGCTCGAAGCAGATCCTCTTCTCCAGTGAAGTGTGGAGTCCTATGCGCCAGGAAGCGCTCATAGGTGCACCCAGCTTGCACCATGCTGCTAGATCCTCCCGGGTAAGGCCAAGGCCCTCCCTGATATGGCCAAGGACCTCCTGGTTGCGGCCAAAATCCTTCTTGTTGCGGACAAGGCCCTCCTTGTGGCGGCCAGGGACCCCCTGGTTGTGGCCAAGGTCCCCCTGGTTGTGGCCAAGGTCCTGTCTGTTGAGGCCTATAAGTTTGCTGCATAAACTCCGTCATCTGCCGTATGGCTTGAGCTATGGAGACATCTCTTGATGTATTGTCCCGTGGCTCCTGAGTAGATTTCTTTGGCCTTCCCATCTTCCTGCCACCACAACCTTTGACCCCTTTTCAGAAAAACAAAAACAAATAAAACCAACCAACAAAACAGAACCAAAAACCAACACCACATCACACCAAAACAAAAGAAACAACTTGTAAAAACATAACTAAACAAATAAAAACAAATAAACAAAATCAAACAAATAAAACAACTGTACTTAACATAATTTTTAAAACACAACTTTAAAAAGCATTCTGGTACTTCCTACGGGACATGTGGTTTTACCCAGAGCCCAAACTGCTCTGATACCACCTGTGACGCCCCCAAATCCCCAGGCCCGAACACGGAGAAATCGAGACGTCCGGATGGTGACAACCCTGGTCACCATCCTATCGACGGGTGCTAGGTGTGTGCGAAAGCAACATATGTGCACGAAGAAACACGCAGCGGATAACGAAAGTCATAACTAAGTACCAGAATTTTTCTTAACGTAATACAAGCTGTTTAAAACATACATAGATAAAATATTACAAAAACACAAATACGGTTTTAAACCAAATATAAAACAAAGCATCAGCAACCCGGCAGAGCCGCATCCTCGGGCTCAGCCTCCTCCTCCTCCTCCTCGAACTCTGCACCAAAAGCTACGGAACCAAAAATGGTACCGCAGGTAAGTAAAACCCAAACACCACCAGATAAAAACACATAGAACTCAAACAACATGGATGCAAGAAAAACCAATGCACATGCCCCGCAAAACCACATTTTTTCCACGCACGCCAAAAACCCATTTGGCCCAATAAAAACATATTCTTAAAAACCACGCCTCGCCATTATCCCAGATAATGGCCCAAACCACCATTTTCCCAGAAAATGGATCAAAAGCCTCAAAACCAAAACTCGCCATTTTCACAGAAAATGGTCCGCATCCGAAAACCATAAAAACAAACCGGTTATGCATGCACCATGATCTCCCCTAGGGATCATCCACACACCCTGGCTCTGTGCCACACCGCAGGTAACGACTACGCATGTGACACCTAAACGAGCGATGCCCAGACTCGCGCCCTACGCGTACCTGGCCAGGCCATCCTCTAGCCCTCGCCAGCGAAGGGCCACGGAGTCGGTGAGTAGAGCGATGCCCAGACTCGCGCCTAGCACGTACCTGGCCGGGCCATCCTCTAGCCTCGCTCCGGTCATCGCCCAGCGACAACTCAGGAGATGTCACTCAGTATTATCCACTCCCGAGTGACCAGAGGAGCTCCACCGAGATAATAACCCATTCCGGCTTGGGCTCGTGAGACACACGCATCCGAAAATCCATTCACGTCAGCAAAACAGGGTTTCTCAAATAAAATAAATACACAAGCATGCGCCATGAAAATGCAATTATCAATGCTCCAAAACAAACAACCAACCATAAAACAATAATTCAAGCAACTCCGTCCTCCATCCATCCAACCCCGGAACTCCTCGGACTCAGTCCGGAATCAACCAACCAGCAGATTAATTAAATTGAAAGAGCAATATATATTTAAATCTGAAAATAGGGTTTGGAAAATACTTACAACGCTATATGACAATTTTAGAAAACACGCGGCGTTGCAAACGGCGCCGAAAAAGCAACGTCACAATGAAAATTCACTGTGGCCGTGGGTTGTGAAAAACCCACTTTTGAACGGGGACAAACTAGAGCTTGGGATTGATAGGGAATGGTCTAGGGATGGTTGTGAAGCTATTGGAAGTGGTGGTTGGCGTGGGTGGCGGGGGAATCGCCGGAAAGAGGCCGGATTTCCCAAAAAGGAAAGCTAGCTCGTGGGAGCTGTTCCGGTGGTCGTTGGAGGCCGGAAATGGGTGGGTTAGGACGGCAAGGGACCGGTGATGAAGTGGTGAAGAAATGGTTGCCGGAGGTGGAGCGACGGCGGCGGATCGGGGCAAAATCCGTGCAGCCTTTGGAGAGCTTTTCTGGCCAAACGGCCGGCCGGATGGGGGTGGTTTTCGGTGGGGAGGTGCGCCGGAGGAAGACGAACCGAACGGTACCGGCGGTGAGCCGCACGGTGGCCGGACGGCGGTAGATCGGGGGTGAGAGGTGTTCCGGCGTGAGGGAGAGAGAAGAGAGAGAGAGAGGCCGGGGGGGAGGGTCGAGCGGGAAAGAGAGAGGGAAAAAGAAAAGAAAGAAAAAAAAGAAAAGAAGGGAAAAAGAAAGAAGGAAAAAGAGAAAAAGGAAAAAGAAAAGGAAAAAGGAAAAGAGATGTAGGGAAAAAGATGAGGTCTAATCCTCATTCCGGGAAACAAAACTAAACCGCCAAAAAGAGATTAAAAACCACAAAACAACTAAAGGCAATAAAACACAACATCAAATAAATTAAAAACTAATTTTTTTTAAAACGCAATTAAATTAAAATAAATAACTAATATATTAAATAAAATAAAAACAACCATATCAGCGGAAAAAAACACTCAAAAACGGGTCATCACACTCCATATCAGTGAATTTATTGTACAGCTTCTTGTTAAGTTTCTTTAATTTGATCATTTCTTCACACACATCATTGTAAGTTTCTTGTAAACTCAACTCATGATCATTCACAACTAGAGCAATCTCCGAATCACTATTGTCATCATCACTTTTAGATTTTGGTAGCTCAATATCAGAAAAATCATTAACAATAGTAGAAAAAGTCACAAAAGTATTGTCATAATCAGATGATGAACTTGAAGGTTCAGATTCTGAACTATCACTAAGTATGACATTCAATATTTTTCCTTTACTTTTCTTAAAATTTAGACATTCAATTCTTATATGACCATAACCAGAACATTCATGACACTTTACTTTATCAGATTTTTCTTTATTCCACTTTTCAAAATAATTTTTCTTTGCAGAAAATTCTTTACCTCTTTTTTTCTTTCCACTATACTTTTTATTAAACATGAATATTCTGAACTTTCTTACTATGAGATCTATATTCTCATTGTTAAGATTTTCTTCATTAGAAAAATCATCTTGATCCTCTTTTACTATTTTGAGAGCAATGAACTTACATTTTCTTGGTTGAAGAAGTGAGGATTCATATGTTTGTAAGGAACCGACTAGCTCTTCAACCTTTATTGTATCCAAATCCTTACTTTTCTCAATGGTAGTAACCTTAGGCCGAAATCTTTCCGGTAGAGATCTCAAAATCTTCCTCACGATCCTTGAATCCTCAACCTTCTCACCGAGATTAAACCTGGAATTCACAATATCATTCAGTTCAACATAAAAATCATTAAAATTTTCGTCTTCTAACATTTTAATCTCTTCAAATTTTGAGGTTAGCATATGCAATTTCGAATTTTTTTACTATTCTTGTGCCTTCATGTGTAACCTCCAAAATATCCCAACCTTCTTTAGTAATCTCACACATGGAGATTCTTTTAAAGTCTTCGGGGGATATAGCCATGAAAATAGCATTAAGTCATTTGCTATTCAAATTGCAATTGCTGATTTCATCTTTTGTCCAAGCATCTATAGATGTCTCGGGTTTAGTACATTCTCATTCAACCGAATGCCATACATGTTCATCCAAAGACTTGAGAAAAGTCCTCATACGAACTTTCCAATAAGCATAGTTTTCCCCATTGAAGTATGGTGGAACGTATAATGATGTCGACATGATCTACAAGGGCACGGATCACACTCGAATGAGTGAATCATGCTCTGTTACCAATTGAAATTCCCAACGTACCCTTGTAAAACCACGAAATTGTCTACCAATTTTTTTGAACAAATAAATTAGATCTCAATTAGTAAGATTATGAAACAAATCAAATACTTTAAAATAAATAATTAAACTTGCAACACACAACGATTGGTTACGAAAGGAAGCCCTTTAAAGAACTCTTTAAAGGCAAAACCCTACAGGGCAGCCAAACCCAGGAAAGTCAATCTTATTATTTGAAGAACAATTACAAGCAATAATCAATTACAAAACCTTTGCAATTTGACTCTCTTACTTGCCTAAATAAACGACCCGTTTGACTTCTACCGCAGTAGTAGCCAGAACCTCTGGCGATCTTCAAATGTTGATTTCCCTTCTGGAACTCCAGATGTTGAAATCCAATCGGTGTTCCTTCACACTCAAAGTATGATCACACTCAAAAAGATATGAAACACCCCATGAAAATTCTCAAGTGAATTTTCAACATAAATGCTTAGAATATCCTCTCTGAAATTCGTGGTTCAAAGTCATTAAAAAGATACAAAACCAAATCCCTTTAAATAGAAAGTCTGGAAAGAGTTCTAGTCACAGTAGGACTCTGCTGACGGTTAGCAACAGTCGCAAAAACGTGCTCCGATGGACTGCTAACATTTCGCGATAACATCTTCTGTTGTTGACTAAACTCTATTCAGCTTTCTTCTAGATAAATACAAATCTTCCAGAACTCGATTTTAACTTCAAAAACTTATCTAAACAATACCTAAGACTTCTAGATAGACTCAACATTGTTTAGATACAAATCAATACTTATTTTACATTCATTCAGATATAATCAAATAATGATAAGATAAACCTTACCATTCATCCAAATTTAATCAAATAATGATAAGATAAACCTTATCATTTAGTCATATAATCCTAGCTAATTTTTGCCTTTACACTATATATCGAAACTCGACCACCGCCTAGATCCTACCAATCACATTTAAAGAAATGTTATAGACCCACCCAGATATTTCAATATGATAATATCACAAATGACACAATAATAATCAATATCATCTGTTCCATGACTCCCCTCAACTAACACACCATAGTTTTGAGTCTTTCTATTACATACACGGTCCAGAGTATGGAATCTATAACCTCAAACCGTGCATGCAGTGTATCGAAGTGCTCTATTTGAGGGACCACGAGCCAATGCATACAATTCAAAAGAGACTGATCCAGGATCACGAGCACGTTATTCCAAAATCTAACAATTGAAATAATGTTATTTATTAAATATTACCTAGAGTTAAAACTTTCATAATCCAACATATTATATAGAGTTTAGTTCATACACGTTCAAACCATCCAGAAAATTCTTCCTTATGTCTTGCCACTATATTCTCTACGCCTTTCATCTTAAGTTTGTCTATGTGCTCACTGTATATAAGTGCAAAATAATATTATTTTTTAGAACAAAAGTTATAGTTAACCTCATTGAAACTAGAATTATTTGAACCTTTTACAATGACATACCTAAGATAGTGATTAATCTCCCAAAAATTATTTAGCATGTACCACCGAACTTTACCCAACTCTGTATCAAGTAAATCATAACCCATTTGTGCACCCAAGGGTCGTACATTCTAAGAAAACACTGATAGCTCACGAGGAGGAGGAGCAACAAGATCAGCATTTTGCTTTTGATGATTAAATCATGTCTCAACACCACGAAGATATAATGAGAAAAATGTTAATCATTCATCGTGTCTATAGGCCTCTGCTATTGAACTCTCAGCTCTGGCTTTATTCCCAACAGTGCGCTTCAGTCGACCCAAATATCTTTTAACTAGATACATCCAACGAAACTGCACCTGTGTACTCAACATTATCTCCCGGGATAAATGTATTGCTAAATGGACCATGACATTAAAAAATGATGGTGGAAAGATCTGCTCGAATTTACATAGTATAGTAGCAATGTCTTCTTCCAGTTTTCGCAGCATATCTCGATTTACTACCCGAGCACACAAATCCTTAAAAAACATACACAGTTCGGTTATGGCTACACGTACGGTGGATGTTAGCTTCCCACAAATTACCACCGGTAATAACTTCTGCAAAAATACGTGACAATCATGACTTTTCAATCCACCAATTTTCCAGTCATTAGGGCTCACACATCTACTAATATTTGAAGCATAACCATCTGGCAACTTCATACCTTACAACTATTTGCAAAAGTCCATCCTCTCCTCCCTTATCATCGTAAAACATGCATGCGGCATGACCACTCTATTACCTTTCACCCATAGATGCAGATTATGTTTAATTCTCATTCTCTCAAGATCTTTCATCGTCTTAATCGTATCTTTCATCTTTATATTAATGCTCATTAATGTATCCAATATATTATCACAAATATTCTTCCCTATGTGCATTACCTCCAAACTATGTCGCAACATGCAAGACGACCAATGCGGCAAGTAAAAAAAATACTACGCTTTGTCCAATTCAATTCTGTTACGCCTCGTTTTCTCTTGTTCTTTCCCCGACCTTTGCTAAAATTGTTCACTCCCACATGTACCAATTATTCCAGTATCTCTTCCCCAGAGAACTCATTTGGCGCAATTCTATCCTCTATGCGCCCATCAAACTTAGCGCATTCTATTCTTCATGCATGGTTTGCTGGTAGATAACGTCGATGACCCACGAAACACAACTTTTGAGAATATTTTTATCACTTACTAGTAATTTCTTTATTACACATTAGACACACTAACTTCCCTTTAGTACTCCAGCCGAAAAGATTCCCATATGCTGAAAAATCATTTATCGTCCACATTACCACAGCATACATTTGAAACGTTGTCGACGTGGATGCATCATAAGTTGTGACGCCTATTTTCCATAACTCTTTCAGCTCTTCAATCAACGGTTGCATATATACGTCAATGTCATTCCCAGGTGATCTCGGGCCAGGGATAAGTAAAGTTAACAAAAAGTTGGGCGCCTTCATGCACCTCCATGGTGTAAGATTGTACTGAATCAATACTACAAGCCAAGTGCTATAACTTGTACTCATATTCCCAAAAGGGTTGAATCCCTTAGTTGTGAGTCCTAGGCGCACATTCCGAGCTTCTATCCCAAACTTTGGATACTGATTATCGAAAGATTACCATGCAAGTGAGTTAGCTTGGTGCCTCATAAATCCATCATTATTAACTCTTTTCTCCTTGTGCCACTTCATATTGTGAGCTGTTTTCTTACGCATGTATAATCTTTGCAACCTATGTCTCAATGGGAAATATCGCAAGACCTTAACCGGCACGCTTTTCTTATCCTTCCACCCCGACTCTCCAAATACAGGACATACTTGTTTCTCCTCGTTCTCCTTCCAAAATAAAACACAATCATTCTTGCATGCATATATGGACTTCTGCTCAAACCCTAATCCCTTTCTCAACTATTTCGCTTCATAAAAGTTCTTCAGCAATGCAGACCCTTCGGGAAGCACCTCGTTAAATAAGTCTAATACCATGTTTATTGCTTTCGTTGACATCCTACACAATGACTTAATGTGAAGTAATTGCACAATAAACAACATTTTGGAATGTTTTGTATAGCCTGGAGAAAACTCGAGCTTTGCATCTTCCCACATTGCAGCAAAATTTTCAAAATCAGTCCCTCGGACACTTGAGGTACTGTCATTAACGTCATCCATAAACATCCCAGCTCCAATGTCACTCAACATCTCCTCCATCTCATCTTGCTCATAATCATCATCCACGTGCCGCAAATAATTCGGATGACCGAATAATCCATCTGCTGATTGTGCATACGGCTCACCATGCACTACCCATCGAGTATACCCCAAATTCATACCGTTCACAAATATATGATTTTCAGTTTCATTCAACCATATCGCACACAAATTTTTGCAACCTCAACATGGACACTTAATGTAACTACAACTATCAGCAGAGACCCTTGCAAAATCAATGAAGGTTCTTACTCCACGCGCATAGTTTATGTAATCTTTTCCAAGTCTATCGCCTAGATGCATCCAACTTTTATCCATTTCTAAAAACATCTATTTATTAGTAACACAGTATACTATAATACACATGCATGTCATGCTCTAATTCAAACTGCTCTTTCGATATGGTAGTTGATCCTATCCCATTCAAGATTATATTATCCATATTGCATATATTATGTCACTCTACTATTTTCCAAGTCAGTAGAAATTTCAGTAACACCTCTCCATAGTTCTCCAATTATACATGTTCACATAGAAGGATTGTGACCCTACGAACAGTATACCCGAAAAACAATAAAGGAAGACACCGAGACTTCATACTAAACTTGTTTAGTAGGAATAACAAGAATGTACAATACATATAATATAATCTCAAACTGTCCACATTGGACAATTCAGGAATTAGTATACACCTAAATGTATACTAATTTCCAAACGGGTCTAAGGTTATTTATGCGATGTCACACAATATCTTACAAAAAACACTACAAACAAATTTTTCCATGTTGTTTGAATTAACAATGTCAAATAAATATAGTAGTGTTATATTGTTACACAAATGCTTAGATAGAAGAATATACTCACACACTACCTTTCTTGTAGAGAATGGTTGAGAATTACCTTAAAGAACATGTCTAAATTTATGTCCAATTACTTAACTGTCACAAACTATCCGACCTTAACAACTCTCAAGGCCGGAGGGAATTTAAAAGTCAAGTAACTTGATAGACATTTCTTCAAGATAATTCTGAACCATTATCTACAAGACGGGAAGCTTGTAAGCATATTTACAATATCTCTCTCTAGTTTAACAAAATAACAAAACTATTTGTTTGACATTGTTATTATAGTTAAAAAAATATATATATTTTTTTGTTAATATATAATTGTTATTAAATTATAATTGATAATTATATAATTATAATTAATGCTTATATTTATATATAAATATATATTTGTTATTATATACTAATTATTATATAATTTTAGTTGCTATTATTAGTAAATAATATTTTAAGTTGTTACTTTTTATAAATAACAATGTTATTGATTGTTATTATACAATTTAAACACTTATTTATTGATAATACTTTCTAAATTTTAATTGTTATTATATAGAAAGTATTTGTTATTATATAGTTGTTATTATTAATATATAATATAGTATTATACTATATATTTGTTATTATATAATCGTAATTAAAGATTGTTATTGATAATATTTAATTTTTATTATATATATTTGATTATAATTGATACTGATATTTATTTCTTATATAGTATAATATACTATATACTAGCTTATAATATGCTTAGAGATTGATAACCCTTAAGTTATAATTGATAATTATATAATTATAATTAGTGATTAATTGTATATATATTTGTTATTATATACCAATTACTATATAATTTTAGTTGCTATTATTAGTAAATAATATTTTTAGTTATTATTTTTTATAAATAACAATGTTATTAATTGTTATTATACAATTTAAATATGTAATATTGATAATACTATATATTTATATATATATATATATATATTTGTTATTATATAATACTTATTATACTTATTTTAGTTGCTAATAAAAAAAAATTACATATATAACATACACAACATATTACACAACATATGCTTAAAAAAATATAACATACACAAAAATCACTCAATATGCTTCAAAAAAATACACACTTCTAAAACACATAAATTTTAATAATAACCATACACATGTCAATCATTCTTTCATTTTAATTCATGCTATAACACAACTCATATCACAATATATATATATATATATAATTCATCAATATCCAATTCAAACATGTTCACAATATATAAAATCAAAAGAATATTTCCCCCATACAATATTATACCCTAATCTAATTCATCAAGATCCCCAATCAACTCACATTATACACATAAAAAATTTCACTTTTATCCAAAATAAAATCACAAAAAAATGTAATAATAGAGTTTAATATATATACCTTGTGCTCACAATATCCTCCTCTTGCAAATCACAAATTTTCAACAAGTCACAACAAACAATCCTTCAAAAAAATCACAACACTAGCTAATTAAATACATAAAAAAAAAAAAAAACATTGGCAAATATCATGTAAATTGTAAATACATTCGAAGAAAAATATTTTACCTTACTTTCCTTTGGGACAAAAAAAAAAATATACACAAAATCTCTCCCTAACTCAATCTAACCCTCTCTCACTCTAACACTCTCTCACTCTAACCCTCCATCTCTCCCTCTCTCCCTCTAAATTTTGTATCCCTCTCTCTCTTTCACGCACGGGATCAAAGCAGAATGAATGTGCTTTCCTGTGTGTGTAATTTTTATATTCAACTTGTCTAACACTAAACGTTTGGACGCTCATTAATTTACATCCGAACGTTTAATTCTCCAGTGAACGTAAATAATTTAACGTTCGAACGCTAAGTTATCCCTTCCAAATATTGTACAATACGTTCGAACGTTTAATTATCCTGCCCACGAAGATAATATAACGTTCGAACGTAATAAATACTACGTTCGAATGTTTTAGAATTCCAAAGATTAAGAGGAAAAAATCCCGCCACTTTTTCACTTACGTTCGGATGTATATCGTGTATGTTCGAACATATTGAGGAAAAAATATGTTATTTTTATATATGATATTATATAATATCATGTAAACTCAATTTTGATATATTATATTAAACAATAATCAATATTAATAGTATATTATATTATACATATATATTCTATATATTTTACAATATTATATATGATATTATATATCATGTATATATATAGTTGAAATATATAATATATTTTATATATTATAGTAGTAGACTATATAGTGCACGAATGTGCACGAAGAAACACGCACCCGATAGCAAAGTCATAAACTAAGTACCAAAATTTTTTTTAGTTTAATACAAAGTTGTTCAAAACATACATAATAAAATATTGCAAACTACAAATATAGTTTCAAATCCAACAACATGGCATGAACTCCAACTCAAAACTCCGGCGGAGCCACATCCTCGGTCTCAGCCTCCTCCTCCTTCTCGATCTTTGCATCAAAATTTACGTTACCAAAAATGGTGCTGCAGGTAAGTAAGATCCAAACGCCACTAGATAAAAGCGTATTAAAACTTAAACAATATGTATAAAAGAATGCAAATGCACATGTCCCACAAAAACCACATTTTTTCTACGCAGGCCAAAATTCCATTTGGCCCAAAAACATAACCTTTAAAACCAGTCCTCGCCATTATCCCAGATAATGGTTCAAAACAAACCACCATTTTTTCAGAAAATGGATCACATAGCGTCAAACCAAACCTCGTCATTTTTCCTAGAAAATGGCCCATAACTAAAACCATAAAACCGATCCAATTATTGCATGCACCATGATCTCCCCTAGGGATCATCCGCACACTCTGGCTTCTGTGCCACACCGCAGGTAACGTCTACGCATGTGACACCTAAACGAGCGATGCCCAGTACTCACGCCCAGCGCGTCCCTAGACCAGGCCATCCTCTAGTCCCCGCCACTCTAGGGACCACGTAATCGACACGACAGCGTTACCGTATCATGCTATCCGATCGTCGCCCAGCGACAACCCAGGGGATGTCACTCAGTATTATCCACTCCTGAGTCACCAGATGAGCTCCATCGAGATAATACCCCATCCCGACTTGGGGTCGTGATACACATGCACCCGAAAATCTATTTACGCCAACAAAATATGATTTTTCTCAATTTAAATAAAATGCACGTGAATGCACCATGTAAATGCAACCTCAAGACACAAATAACCAACCAATCACAAATCAACAAACCAACCAACTCCGTCCTCAATCCATTCGACTCCCGAACTCTTCGGACTCAATCCGGAATCAACCAACCAGCAGTCAAATAAATATTGTAAGAGCATAATATATTTAAATCTGAAAGTAGAGTTTGGAAAATGCTTACAGCGCTATAAGGTATTTTTGGAAAGCTCTCGACGTTGCAAACGACGGAGAAAAAACAACGTAACAGTGTATTTTACACTGTGGCCGTGGGTAGTAAATTACCCACTTTCGAACGGGGACAAACCAAGATACAAAATTGATAGGGGAAGGCCTTGAGATATTTATGAAGCTAAAGAAAGTGAGCTTTGGTCGTGGGTGTGGTGGAAACGGCGGTGGGAGCGCCCAAAGGGGCTGAACGGAGTTGAGCTCGTGGGAGCTGCTCTGGCAATGGATCGAGGCTGAAATTGGATGGGTTAGGACGGCAAGAGGTAGAGGAAGAAGTGGTGAACAGATGGTGACCGGAGGTGGAGTGACGGCGCCAGAATCGACAAAACGCCATGCGGAAAGAAGGGGCTGTAGGAGGCTAATGGCGGCTCAGATGGAGGAGATTTTTGGTGGGGGTATTCACCGGCCGGAGGGAGACCGAACGGTGGGGGTGGTGTTGGCCACGTCGGCCGGCGACGGCGGGTCTGGGTGAAGAAGGCTGACGGCGACGAGAGGGAGAAAGGGAGCTGCTGTGCGCGCACGGGAAGAAGAGAAAAAGAAGAAGAAAAAAAGAAAGAAAGAAGAAAGAAAAAGAAAGAAAAAAGAAAAAGGGAAAGAAAAAGAAAAGAAAAAAGAAAAAGGGAAAAAGAAAAGATGAGGGAAAAGAAATGAGATTCAGTCCTCACTTCCAGAAACCAAAAACTGATCTGCCAAAAACGATTTTAAAACCATAAAACGACTAAAGTAAATTAAACACCACATCAAATAAAATAAAAACCAATTTAAAACACAATAATTTAAAATAAAGAACATATATATTAATTAAATTAAAAACACTCCTTCAGTGAAAATACACGTAAAAACGGGTCTTCACAACTCCCATCTCTTAATGCTTTTAAAATTGTTGAAATAGATGCATCCGATCTTGGTTATGGAGGAATTTTCAAATAGAAATAATCAAATGAAAAAGAACAGATTATTCGATTCCATTCAGGATGCTGAAATTCCACTCAAAAGAATTATAGTACTATTAAAAAAGAAATTTTAACTATTGTATTATGCATTTCTAAATTTCAAGATGATTTGTTGAATCAAAAGTTTTTACTTAGAAGTGATTGTAAATCAAACAAGGAAGTTTTAATTAAAGATATGTTAAAAACTTGACTGCTAAACAAATATTTGCAAGATGGCAAGCTATTTTAAGTATTTTTTATTTTGATATTGAACATATTAAAGGAGATTCTAATTCTCTTCCTGATTTTCTCTCCTGAGAATTCTTACAGGAAAAATCATGTCTTCCTCAAAGTCCAAAGTGAAATCCAAATCCTCCTATGCCAAACCACATTCTCCTTCTTATTCTTCACCCTGTCCTTCCGCCATGCCAAAACCCTATACAGTACTATGGACATTACCACAAAACATTAGGCCATCCTATAACCCATTTTCACCATTATCCTCTCTAAAATTACCTACATACTCAAAAGTTGTTTCTTTTTCTGGTTCTACTCCTTCCCAAATTATCAATCCTCCACTATTATTTCAGCCTTCTGCAACTCTCATTATTTTCAAAACCTATTGGCATCCAGTCTTTCCTATTGAATCAGAATTACAGCATTTATTTTACCCTTAAAAATTGCTTGATGCTTTTCTATTACCAGATTGGCATTATGTTCCCCAAAACATTACTAAGACCCAGAATTTTTATGAATTTATTTTAGTAGACACAGATTCTATTATTATTTTTGAAATCCCCTGTTTTCTACAATCTTAACATTCTCCACCTGTAACTTCGATTATTGCATTCCACAAAATTATTATTAAACAGGTTCTTACTTTAGAATAGTAGGAAAAAAGCCCATATCTGACAAGAAGATTTTCTTAGCCATATGATTCTCCCTATTTTGATTATTATAATTATTAGCAAGCATGAAATAAAACATTCTTAAGACAAAACAAGAAGTTGTGTCATTCCTGGTTTCTCCATTTTGACAACTACAGGAAATTAAAACTCTCCCACGATGGTTCCTATTATGGTGGGATCAGTTTGGACCAGAATCTCTCATTCTTCTCCACTTCTCCAGGAGAGTCTTCAGCCTTTTACATTACAAAATGATTATCTACCTTCATTATCACACTGTCCACCACTTCTCATTTTATTCCTTAAAACCAAATTAAACTGGATTATGAAGTGAGAATATGTCAGTAAATCTCATCCTTCTCTCAAAAACATTATGTTCTTGGCCCGGCAAGTTTCTATAAAATGGTGGGAAAAGTACAATTATGATCATGTTGTAAAAATGCTTCGAAGATTACCAAGTCCCCTGAGGTTCTAGTTCAGAGAAGCAGATTCCAAACTCAATTAGCAACAATTACCAATAAAAAGGATTTGAAATTATTAGTTGAGGCAATGTCACAAGTCTCAGACAGTGATGAAGAAGAAGACCATCAAGTCAGATCATCTCCAGCACAGCAGACAACATCATCGCCACTACAACAAGCCTCTCCCTCTTAATAGGCTTCTCATTCTCATGACAACTCACCATATTATCCCTTGCAGATGATAGATTCTCAGGATCCATTTGAACTGGAACTAGCAACTTATGACCCTCAGATTATGTAATTCCAAAAGATTATTGTCCTTTTGCCCATTATCAGAACACTGTTCAAGATACCCATCAGTTAAGAATCATCCAGTTGTCTATTTACTGTTTAGCCACCCGCGTTTAAGAAATGTAGCCGCCTATTTACTGTGTATAGTTATTGGAGTCACTGTACATGTCAGTAATATTATTGTAAGTTACTGTTTTGGTGCCGATAAATAGGCAGTTTGTAAGGAAAGACATTCAGAATTTTCCATCCAAAGCCATTCCCAATCCTTCTCTCTCTCGTCACTCTCAAATACTCTCTCTTGTAAACTCGTTTTCATGTCTCCTACCTTTCAATCACTTGAGAATTAATCTCCTTGTAAGTATTATGTTTTTAATGAAGTTGATTTTATCGTATATTGTTCTTTACTTTTATTCATGCATTAAGGATGGTTGTACCACTTGCCCTTATTTTCTGAACTTCATACATTTGATTACTAATATTTATTCTATTATATATTAATTATATTATATTATATATCCTGGTATACATAGTTGGTATTAGAGCCAACGGTTATTATATTATATAGTATATATATATCTTATTGTTATTATATTATATAGAACCTCAGGGGCCTTGGTAATCTTTTAGAATATTTTTACAACATGATCATAATTGTACTTTTCCCACATTTTATAGAAACTTGACGGGCCAAGAACATAATATTTTTGAGAGAAGGATGAGGTTTAATGACATATTTCCACTTCATAATACAGTTTAATTTGGTTTTAAGAAAATGAGAAGTGGTGGACAGTGTGATAATGAAGGTGGATAATCAATTTGTAATGTAAAAGCCTGAAGACTCTCATGTAGAGGTGGAGGGAGAATGAGAGATTTTGGTCCAAACTGATCCCACCATAATAGAAACCATCGTGGGAGAGTTTTAATTTCCTATAGTTTGTCAAAATGGAGAAACTAGGAATGACACAAATTCTTATTTTGTCTTAAGAATGTTTTGTTCGATGTTTGCTGATAATCATAATAATAAAAATAGGGAAGATCATATGGTTGAGAAATCTTCTTATCAGATATGGGCTTTTTCCCCACTATTCTAGAGTAAGAACCTATTTAATAGTAACTTTGTAGAATGCAATAATCAGAGTTGCAGGTGGAGAAGGCTGAGATTGTAGAGAATAGGAGATTTCAGAAATAATAATAGAATTTGTGTCTGCTAAAATAAATTCATAAAAATTCTGGGTCTTAGTAATGTTTTGAGGAACATAATACCAATCTGGTAATAGAAAAACATCAAGCAATTTTTGAGGTTCAGATAAATGCTGTAATTCTGATTCAATAGGAAAGACTGGATGCCAATGGGTTTTGAAAATAATGGGAGTTGCAGAAGGCTGAGATAATGGTGGAGGATTGATAATTTGGGAAGGAGTAGAACCAAAAAAAGAAACAGCTTTTGTGTGTAGGTAATTTTAGAGAGGATAATGGTGAAAATAGATTATACGATGGCCTAATGTTTTGTGGTAATGTCCCTGGTACTATATAGGGTTTTGGCGTGGTGGAAGGACAGGGTGAAGAATAAGAAGGAGAATGTGGTTTGGCATAAGAGGATTTGGATTTCACTCTAGACTTTGAGGAAGACAAGATTTTCTCTATAAAAATTCTCAGGATAGAAAATCAGGAAGAGAATTAGAATCTCCTTTAATATATTCAATATTAAAATAAAAAATACTTAAAATAGCTTATCATCTTGCAAATATTTGTTTAGTAGCCAAGTTTTTAACATCTTTAATTAAAACTTCCTTGGCTGATTTACAATCAATTCTAAGTAAAAACTTTTGATTCAAAAGATCATCTTGAAATTTAGAAATGCATAAAACAATAGCTTAAATTTCTTTTTTAATAATACTATAATTCTTTTGAGCAGGATTCCAACATCCTAAATGGAATCGAATAATCTGTGCCTTTTCATCTGATAAGTTTTGTTTCAAAATTCCTCCATAACCAAGATCGGAGGCATCTGTTTCAACAATTTTAAAAGTATTAGGAGATGTGAGTCCTAAGCATGGTAATTTCTTAACATGAGCCTTTATTTGTTTTATAACATTTGTATGTTCCTCTGTCCATGGAGGTGGATTCTTTTTTAATCTTTTGAATAATAGTTTACATAACGGTGTAAGTGCTTGATAAAAATCAGCAATATAAGTTAGACTTCTTAGAAATCTTTGTAGTTATTGCTAATCCTTTATTTTACCTGGGAATTTATTAGCAAATTCTATGGCCCTACTTATATACTATATTATAGTTATTATATATTAGTACTATTATATATACTATATATTAATATATAGGTATTATATATAATATATTATATATTATAATATATAAGTTAAATATATTATATAATGTATAATATGTTAGCATGTCCGTGATTAATGTTCGATCGTATTTATGTAAACGTTCGAACGTTAACTGTATATAAACTCTAACTCGACGGCTTTCCTTCTCATTCACTCCGAACGTCACAATCTCCACCACTCACGCCAGCGCTGCCACCATCATACGTCACCGCAACCGTCACAAAAAGGTAATGTACCCTCCTCGTAGAGTATTTTTGTCCAATTTAATCAGTGGGTTTGAAAAAATCGAAACCCACCATATAAGCTGGATTTTCTTCTTGATTTTCTGGCCTCCATTGGTTGCAAATGGGTAAAATACCACCGTAGAAACATTTCTTGTAGCGTATAGATCATTTTTACTGTGTTTTGCCCCGAAACATTGGTTTCAAAGTTTTTGGAAATGGTGAGTTGACTCAGCCATTCTATCTTGTAACGTTCGAACATTACCATGAAACGTTCGAACGTTACCATGAAACGTCTGAACGTTACGTTGTAACATGCAAACGTAAATTGTAACATTCAAACGTTTTTATCCAATGTTTGAATAGTACGTTGGATAAATCGTTTGAACGTAAACCGTTCATCTTCTTCGGTTAGAAAAAAGGTTCGAACGTGTGACGTTTGAAATTCATTACGTCCGAGCGTTACATTTTAATGTTCGAGCGCAAATACCAGATCCATTCGACTTTTTATCGAACTTTTGAAGATGACATTGGATAAAATGTCTGAACGTAAAATAAATGTTTGAACATAAATCTTATTACGTGCAAATGTTTTGTAGATCTGATTTATGGTCGAATGTTTATCTAATTACATTCGATTTTATGTGTATAGAATTTACGTTCGAATTTACATTCATTTTACATTTGGAAGTAAATTTGTTCTGATTATTTAGCTATCATCGTTCAAATGTTAATCGTTTACGTTTGAATTCCTTAAGTTACGTTTGAACGTACAATCATTGTACATTCGGACGTAAACTGTTTCTAATTATGTGAAATTTTATCATTCGAACGTCAATTAATTGACATTCAAACGTATTTCCATTAAATTTAATTTATATTATTTCATCTTATTATTATTATTTTGGGTATTGAAAAAGTGGAATTGTTTATTATATTTACTGTCGAAATTATGTAAATTTATAATAATAATATGAAAAGTTTGTGTATAATTCATATATGTCGTAATATGCATATATATGTAATTTTAATGATTTTTTTAAATATTTTTTTCTAGTATTTTTTTAAGGATATGGCTCACTATATGACAACCAAGGAACGAGGGAGGGATGGAGGCAATCCGGACATTGCTCAGCTGGGGGCACGAACAGTTATGGGTAAACGAGAAATACTTATTAATGAGTTTGATGGCCTCAGTTGGGAGCGGAAGACGCTGAGAGACGTATTCGTCACGAGAGGCTGGGGCCCAATATGCACATTGAGGGGAAAGATTTACCCCTCAATGGTTCAAGAGTTTTACATTGGGATGGCCACCATGCCTAACGATGCATCCTCCCATACCCTCACTGTATGCGGTGTACAGTTTGAGTTTTCAACCAATGTTATCGCCGAGTTACTCCAGATTCCACGTATACTACTTGAGGCGACAGCTGCTTAGGCTCGTGACACAATAGCTGCATTTACTCTGGGCACATTTGAGGCAGATCTAGTTACTTATGCTTCATCTACGAGCCCTGTTGACACTATGCCCGGTCATGAGGAAGATCGACCCTAGGGCAAGGATATTGCTCCTAGGGTTGGTGATGACGAGCGGGATCAGGATTTCTACATCCTCACCTGCAAAGACCGTACGAAGCTCGATAGGCTGAACACCTTCAGCCAAAATCAGCTGCTGCCTTTCTTTCGCATGTTGCAAATTTTTTGTTGCAACAAATGTAGACCCTATGGCACGTAAGACCACATTCAGTCGGGCTCATGCACAGTTCTTGATTCACTTGGCACGTGGAAAGCCCATTGACTTGCCACTCGTTATATTTGAGTGGATCTGTTACAAAGCCATCATCGTTACAATGGACAATCTCTCATACGGAGTCATCATCAGCTGCTTATTACTAGCCCAGAGAGTGCCACTTCAGGTGGAGGAGATGATGCTAAACTAGATGAGCCCCATCGACATGACCACACACTGTCAGAGCATTGGACATGGGAGAGGCTAAGCTCGGCGTTAGTCTGGTCCTATATTAGATCTTGTTCCTCTGACTGAGTCTGGGGCCGATGTTGCTCCCCCGTTTGCGAGTAGTAGTCAGCAGCCGGCGGTTGCATCCGAGGGGGATATGCGACCTGCTTGGGTTGATGCAGTGATGACAGATATGAAGGCGCATATAGATCGACAGATCGATAGACAGATTGCGCATATAGATCAAGCTGTCATACATCTTGCACATCATGTAGATGTGCTAATTAAACAATAAGGTTGAGACATTAACTGAAGAGTTTCGATCATTGGTAAACCAGCAGTTCTGAATGTTATTTGTAAAAATTAATCATATTTTATTTGTTTATTTTTGACATATGTAATGGACAATATTATTTAATGTATGTATTGTAGCTTAATTTCTATTCTCAATTTTCTTTAATATTAGCTTATGCAACCTTAATATTAAACAAATATATATTATTGTCAATTTCTGCAAATCAACATATAATGTTCAAATTTTACAACTTTAACGTTCGAACTTTGGTGCTAATAATTTTTACATATGCACGTAATGAGACATAATGTTCAAACGTTGGCGCTAAAATTTTTTACATTCGCACGTAAATAGACATAACGTTCGAAGGTTAAGGTGGCGTGCGAACAAAATAATTGAAACGTTCAAACGTTAAAAAAATTCTTGCCCAACATTTAGTGACAGTTCCTACAAACCGTCACAGAAAATGCATTTTAGTGATAGTTTGGAGACCGTCACGATTTTTAAACCGTCACTAAAAAGCATATTTGTTGTAGTAATTACAACTCTTTTGATTTTATGAGTTTGTTTTAATTATACAAAAGTTGGAACACTTTTTTTTTTTTTTAAATAAAAACTCCAATTAATGTACTTGAGGTAGTATATATAAAAAATAGCATGCAATTCTGATCATCTTCTGTACGTGAGTCTAGTACGAGCTAGCTAGGCTCTGAATAAATGTGAATCCAACTGATCAGTTCAGTGTAATCGGTGGTCGAAAAAGATCTCAAGGACCAATAAATTTAAGAATGAGAATTTATAGATCCACCGAGGTTTTTTATAGACATCTTTTTACCGAATTCTTTCTTTATTTTTATTTAATTTTTAATTCTTACTTAATAATTAAGGAAATATTTTTTAAAGTTTAAATGGGTTTAGAAAATGTTTAAAATAAATAGAAACAATTTTTTTTAACAAAGAAAAGTTTAAACTGCATGTTTGGTAGGTAGAAAAAAGGTGGTTTGAATTTGATCAGGATTTTTTCTTCGGAAGCCAATCTCCATAAGTACATGTATTTATGGATTCATGTGTACAAAATCATTATTGAACTCATTTAAAGTTGATCAAATCAATAAATAAAAAACCGAACAATATTGTTGCACAAATCCATCACAATGCACAAGTGAATATAGAAGTTATGAGAACAAAAAAATAAATTTATTTGTTGAATTTTTTTCTTCTTCTTCTTATATATATATATATATATATAAGGTGGTGGCCGGGGGATTTTGAACCCAAATTTTTATTTGGAGAATCGAATCATATATAAATCATCATGCCATCATGCTCTTGGTAATATTTGTTGAATGTAGAGATTGAGTGTTATAAAACCTATATAATATAGATCAAGAATAGCCATATTAGCCACTAGAGATTTGTTGCATTCACTCTAATTGTTAATTACTTAATAGTGGCTTAGATGTAACTAACAAAACCAAACAAAATAAGCTAGTGGAAGGTTTGAAAGGAGAAGTGGGAAAAAAATTAGGAAAATGATATTTTAAATATATCAGATGATTTGTTTTTTCTTGAAAATGTATCTACTTATATAGGCATGCACCAAACAAAAATAATAAACGAAGTTGTTAAAAGAGACCTAGAAATCTTCTTGGCTATTGATCAGATGTGAAGAAAAAATTATCAAGAGAACTTGAGATTTTATCAACGACAAAAACGTAGGTGCAATGTAAGCATGGAAACATGTGATACCCCCAACTCCCACATACGGAAAGGCGGGAATCATGACATCGAGATAATGACACATGGGTCTCACACTCCAAACGCTAGTGCTAAGTGCGTGTACATATAAAAAGTGTACAACAATAATTGCAGCGGATAAATAAAAATAATCAACTAAGTATTAGAATTTTAAATACAAATTACCAAAAATAAAAGCTTTTCAAAAAGTTATACAGTTATTGTAACACTCGGGTCGAGTGCCAAGTTGTTTTTTTTTTTAAATTGAATTTATTTGTGCGAAAAGACCATTTGAATTTTTAAATATTTTTTAAGTAGACTACGAGCTTAAAATCTCTATTTTGGTAGACTACGATTTTTCTTTGGGTTTAATTTTTTTTAAGTTAAAAATCTTTTATAGGCCAAAATCATTTTTTTGAATAAGTTGATTTTTTTTTTTTTAGGTTGAGTTGAGCTCCAAAATTCAAAAAAGAACCCATTTATTTATTTACTTCACTACAAAAAAAAAAAGACAAAATTACCGGTGTTGGTTATGTGTCGGCAACTGTCTAAAAAAATGCCGCTAATTAATTCGCGGCGTTTTTCTATCGGCGTAACCATCCGCCGGTAGTGGAGGGTCGCTATTTTCATGTTCTAGCGTTTGCACAAACGTCGGTATTTGTAAATCTCATTAGCGGCGTTTGTATACAATTTAATGGTATTTATTGAAACGCCGCCATAGTACCTACATTAATAGCGTTTCTTAAAACGCCGCCACTTTATCGTCGTCATCCTTTGGCATATACTAGCGGCGTTACCATAAATATCGCTGCTACTACATTGCTGACACATCATACAAATAGCAGCGTTACAATAAATGCCGCTACTAGTAATTTGCCAACACATCATATAAATTGGCGGCATTTATTTAAATGCCACAAATAGTATGTTGGCAGCAGCACATTGAATAATTTAATGGCATTTATCTAAATGCCACCAATAGCCTAATTTAACGGCGATTATCTAAATGACGCCACTAGTACATTGTCGGCTCATCATATAATTTAGCGACATTTATTTAAATGCCGCTAAATACCGCCACTAGTTTATTGCCAACACATTTTTTAAATTAACGACAATAATTTAAACGCTGCTACGAATACGTTTCCGGAGCATTGCATTAATTAATGACATTTAAAACGCACAAATAATATGATATACCACAATAAAAAATATAATATATAAATTAATAATAAATATGATATAATGGATAATTATTCATATAATAAAAAAAAAATTACAAATCAAATCACATGAAAGTTCTTCATGGATAATTCTTTTTCTTCACATTGTGCTTGTCATTAGCTGTAGGACCATTTCTTTCATGGGTAGTTTTTCACATTTATCCAATAGCTCTTTGAAATTGTTATGCAGTCGTTGAACCTGGAAAAGATCAGACAAGTCATACTAGATTAATAAAGAGAGTAATATATGTTAAATGAATAATAGATGAAGTAGCAAATGCGATTGGGAATGAGGCTGATATATATCATGTTAATGGTTCTAAGAGCACTAATATTGGATTCATCAAAGTCATCTTCAAAATTTGATGAAAAGTACATGTTTTCCATAAATTCAAAATCTCCATATACATAACCCCACATTGGATTACCCATTTGATTCATCAAAATAATAATATAATATTCTTTTAATAATAATTTTTTTTTTCATTTTTTGCAACTACACTAACTATATGTTAATTAATAATTTAATTTATACTTAAATCATTGTTTCCCAACTATTTTTTTTTTCTCTACCTAATTATCCAACAAACACTTTTTCAATTATTCTTCTACCCAACAATTACATATATAATTTTTGAAACCAACAAACATATTTGTTTAAATGATTACTAGAAAGCATTCTGTTTTGTTTGTGATTCTTTTCATACAAATGACCTTTACTTGTTTCATCTAGACACTCTACGATTTTTTGGTTCCATGAATGCCAATCATTGCACTTTTGTGCCTACACGAATTATTTAGAATGCTTAATGTTTAGTTGACTGCCAAAACCAAAGTACAAAATACACATATAGCAGACCATAGAGCATACAGACAAAGCAAACTCCATTTCAGATCTTAATACAGACCAACTTATTCTTGAGCATACATTCTGCAAACCCCATTTCAACAATATGCTTTCCCCATCACCACAGATCAAACCAGTTTCAAAAATAAAGTAAACAATAGATATGAAAATGTATCAAATCCAACTTTGACCCAAGCTAACTGAGATCTTTGTTGCCAATTGGAGCTGAAAGCTCCAAAGGGAATTGGGGCTAAGTCCAATACTATAAGAATCAATTGCTGCATGAGGATAAAGATACTGAACATTTAGTTGAGGTACAATATAGAGAAAATGTCAAATATTTAACCATTAAAATGTCAGTCAAATATGGACAGTAAATTCATAAGAGTTATAATTAAAATTCATCATTATGGTTAAGAATTTATACTAAAAAAGTATAGATCTAAATGGTCCTACTAATATCAATTCTACACTGATACATGCCATAATCATAAACAAGCAAGTACTTAAAGAGGAGGGGGAAAAAGAAAAGAAATGGCCCAAAGAAAACTAATATAATCACTTTAAGCCTATCAAAACTACAAAGAAATACATTTTTTTTTTTTATACGCAAGAAGGTTACTGTTAATGTAAGTGTTTCTAAGTTAGCCATACATTGGATCCATATACGACATGCGACGGGCACACTCAATCCATTACATCTTTGGCTCAATTACACAGAACATTGATCGATGGGATACAAATTGAAAAATAGAGAATATTCAATTGCAAATGGAAAAGCTGGAATAAACTAATATTAATTGTAATATCCACAGTGAGCACACAAAAATGGAAAAGCTGGAATCAAAAACCCAATTTGGCTCTGTGTGCCATTGCTTCACATCCCCAACATTGGTGGTTTTGGTAAATTTCAAAAAAGTTTGTAGCTAGGTATCAAGAACAAAAGGTTGTTCATTCAAATGTACATTATGCAAACCCATGTATGAGCAACAAACATAATGCCAGAAGACACTTAAACTATAAGTTTTGGGAAGTTAACAAGGGAAGCAAACCCATGTGATAGAATGTTTTACTTTCCTATAGGACAAACAAAGAATAAGCCCATTGTTCTGACTTTCTTTCAAACAGGCCCTTAGGGTGAAAACCAAGTAGTTTAAAGAGCATAATTAGAATCTACCTCATTTAAGTGTACGATTCTTGCTATCTGAAGCATCACTTTCAACGTAGCACTTATCCAACTAGGAAATGAAGAGCTCTTGAGAGAAACCCTTATCCAAATTTTCTTTCCCCTCGTTTTCCTAGCAACCAAACAGATAAACAAAAACAGATAAAAGTATACATTAAGATCTGAGCAGAGACAGGTCAGATGAAAGCACAAAGTAAAATGTTCTCTCTCTCTCTCTCTCTCTCTCTTGAAACTCATCCGTCTAAAAGTATTAGATGCTTAAAAGTACAAATAGGCATTTAAAAGCACTAATGAGGTAATACAATATAAATGATGATTAAAGAAAACACATACCATTTGAAATCCCCAAATCCATGCTAGCCCAAGCATCGGCGATCAAGGTGTGGGGATCTCAGCCAACACCACCCATGGCCACTCTGGGTCAGTCCCGTGCCCCAGCCAGCCGAGGCCTTTCCTCTCTCTCTTTCCTCCATCGGCCTCCAGCACACACTCCCTCCCTCTCTCTCTCCACCATACATCGCCACACTACAAGGCCAACGATCTCTCTGCCTCGCCATACACGGCCATCCAGCACCACGATTCCCCATCACACAACCAGAGTCTTCCACCCCACACAACATCCTTGTTTCCTTCAAAAGCCCTGTGACCAGCCATCAACCACTGAGAACCACCACATACAGCAAGAAAAACCAAGTCATCCGCTGCCTATCCCAAACAAACCAGCCATTCATTGGATCCCTCTTTCCCCCTGAGTTCTTTACCCCCTGTTTCACAGCCCTAAGCTGACCACCGTGAAAAACTGGCAAGCAGCAGTAGCAATTCAGCCTCATAATTTTGTGTATAAATCTCTTTCTCTTTATCACAAGAATTGCTATGTTTGTGAAGCTGAAATGGAATATTGGGAAATGTGTTGTGTTGTGATCTATGAATGGAGGGGTTGTAATGTGGCGATGTAGTTGAATTGGGGCACTACCGTGTAGTTGTATTGTGATTGTAAATAGTGTGAAGTAACGGGATTAAGTGTAAAGTATTGGGTGGCTATGCTTTGTGAGTTTATGTCCAACTTTCTCTCATGTATAGAGCTATCTTCGATGAAAATTCCTCTCATATTTGTATAGAGCTATGTTGATTTCTGTCCAGCATATGGTTTTTGTCAACAGTTGCTTGAATTTGACCTTTCCAATCTCAAACAACTACTCCAACCAAAATGACAACAAATTTATATAGAATTTTAAGTGTTTAATTAGACGATTATGGTTATTAGCATTAAATGACTATTGCAAATATAATTTTTTAACTAATAATTTAATTAGAATATAATTATTAATTAACATATGATTGGAACAATGATAAAATTAAATAAATTAAAAATTAAATTAATATGATTTTATTATTATATAATGAATAAATAGATAATTCAACGTAAAGATTTGATGTGAATAAAATAGTCAAAGTTAATGTGGAGATTTGATGTAATGGAATAGCCAAAACTAAATTCTTCTCGTATTAGCTAAAATTTGTGTTTGGCTTTGGCTTTGGCTATTCCAATGAGAATGTTCTAACATATATATATATATATATTTAAAAAGACTAACAAATATTAACAAATAATTAATAAATTAGCGGTGATTTTATAAACGTCAGTAAACCTTTTTATTTATCGGTAGGGCATTCTAGAAATTCAACTAAAATTTGGGGGGTATTTTTGTATCATTTAAATAAGTTTCTTTTTATTATTTGTATTATTTATTTTACTACCAATAAATTTATAATAACCTTCACCGCTGACGCTATACATTATTACCGGCATTACAATATATACGCCGGCGCATTTATCAATTACCGACGTTTCATTGATCAATTTTTGGCATTTTGTAAACGCTGTCAATGCTATATAATTATTATCGTTGTAATTATATAAATGCTGGAAAACGACTTATGTACCGGCATAAAATTAATTATTGGCTGGCATTTATTCAAACGGTATAAATGTCGAAAAACTTAATATTTTACTAGTGTAAACTTTATCAATTGTCGGCGTTTTGTGAAACGCTGATGCTATATATTATCACCGGCGTAATATTATAAACACCGGCAAACATAATTAATATAAGGGCATATAATTAATAAATTATTGACATTTATTGAAACGCCACAAAAAACATATATTATTATCAATGTAACAATATAAATGTCAGGAAACTACTAATTTCTCGGCGCATAAGTACTATATTGGCGACGTTGTTATAAATGCCGAAAATCTCAATAATTTACTGGCGTAGCAATTTAAACGCCGAAAATCTCAATAATTTACCGGCATAGCAATTTAAATGTGACACCCCCAAATCCCCACGCATGGATACGGGAAAATCGAGACGTCCGGATGATGACATCACGGGTCACCACCCTATCGACGTGTGCCAAGTGTGTGTATAAGCAACGAATGTGAACGAGAAATACGCAGTAAAAAGCAAAGTCAATAACTAAGTACCAGAATTTTTTTCTTAATTTAATACAAAGCTGTTTAAAACATATATGATAAAATATTACAAAGCACAAATATATATTTAAACCAACAACAAAACTTTAACTTTAACTTCAGCACCCCGGCGGAGCCGTATCCTCGGGTTCGGGCTCCTCATCTTCCTCGAACTTTGCACCAAAATCTACGGAACCAAAAATGGTGCCGCAGGTAAGTAAAATCCAAATACCACTAAATAAAAACATATAAAACTCAAACAAAATGCATGAAAGGATGCCAAAGCTCAAAACCCATAAAATCATATTTTTCCACACACGCCAAAAATCTCATTTGACCCAAAAACATAACCTTTCCAAATATCACGCCAAAAGTCACATTTGGCCCATATCAAACTCAAACCATTAACCAATTAATCCGTATGCACCATGACCTCCCCTAGGGGTCATCCACACACCCTGGCTCCTGTGCCACACCGCAGGTAACGACCACGCGTGTGACACCTAAACGAGCGATGCCCAGTTCTGCACCCCGCGCGTTCGTAGCTACGCATCCTCTAACCCTCGCCAGTGAAGGGCCACGGAGTCGGTGCATAGAGCAATGCCCAGTTCCGTGCCCGGCGCGTTCGTAGCCAAGCATCCCCTAGCCCCAGCTCCCGTCGTCGTCCAGCGACAACTCAAGGGACGTCACTTAGTATATTACGCTCCCGAGTGACCAGAGGAGCTCCACTGGGATAATAACTCATCCCGGCTTGCGCTCGTGGGACACACGGACCCGAAAATCCATTTAAGCCAATAAAACAGGATTTTATCAATTTAAATAGAATGCACATGTATGCAATATGCAACACACGCCTCATGGAACAAATAACCAAGCAATCACAAACAGTCAAAACCAAGCACTCTGTCCTCAATCCATCCGACCCCCGAACTCCTCGGACTCAGTCCTGAATCAACCAACCAACAGATAAATATTGTAAGAGCAAAATATATTTAAATCTAAAAGTAGAGTTTGGAAAATACTTACAGCGTTATATGGTATTTTTTGAAAGCTCGCGGCCTTGTAAACGGCGGAAAAAAAGTAACGTAATAGTGAAATTTTACTGTGGTCGTGGGTTGTAAAATACCCACTTTTGAACAGGGACAAACCAAAGCTCGGGATTGATAGGGAATGGTCTAAGGATGTTTATGAAGCTAAGGGAAGTGGAGTTTGGCCATGGGTGGCGGCGAAAATGGTGGTTGAAGGGCTGAAATACCCAAATTGGAAACTAGCTCGTGGGAGCTGTTTCGGTGACGGAATGAGGCCGGAAATGGGTGGGTTAGGACGGCAAGGAGTCAGTGATGAAGTGGTGAAGAGGTGGTGGCTGGAGGTGGAGCGACGGCGGCAAATCGGAGCAAAAGCCTCTTGGCTTGAAGGTAGTTTTCTGGCTAAACGGCGGCTCCATTGGCGGTAGAAATTTGTGGGGTGGTTCACCGGAGGGAGGGGAAGAGATTGGTGGTGGTGGTGTGATGCACGGTGGCCGGCGGCGGTAGGTCTGGGCGGTTGGCGGCTTCAGCGTGAAGGAGAGGAGAGAGGGAGAGAAACGCACGGGGGGGTCGACGCACGGGAAAGGAAAAGGAGGGAAAAAGAAAGAAAAAGAAAAAGAAAAAGAAAGAAAAGAGAAAAAGAGAAAAGGGAAAAAGAGAAAAGAAAAGATAGAGGAAAGAAATGAGGTCCAGTTCTCATTCAGGAAACCAAAACAAATCCGCCGAAAACGAGATTAAAAACCGTAAAACGACTAAATAAATTAAACACAACATCCAATAAATTAAAAACCAATTTAAAACACAATAATTTAAAATAAATAAACCATTATATTAATTAAATTAAAAACAACCCTTCAGTGAAAATACACGTAAAAGCGGGTCATCACATCCTTCCCCCCTTAAAAACAAATTTCTTCCTCGAAATTTGCAAGATCAAACACCAACTTGAAACAAGCCACATAATATCACATAAACCATCTATGACCAAGATTAAGAAACGTACCATCATTACTCAAACAAGTATGGGTACTGCTCCCTCATATCCGCTACTCGCTCCCAAGAGAAATCTTGAGCTAACGAATCTCCCCATGCCACCTTAACCAAAGGTATAGTCTTGTACCTCAACTGTTGCTCCTTCCAATCCATGATCTGCGACGGAACAACCTCATAAGTAAGGTCTGATTGCAACTGAATACTCTCTGAGTCGACAAAGTGTGGCTCTTGTTGTCCAAAGCTCTTCTTCAAGGATAATACGTGGAAGACATCATGAATATCCCCAAAATATACTGGCAAAGCAACTCTATAGGCGACGGACCCTACCTTCTCCAAGATCTGAAAAGGGCTGACATACCTCGGATCAAGTTTCCTCTTTTTACCAAAACGCTTAACTCCTCTCATGGGAGAGACTTTGAGATAAACCCAATCACCTTATTCAAAAGATAACTCTCTCCTCCTGGTATCAGCATAGCTTTTCTGACGGCTCTGAGCTGCCGTCATTTTATCCCTGATGATCCGAACTTGGCTTTGCATCTCTTGAATTATTTCGGGTCCAATTATCCTACTCTCCCCGACTTCATCCCAACACAAAGGCAATCTGCACTTCCTCCCATAAAGAGCTTCATAGGGAGCCATCTGAATGGTCGCATGGAAGCTATTATTATATGCAAACTCTATGAGCGGCAAATGGTTTTCCCAACTTCCTTGAAATTCCATGACACATGCTCGCAACATGTCTTCAAGGGTCTGAATGGTGCGCACTGATTGGCCGTCTGTCTGCGGGTGATATGCAGTACTGAACTTCAACTTAGTACCCAATGCTACCTGCAAACTGTTCCAGAACTGAGACGTGAACCTTGGGTTTCGATCCGACACTATACTCTTCGGTATGCCGTGCAGCCACACTATCTCCTTGACGTACAAGCGGGTCAACTTACCCAAGGAATCAGTGTTATTAACAGGCAAGAAATGAGCACTCTTCGTTAACCGGTCAACAATCACCCAAACAGAATTTTTCCCACTAGGCATCCTCGGTAAGCCCACTACAAAGTCCATCGTGATGTCATCCCACTTCCACTTAGGAATAGGGAGGGGTTGGAGCATACCTGCGGGTCTTTGATGTTCGACCTTGACTTGACGGCATGTGTGTCATTTCTCAACATATAAGGCAATATCCCTCTTCATTCCATCCCACCAATAATTTTTCTTCAAGTCCCGGTACATCTTTGTACTGCTGGGATGAACTGAATAAGGGGCCGCATGAGCTTCTGCCATGATCCGCTCCTTGAATTCTGAATCTTTGGGGACCACTCTGCGATCTCGAAACTGAAGTATTCCATCTTTATCCATGCTATAGTGCAACGGCCCTCGAGATTTTCTGACTCTTTTTCTGATATCCAGCAGCTTCGGATCCTTCATTTGAAGAGTCTTCAATTCTTCAAAATCAGTTACCCGAATATCAAAAACTGAAGATAAAATCTCCTCTTGCTGTGAACTTTCAATAAGGAGCCTTCTCATCCCACAAAGCAAAGAATCCAATTCTGACGACTCAGCTTCATCTTCCAAGTGCGATTTTCGACTCAAAGCATCAGCAACTATATTTGCCTTCCCCGGATGATACTTGATCTCGCACTGGTAGTCATTAATTAGCTCTAGCCATCGCCTCTGCCTCATGTTCACATTTTTCTGGGAAAACAAGTGCTTCAAGCTCTTGTGATCAGTGTATACTTTGCAAGCTTCCCCATACAAAAAGTGTCGCCAGATCTTAAGAGCAAAAACAATCACAACCAATTCCAAATCATGCGTCGGAAAATTCCTCTCATGGTCCTTTAGCTGACGAGACGCATAAGCAACAACCCGTCCTTCCTGCATAAGGACACAACCCAATCCAAATTTAGACGCATCGCTGAAGATTACGAATGGCTTATGCGGTTTTGGGAGCGCTAACACTGGTGTTGTCGTCAACCTGTTCTTCAATTCTTGGAAGCTTCTCTCACACTTATCTGACCAAAAAAATTCTGCATTCTTCCGAGTCAAAGCTGTGAGAGGTCCAGATAGGCGAGCAAAACCCTCCACAAATCTTCGATAATATCCGACAAGTCCTAAGAAACTTCAGATCTCGTGCACTATAGTCGGACGCTGCCATGACAAAATGGCTTCCACCTTACTAGGATCAACAGCCACTCCGTCTCGGGAAATCACATGCCTAAGAAATCTGACTTCCTCCAACCCGAATTCACACTTGCTGAGCTTGGCATACAACTGGTGTTCTCTCAATTTCCCAAGAACTAGACGAAGATGATACACATGCTCTTCAACATCTCGGGAATAAATCAAAATATCATCAATGAATACTACCACAAAGGAATCCAGGTAAGGTCTAAATACTCGATTCATTAAATCCATGAAAGCAGCAGGGGCATTGGCTAATCCAAACGGCATCACCTTAAATTCATAATGCCCATATCTCGACCTGAAAGCAGTTTTGGGCACATCTTGTCTCTGATCCTCAACTGGTAGTATCCCGACCTCAAATCAATCTTCGAGAACACAGCTGCTCCTTGAAGCTGATCAAACAAATCATCGATCCGTGGGTGAGGATATTTATTCTTGATGGTCACCTTATTTAATTCCCGATAATCAATGCACATACGGAGGGTTCCATCTTTCTTTTTAACAAACAGAACTGGCGCACCCCACGGCGAAGTACTTGGTTGAATGAACCCCTTATCTACCAGCTCTTGCAACTGAGTCTTCAACTCTTTTAATTCAGCCGGTGCCATGCGGTAAGGAGCTTTATGTACAGGAGCCACTCCAGGTTCCAAGTCTATAACAAACTCCATTTCTCGAACGGGGAGTAGCCCAGGCAAGTCATCCACCAACACGTCCAAAAATTCTTCCACAATGGGAATCTCTACCAAAGATTTCTTCTCAGACGGTGTGGACACCATCTGGACTAAGAATGCATCCGCTCCCCATGCAATCTCTCTTCTTGCTTGAATTGCCGATATAATTACCAGCTTTTCTTTTAGCTTACTTCCCATAAATTCCAGACAATCACCATCTGGAAACTGAAAGCTAATTATCCGACTTCTGCAATTAATACTCGCAGAATATCGGTATAGCCAATCCATCCTGAGAATGATATCAAAACCCAACAGCTTGAACACCACCAAATCAGCATCCAAGAACCTTCCATCAAAATTTAATGGGCATCCCAAAGCAACCTTGGAACACCACACCATTTCACCATTGGGTAGAGCCACTACCAATGACTTCGGCAAAGGTTCCGTGACCAAATTACACATCTGCGCAAACGTGGAAGATACAAATGACTGTGACGCACTGGAATCAAACAAAGTGCAAGCATAAAACTCATATAAACGGACTCTCCCTAAACCAAACACATAAACCCATGAAATCCAAATACAGAAAGAAATCAAAGCACACCAAAAATCAAATCCAACATAAAATTAAATTAAATCCATACCTGTAATTACTCCAGCATCATGGGTCGCTGGTGCCTCATCATCCACATCTCCGGGTGTGACAGCATAAACCCGGGCTTGCACTGCTTGTCTTGGATTTGTTCTTCCACCGCGTCTACCTCCACAGCTTCCTTGAACTCTGACGGGGCACTCACGAGCAATATGTCCCACTTGGCCGCATTGGTAACACTGGGGTCCACCACTCAGCCCACACTCGCCCTCATGAGTTCTATTACAAACTCCACAAATTGGCACCCGTCCTCCCATACGAACACCTGAGGACACTTGCAGTCAAGTTCTGGTCCGCTGAATAAATTTCTAAGGTGAACTCGAGCTGCTTCCTTCACCAGAAAAGCTTCACCTCTTATAACCCGGAGGGGAGCCCATAGTCAGATTATTCTCTCACTCCACAAGGGTGGCCACATCCACTAAGTCCTGAAAAGTGGATATCCGGTGACTGACCACCATACAACGTATATCAGGGCGTAGTCCCTCCTGGAAATGCTCAGCTCACATTTCCTCTATGGCAATGAGGTGGGGAGCAAATCGCCCAAGTTCTATAAATCTTCAGGTGTACTGTTCCACTGTCGTGCTCCCTTGGACCAAATTTGAGAACTCTCTTGCCTTTTGCTTCCTTACAAAAGCGGGAAAGAAGAGATCATTAAACTCTTTCTTGAAGCGCTGCTAGGTCACAGCGGCGAAAGATCCCAATTCTGATTCCATCATTACCCTCTTGGTATCCCACCAATCAGAAGCGGTGCCTTGCAACAGATAGCTGGCGTAGAGTACTTGTTGCGCCTCGGTGCAACCACACACCTCAAAAGTTCTTTCCAAGTCTTTGATCCACTTTCCAGCTTGAAGTGGATCCTCTTCTCCAATGAAGTGTGGAGTTCTATGCGCCAGAAACCGCTCATAAGTGCATCCAGCTTGCACCATGCCACCAGGCCCTCCTGGGTATAGCCAAGGCCCTCCCTATGTGGCCAAGGACCTCCTGGTTGTGGCCAAAGCCCTCCTTGTTGTGGACAAGGCCCTCCTTGTTGTGGCCAGGGACCCCATTGTTGTGGCCAAGGGCCTCCTTGTTGTGGCCAAGGCCCTGCCTGCTGTGGCCTAAAATTTTGCTGCATGAACTCCAGTCATCTGCCGTATTGCTTGGGCTATGGAGTCATCTCTCGATGTATCGTCCCGTGGCTCCTGAGTATATTTCCTTGGTCTCACCATTTTTCCTGCCACAACACAACCTTTGACCCCCTTTAAGAAAACAAATAAAACCAACACAAAACCAAAAACCAAAACCAACACCACATAACAAGAAACAAAAAGAAACCAGCATGCAATAACATAACTAAATAAATAAAAACAAGAAAACAAGTTCAAACAAATAAAACAAATACAACAAATCAAATAGCAACTTTACTTAACATAATTTTTAAAACACAACTTTTAAAACATTTTGGTACTACCTAAGGGACATGTGGTTTTTACCCAGAGCCAAACCGCTTTGATACCACCTGTGACGCCCCCAAATCCCCACGCAACGACACGGGGAAATCGAGACGTCCGGATGATGACATCACGGGTCACCACCCTATCGACGTGTGCCAAGTGTGTGTATAAGCAACGAATGTGCACGAGAAATACGCAGCGAAAAGCAAAGTCAATAACTAAGTACCAGAATTTTTTTCTTAATTTAATACAAAGCTATTTAAAACATATATGATAAAATATTACAAAGCACAAATATATATTTAAACCAAAAACAAAACTTTAACTTTAACTTCAGCACCCCGGCGGAGCCGCATCCTCGGGCTCAGCCTCCTCCTCTTCCTCGAACTCTGCACCAAAATCTACGGAACCAAAAATGGTGCCACAGGTAAGTAAAATCCAAACACCACTAGATAAAAACATATAAAACTCAAACAAAATGCATGAAAGGATGCCAAAGCTCAAAACCCATAAAATCATATTTTTCCACACACGCCAAAAATCTCATTTGACCCAAAAACATAACCTCTCCAAATATCACGCTAAAAGTCACATTTCGCCCATATCAAACTCAAACCATTAACCAATTAATCCGTATGCACCATGACCTCCCCAAGGGGTCATCCGCACACCCTGGCTCCTGTGCCACACCGCAAGTAACGACCACTCGTGTGACACCTAAACGAGCGATGCCCAGTTCCGCACCCCGTGCGTTCGTAGCCAAGCATCCTCTAACCCTCGCCAGCGAAGGGCCACGGAGTCGGTGCGTAGAGCAATGCCCAGTTCCGCACCTGGCGCGTTCGTAGCCAAGCATCCCCTAGCCCCCGCTCCCGTCGTCGTCCAGCAACAACTCAAGGGATGTCACTCAGTATATTAAGCTCCCGAGTGACTAGAGGAGCTCCACCGGGATAATAACCCATCTCGGCTTGGGCTCGTGGGACACACGTACCCGAAAATCCATTTAAGCCAATAAAACAAGATTTTCCCAATTTAAATAGAATGCACATGTATGCAATATGCAACACACGCCTCATGGAACAAATAACCAAGCAATCACAAACAGTCAAAACCAAGCACTCTGTCCTCAATCCATCCGACCCCCGAACTCCTCGGACTCAGTCCGGAATCAACCAACCAACAGATAAATATTGTAAGAGCAAAATATATTTAAATCTAAAAGTAGAGTTTGGAAAATACTTACAGCGCTATATGGTATTTTTTGAAAGCTCGCAGCCTTGCAAACGGCGGAAGAAAAGCAACGTAATAGTGAAATTTCACTGTGGCCGTGGGTTGTAAAATACCCACTTTTGAACGGGGACAAACCAAAGCTCGGGATTGATAGGAAATGGTCTAAGGATGTTTATGAAGCTAAGGGAAGTGGAGTTTGGCCATGGGTGGCGGCGAAAATGGTGGTTGAAGGGCTGAAATACCCAAATCGGAAACTAGCTCGTGGGAGCTGTTTCGGCAACGGAATGAGGCCGGAAATGGGTGGGTTAGGACGGCAAGGAGTCGGTGATGAAGTGGTGAAGAGGTGGTGGCCGGAGGTGGAGCGACGGTGGCAAATCGGGGCAAAAGCTGCTCGGCTTGAAGGTGGTTTTCCGACTAAACGGCGGCTCCATTGGTGGTAGAAATTTGTGGGGTGGTTCACCGGAGGGAGGGAAAGAGATTGGTGGTGGTGGTGTGATGCACGGTGGCCGGCGGTGGTAGGTCTGGGCGGTTGGTGGCTTCGGCGTGAAGGAGAGGAGAGAGAGAGAGAGAGAGAGAGAGAGAGAGAGAGAGAGAGAGAGAGAGAGAGAGAGAGAGAGAGAGAGAGAGAGAAACGCACGGGGGGGTCGACGCACGGGAAAGGAAAAGGAGGGAAAAAGAAAGAAAAAGAAAAAGAAAGAAAAGAGAAAAAGAGAAAAGGGAAAAAGAGAAAAGAAATGAGGTCCAGTCCTCACTCCGGAAACCAAAACAGATCCGCCGAAAACGAGATTAAAAACTATAAAATGACTAAATAAATTAAACACAACATCCAATAAATTAAAAACCAATTTAAAACACAATAATTTAAAATAAATAAACCACTATATTAATTAAATTAAAAACAATCCTTCAGTGAAAATACACGTAAAAGCAGGTCATCACATTAAACGCCGAAAATCTCAATAATTTACCGGCGAAAATATTAAGTGCCAGTAAATTTATATTTCTACCGGCGCATAAACAAATGCCGCACATATAAACGCCACCAATTGTGTCTTTTTTTGTAGTGCTTATTTATTTATTTTCATCACTATATTTTCACGTGTTGCACGAGTTCACAAATAGCCCTCACAGAATTTTCTACATGCACGGTTTCCATCGTCCATTTCCCCTCCATTGTCCATACACGTCACTTTTTCTACTACTTTCACAGCAACAGTATAATGGATATATACTCCTTAAGCAGTTGCTCATCAGTTTTACAAATTGGGATTACCTTCACCATGTTCACTATGCATGCATGTCTCTCCTTCTCTTTTCTTTAGGGTTTCTAGTCAACTATATCTATTTATATATTTTGTAGATCTTCTTCACAACAAGTAGAAAACTACCATAACACATTGCCGCTACTGCTTCTCCAAATCCGAGCACTCTGTTTCCCTACCGTGAACCACAGTTGTCCCACCCAACCACTTAGGTGGGTTTGGGTGTTGAGAAGTGTTGAGGAAAGTTGTGTAATAAAAAGTAGGTAAAAAGTAATAATAAAGTAATGAATAGTAATAAAAAGTAGGTAAAAAATAATGAATAGTAGTAAAAGTAGGTGAAAAGTAATAATAAAGTAATGAATAGTAGTGAGAAGTGTTAAGGTACTCTTGGTACCCAATCACGGAAAATTATACGAATGGAAGAGTGACTATAACACAAGATACCAACTATAATGAAGGATGCACAACCCCTATGATGAAAGGCTCAAGAAAAAAATTTTGAATTTTTCTACACTTCTTTTTTCTTCTTCTTCTTCTTCTTCTTCTTCTACTGGACGATTTTTTTTTTCTTTTCTTTTATTTTCCTTTCTCAACAATTCAACCACAAACAGAAATACTCAATTGGGATAATCAAATAATTAAATTCAAACACATAAAAATTGACAAGAAAATAGAAGGAAATCAATACAACCATAGAAATTTCAACCCTAAATGGTGCAAATTTTCACAGCCATAGGAAAAATGAATTTCTGCACTTTTTTTTTTTGGGAACCCTAGAACAATGAAGCTCTAGAATTAAAGATGCAATAAACAAAAGATAGAATTAGACCTAAATGGAAACCTTGCTCTGAATACCAAATGATATGAATCCGCGGGAAGAGAATCCCTTGAACCCACAATCAATTTGAAAACTCACCCAAGAAGGCTAAACTCAAGTCTATGGATAGAGAATTTAGACTCGTTGAGAACTCATTTCAAGAACCTAGATTATATCAAAATCTAGACCTGTTGAAATCCCGTCTCAAGAACCCAAATTACGAGGAGGAACACCACAAAGGTTGTGATTTACCTTTGATCAGTTCAACAGTTCAATTTAAGAACAAAAGGAGAAAACTCACTCACAATTAAAATTTCAAATAAAATGTATGCCTTGAAATGGTTGGTTACATCCTTTAAATACCCTCCCCAAAACATGATAAAACCCTAGACTAAAATTTGAGACCCTTTCTCTAAAAAATGCCCTTAGTGAACAGTAACAGCGGGTACTGTAGCGTGAACAGTGTTGGGCTACAGTACTTCTAAACCCTAGTTTAGAAGTGGATCAAAGATGGTTCTTTTTCTTTCAAGCCCATCTTGAGTGTTGGGCTCTTGCTAGCTTCTTCCCAAGTGGTTTGTACTAATCCTTACATTACTTCCTTGATCTTCTTGGCTCTTGATCTTGTAATTGGCCCATCTGGAACTTGCAAAGGATCTTTAAGAGTAAGCCCACCTTGGTTCCCATCAGTATATGTGGATGATATTCTTGTTACCTCAAATGATCGGGACTTCATTACCTCTCTTATTTCTGAACTACAACTTGAGTTTGCTATGAAGGATCTTGGTCAATTGATGTATTTCTTGTGTATTGAAGCCACACACAATCCTTCAGGATTACATCTACGGCAAACATGGTACATTATTGATCTTTTGGACCATGTGAAACTGCTTAGTATTCGACCATATTGTGCACCCTGTGTCTCGAGGTCCAAACTATCCAAAAATGATGGAGAAGCTCTTCAGGATCCTTCTGAATATCGGCAAACGGTGGGGGCTTTATAGTATGTTACTCTCACACGCCCTAACATCTTGTACTCAGTGAATCAACTCTGTCAACACATGCAAGCTCCAACCACGGCTCATTGGACAGCAGCCAAACATGTGCTGCGATACTTGAAGAGTACGCTTGATTATGGTCTTTTCTACAAACCTAGTTCATTTGATATTAATGCCTATTGTGACTCTGATTGGGCCGGTGATCCTGATGATAGAAGATCAACATGTGGTTATGGTGTTTACGTTGGACCCAATCTCATGTCTTGGTCGGCAAAGAAACAACCTGTGGTGTCTAAATCGAGTACTGAAGCTGAATACCAGTGTTTAGCTCTCATTATGGCTGAAGTTTATTGGTTGCGCATGCTTTTGTGTGAGCTAAAGATTTCCCTTGATTCTGCTCCTGTTGCTTGGTGTGATAATATCAGTACTTTAGCTCTTGCCTCCAATCCAATTTTTCATGCACAATCTAAACATATTGAAGTGGACTACCATTTTGTCCGTGAAAAGGTAGCCAATCGAGATATTATTCTTCAACACGTTCCCAGTTCTCTCCAACCTACAGATATCTTTACCAAAGGACACACAGCTGATCAGTTCTGTTATCTCCAGGAAAAGATCTCTGTTTTGGATCTCCCTGCTAGTTTACAGGGGAATAATAAGGATAAAGTTCAATCTATAATAACTGATATTCAAACTACCTAACTTACCGAACCTGTCGTAGTTTGGTGGTTGACATGGTTCTCTGTTTTTCCTCTTCATGTTGTTCTGTAGCAGTTACGTCTTATACTTAAGTTTAAATTCTTGTAAATCTTATCCTTTTTAACAACTTTAATTATATATATGAATACAAATGCATACATCTCTGGTAAGAAATTCCAGAGTTATTTCAATTCTTTCAGAATAAAGCAATGATTTACTAAAATAAAATTAGAAGATAATGGCTGAAAATGAGGTTCACGGCCATAACCAAAAAATTGAGCAAAAAAAAATAAAAAAATGAAGCTCACAGTTTTGGGAAAAATAGGGGCACAGGTTGGCTAAAAACAAGGCACTAAGCTAGCAAATACAAAAACACTAGAGGAAATGGTAGAGAAAAAGATGAGCATGGATGCTCACATACGGACCTGCAATGTGATGACCCGCTTTCACGTGTTTTTTTTCACTAAAGGGTTGTTTTTAATTTAATTAATATATTGCTTTATTTATTTTAAATTATTGCGTTTTAAATTTAGTTTTTATTTGTTGGATGTTGTGTTTTATTTATTTATTTGTTTTACGGTTTTTAATCTCTTTCCCGGCGGTTTTGTTTTGTTGTCTGGAGTGAGGATTGGACCTCATTTCTTCCTACATCTTTTTTTTCTTCCTTTTTCCTTTTTCCCTTTTTCTCTTTTCTTTTTTTCTCCTTTCTTTTTCTTTTTCTTTTTTCTTTCTTTTCTTTTTCTTCTTCTTCCTTTCTTTCCTTCCCGCGTCGACTCTCTCTCTCTCCTCTCCCACGCCGGAAGCCAGCCCAGCCCGACCCATTGCCGTCCGGCCACCGTGTGGCACACCACCCCCACCGGTCGAAGCCCCTCCCTCCGGCGCACCACCCCACCGAACCTCAGCCCCATCCGGCCGGCCGTTTGGCCGAAAAACGCCCTTGAAGCCCCACGGATTTTGCCCCGATCCGCCGCCGTCGCTCCACCTCCGGCCACCACTTCTTCACCACTTCATCACCGGTTCCTTGCCGTCCTAACCCACCCATTTTGGGCCCCTAATAGCCACCGGAACAGCTCCCACGAGCTAGCTTTCCATTTTGGGAAATCCGGCCTCCCTCCACCGTTTTCGCCGCCACCCACAGCCAACCACCACTTCCAATAGCTTCATAATTATCCTTAGACCATTCCCTATCAATCCCAAGCCTTGGTTTGTCCCTGTTCAAAAGTGGGTATTTTACAACCCACGACCACAGTGAATTTTCACTGTTACGTTGCTTTTTCTCCGCCGTTTGCAACGCCGCAAGCTTTCTAAGAATACCATATAGCGCTGTAAGTATTTTCCAAACTCTACTTTTAGATTTAAATATATTTTGCTCATTCAATAAATATTTATCTGTTGGTTGGCTGATTCCGGACTAAGTCCGAGGAGTTCAGGGGTCGGATGGGTTGTGGACGGAGTGCTTGGTTTTGTTGATTTATGGATGGTTGATTATTTTGTGCATTAATATTGCATTTACATGGTGCATGAACATGCATTTTTTATTTAATTGAGAAAAGCCTGTTTTATTGGCGTAAGTGGATTTTCAGGTGCGTGTGTATCATGACCCCAAGCTGGGATGGGGTATTATCTCGGTGGAGCTTCTCTGGCCACTCGAGAGTGGAATAAACTAAGTGACGTCCCCTGAGTTGTCGCTGGGCGACGACGGGAGCGGGGGCTAGGGGGTGCTTGGCTACGAACGCGCCGGGCGCGGAACCGGGCATCGCTCTACGCACCGACTCCGTGGCCCTTTGCTGGCGAGGGCTAGAGGATGCTTGGCTACGAACGCGCGGGGCGCAGAACTGGGCATCGCTCGTTAGGTGTCACATGCGTGGTGGTACTCTACGGTGTGGCACTGGAGCCAGGGTGTGCGGATGACCCCTAGGGGAGGTCATGGTCCATACGGATAAAATGGATAATGATTTGAGATGGATAAAAGCCAAATGTGACTTTTGGCGTGATATTTGTAAAGGGTTTGTTTTTGGGCCAAATGGGATTTTTGGCGTGCGTGGAAAAATATGTTTTTATGGGTTTGCGCATTGGCATCACTTCATGCATATTGTTTGAGTTCTATATGCTTTTATCTGGTAGTGTTTGGATTTACTTACCTGCGGTACCATTTTTGGTTCCGTAGATTTTGGTGCAGGATTCGAGGAGGAGGAGGAGGCTGAGCTCGAGGATGCGGCTCCGCCGGAGTTTTGAGTCGATGTTATGCTTTATAGTTTGGTTTAAAACTATATTTGTGTTTTTGTAATTTTTTATTTATGTATGTTTTAAACAGCTTTTATTATACTAAGAAAACTTCTGGTACTTAGTTGTGACTTTCGTTATCCGCTCCATGTTTCTTCGTGCACATATGTTGCTTTTGCACACACTTGGCACTCGTCGATAGGGTGGTGACCCGGGTTGTCACCATCCGAACGTCTCGATTTTCCCGTGTCCGTGCATGGGGATTTGGGGGCGTCACAGGTGGTATCAGAGCGGTTTGGCTCTGGGTAAAACCACATGTCCCGTAGGTAGTACCAGAATGCTTTTAAAGTTGTGTTTTAAAATTTATTTTAAGTAAAGTTGCTTTTGAATTTGTTTTAATTGCTTTATTTGTTTGAACTTGTTTGTTTGTTTTTATTTATTTGGTTATGTTTTGCATGTTGGTTTCTTTTGTTTCTTGCTGTGTGGGGTTGGTTTTGTTTTTTGTTGGTTTTATGATGGTTTTATTTGTTTTCTTAAAGTAGGGTCAAGAGTTGTGTTGTGGCAGGAAAAATGGGGAGACCAAGGAAATCTACTCAGGAGCCATGGGGCAATACCTCAAGAGATGACTCCATAGCCGAAGCAATACGGCAGATGACGGAGTTTATGTAGCAGAATGTTAGGCCACAACAGACAGGGCCTTGGCCACAACAAGGAGGACCTTGGCCACAACAAGGGGGTCCCTGGCCACAACAAGGAGGGCCTTGTCCACAGCAAGGAGGGTTTTGGCCACAACCAGGAGGTCCTTGGCCACATCAGGGAGGGCCTTGGATGTACCCAGGAGGGTCCAGTAGCATGGTGCAAGCCAAATGCACCTATGAGCGCTTCCTGGAGCATAGAACTCCACACTTCACTGGAGAAGAGGATCCACTTCAAGCTGGAAAATGGATCAAAGACCTGGAAAGAACTTTTGAGGTGTGTGGTTGCACCGAGGCGCAACAGGTACTCTACGCCAGCTATCTGTTGCAAGGTACCGCGTCTGATTGGTGGGATACCAAGAGGGTGATGCTGGAATCAGAATTGGGATTTTTCGTTGTTGTGACTTGGCAGCGCTTCAAGAAGGAATTTAACAACCGCTTCTTTCCCGCATCGGTAAGGAAGCAAAAGGCAAGAGAGTTCTCAAATTTGGTCTAAGAGGGCGCGACAGTGGAACAGTACGCCCGGAGATTCATAGAACTTGGGCGATTTGCTCCCCACCTTATCGCCACAGAGAAGATGCGAGCTGATCGTTTTCAGGAGGGACTACGCCCTGATATACGCCGTATGGTGGTCAGCCATCGGATATCCACTTTTCAGGAATTAGTGGATGTGGCCACCCTTGTGGAGCGAGAAAATAATCTGAGTATGGGCTCCCCTCCAGGACATAAGAGGCGGAGTTTTTCTGGTGAAGGAAGCAGCTCGGGTTCGCCTCAGAAATTTGTTCAGTGGACCGGAATTCGACCTCAAACGTCCTCAGGTGTTCGTATGGGAGGACGGGTGCCAATTTGTGGAGCATGTAATAGAGCTCATGAGGGTGAGTGTCGGCTGGGTAGTGGACCCCAGTGTTACCGGTGCGGCCAAGTGGGACATATTGCTCGGGAATGTCCCGTCAGAGATCAAGGAAGCCGTGGAGGTAGACACGGTGTAAGAACCAATCCGAGACAAGCAGTGCAAGCCTGGGTTTATGCTGTCACACCCGGAGAGGTGGATGATGAGGCACCAGCGACCCATGATGCTGGAGTAATTACAGGTATGGGTTAATTTAATTTTAAGTTGGATTTAATTTTTGGGTATATTTGGTTTCTCCTTTGTTTTTTGGATTTCATGGGTTAATGTGTTTGGTTCAGGAAGAGTCTGTTTGTATGAGTTTTATGCTTGCACTTTGTTTGATTCCGGTGCGTCACAGTCATTTGTATCTTCCACGTTTGTGCGGGTGTGTAATTTGGTCATGGAACCGTTGCTAAAGTCTATGGTAGTGGCTCTACCCGATGGTGAAATGGTGTGGTGTTCCAAGGTTGCTTTGGGATGCCCGTTAAATTTTGATGGAAGGTTCTTGGATGCTGATTTGGTGGTGTTTAAGCTGTTGGGTTTTGATATCATCCTTGGGATGGATTGGCTATACCGATATTCTGCGAGTATTAATTGCAGAAGTCGGATAATTAGCTTTCAGCTTCCAGATGGTGATTGTCTAGAATTTGCGGGGAGTAAATTAAAAGAAAAGCCGATAATTATATCGGCGATTCAAGCAAGAAGAGAGATTGCATGGGGAGCGGATGCATTCTTGGTTCAGATGGTGTCCACGCCGTCTGAGAAGAAGTCTTTGGCAGAGATTCCCATTGTGGAAGAATTCCCCGATGTGTTTGTGGATGACTTGCCCGGACTACCCCCTGTGTGGGAAATGGAATTTGTTATAGACTTGGAACCTGGAGCGGCTCCTGTGCATAAAACTCCTTATCGCATGGCACCGGCTGAATTAAAAGAGTTGAAGACTCAGTTACAAGAGCTGGTAGAGAAGGGATTTATTCAGCCGAGTACTTCTCCGTGGGGTGCGCCAGTGTTGTTTGTTAAAAAGAAAGATGGAACCCTCCGTATGTGCATAGATTATCGGGAATTAAACAAGATGACCATCAAAAATAAATATCCTCTCCCGCGGATAGACGATTTATTTGATCAGCTTCAAGGAGCAGCTGTGTTCTCTAAAATTGATCTGAGGTTGGGATACTACCAGCTGAGGATCAGAGACAAGGATGTGCCTAAAACTGCTTTCAGGTCGAGGTATGGGCATTATGAATTTAAGGTGATGCCGTTTGGGTTAGCTAATGCCCCTGCTACTTTCATGGATTTAATGAATCGAGTATTTCGACCATATCTGGATTCCTTTGTGGTAGTATTCATTGATAATATTCTGATTTATTCCCGAGATGTTGAAGAGCACGTGTATCATCTTCGTCTGGTACTTGGGAAATTGAGAGAACACCAATTGTACGCCAAGCTCAGCAAGTGTGAATTCTGGTTGGAAGAAGTTAAATTTCTTGGGCATGTGATTTCCCGAGACGGAGTGGCTGTTGATCCTAGTAAGGTAGAAGCCATGTTGTCATGGCAGCGCCCGACTACAGTGCGCGAGATCCGGAGTTTCTTGGGGCTCGCCGGATACTACCGAAGATTTGTGGAGGGTTTTGCTCGCCTATCCGGACCTCTCACAGCTTTGACTCGGAAGAATACAGAATTTGTTTGGTCAGATAAGTGTGAGAGAAGCTTCCAAGAATTAAAGAACAGGTTGACAACGGCACCAGTGTTAGCGCTCCCAGAACCGCATAAGCCATTCGTAGTCTTTAGTGATGCGTCTAAGTTTGGTTTGGGTTGTGTCCTTATGCAGGAAGGACGGGTTGTTGCCTATGCATCTCGTCAGCTAAAGGACCATGAGAAGAATTATCCGACGCATGATTTAGAGTTGGCTGCGATTGTTTTTGCTCTCAAGATCTGGCGGCACTTCTTGTATGGGGAAGCTTGCGAGGTATTTACTGATCACAAGAGCTTGAAGCATTTGTTTTCCCAAAAAAATCTGAACATGAGGCAGAGGCGATGGCTAGAGCTAATCAGTGACTATCAGTGTGAGATCAAGTACCATCCGGGGAAGGCTAATATAGTTGCTGATGCTTTGAGCCGAAAGTCACACTTGGAAGATGAAGCTGAGCCGTCAGAATTGAATTCGTTGCTTTGTGGGATGAGAAGGCTCCTTATTGAGAGTTCGCAGCAAGAAGAGATTTTATCTTCAGTTCTTGATATTCGGGTAACTGATTTTGAAGAATTGAAGACACTTCAAAGGAAGGATCCAAAGCTGCTGAATATCAGAAAAAAAGTCAGAAAATCTCAAGGGTCGTTGCATTATAGCATGGATAAAGATGGGATACTTCGGTTCCGAGATCGCAGAGTGGTCCCTAAAGATTCAAAGTTCAAGGAGCGGATCATGGCAGAAGCTCATGCGGCCTCTTATTCAGTTCATCCCGGTAGTACAAAGATGTATCGGGACTTAAAGAAAAATTACTGGTGGGATGGAATGAAGAAGGATATTGCCTTATATGTTGAGAAATGCCACACATGCCGTCAAGTGAAGGCCGAGCATCAAAGACCTGCAGGTATGCTCCAACCCCTCCCTATTCCTAAGTGGAAATGGGATGACATCACGATGGACTTTGTAGTGGGTTTGCCAAGAACGCCTAGTGGGAAAAATTCTGTTTGGGTGATTGTTGACCGGTTAACGAAAAGTGCTCATTTCCTGCCTGTTAATAACACCGACTCCTTGGGTAAGTTGACACGCTTGTACATGAAAGAAATAGTGCGGCTGCACGGCATACCAAAGAGTATAGTGTCGGATCGAGACCCAAGGTTTACGTCGCAGTTCTGGAAGAGTTTGCAGGCAGCTTTGGGTACTAGGTTGAAGTTCAGTACTGCATATCACCCGCAGACAGACGGCCAATCAAAGCGCACCATTCAGACCCTTGAAGACATGTTGCGAGCATGTGTCATGAAATTTCAAGGGAGTTGGGAAAACCATTTGCCGCTCATCGAGTTTGCATATAATAATAGCTTCCATGCGACCATTCAGATGGCTCCCTATCAAGCTCTTTATGGGAGAAAGTGCAGGTCGCCCTTGTGTTGGGATAAAGTCGGGGAGAGTAGGATAATTGGACCCGAAATAATTCATGAGATGCAAAGCCAAGTCCAGATCATCAGAGATAAAATGGCGGCAGCTCAGAGTCGCCAGAAAAGTTACGCTGATACCAAGAGAAGAGAGTTATCTTTTGAAGTTGGTGATTGGGTTTACTTGAAAGTCTCTCCCATGAGAGGTGTTAAGCGTTTTGGTAAGAAGAGGAAGCTGGATCCAAGGTATGTCGGCCCTTTTCAGATTCTAGAGAAGGTAGGGTCCGTCGCCTATAGAGTTGCTTTGCCAGAATATTTTGGAGATATTCATGATGTCTTCCACGTATCGTCCCTGAAGAAGAGCTTTGGACAGCAAGAGCCACGCTTTGTCGACCCAGAGGGTATTCAGTTGCAACCGGATCTCACTTCTGAGGTTGTTCCGTCGCAAATCATGGATTGGAAGGAGCAACAGTTGAGGTCCAAGACGATACCTTTGGTTAAGGTGGCGTGGGGAGATCCGTTAGCTCAAGACTTCTCTTGGGAGCGAGTAGCGGACATGAGGGAGCAGTACCCATACTTGTTTGAGTAATGAAGGTACGTATCTTAATCTTGGTCACAACTGGTTTATGTGTTTTTATGTGGCTTGCTTTAAGTTGGTAGTTGATCTTGCAAATTTCGAGGACAAAATTTGTTTTAAGGGGGGGAGGATGTGATGACCCGCTTTCACGTGTTTTTTTTCACTGAAGGGTTGTTTTTAATTTAATTAATATATTCTTTATTTATTTTAAATTATTGCGTTTTAAATTTAGTTTTTATTTGTTGGATGTTGTGTTTTATTTATTTATTTGTTTTATGGTTTTTAATCTCTTTCTCGACGGTTTTGTTTTGTTGTCCGGAGTGAGAATTGGACCTCATTTCTTCCTACATCTTTTTTTTTTCCTTCCTTTTTCCTTTTTCCCTTTTTCTCTTTTCTTTTTTTCTTATTTCTTTTTCTTTTTCTTTTTTCTTTCTTTTCTTTTTCTTCATCTTCCTTTCTTTCCTTCCCGCGTCGACTCTCTCTCTCTCCTCTCCCACCGGTCGAAGCCCCTCCCTCCGGCACACCACCCCACCGAACCTCAGCCCCATCCGGCCGGCCGTTTGGCCGGAAAACGCCCTTGAAGCCCCACGGATTTTGCCCCGATCCGCCGCCGTCGCTCCACCTCCGGCCACCACTTTTTCACCACTTCATCACCGGTTCCTTGCCGTCCTAACCCACCCATTTTCGGCCCCTAATAGCCACCGGAACAGCTCCCACGAGCTAGCTTTCCATTTTGGAAAATCCGGCCTCCCTCCACCGTTTTCGCCGCCACCCACGGCCAACCACCACTTCCAATAGCTTCATAATCATCTTTAGACCATTCCCTATCAATCCCAAGCCTTGGTTTATCCCCGTTCAAAAGTGGGTATTTTACAACCCACGACCACAGTGAATTTTCACTGTTACGTTGCTTTTTCTCCGCCGTTTGCAACGCCACAAGCTTTCTAAAAATACCATATAGCGCTGTAAGTATTTTACAAACTCTACTTTTATATTTGAATATATTTTGCTCATTCAATAAATATTTATCTGTTGGTTGGCTGATTCCAAACTGAGTCCGAGGAGTTTGGTGCAGGATTCGAGGAGGAGGAGGCTGAGCCCGAGGATGCGACTCCGCCGGAGTTTTGAGTCGATGTTATGCTTTATAGTTTGGTTTAAAACTATATTTGTGTTTTTGTAATATTTTATTTATGTATGTTTTAAACAGCTTGTATTATACTAAGAAAACTTCTGATACTTAGTTGTGACTTTCGTTATCCGCTGCGTGTTTCTTCGTGCACATATGTTGCTTTTGCACACACTTGGCACTCGTCGATAGGGTGGTGACCCGGGTTGTCACCATCCGGACGTCTCGATTTTCCTGTGTCCGTGCGTGGGGATTTGGGGGCGTCACATGCAAAATGGAGAAAAACAGAGAAAATAAAAATGCTAAAGAGGAAGATAAATACATTGTTTACAGCAAGAGAGGAACTGAAAATTAAAGAGATTGAAATGAGAAACAATACTAGATGGAAAATGGAGGAAGAAGCTTCGGCACACATCTTGAAGATGAAGCAGAAATTTTCCAAGGAAGAAGAAGAACAGTTGGCGTAGCAGGGGAAGAAAAGAAAAACAGATGAAGGAGAAGAAGAGAAGCAATAGCAGTGCATGGCTTGAGGAAGAAGAAGACGGAAATGAAGAGAAAGAAGAAGGAAAAGAAACTACAAAAGTGAAGAAGAATGAGTCAGCGCATGGGAGAATAAGAGGAGAAGAAATTGAAGAAAGCGCTGAGCGCTGGGATCTAAACGATGCCACATGGGGAAAAAGAGAGGGCTAGGCAGTAGTTTAATGAGATGAGCCCAAAAACTAAAAGGGTTTGGCCCAAAAATAAAAGAACAACCCACTCAAACAAGCCTAATCCAAAAATAGAGGGTCCAACAAAGGAAAAAGGCACAATAAAATAAATAAAAACACTATACCTAAATATTAATAAAATAATATAATTAAAGCCCAACAATAGAATGATTTAAACTAGGGAATAATTTAAATGCAAAATAATTATTAATATCAATAAAGCACTTTATTTAAATTTCACAACTTGGAAATCACAAAAAATTACCATGAAAAATACGTTAAATTTAAAACAAGAAAACCACTAATTATAATAATTTAAATAATCATTCAATTAAAATGAACATAAATACGAGGTATCACATCCATACTCCTCGGACTCAAGCCCTGGCACAACGAATCAGATTGCAAGAAACATGTTTGTGTATAAATATATTTAAATCTCAAGAAATCCTTTGGAGAATTACTTACAATGATGAAAGGAAACTCTGGAAGATCAAAGATGACGCCAAAAGTGGAAGAGCGATGCTTTTCCAAGGGGTGGTCGTAGGTCTCAGAACTAGAAAATTTCAAAGGGGAGCTAAGGGGGAGTTTGGGCTGGGCATGTAAGAGCTTAGGGAGGCAGGGGGAGCTAATAGTGGTGACTTGGAGCCATGGGTGGTAGAGCTTGGGCATGAGTCATGGAGGACCTATGAGATAGAGAGGAGAAACGGGGAGGAGAATGGTTGTCATGGGAGCTGGATTCGGTGCAAGGAAAGGTTGTCGGTGAATGGGGAAGCTACTAGTAGCTTGAAGGTGGCTTACGGCGGGGCTAGCAGTAGCGAGAGGAAGAGAACCTGTGGAGATGGCGGCTTCGTGCGTGGGAGAGGACGGTGGCAAGATGGAGGCTGGGCTCGGAGGAGGTGGGTCATCGGTCTGGGGGACGCAGTGAGGTGGGCAGTGACCAGTGGTGGCGCATGGTGGCGTGACTTAGGTGAGTTGCAACGGAATAGAGGAGAAAAAGGAGAGACAGAGAAGGGGGTCGCACGGTGCAGGGGAGGGAAAAGAAGGAAGAAAAAGAAGAAAAAGAAAAAAGAAAAAAAATGAGGAAAAATAGATCCAAATCTTTCATATTGGGGTCTTAAAATTGAACCAACGAAAAGGATGAAAACGATAGTTTTAAATTAAAACCACTGTAACTAAGTAAAATAAAATAGTAAAATCCAATAATAAAATAATTTAAAATAATGAGAAAAAGCTCATGAAAATAAATTATACAACTTAAACAGTAATAACGATAAAATACTATAATAATAATAAAATTAAAATAAATGAACCAATAAAATAATTAGCACAATAAACACTTAAAAATACAAGGAAAAAGAGGGATGTCACAAAACAAATGTTGAGAAAACAAAAGAAACCTTAGAAATATCATGATAAAAATAAATGATTGGGTACGTATTCATTCCATGCTACTTAAACTAGGACATGCGTTTATTTTATAGATTACTATATATCCATTTATTCTATGGTAACCATAGAATAATCATATGTATAATGGATATCATCTTGATCAGTAGGCATATAGAGTGGACACATTCTTAGATGCAGTTTAGATAGTGAGATGAGATGAGATGGTTTTAGATAAAAGTTGAAAGTTGAATAAAATATTATTAAAATATTATTTTTTAATATTATATATATTAGAAATTGAAAAAGTTGAATTTTTTATTAGATTTTGTGTGAAAAATTGATAAAGTTAATTATAATGATGAGATTGAATAAGATGAGACGGAATATTTTCACTATACAAATGGAGCCTTAATCATATGGACGTTGCTATAGCTATTGAGGAGCCTCGATCACCGAGTTAGTAGGTAAATTTTTTTTTTCAAATAATTTTATAAATTCTTTAAATATTATTAAAAATAGAAAATCATAAATTTATTAAAAGAATATTTTCTTAACTATTAAATAAAAAATAAATAAAACTGATAAACACCCTCGATAAGGATCTCGGTGGCTCAAGCATTATAAATTTGGTTTTGATGTGTTATATTTAGGTGCAAGTTTCCTCCAATTTAACGAGTTGCTAGTGCCGTTCAAAGCCGGAATTAGGCTAGTTTTATATTAACTTCAATGACTACCATCTAGGTTGGTTAAAGTTGTAGTGGGTAGAGCTAGCTAGCCTAACTGACGTTATATATCTAAAAATGTTATTTTTCATATTAAATTTTATTTTTTGTAAATTAAAATATTATTACAAATAATATAAAATAAACAGATATTTAGTGGGAAACAAAGTAATGGGTAATTAAAGTAGTGGAAGCCCCCACCAGCTGGTTGGTTGAAATTGAATGTGGATGATACCATTTTTTGTGAGATCAATAAAGCAGTGTGGGTTTGGTACTCAGGGATGGGACTGGTAATGTTCAGTTGGCAGTTAGTAAAGTTGAGTTTGAAGTTAAACACCGCTGAAGCTATTAAATTGTTAGCTATATTTTGACCTTTACAGTTGTGTATTAGTATGGAAATCTAAAGATTGTTGGTAGAGTCAAACTGTTTGATGCCTGTACAAGTGCTCAACAATGAACATGAATCTAACGCATTGTTAGCTCCATTACTTGGCAAAATCAAAAGGCTTCAAGGACTATTTGTAGAATGTAAATTTTAACATGTCTATAGAGAAGGCAATCGGGTTGCTCATATCTTACCCGATTTGCTTGAAATGTTGATAATAGAGATATAATCAATCCGATTTGGTTTAATTTTAAACAAAATTTAGGACTGAACCGGTACATACTGGTTTTGTATTTTTTAAAACCGATTACGTACCAGTTACCCTCTTAAATTGATACTCCAATTTTACCAATTTTTAATCCGTTTTTCCGATTTTAATCAAATATAAATTTTTCATTAAAAAATCCAACAAATTACAAATCCAAATTTCAAAAGTAAATTACAAGTCCAAAAGTCTAACAAATTAGAAATCCAAATACCAAAAGTCTAAAGTACAAATCCAAAAGTCCAAATTAAAAGTCAAAATTACAAATCCAAATTAAAAGTCCAAATTACAAGAACATCCAATAAAAAACTTTACAACTAGAACAAATAGCTATGCACCAAGCCACCAACTCCAATAGTCCATTCAACAAACCTTGCAATTGTATGAAAATAAATCAAGTAGTTAATTTCAATAAAAAGTTAGTAATTACATTAAATGAAAAAAAAAAAAATTAAGGAAAGATGTTATACAAGTTGTCTTACCTTAAATTTAATCATCTCCAACCAAAGAAATAGGTCTTGAAGAACTACCTAGGTCTTCCATGAGCTCTATACAAAAGGGAAAAAAAAGTGTAATAATTAAAACAAATTACTAATATAATATACATTTTAAAGACAGTTAAAGAAAATGTGAATGATGCTACATACATGTATCAAATTTCTCAAACTCCTCAACATCATCCATTAAAGTGAGAATGTTAATCGGGACAAAAGATGAACAAAGCTAATTTTATGTACAAATAATGACTTCTACCATAAGTGGAGATAGGCTACTATGGAAAAGATCAAGTACTCAATCTAATGTGCTAAAACCTGACTCAGATGCCATTGTAGATATTGAAACTACAAGAACATTCCGAACTACTCTTGAAAGCACGTGGTATCTAATGGAATTAACCTTATACCAATTCAACAAGTAGAATTTCGCATCATCTTCTTCATATTTTTTACATAAATACCTCTCAGCTTTAGATTTACTCTCCAAAGAGTTCTCCTACTCCAAACACTTCTTAATTTTTGCATGGAGAAATGATCCCCTTGAGCTACCATGCAGTTGAACTTGTAGTACTAGCCCCTCCCTTGCTTGATTGGCTCATAGTTTAATCTTGTGTCCTAACATCACTTCCATCATTTTCATGATAACTATCATATAAACAAGTCCAAGCATTTTTAACACAATCCACCAACATAAGAACTTTCAAACCATAATCCTCATATATTCCTTCAAAAAGAAATGCTAGACAACGTATTTTATATCGAGAATCAAGAACCAACGCAACATACAACAAAAGATTCATTTTTTCAATATTTCTCCAATACTTCTCAAATTTAAATTTCATACTAAATGTCATTGTCCTCAAATTAAGAGGCCCTTCCGCACACTCCAAATTAATTGCAGCTTAAATTGTCACTAGCTTAAATATAAAACAGTTGCAAGTGACATAGTTGGCCCCTGAGAAACTCAAGGCTGCATCATAAAAAAGTTTTAAAAATTTTACAGACAACCTACTCTTATCCCAATCATCCATGGTTGAAGGCCATAACTTGGAGCCCATCCTTTACCCAACTCACTAACACCATCATCATCTTCACTATCATCCTCCCCAATGCTCTTAACATATCCAGAATCTTCATCATCTAGCCTTTGAAATGCTTTCTAAAACTTTTCAGCCCTATCCAACATCATATAAGTGGAGTTCCAACGAGTTGCTACATCTAAGCATACAATAATTTTACAAGTAATAACTATCACAACATTGCTTAAATGTGTTCTACCTTTGTGGAGATAATTTCACATACTTCACAGCCCCTCTAATTCGTGCAATTGATTGATCATATTCTTTCAACACATCCCAAACAATCAAGTTCAAAATATGAGCACAACATCTCATAAGCAAGAACCCATGTTCCAAAATTGTATCCTTTATACTCATTATCTTTCTTTTGAGAAACAAAACTACCCCATTATATGTACTTGCATTATCGAGTGTAATTATAAATATTTTGGGCCTCCCCCATTTAAGCAAACATATTTCAATTTTTGTACCTTATGGTTTCCCACCTTACAAAAACTAATAATTATTTTGTACATTTTTCAATCTTCATCAATAAAATGTGCGGTGAGACAATCTAGTTAAATTTTTGCACAGATGTCCATGTATCCGTGTTTAGACATTCCATTCCATTTGAGTTGCACAATAAGCATAAATTTCTTAAACCCATTCCCTTCCACAAATTTAAAAGGAAGCTGATTAACAACCAATATTTCTGCTAAGGCTTCTCTACAAACCTCAACACTAAAAGCAATAAATACAAGCCCCCAACTATTTTATCCAGACTAAAAACCTAATACGGATTGGTTTATATCCACTTTCCTAAGTGGAGACTTCTTAAATGTTTTTTCTAAGTGTTGTAACATTGATTTTGTAACATTTTTATTAGGATCACAAGCATAAGTAGTCCCATAAAAATTACATGCAGCCCTAGGTCTCAAATTAGATGTGTCGGTGCCGTTGAAGACTCATTTTTGGATTGGATCACCTGGGCTAGAGAGCAGTCATTTTCAAGAAGTGATCTTTGAGAACATTCCGGCGTATTGCAACTGGTGCAGAAAACAGGGGCATGCAGAAGGACACTATAAATCCAAAAAGCAGTATAATATGAAGGGAAAAAAGAAAGTGGGTTCCGTTGACAATGGGAAAGGATTAGAGTTCAAGGCGTGGAAGGTGGTTGGGGAGAAAAAAATAGATGGGAAGCGTCAGGATGGAGAGGGCGAGAAGGAAGTACCAAACGGAAGACGGAAAGAAATTCTAGAACATATTTCGCATAAATAGAGCGCTGCACAGTCCGAACCGATGGAGGTATTATTTGTTGATTCTAATGGTGTTTTATTTTCATAGAATCAAGCTCTCTTGAATAATAAGGTGATGGATATGAAAGAGGACACTCAGGGTTAAGGATCGTGAGACAGAATGTGAAGAGGGACAAAATGAGAATCGGCTAGAATCAGAAGTTACGTTGTCTTGGTATGAGGATTCTGAAAATATGGATGAAAAGGGTGGTGGAGATGGTTTGGCAGAAAACCGTGGGCCGGTCACCTAGAAGCTCTTTAAAGTTGATTGATGAAACTCTTGAATGTGAAGTTTGTTGCAATGTTAATGTTAATGATAACTGCTTGATATATCCTTTGTTGGCACATTCGTTGACTGATAATGATAATGAGGATGAGATTGAAGAGTTGGCTACCAAGTGTTATGAGTTAGATAATGAGATTGAAGTCCCGAAAAAAAAAATATCATGGTGGTAAAGCAAAGAAGCCTATTGTTGTTCTTGAACAGACGACGCGTTATAATAGACATTATTAAATGATGAATATTCTTGTATGGAATATTAGAGGGATTTGTTCCTCAAAGGCAAGTTTGCGGCTTATTATTAATAAATACCGTCCATTGGTTTTAGCAGTTTTAGAACCTTTTCTTTTTGTTAATAAGTGTGCTCATTGGGCACAGTGGTTATGTCTTCCTAATTTCTGTAATAATGTGGAAGCGGATGGTAAAGTTTGGTTGTTCTGGGCTAATGGCATTGATTTCCAATTGCATTCAGTGATGGATCAAGCTCTCTCAGGTTGGTTCTCTCTTGGTAATTCTAGAGTGTTGGCGACTTTTATTTATGCCAGTTGTTTTCAAGAACATCGTCGGATCCTTTGGAATTGTCTTAAGGATTTAGATGGTGGTGATAATGTACCATGGTTTCTTGGTGGTGATTTTAATATTATCCAGTCTAAAGGTGAGAAAATTGGTGGTGTTTGTCATTCTTCTCGGGGGCATGATGAGTTCAATAAATGTATTCAAGATTGTAGTCTTGTTGATCTTCCTTATTTTGGTAATCGGTTTTCTTGGTGTAATGGGAGGCTAGGGGTGGAAGAATTTGGGCTCGTCTTGATAGAGTGCTGGTGAATACTGGTTTCTTATTGAGCTTTCCTAATAGTTGTTCGATGTATCTTCCTCGTACGTCATCTGACCAGTGTCCTATGGTTACTTCTTTATTGGTTGACAGGAGGGTTGGCCCTAAACCTTTCCTTTTTCAAAGAATGTGGTGCTTGCATGAGGAGTTCGTAGGTATGGTAAGTGAGTGTTGGTGGCAAGAATTTAAAAGTTGACCGATGGTGAAATTCAGTAGAAAGTTAAAAAAAAAAAATTGAAATAATTATTGAAGAAGTGGAATAGGGAGGTCTTCGGTAGAGTGGAAGTAGACCTTAAAGTCATTGAAGAGGAGCTTCTTGAGCTAGAGAATAATGTTCAGAAAAATTATACTCAGGAAATGGAAGCTGAGCTTTTGAGATGCAAGCAAAAGCATGTCCAATATTTGCATAGAGAGGAGATTATGAGGTCTCAAAAATCCAGAGTTAAGTGGATTTGTGAAGATGATGAAAATACAGCTTTCTTTCTTGCTTCTCTTAGATGTAAAAAGAAATTTAAGACTTTAGAGAGTATGACTCTTAAAGATGGTAGCACTCTTGACTCCGATGAAGCAATCCTTGAGGGGGCTGTTGAATTCTTCCAGAATCAGTTAACCAGGTCGGCAGTGTCTATTGAGGAGCCTGGTATGAATCTCATAACTTCTATTATTACTGAGGCTGATAATCGGTTTCTTTGCAGAGTTCCAGATTTGATGGAGGTTAAGAAGACGCTTTGGTCGATCCCACAAGATAGTAGTCTGGGACCTGATGATTTTTCTGCTAGTTTTTTCCATCATGCCTGGGATATTATCAAAGAATATATATTGATGTTGGCGATTGATTTTTTTGAGGGGAAGCCATTAAACATTTTCTTTGGTGCCACCAACATTGTGTTGATACCGAAAGTAGATGAACCAAGGGGTTTCTCGCAATTCAGGCATATCAGTTTATGTTCTATTGTCTATAAAATTCTTTCCAAGGTTCTGGTGAATAGGTTGGAACATATCATGAAGAAATTAATTTTCGCTGAGCAATCAGCCTTTATTAAAGGCCGAAGCATTTTTGATAATAAGTGAGAGGTGGTAATGTAATGATTAAAATTGATATGGCAAAGGCGTATGACAGGGTGAATTTGAGGTTCTTGTTGGAGGTGATGAAGAGATTGGGATTCTCAGATCATTAGAGGGGTTTGATTTTTAATTGTATATCTTCACCTATGTGTTCAGTGATGCTCAATGGTTCTTTGAAGGGTTTTTTCAAACCTTCTTGGGGTATTAGACAAGGGGATCTTCTATCGCAATATCTTTTCATTTTATCACAAGAATTACTTTCTCATATGATCAATGATGATTTTCAATAGAAAAAAGTAAAGCCTTTTAATGCTAATGGAGGTACTTTGATTTCTAATTTGTTTTATGCTGATGATGTTTTGATTTTTTTCAAATGGAGGTAAAAGATCTCTAGTGCAGATTATGAAGACTTTGCAAGCGTACCAATCTATGTCTGGGCAGTTGGTCAGCCCAGCCAAGTCATCTATTTTTCTCTCCTCTAAGTTTTCAGTTGCTAGAAAATTAGAGGCTTTGAGGATCACAGGTTTTATGGAGGGTAAATAGCCTTGTAATTACCTGGGAGTTCCGCTACATGTGGGACGGATGACTATCAAATTACTTGAACCTTTGTTGTTGGAGCTATAGAAAAAATTGGCTGGTTGGAAGAGTAACATCCTCTCTTTTGGGGTTAAGATTATTCTCCTCAAACATGTTTTATCTAACATGCCAATTTATGTTCTTTCTGTTATGAATTTACCTAAGGGTGTTTTCAAAGCCATCAAAAGTATTTTCTCTAGTTTTCTTTGGAATTCGACTGATAATAAAATAAAAAGAAAATGGATGTCTTGGAAAAATATTTGTCTGCCTGTTGAGGAAGGGAGTCTGGGTATTTGGAGCCTAGCTGATGTGCAAATGTCTCTTTTCATGAAGTTTGCTTGAAAATTATTGGAGGGGAATTTGGTTTGGGCAAAATTCTTTCAAAAGAAATATGTGGGTGGAAAGTACCCTTTGGCTCTTTCTAATTCCACAGGTTCAAGATTTTGGAAAGGTATCCTGTCAGTGATGCCGATTGTGCAATAGAATTCATGTATATTGGTTAGAAATGGTATTTGTAATTTCTGGTTTGATAATTGGTTGTGGGATGGGACCATTGCAAATTTTGAAGATGTTAGTGGAGATGAGAATTTATTGGTGGCTGATATCTTAAATAATTATGGCTAGGATGTGACTAAATTGCATATGCTGGTGTCGGAAGAGATGGTTGAGAAAATAATTGCCTCGCCGGTTCAAATATCAGGTGGAACAGATGTGCGTATTTGGTAGCCTAATCCGAATGGTACTTTCTCTACCAAATCTGCTTGGCATTTAATTAGAGTGACAGGGTCTGTTTGTCTTTGGAAAAAATGGCATTGGCATAAATTGGTTCCAAAGAAAATATCTTTTGTTTGTTGGCTTGCTAAAAAACAAGTTTTACCTGTGGATGATATCATTGTTAAGCTAGGAATTCCTCTAGCTTCAAAGTGTCATTGTTGTGTTTTACCACAACAAGAATCCATTGATCATATTTTTTGTAGCGGTGAGTTGGCTGCTATGGTTTGGAGGTATTTTGGGGGTTCGGTTACCTCACCTCCAAAGATGGAATGTGGTTATGAATGTCTGGTGACTTCGAGCGTCAGAATCTTCTCAAGCAGGATGTTGTCGTGGTATCTTACCAATCATTATCACGTGGGTTTTGTGGAGAGCACGGTGTGAGAATAGAATGGAGGGAAAGAAAACTGATTGGAAGGGTGTGGTAAGGTGGATTTAGTTGATGTTAACTGATATGTTTTCTCCACATCGGAAATTTGATAGATTGCATTCGCATGATATCAAGGTTTTTATAGGAATTAAATTGCCCAATTGCTCCTGTTGTCAAGAAAAGTATGAAAGATGTAGCTTGGATTAAGCCAAATGGAGGACAGTATAAGCTAAATGTTGATGGTAGTTCGCTCAGAAATCCTAGATTAGTAGGTGGTGGAGGGGTTATTAGAGATCATGATGGTCGAGTGTTGGCGGGTTTTGCAAATCATTATGGGCAGGTTTCCAATAATGTTGTTGAGGGGAGAACTTTACTTGATGGTTTAAAGTTGGCACAATAGTTGGGTATTTGAGATATTTTGGTGGAGTCTGATTTGGAAGTTATTGTAAGATGGATTCAGGCTGATAAATGCAGTTTATGGTATTTGTGGGATTTTGGGATGACATCCAGAGATTGTTTGTTGATTTACAGTGTTCCATCCGTCATATTTTCAGAGAAGCAAACATGGTTGAGGACTATCTTGCCAAAGAGGGGGCTTCTAATCAATGTAAGTATTTCATAAGATTTGTCCTTGATAGGGGTATCCTCCATGGGTTAGTACATAAGGATTTGTGGGGACTTCCTTATATTAGGATGTAATTGTTTGGTCTCCTTTTGTTTTCCGTTGTAAGCACTTTATTTGGTTGACTTTCTTTGATCACGGGGGTTTTAGGTTTTATTTAAATTTTTTGTTGTAAAATCTTTGGTGATTGTTTTGTAATCATGGTATTCCTCCGCCATATTTGAGTGCTAAAAAAAATAACTTAGACATGACTGGCTAGCTGGGCAGCCAATTTCTATTGCAGTGAATTAAAATTTTGATCCAAAAGGTTAATAAGGTTAATTGGTTTGGTAAGTGAGAATTTGAGATGAGAATTTTGAATTTTAATATGAAATATTAAAATATTATATTTTAATATTATTATTTTTTTAAAATTTGAAAAAGTTGTAATGATGAGATGAGAATTCTTGAGAGCCAAACCGAACCCATGTTGTTTCACTCATGGAGAAAAGGAAACTATTTTTTGTGGCAAAACTATATCGTCACAAATAATCTTGATATAAAAAAATAATTTCGATATGTTTTTAGTCTTTTGTTTTTCAAGATGTAATGTTTATAGAAGTTATAATTCGCACTACGTGGAACTTGAGAGATGTTCCAATCAAGGTTTGCTTCCAAGGTGGCTTGAGCTTTACCTATTGACGGTTGAACTTTGCTACGGATTAGCCACTGTTCATGGCTGATCCAGAGCACACCTTACGTGTCGGTGTGTTTATTTTCTTTTTCTTTTAATCACAAAATCCTGTTTCCCCTCCCCCACCCGATTCCCTCTCAGCTCACAGCCTCACCCAGCCCCGCCGTGCGCCACCTGCAGTGCCACCGGCCACCACCATTCGACTCCCCATCACGACTGCCACCTTCAGCCACCTTCAAACCTCCACGGAAGTCCCAATGCGTAGCACCCTCTCTCAACCCGAAATGGGTTCTCCTACACGGTTTGCCGCTACTACCGCCGCTGTCATCAGCCTCCAACCCCACTGTCGAGCACCACCAAGCCCACGGATTATGCTGCCACCCACGGCTTCCAGCCTCCCTCAACCACGGCTTCCAAACTCGAAATGGGTTTCACCCGAGATGGGTTCTGCCCCTTACCCCGCTGTATGCCTCCACCCACGGCTTCCAGCCTCCACCTAGAGCCTCCCTCAGCCACCACCAACTCCACCCCCACCTCTCTCAGCCCCCTCCATGCACAACCATTACTCTCATTTGGCCTAGATGGGTGACGGGGGTACGAGTGGGGGAGAGGATGGCGTTGCAGGTTGCGGGTGGGGGAGAGGATGCCGACGCCAGGTGGGGGTGGGGATGCTGACACGGGTGGTGGGGGTGGGGGTAGAGGAGGGGCAGGGGCCGGGGGGCTTGGGCGACACACGGGGTAGAGAGAGGGAGAAAAAGTATTGGTTTTGTTGTGGGGTGTTATTGGTCTTTTTACCCTATGACACGTAAGGTGTATTTTGGCTGCCCCAAACAGGGGTTGATGCCAATACTTTTTCTTGACGGTTTAGTACTAATGTTTTTTTATGTTTTTTTTTTAATTTTTGAATTTATATAAATGAAAAGGCCACTTGAAATTTACAAGTATTGTTAGATTGGACTACGAGCCCAAACTTTTATGTATTTAATGGTTTTTAAATAATTTTATTAGGCTTGTTAAGTAAGTTTAAATCTTTAATTATTTTTGGTTTGGATAATCTTTTTACGAGTCGAGATTTGAGGACCAAGTTTTTTTTTTTTTTTTTAAAGAGGTTCGAAACCCAAAACTAAGGAAAAAGCCTACATGAGATTTTCCTTCTGACCCCACGTCAAGCACATCGTATCCCTCATGCATGTCTCTCCTTCCTGCTTTCTCTAGGGTTTTATATGTTTCCTATATATATTTATATATATTCATGTTCAACATCCTCAACCAAAATCAAGAGTTGCACAACTCCACGGCACAGTCCTACATGCACACACCAACAGCCCTTCACGTACATCTAGCTCCTGGCTCATCTAGCTCTTGGTTTCTCCACACGCAACCACTTCTTTTAGTAAGCTTGAGATTCTTTTCCCCTTGCCGATAACCCCTGCCCAGCCAAGGCCTTACAGCAGCGCCGCCTCTGTTTTTACACTCTAAAAACAGAGTTTTTAGTCCCCCACTGTGGGCAAAAAAGAAAAAACCACTGCAACACCATAGCAGGCTCACGGTGACCTTTATTTTCCGCATGGTGTGCGCATTTTCTTTGCTCGTTCGGTAAGTTGCCACACATCTCCTTCTTCCCCACTGTAAGCGCAGCCGCACAACTCTATGATTTGAGATTTATGTGTTCTGCGTTGGGATGCCGATAGTTTTAGGTTGTGCTTTTAAATTACGGTCTTGTCCTTAGGCTATTTTTGTCGAGTCTGAAACCATTCTCAATTTGTCACTTCCCTGATGGTTGGTAAAGTCGAGAAGATCCCTTTTATTTATTCTATTTTTCCCGCTTCCCAAAAAGCCATACCTTTTTATTGGTTTTACACAAATGTCCTTATTAAAGCCTTGTTTTGGAAAGCTTTCGTAAATCTTGAAGGAACTTTTTGAGTATTTATGTTTTTACCCTTAAATGTCTATTTTGGATTTTTGCTTTACACTGATCATTTTTCATTGGCTGTTTCCCTTGTGGGCTGAGATTAGGTTTAATTGGGACTTGGGTATTAAAATCACTTACGGTCAAGTTACAATTTTTACATAAACTATTTCTAGTAAAACTTTTATGGATATTGAAGAATTAGAAATTAATCATATTTTTGGGTTAAGAAAAATTTAACTTTTGAGGAATTAAAATAGGCAATTTTAGTAATTTAGATGCGATTATAAGTTATGTGGTCAATTGGAGATTTATTCAAATTATATGATTTTTTATAGGTGACTATTGATTATTCGTTTAGCACTATTGTGAGAAATTTCTGAAAGACTAAGAAGTTCAGGTAAGCGGGGTTCCTATACTAAACTTTACATAAAAAGAAAATAAAGCGAGGTTGAGTTTTAAAATATGCAGGTTTTGTTTTCAAAAAGAACTGTGAAAAACAACTTGAATTATTTGTTTTGGCATTATTCATGAACTCTGTATGAAGAAGAAAATACTTTTGTCATGACTAGTGTAGACATGAACTTATTTTTGCATATTGTTTATCAACTTCGGCAAGATGATCCATTATCTCCTCTTCTATTTATTTTAGTAGGGGACATTTTTTCAAGGTTGTTAAAAAGGGCCTTCAATGGAGGTAAGATTGAGCCATTTTCTCATCTAAGAGGTGTTCTACTTATCTCACATTAATTATATGCGGATGATATTGTTATTTTTACCAATGGAAGCCTTAAATCTTTGCAGAATATTCTGAAAATCTTTGACCTTTATACAAGTTGGTCGGGTCAAAAACTCAATGTTGGAAAGTCTTCTTTGCATTTTTCAAATTCCATCGATCTTTCTGATGTTGGGAGCTTTTGCATGTAACTAGTTTTCAAGAAGGAAGTTTCCCTTTTCGCTATTTGGGTGTCCCTATTATCTCAAGTAGGTTGAAAATTGTTCATCCAGATGACTTGGTGCACAAATTTGTGATAGAATTGGTGGATGGAAATCCAAGCTATTGTCTCAAGGTGCTCATTTGATTGTGATACAACAGATTTTGATGAGCTTGTGGATTCATCTTCTTTCTTGTATACATGTTCCTAAAGCTATTTTGCAAAGAATAAATGGAAATGTTGAGGATATGTTTCACACTACCAACTACACGGATAACCTACAACTGACAAAGGGGCAGCACTGGATGCCCTGGGGACACTCTGATGCCAAAGTCAAGATAATAGTACGAGAGTAAGTGTATGTAAAAGATTAAGTAAATCAAGTTAAGTCTTTGCTGCCCGTTGTAGGCTATTTATAGAGGCGTAGGGAAGAACAAATAATCATTCTCCAAAGATATACCTCTACGGTTTTTCTTATTAATTGGAGTGATATCTTCCTAATATAACGGCATTGTTATCTGCTGACCATCTGGTTGTTATATGGTCGACAACCTGTAGATGGCCCTTCGTAAGCTATTGTGGGATCATGGGCTAAATAGGCTCATAAACGAATTGGGCCGATAAGTACTAAAAGGTCCCCTCCAATTTCTCTGTTAATTTTATTCGTGGAGACACATGGGAAATTAATTCATGACTGGCCCTACCCCACTGGCACCAGATAGGTGATGATTGAAATCTACCCCACTAGCCTTTTCAGACTTTCTATTGGATATATCTAAATTTGAAAGCAGAGTTCTTTTGTTCATAGGGCTTTGACACGTGCCCATAACCATTCCTGCATTCATTCTTTTTTGTTTTCAAGAATACTAACCATCAGCACACAAGCAACCTCTCAGCTTCTCGAGCCCTTTTCAGAATCTCATTATTACTCCCTTCACTCATTGCTTTTCCCCCTTTTCTGATTTGCTGCCATTGAAATGTTCTTACCGAGTTCTTCAAATTCTTGCTCTTCATCCTTTCCTTGTTCTTTTTCTTGCTACTACCTGCATTTCCTTACCAAATGGCTTGTTGCAGCACTTCATCCAATCGTTTGACAGTAGAAACTTTTCCTAGGGTTTCTATTCCTTCGGAAGCAGAGGTTTCTGAGAGACAAGCACCCTCCCCCCCCCCCCTCCTTCAAGGGTTTCACCTGGCGCTTGGCCATATCTAAAAAGAAGTTAACTAAGTTACGGATGAATTCTCGAGTTCCTAGGATAGTGGAGCTCGTGATTCCTTCTGTGGATAAAGGTGTTGTGGATGAAGAAGGTTTTTCTGGGCATGTTGCCCTTACTACCAATGCCTTGTCCAGTGGGTTATGACTCCCATTTTGTCGTCCTGTACACGATGTTTTTCATTTGCTCCATATTGCTCCCTCCCAATTGTCCCCACACGGTTGGCGTACACTGTTGTGTTCGTGTGTGGTGTTTCACATGGCTTTGGAGCCTTTGGGAGAAAGATATCCTAATTTGATGGCTCATGAGTTTTTTTCCTTCTACGGCATGATCCACTTGCCAGGTAATATTTGTAGCTTTTGGGTGCAAACAAATGATCAGCGATTGGCTGCTTTTGAATCCCACTATTCTAATGCTAAGTCTTGGAATAAGAAATTTTTCTTTCTTGCTGGGAATGGTTGGGAATTTCATGCTTCTAAGAATCTTATTAGGGATTTTCCTGTCCAAGCCATTTGGGGGAAAATCCCTGATGACAAAGATATATCAATTGACCTTACTAGTCATGAAATATAACGTCTTGATGCGGTTCTATCTTGGGCACAAGGGCATGATAGCAAGACGAAGGAAGGTGCCTTGTGGACTAATAAGCTACTGTCGGAACCTCATATTGATAGATTCCTTGTTATGCCTAATTTCTCCCATGTTAAAGGACAAAATTAAAACCTATGAAGAAGGCTTCTAAGAAGATGCCTGCTTCGCTGCCCTTTTTAGAAACCCTTGCCAAACATCCTTGCTGAGAGGATGTCGAGACGCCTATCAACTGCCCCATTGAACTGTGAAAGGAGCAGTTATTGACAAGGATTTAGATGAGACTGTTGGGTCTGGCATTACGTCAAACCTTGTGAGGGAAGTACCCCTAGTTCCTTCATCGCCGCCTAACTCCCCTGTCTTTAGGACCTAGACGAGTGCATGGGCCAAGCTTTTATGGATTTGGCTGCTACACTTGACTACAAATCCCTTGTTGGTGGATTGAAGGCTGCTGACGCCTTCGAATTTCCCTCCCTCCTTGACTATGCACTTTGTGATGTTGAGGCCCACTCTGATATTTTCAGCGCCTTTTCTATGGTCGTGGCTGGGACCCCGACCTTTGAAGAAGTAGAGCCTACTGACCCCTTAGCTAGCCTTGATGTGTCGCGTCCTATCGTTTCTGAGAGCGTGAACCCCCCATCGGATAACGAACGGGTCTCTATTCCCTTCAACCCTTCTTTTTTTGGTGGTGACCTAGAGTCTTCAACCCCAACGGGGGTGGATTGTCGGGTATTGATCAAGTGTTGGGGGATTCTTCGAAAGAGGATAAAGTGTCGGGGAATGAAGAAGAAGAAGTTCAGGTGTCAGCAGAAGGGCCTCAAGAGAATGAGGTTGTTAGTGGTGTGGGTGGGAATGGCTTCACCACTGCCCCAGCTTGTGTGACCCCACTTTTACAGTTAGCGGTTTCTCCTGTTGTAGCCATGGCTTCACTTACTATGCAGATGATACTGCTTTCTTCAAGGGTTGACATTGGGGGCAGCTTAGCCAGGGTGGAAGAAGTGGGAGGCCCCTTGTCAGTGAATACTCCTTTCCCGAATGAGGTTGTGATGGAGATGCCATGTCGCCTAAGGAACTTTCTCACATCAGTACGACCTCATTTAGCTAGTTGTTTCCCTTCTGTGCTTTCAATTTGCCATTCCTCTAAATTGTGGTTGTGCTTTGCAAGGCATGGACAGTTTGGTGGCTTCGGTTATTGGCGACTGTCATGACCTAGATTTTGAAGTAAAGGAAATGTGTAAATTTTGTTTTTATGCTCAGAAGGAAATCTCCCACCTGTTGGCTGAGAAAAAGAAGTTTACTACCCATCTTGAGAAGCTGACGACTAAAAAGGCTGAAGTGGATTTCTACCTTGGCTAGGCCGATGGGTACATCCAATCCCTAGAATGCGAAATTGATCTTCTTCGTGAGGAGGCATCTTTGCTCTGGGGAGAATGACTTCTCATTGGATCCCAGAATGCCAAGCAAGGCTTTACCTTGCAGCTGGCGGAGTCCAATGGTGACTTGGCCAGTGAGCAACTAAGTGACATTAAGAAAGAATTGGAGGCTTCTCAAGCGCAACTGGCTGTGACTAAGCAGTGCTACTCGAAGTGTGCTTAGGCACTGTATGTTGAAGAGGGTTGCACACAACTTTCCCTCAAACTTTCAGAAGCCAAAATGTCAATTGAAGCCCCCCAAAGGGAACTCAAGTTCCAATTGTCGAATAGTAAGGCATCTTACAAGAAGCTTCAAGGGAGATACAATACTTAAAAGAAAAATCATGAGACACTTGACACCCAGTAGGATAAACAAGCTTGAGCCTTTATCCACCTGGATAAAAAGGTAACGAAGCAGTAGGCGCAATTGGAGGAGTTGGAGGCTAAGTTAGCCACCTCAAGGGGTGAGGTGGTTCATTTGGTTATGGGTATGGAGCAGGGTTAGCCCACCTAAAGGCTTATCTGCTGGCCAATTCTATTTATATTTAAACATTAGGAATGGTTGCTTATCTCCTTTTCACCACTTATTTGCTTGGAATTTTTGTTCTCTTAGTTGCCAGGTCTCGCTTTTGGCCTGTTGCCTAAGTATTGGGTGAGTCGTAGGGCCTTATGGCCTCCTTGCCCAATTTGTTGTCTCGTGAGCCTTTTGACTCGTCACCAATTTGTTCTAGTAACAAGTTTTTTGGTGACTAAGTATGGGGGGTCATGGGGCCTACTGGACTCCACTCTTAATTCATTTGAATCAAGAGTTTTTTTATTCATCACTGGTGACTTTTGCACTGCGAGTCTTTTGGTGACTAAGTATTTTTTTTTAGGAGGGGGGATTCACAGGAACTTCTAGCCTCCACACCCAAGTCATTTGCAGCACAAGTCTTTTAACTTGTCACTAGTGGCTTTTGCACTACGAGTCTTTTGACTCATCACTGGTGACTAAGTATGGGAGGGTCACAGGCCTTCTGCCTCCACGCCCATTTCGTTTGTACCATGAATCCTTTGACTCGTCACTGGTGACTAAGAATGAAGGGTTAGCGAGGTCTTCTGGCCTCCATGCCTAATTCGTTTGCACCACAAGTCTTTTGACTTGTCACTGGTGGCTTTTGCACTGCGAGTCCTTTGACTCATCACTGGTGACTAAGTATGAGAGGGGTCGTAGAGCCTTATGGCCTCCATGCCCAATTCATTTGCACCGAGAGTTTTTTGACTCGTCACTGGTGGCTTTTGCATCGTAAGTATTTTAACTCATCACTGGTGACTAAGTATGATGGGGTCGCAGGGCCTTCTAGCCTCCTTGCCCAAATAGTTTGCACTACAAGTCGTTTGACTCGTCACTGGTGGCTTTTGCACGACGAGTCTTTTGATTCGTCACTGGTGACTAAGTTTGAAGGGGGTCATGGGGCCTTCTAGACTCTACACCTAATTTGTTTGCACTGCTAGTCTTTTGACTCGTCACTAGTGGTTGAATATGGATATCATATGGGTACATATATTGAACACCCACCCGCCTATATTGATTTGCCTTTATTGCGCAAAGGAAATGAAAGCAGAAAACTAATGGAGCAATACATTTTGAGGACACAAAGTGTGGGTTTTAGGCAAAAAATTTCTTTGGACACTCAGCGTTCCAAGGATGTTGCATTTCCTTCCCTTTGGCGTCTTTAAGGCAGTATGAGCCTGGTTTATGGTTGGTTGTGACTATGTATGGCCCCTCCTAGCGTGGCCCAAGTTTTTCCTCATCTTGGGTTGTCACCCCCATCTCTTTGAGAATAAGGTCACCTACCTTAAAGGACCTGGGCTTAACCTTTGTTGAAATAGTGCTTTACCTTCCTTTTATGAAGAATGTTTCATATTTCTGCCTCTCCTCTTTTCTTCCAAAAGGTCGAGGTGTTCTTGCAAAACTTCATCATTCTCTTGTAGATTGAAATGACATATCCAATGTGTAAGCATGCCTATCTCTACTGGTGCGACTACTTCACTGCCAAATGACAAGGTGAATCACATCTCCCCAATCAGTGTCTTCAACGTTGTCCTATACGCCCATAGCACCTCTGGAAGTTCTATCTCCTGTCCTCTCTTCCTATCTACTAAATTCTTTTTTAGGATGCCCTGCAAGGATTTATTGGTTGACTCTGCCTGGCCATTGGCTTGTGGATGACTGGGTGACGAGAACTTGGCTTGGATTCCAAGTTTCTCGCACCATCCTTTGTAGTGAGCTAAATCAAACTGCCTGCCGTTGTCTGATACTATGCTATGAGGGACCCCAAATCTGCACACAATATGTTTTCACAGAAACCTAGTGACTTTTTTGCTTATATGGTTGATAGTGGCTCCGCCTCTTCCCATTTTGTGAAATAATCCACGACAACTACAATATGTCTTATGCCTCCTTTCCCTGGGGGAAAAGGTCCTACCAAGTCTATCCCCAAGTGTAAGAATGGACATGGGACTGTGATAGAGAATAGCTTTTCTGGGAGACAGTGCTGGATTGGAGCATAGACTTGGCACTAGACACATTTTTCAAATTGTTTGCATCCCTGATGGCGTTGGGCTAGTATTAGCCTGCCCTTAATGCCTTCCTCGTGAGTGACTTCCCTCCCGAATGATTTCTGCAGACACCTTCATGGATTTCTGCTTGGACATACTGCACCTCATTGGGTGAGATGCACCTCAATAAAGGGGTGGTGAGCCCCCTCCTATAAAGAATACAACCATTCTGATGAACCATGCCGCATTCCTTTTGACTTTCCTCGCCGTCTCCTTGTCACTTGGGAGTTTACCTGAATCCAGATATTCAAAAATTTCTCTCGTCCATTCTGGCATTGTTGTCTCTAGGTGGAAAACAGGAGTTCCTATCGCTGGGACTTCAACCACCCTTCTGTGCACTTTCCAAGGGAAGGTAGCTTCTTCTTTTAAGGAGGTGGCTTTTCCCAACCTATCTGCCATGCTGTTAATTCTTCTGGGTACTTGCTCTAGGTTGAAGTAAGTGAGTTGGCCGCGGATCTCCTATACTTGATTGAGGTAAAGTTTTAGTTTCTCTCCTTTAGTGGCATAAGTCTTGTTGACTTGATTCACCACTACTTGTGAGTCCACCCTTGCCTCAACTTGACTTGTGCCTAACTCCCTAGCTATGGAAACCCTGACAATTAAGGCCTCGTATTCGGCTTCATGATTAGTGGTTTTGAATGTGAGCGTTGCCATATAATAGTGTTCCTTCCCTTCTTCATCAATAATATAAATACATATTCCTCCTCCTGCTCACAAGTTGACTTGTCAACTAACACTTGCCATGGTCAAAGGTGAGGCGTGCTTTGAGTCTCTTCTTGGAATCCTATGAATTCTGCCAAGAAATCTACCAAGGCTTGCCCCCCTTAATTGCATTACTTGGCACGTACTCAATGTCGTGCTCACTAATCTATAGACCACACAACCATCTTGCCTGTCGAGTCTGGTTTCTATAGTACTTTTCCAAGTAGGTACTCTCTTACCATTTTAATAGGATGAGCTTGGAAATAAGGTCATAGGCATCTCGCAGCTATTACCAAGACGAATGCCAGCATTTCCATCCTTGGATATATACCAAGCCTAAGCACCCCTGAGCACATGGCTTGCATAATACACTGGTGCTTGGGTAGCACCCTCATCCTTTACAAGGGCTACCGAGATGGCGTACGGAGATACGACTAATTATACGTACAAGACTTCCCCAGTGTTGGTCTGTTTTAACAATGGTTGATTGGAAATGTACTATTTTAATTCTTCGAAAGCTTTGTTCCATTCTTCGTTCCACTTGTGGATTTTTCTCAAGACTCTGAAGAAAGGAAGGCACTTGTCCATGGAGCTTGACACGAATTTGTTTAGGGTCGTTATCCTTCGTGCCAGTCATGGAGCATCGTTGATGTTCTGTGGCACTTTCATGTTTATTATGGCATCGATCTTTTCTAGGTTTGCCACAATCCCCCTTTTCAAGATTATAAACCCAAAAACTTTCCTGAGTCTACTCCAAAGGCACATTTTCTTGAGTCTACTTCAAAAGATTCTTGCAGGTCGGCTAGGTTTTGAGCAGGCTCCTTACTTTTTACTAGCAAGTCGTCAACATATACCTCCATAGTTCTCTCGATTTGTTGTTTAAACATCCAATTGACTAATCTTTGATCAGTGGCTCCCGCATTCTTTAAGCCAAGCAGCATCACACGATAGCAATAGAGCCTTTATCAGTGATGAAGGCCATCTTTTCTTCATCCATAAAATTCATAGGGATTCAGTTGTAGCCCAAATAGGCGTCTATGAAACTTAGCACCCGGTGCCCCACCGTGGCATCCACAGTAACGTCTATTCTTGGTAGTGGAAAACTATCCTTTGGGCAGGTTTTGTTTAAGTCTTTAAAATCGATGCACATTCGCCATTACTAGTACTACGTTGGATAGCCATTATGGATAATAATTTTTCTTGATGAATCCTACTGCTAAAAGGCAGTCAATTTCCTCAGCTATAGTGGCACACTTCTCTGTGTTGAAAGTCCTCATTTTCTGTTGTATCTTTCTAACTGTCGGATCAACACATAACCTATGCTCAGTGACTTCATTATCAATGACAAGCATCTCCTCATGGCTCCACACGAACACATCCCTATGTTTGATTAACAGCCGCCTTAGTGCCTCCTGGTATTCTAGCACAAGTTTTGTTCCTAAACGGGTCATGGTGTTTGGACAGTCAGGGTGGAGCTTTACTAGTTCCAATGGTTCATTTGCCTCAACCTTCTTCAAATTGGTTTTGTCTCTGGTTTCAACCTCCTAGTCCGTGTAGACTGGAGAAGGTGGTGGTGGCTTAGTGCATGGGTTCTCAATATTTAGCACTGAAGGCATCGTTGTCCTAAGTTCTTGCATATAGCACTCTCTGGCCAGGATCTGTTCTTCTTTCACTTCTCCAATGCCCATTTCCGTTGAAAATTTTATCTTTAGAGGGTAAGTGAAGGTGATGACTTTCAAATTATTTAGGGTAGGACGCCCCCAAAATGGCGTTGTATGAAAAGTGGGCTTTTACTATCAAGACATTTGTCATTGTCGTGGCCTGGTTGTCCCTTGGCCCATTGTGAATGGTAGTGTGATGGCACCTATAGGTTGGATAGCTTTACCAGAAAACCCTTTCAAAGGGGTGGGCGATTGTTGCAGTCTATCTAAGCTGATGCCCATTTTGGCAAAGGCTTCCCAAAACAAATGTCAGCGGAACTTCCATTGTCAATCAAAATTTGTCTGATTGTGTAATTAGCGATCAACAGCGTTACTACCAAGGCGTCATCGTGGGGGTATAGTACACTCGCAATTTTCTTGCTTGAATGAGATAATGGGAGATCTTGTGAGCTTGGGACATTTAGGAGGTTTGTCTGCCAAGAAGACTTCATGGTATCTGGCCTGTCGGGCATAAGCCTTTCTTCCTTATGCTATTGCATCCCCGCCAGCAAATCCTCCTACTACAGTTCAAATTTACCCCACAGGGGCTTGCTCTTGTTGCAACGTTTGACGAGGGGTTTCCTTTCTTTGTTCTCTATCCTGGTGCTATCTTTTTGGGCTTCTGCCCCTCCTAGGTTCGTACCCACTCCCTTCCTCTTTTCTTGTTTGCATGCGATCCGCTAGCATTCGCTCTAGTTCCCCACTCCCTACCAGCTCTGCAACTCTTTTTTTCATTGTGGAGTAATCTTCTGTCTAATGAGTATCAGACTGATGATACTTACAGTAGTGCTGACCCCTAGAGGCCGAATGCACATCTTTCCTCTCAGTTATTGGCTTCTCCTATATGTTTAGGCTATTATGGATGAGACTAGGTCCTTGATATCACTAGGTGAGGTGTCTTTCACATCCTCCGTTGCCATGGTTTGGATTTGTCTTCCTATCTCTATTAGATCCCATGGAGTCATGCCTTATCTCTTGTTTCCTTAGTTCTAGTAGAGCTTGTAACGTGGCTTCTACATTGACATAGTCATCTACTTTACCCATGAACTCCCTCAAGGCAGAGGGAGTTTTCCTAGCTAGTTCAGTCATGAACGAGTTGCGTGGCCAAATGCCTCCTAACAAGGCAGCAAGCGTGATCTTCTCATCCTGGGCTTCCGTGGTCAACCTTTCTTTGTTAAATCTAGTAAGATTCATTTTTAAACTTTATCCTTCCTTGCCATGAGTTGTGTCAAAAACTGCTTGGCCAATTCTTCAAAGCTATTAATGGTTCCTGGGCGTAGGGTTTCAAACCAACCATGCCCTATCCCTTTTAAGGTTAAGGGGAAAGTGCGGTAGGCCACCTCCCTTGGAAAACTGTGGAAGGTCATTTGTACTTTAAAGTTTTCCAAGTGGTCTACAGGATCTTGAGATCCATCATACATGTCAATCTAGGGGACCTTGAATCTAGGCAGTAGAGGTACCGCCATTACTTCATTGCTGTAAGGAAGATCTGTGTGGTTTAGCAATTGCTCCATAGAGCAAGACATTTCTATCCTCTTCGCCATCTTTTCATACTTATCAACGAGGATTTTAAGCTCATCATGCAGTTTTTTCTTTTCCACTTCTTTGGCCTTGGTCCCTCTTGCACTATAGGCATCTCTCTCACCCTTCATCTGCTCATTGTTACCTGGCGGCATATGTCGTTGCCTCAACTCTTCGTTCTCCTTTTGTAGCCATTCTACCAACCACTACCTCCTTTAGTTTACCTTCTATCTTTGCAAATCTCGCTCCCATCTCTGCTGTGCCCATCTCTTGATCTCTGTTTGCTTGTGACCATGTGGTCATTGGCTTGTGAAAATTACATTGAAGTCTACAGAGATCCCACAAACGGCACCACTGTTGAGGATGTGTTTCACACCACCAACCACATAGATAACCTACAACAAACAAAGGGGTAGCACTAGATGCCCTAGGGACACTCTGATGCCAAAGTCAGGATAATAGTATGAGAATAAATTTATGTAGAAGATGAAGTAAATCAAGTTAAATCTTTGTTACCTCCTGTAGACTATTTATAAAAGTATAGGAAAGAACAAATAACCATTCTCCAAATATATACCTCCATGGTTTTCCTTATTAATTGGAGTGATCTCTTCCTAATATAACGACGTTGTTATCTGCTGACCATCTGGTTGTTATTTGGTCGACAGCCTATACATAAGTTGTCGTAAGCCATTGGGCTCATGGGCTTAATAGGCTCATACTTTAATTGGGCCTACAAGTACTAAAAGGTCCCCTCTAGGATGCCTTAGCAAATTCTTTTGGGGCTCTTCGGATGAGAAAGGTAAATGTTGTTGGTGTTCTTGGAAGAAGATTTGTTTTCCTTTTGAGGAATGAGGCTTAGGCATTAAAAGGTTGGAGGATATCCAACTTTCTTTACATGTTAAATTTTCATGGAAGCTTTTATATGAGACTTCTCTTTGGGCGAAATACTTTTGAGCTAAATATGTGAAGAATAATCATGTCTCTTTGATTGATTCTTATAAGGGTTTAAAAAATTGGCATATGATTGTGGCGAGTATACCGTTGGTTTTAAACCATTCTCGTTAGAAAATAAAAGAAGGAAGAATTTCTTTTTGGTATGATAAATGGTCAGATGAGGGACCTTTAATAAACCATTTCTCGGTTTGTCTATTCCCAAATATTATGATCCAAGAATGTAAGCTTCATAATCAATGGGATGTTGATTTGCTTGTTCAAATGGTGGGTGTGGAAAAAGTGTATTCTATTTTGCAAAACCTGGCTCATCATAAACAAGGTGAGGATATTTTGGTGTGGACTGAAATTTGGACGAGCAGTTTACCACCAAAAGTGCTTGGTCTTGCTTACATATTTGAGCTCTGGAGGTGGAATGGTCTAAATGGGTATGGCACTCTTCTTTACCTAAAAAAATCTCAATTTTGGTTTGGAAATTTTTTTTCAATGCAATGAGTGTTGATGATAATGTTTGGAAGATTGGTATTTCTATGGTTTCCAAATGCAATTGTTACGAGGTTGGGGAGTATGAAGACTTAAATCATGTGTTTGCAAAAAAGGAACTTGCTGAATTGATATGGGAAAAAGCTTGTAATTGTGTGGGTTTACAACCTATGCAAGGGAGGGGCTGGCATGAAAGGGTGGAATGCTAGTTCCATAAAGCAAAACATGCTACAAAAGTCGGTTCACTACTTGGTATCATACCATGTATTCTCTTATGGTGTTTGTGGAATAGAAGATGTAAAGCTTGTATGGAAGATGTATGTGATTCATTTCAAATGGACTGGGCTCAGTTTAAACATTAGCTTAGTTGGATGGAGCTAAAACTAAAAGACCAATCAGATTTTAAGTCCAAAGATCAAGAGATTTTGAAGATGTTTACCATCCCTTCTAAGAGGGTCCCTGCTAATCCGCATATTCTTCTTCAATGGCACCCTTCAAATGTTGGTTGTATTAAATTAAATTCCGATGGAAGTTGTATTGGAAATCCTGGTGATATGGGAGCTGGTGGAGTATTTCATCATCATCATGGTAAATTCATGGTCGCTTACTCTTATTATTTTGGTGATGGTATGAATAATTAAGCTGAATTATTAGGCTTGTTATATGGATTGCGGATTGCAAAAAATATGGGATGTCTTAATATTGATATTGAGGTGGATTCGATGTTGATTATAAATGGGATTGATAAGAGATGCTTTGTATGGAACTTGGAAGATTTTTGGGATGATATTCAAAATTTGTTGGGAGGAATGAATTTGAAGTTTCTACATGTTTATCAGGCAGGAAATTCTTTGGCGGATTATCTTGCAAAATTAGGCGTGGAAGGTTTGTAGGCTCATTGGGAGACGTACAAGGATATTCCAAAATTGCTACAAAGATGTTTGAAAACTGAAAAACATGAATTCCCTCAACTTCGTATATATTTGGTTTATGTCTAGGCATTGTTTGAGTTTTTGAAGGTCCTTTTCATTGTATTGATTGGATTTTAAAAAGTTGGTTGATATTGTAACCACGGTTTCCCTCCACCACAAATGAGGATTTATTAATGAAGTGCCAGAGGTGCCGCCCTCCTTTTGGCCAAAAAAAAAATGTTCTACGAGAGTATGCAAAGTCCTAAAGAAGACAAGGCACTAGAGTTTGAAGGCCAAAGCTTAAGCAAGTTTTGATCCACTGATGTCAAATGGGAATTAGAGAGTCATCTATACTCAAGCCAATAATGTCAGACAGGAATACAATTGCTAGCCAAATCAGGTGCACATTTCCAAATTGCAGCTTAAACCATAACTTGGATCGGGCACTAGGCTAGAACTGTGGCACCCTCAACCCCGACATACGAACAGGTGGAAGTCGTGACAACGGGATGAGGACCACACAGGTCACGCACCCCAACAATAAGTGCTCAAAGTGTATGCAACATGCAATTAAGTGTGCATTAATAATAATCACAGTGGCGAAATAAAAGGGTAGCCAACTAAGTACCAGAATTTTAAAACAGTACAGCGAAATAAAAATCCTCAAAGAGGTTATACAGTCATCCGACAAAATAAATAAAATGAAAATACATAGCATAAGGGAAACAAATGCCACAATCAACAAACGACATCAGCAAGTCACTCTTCCAACAGAGTCGGTCCTTCAAGCTCAACACCTTCCTCTACATCAAAGTTTATGATTCCATAAAATTGAACCGTAAGGTAGAAATACCACAATAAGATTATGAAATCTCAAAAAGTAAGCGACCAAGCAACATCCAAGAGATTAAAACATAATGAATACAATCAACAAGTCCACAGCCACACGGTAAAACATGCAAGAACCAGTGATTGAGCTGAAATATTGCACATTTTAACTATTTAAAACCAATATATTTTAAATTCATCATGACATTATTATTGGTTTTAAATGGAAAAATGGTTAAAATGAATAAATCAAAGTTGTGATTTTAATTGATTAAAAGCATGAATTTATGCTTGAATTCTACCAACTATTGATTACTATGCATTCTAGTCCATAATTTTTCTTGCTTTCCATTATCATTTGCATTTGTACCATTGTTTTTCTTGTTCTTCATGTTCATAAAGTTTCTTGAGCTATCTTTCCATCTTTTGGGTTCAATTCATGAACCTCAAAAGATAGAAGCACTTCTTGCCATCTTTGAATGGAAGTTGCTCAAAGCTAATCTTTCATTTATGTTATTTTGTTGTTGAGTGTTTTCTTTTTCTCCATCTCCATTTTTCATGCATACCATGGTTAATTATGTTCATGCCTTGTTCATACTTTGTCTTGAGCTTTCCCACCATTCAAACAATCCCAACTCAATCTAACCTCATACACGGCTACAATCACCCCACAAATCCACCAACTCATTTCCAACCCACCTAAATTATACATTAATTGGAAGGCTACTTGTTTGGCTTAACTTAATTTGGCGCCGTTTCCGAGGAAAGTACTTTAACTTGAATTTAAACTCGTTATTATTGTTATTTTTATTTTGCTTCTCTAAACTGATGTTTCATGTCATGGGTGAGAGACACTTCAAATAGGTTGCTTCAAGTCACATCGAGTGTTGAGAGTAGTATACACAGCTTGGAAATAGATAGTTCGTCTGTCTTTTCTTTGAGTGAGCCAGGTGACGAAATTGAAATTGAATCAGAAAACATGGCTGCATCTGCACCACGCACTCTGAAGGACTATTTGCAACCCACTCGTACCACTACACCTTCATGCATAATTTTACCTGAAAATGCACCAAATTTCTCTATCAAGCATGGTATGATGTCAGTGATACCTCAGTTCCACGGGATGGATTCTGAGAGTCCTTACCAGCACTTGACGGATTTTGAGCTGGCTTGTGCTACTTTTATCACTAGGGCTGTTACTGATGAATTTATTAGACTTCGTTTATTTCCTTTTTCTTTAAAGGATAAAGCGAAGATATGGTTTAACTCTTTAAGACCTAATTCCATTTCTAGTTGGTCTGACATGCAGCGTGAATTCTTACAGAAATTTTTTCCTTTTCAGAGAACTCAATTTTTGCAGGAGCAGATCAGCCAGTTCAATCAGAGACCTGATGAGACCTTTCAGGCCAGTTGGGAAAAATTTAAAGATTTGGTGAACATTTGTCCACATCATGGTTTTGAATCCTGGAGGCTGGTGAGCTATTTTTACACTGGTCTCACTCCGGAATGCAAGCAATTTGTTCAGACAATGTGCAATGGGGAGTTCTTCAGCACAGAACCTGATGAAGCATTATCATTTTTTGACTACCTTGCTGAGAGCGCACAACAGTGGAACACTCGTACTGATCGAGTTCCATTAACAGCACAGCCAATGAGGGCTATTTCTGGAGGGGGCAGATATGAGCTTAAAGGAGACACTGATGTTCAAGCCCGAATAACTGCATTGACTAGAAGAATGGAGGTCATGGAAATGGAAAAAGTAAAGGCTGCAAAAGTAGCTGAGGCATGTTCTATATGTGCTGATTCAAACCATAAGACCCAAGACTGCCAAATTATGCCAGTATTTCAAGAAAGTGGGTCTGAGCCAATACAATCAGCTAACTGGGTCAATCGAGCACAGAATCAGCCTTTCTCCAACACATATAATCCGGGGTGGAGAAATCACCCAAATTTCTCATGGAGAAATGATCAGCCTGGTCGGTCCCCACCACCTCAGCAGCAGCCATTTAATCAAGGTGCTCCTCAGCACCAGTATCCGCCATATCAAAATCCTCAAAGCTATCCTTATGTAGCTCCTCCTGGATTTCAGCCTCATGTAGCTGCACAAAGTTCTCAGCCTTCATCATCTGCAAAGAAGACTCTAGATGACAGTATGGCACAGATGGCCAATACACTTCAGCAATTCATGCAGATTCAGGCCACCACAAATAATCAAAATACTCAGGCCATAAATGAGTTGCGTGGCACTGTTAATAAGATAAGCACAACCTTGAGCACCCTAGAGAAAGGGAAATTTCCTGCACAGCCTCAGCCTAATCCTCAAGTATACAGACAACAACAACATCAAGTGCATAATGTCTCAGGAGACGTTGTTGAGACAGCAAAAGCTGTTCTTACTTTGAGAAGTGGGAAGGAAGTTCCCCGACCTAAGATGACCATAGACACAGAGGTAATTGCTCATACGCCTAAAGATGCAGCAGAGACGGATGAAGCTGAAAAAGAACCAGAGGTAGCGAGACCAGAACTGAAGAAACCTGTAAGTGCAGATGCTGAAACTAGTAAGGGATACCAACCTGTGGTACCTTATCCTCAGAGATTGACAGCTGGCAAAAAGAATAAGTATCACACGGAGATTCAAGAGATTTTCAAGCAAGTGAAAATTAATATTCCACTCTTGGATGCCATACAACAAGTGCCTTCATATGCAAAATTTTTGAAGGACTTGTGCACGGTGAAGCGGAAGCTGAATGTGAAGAAGAAAGCTTTCCTAACGGAGCAAGTTAGTGCATTGATATTGAACGAGACTCCTCAGAAGTTTGGAGATCCCGGCTCTCCCAACATCTCCATTATGATTGGTGAATCACGAATTGGGAGAGCTTTACTTGATTTAGGGAGTAGTGTGAACTTGCTACCGTTCTCAGTATATGAGCAGTTGGGATTGGGTGAGCTGAAAAAGACCTCCATCATGCTACAGCTGGCTGACAGATCAGTTAAGGTACCGAAGGGTATTGTAGAGGACGTGTTGGTCCAGGTGGACAAATTCTACTACCCAGTAGATTTTGTGGTTCTTGACATGCAGCAACCGGTCTCCACTATTTATCAAGCTCCTGTCATCCTAGGAAAACCATTTCTAGCTACATCAAATGCTTTGATCAATTGCAGAAGTGGAGTTTTGAAGCTTACTTTTGGGAACATGGCACTTGAGTTGAACGTTTTCAACGCTTGCAAGATGCCAGCACATTTGGATGACACAAGTGATTTGAATGCTGTGGAGAGTTTGACACCAACAGATTTTATTTGCTCAACTTCTCCTTTTTCTGATGATGATTATATTTTTCAGACACCTGAATTTTTACTTGATGAGAAAATTGATCATATTGATGAAGATGACTTTGATTTTTTTGATTGTTTTGCAGATTCATCTTTACCACTTGAAGTACAATTTGCGGGAGCAAGATGGAAACCCCAGTTCGAAGCTTTACCACCACCAGACATACTTAGATCTTCAGAAGAAGAAGTTCCTCGGTTGGAACTGAAACCACTTCCTCAAGATTTAAAGTATGCGTTTCTTGGACCTGAAGAAGGAACTTTTCCAGTGGTGATTTACTCAAAGCTAAATTAGAAGGATGAAGCCCAGTTGATTGAAGTATTAAGAAAGCATCGAGGCGCAATTGGTTGGACAATAGCCGACATCAAAGGCATTGATGCCGCTGTATGTACCCACAGAATCCATCTTGAAGACGATGCTAAACCAGTTCGTGATGCTCAACGAAGGCTCAATCCTACCATGAAGGAAGTCGTGAAAGAGGAAGTGCTTAAGCTACTCGCAGTGGGAATCATTTATCCCATCCCAAACAGTAAGTGGGTAAGTCCAACTCAAGTGGTACCAAAGAAATCTGGTTTGACTGTCATAAAAAATGAAAAAAATGAGTTGATTCCAACTAGAATGGTTACTGGCTGGAGAATGTGCATTGATTATAGAAAACTTAATTCAGCCAGTAGGAAGGATCATTTTCCTTTACCATTCTTGGATCAAATTTTGGAAAGAGTAGCTGGTAATGCATATTATTGTTTATTGGATGGCTATTCGGGTTATTATCAAATTGCTGTAGCACCTGAGGATCAGGAGAAAACCACTTTCACCTGTCCTTTTGGCACTTTTGCTTTTACTAGAATGCCTTTTGGTTTGTGTAATGCTCCAGCTACTTTTCAGAGATGCATGATGAGTATTTTTTCTGACATGATTGATGATATTTGTGAAATATTCATGGATGATTTCTCTATTTTTGGAAAATCCTTTGAGAGTTGTTTGCATAATTTGGCACGTATTCTCCAGAGATGTGAGGAAAAAAATCTTTTACTTAATTGGGAGAAATGCCAATTTATGGTTACTCAGGGCATTGTATTAGGGCATATTGTTTCTTCTGAGGGTATAAAGGTCGACAAGGCAAAGATTAAATTAATATCTAAACTTCCTATCCCTAGGACAGTTAGGGATATTCGTTCTTTTCTTGGTCATGCTGGCTTTTATAGGCGGTTTATTCAAGGGTTTAGTTCCATTGCAAAACCTTTGTGCACTCTTTTACAAAATGATATTGAATTTGTTTGGAGTGATGAGTGCCAAAAAGCTTTTGATACATTGAAAAAGTCGCTTACCACTGCCCCTATTGTGCAACCCCCGCATTGGGACCTTCCCTTTGAGATTATGACAGATGCTAGTGACTATGCCTTAGGAGCTGTTTTGGGGCAGCGAGTGGATAACAGACCATTTGTGATTTATTATGCCAGTAGAACCTTGAATGATGCCCAGAAAAATTATACCACTACTGAAAAAGAATTGCTTGCAGTTGTTTTTGCACTTGATAAATTCCGGGCTTATATTCTTGGTTCTCCTGTTACTATTTTCACTGACCACTCTGCTCTTAAGTATTTGTTGGCTAAGAAAGATGCAAAACCACGCTTGATTCGCTGGATTCTATTACTTCAAGAGTTCAACATCAACATAAAGGATAAAAAAGGAGTTGAAAATGTGGTAGCTGACCACCTCTCTAGATTGTCATCATCTCCTTCTTCAAATGTTAGCCTTCCTCTTGATGATAGTTTCCCGGATGAGCAGCTGTTTGTGGTTGATGGAGCTCCCTGGTATGCTGATATAGTCAATTATCTAGTGACTGAGCGAATGCCTTCTGAATGGTCAACCCAAGATAAGCGTCGGTTTCTATCTGAGGTAAAACATTTCTACTTTGATGACCCTTATCTTTTCAAGTATTGTTCGGATCAATTGATTCGAAGATGTATTCCTAATGATGAGTTTTCTTCAGTATTGAGATTTTGTCATACGGGTGCATGTGGTGGTCATTTTTCAGCAAATAAAACAGTGGCAAAAATTTTGCAAAGCGGTTTTTATTGACCTTCCATGTTTAAGGATGCTTACAATTTTTATAAAGCATGTGAGTCTTGTCAAAAGTTGGGAGCCATTAGCAAAAGAAACATGATGCCCCTTTCCCCCATTCTTACTTTAGAAATCTTTGATTGTTGGGGAATAGACTTCATGGGACCTTTTCCGGTTTCCTTTGGAAACACATATATTTTATTGGCTGTGGACTATGTTTCAAAGTGGGTTGAGGCCATCGCTTGCAAAACCAATGACCATCATGTTGTACTAAAATTTTTACAATCTTTGTTTGCTCGATTTGGCATGCCCAAGGTTATCATTAGTGACGGGGGTTCTCATTTTTGCAATAAACCATTTTCTACACTTGTGAAGAAATATGGTATCACACACAGAGTTTCTACCCCTTATCACCCTCAAACAAATGGGCAAGTTGAATTGGCAAACAGAGAAATAAAAATCATTCTGGAGAAAACAGTAAATCCTAATAGGAAATATTGGTCGATTAAGCTTCTTGATGCTCTGTGGGCTTATAGGACAGCTTTTAAAACAAATCTAGGGATGTCTCCCTATCGATTAGTTTATGGTAAAGCTTGTCATTTACCTGTTGATATTCAGCAGCTCTTTGGGCCATAAAACATGTTAACATGTCACTTGATAAAGCTTCAGGGCTGAGAAAATTGCAGATCAATGAATTGGATGAAACTCGTCGGAATGCTTATGACAATGCGCAAATGGCAAAGGAGCACATGAAAATTCTGCATGATCAGAAAATTCATCCAAAGCATTTCACACTTGGCCAGGAAGTTCTTCTTTACAACTCTCACTTGCATATTTTTCCTGGAAAGTTGAAATCCCGATGGAGTGGGCCGTACATTGTAAAGACCGTTCATCCTCATGGCGCGGTAGACATTGTCAATCTGAAGAATGGTAATAGCTTCACTGTCAACGGACAACGTCTAAAGTCATTTCTGAAGGTCTTTGATCCACATGATGAGATCTTGCTTGTGCAAGACCCCAGGGAAGTGTTTTAAGTTGTTTTTCCTTCTTTACAGTTTTCTTTACTTGCTTTGTTTTTATTTGTTCGTTTGCTTTGATTTTATATTTCATGTTGATTGTTTGTTTTGCTTGCTTAGTTCTGTGCACTTTGTTTTCTTTCGTTCGATTCATTGAGAACTATGTCTCTCACTAGTTGGGGGGTGTGGACTGAAGAAAACGTTGCGTTAGTAGACACTGTAGATAGTTGAAAAAAATAATTGGATCCGTCCGTGACCTGACAAGTGTGGCTGGAGATTTGAAAAAAATCGCCTGATGTTGTTGACAAACGAGATTGAAGGCTCCGAGTTTCTAAGAAATGTCATTTTCACCGAAATCACATTACTCTTTGACTTGGATGATAGCTCGTCTGGTTCTTTATGCTATCTCTATAAAATCAGTCCTGAAGTTCATCCAATCCGCATCAAGTTTTTTTTCTCATCTCTATAAACTCATCTGCATTCTTTCAACATTCTCGTTTTAAGCCTTCTATTCTTTTGTCAATGGCTCATTCCTCTAGCATTTCTCTAGATCCATCCATGAAGCATTCTGCATCTCAACCTCCTGTCCTTTCTGCAGCTACCATTGGTGCCATGTTGCAACAAGAGAATAATAGTATGGCTAATAAGTCAGACTCCGATGCTATCTACGACTTGGTGAGTCTTGGGACTCGCTACTCATCCTCTATTGTTGCTTTTTCCCAGCGGGTACAAGCCAAAAACCATGAGGTTGAAAGGCTTGAAGAACAAATTGTTGTACTTCAACGAATTGTTCAAGAGTCTCACATAAGGGAAGGAATCATTCGGCAGAAGAATAAACAATTGAAATCTCTATTAGATTCTTCATTCCGCTTGCCAGTTCTCATGGATAGGGATGACATGATGTTGTATGAAGAGAATGAGCGTCTCAAACATGAGGCTAAAAACCTCAAGTTTATGTAAAAAAAAAAAAAAATTTCTTTTACTTTCTTGCTTGTTTTGCATTGTTTGTTTTGTTTTTCCTTCTTTTACTTTTTGTGTTTTTAACTTTGACAGAAATCTACTCCTTGTGTACGCTCGAATATCTCAGGTGAATTTTTTCCTCTCTGTTTAATCATTTTCGTCTCAATACATGTTCTACAGTGTTTATCTTGCTCCAATTCATGTCTGTATAACATACATCATCGAATATTCAAATGCTGAACATTGAGGACAATGTCACATTTAGTTGGGGGGAGGGTTTTCTATTAAAAATGTGTTAAAATTCTGTTAAAAATGTGTTAAAAATAAATAAATAAATAAATAAAAATAAAAATAAAAATAAAAAAATAAAAAAATTTTGTGGTGCATTGAAACATAAACGATTAACACACACTTCTGACATGTTTGTTAGATTTGTATATCTTGGTGGAATAGTTGAGCGGAATTATTTTGTGAAGATTTATTTTCAACCTTAAGTATAGAACATGACTTATGATGCCTCATATTTTGTTGAGGAGTGATTTGAAACACCGGAATGCGATATTTACAAAAATGAGAATTAGTATGATTTATATAGAATGAATGGCAAGTTTTGAAAGAACATTTTGCACATGCTTACACTTGTAGTGTTCCTCATTAATGTTCATTGATTTAAAACAGGAGAAGTAAACTGCAGGACTACCGAGCCTTATATATATATATATATAAAAAAAAAAAAAAAAGATCGTGTAAGTTTTCCTAAATAAAGGGCTAGAAACAGTTACCCAAAACTTTGGGGGTTGAATTATCAACCTTTAAACAGAGTTGGCGTGAAAACTGCTAGTTCCTTAGGCTTTGAGGTAGTTAGAATCAATAATGATTAATTTTAAGGTTGAAAAATCCTATGATAAATCATGTTTATTAATGAGGAACATACAGAGGTTTAGCCACACACACATATCTGAGTTCTAAGACATTTGCCCCAATTCTATGTGAACAATTACTGAGACTTTCCTTGTGGATACAACTCATGGTGTTGAGTAGTCACGAATCAAATTTTTTGTGAGAATTCAGAATTATGTTTGATTGTTTTTGTTTGAATTTCGAGCTTTATATAATATTCATCTCAATTAATTTTCACTATTTTGCTCAAGGATTAGCAAAATGCTAGTTGGGGGTGTGATTGAGCTGAAATATTGCACATTTTAACTATTTAAAACCAATATATTTTAAATTCATCATGACATTATTATTGGTTTTAAATGGAAAAATGGTTAAAATGAATAAATCAAAGTTGTGATTTTAATTGATTAAAAGCATGAATTTATGCTTGAATTCTACCAACTATTGATTACTATGCATTCTAGTCCATAATTTTTCTTGCTTTCCATTATCATTTGCATTTGTACCATTGTTTTTCTTGTTCTTCATGTTCATAAAGTTTCTTGAGCTATCTTTCCATCTTTTGGGTTCAATTCATGAACCTCAAAAGATAGAAGCACTTCTTGCCATCTTTGAATGGAAGTTGCTCAAAGCTAATCTTTCATTTATGTTATTTTGTTGTTGAGTGTTTTCTTTTTCTCCATCTCCATTTTTCATGCATATCATGGTTAGTTATGTTCATGCCTTGTTCATACTTTGTCTTGAGCTTTCCCACCATTCAAACAATACAAACTCAATCTAACCTCATACACGGCTACAATCACCCCACAAATGCACCAACTCATTTCCAACCCACCTAAATTATACATTAATTGGAAGGCTACTTGTTTGGCTTAACTTACATCGGTTGGTGCAGCTAAACTAAGTTGAGGAACATGTGATGAAATGAAGTCATCAAAAGAGAGCTGCTGTCCACCGAAATTATTAGATGAAGGGGTAGGCTGCTGTCCACCGAATTGTCTCCACAAGTTTTGACATTGAAAGGGTCATCAAAGGCTACTTCCTTTCCATTGAATTGGACAAGAGCCGAGATAAAGGAAGATAGAAAGAGTTTGGCATGTGAGTGAAAGAAATTCTGAAAAGAAAGGAAGAGGTAGCCGAAATGAAGGAAGAAGAAGGCTGCTGTCCACCAATTGGTCTCCACCGAAATGCTTGAAGTAGAGTGCCATATTCAACAAGAGAAGTCAGCTGTGAATTGTGATTGAAGGGGGAATGAATTTAATTTATTTGGACCGAGTAGAAGCAGTAGGTGAATGAATTGTTGTGTGCTGAAATTGAAATAATAGATTGAAGAAACAAATTGAAGAAGTCGGCTGGAGAGGCAATGAAGAAACCGAGTATGAGTTAGGCAAGAAGTTAGGTATCAAGTTAGTCAACAAGTTAGGCAACAAGTTAGGCAAGAAGTTAGGCAAGAAGTTAGGCATGTTGGACTTGGTTGTTTGGTTTGAATTAATAAACCAATTGAATAAAATAAGAAAAGAGAAATGCAATGGAAGACACGGCAATTGAAGAGGAATGCAATGCAAGACACAAAAAAACAATTAATGAGGTGTGAATGCAAATTGAGGTGTGAATGCAAATTGAGTGTGAAAGCAAAATTGAGTGTGAATGCAATTGAATGAGAGATGAACTAGCCAAGGTTCGGCTATAAAAGGGGTGCACTCCGAAGCATACAAGGGAACATCTAGGACAACTCAAACTTAGACAAACACACACAATTTTCTTCTATGTATTTGAAAGAATTAGCTCCTTTTTGTTTTCAGAAATTTTGTTTCTCCTTTTAGTTTCAAAGCTTTGTTGTTTTAGCATTTTTATTAAGTGTATTAAGATTTGTTCTAGAATTTTATTTCATTAAGTGTAATACCTTAAATTTTAATCAAGTGTGCTAGTTTGTTTCATGCAACCAAAAAGAAATTGTTTTAGAAGTTTAAATCAAATTGCTATTTTATTTCATGCAACAAAAAGAATTGCTTTAGAAGTTCTCATTAATTGTGTAACCTTAATTTATTGCAAGAAAGGTTTGGTTTTAAGCTTTTATTTTTGTTTTTAATTTTTCTGAAACATCATATATGAGAAGTTGTTTCCTTTTTTATTTGAATTTCAATTGAATAGTAAAAAGAAGTTTTCGTTTAGACTTTTCGTTCCCTATTTTATTTTAAAGTTTATAGAATACTTTTGAGTTTCTATTTACCTATTTTGTGTTATTTATTTTTCTTACTTCTTTAAGTTTTCATTTAATAAGTGATTACAACTGTTATGTGTTATTTTGAGAATTCATGATTTAATTACAAAGATGAATTCTAGAATCTTGGTTTTGGGCATTTTAAATTTTCGGTTCATGTTTTGTCAATTACTTTCTAATTTAGTTTAATGCTTAATTTAGTTTTATTAATTTATGAGTTAAATTTATTAGTCCTTTATATTCCAATCCAACAAACAAAAAATTCAAAAGACATGAATCTAGTCCATGACTCGTACCCTTTTCCATCCATTGCATATACCATCATTTTATCTTCTCTTTGTGAAGTTTTTCACATTTTTTTCAACGAGTTTAATTTTAAGCAACTTTCCCTGAGGAGACGATCTAGGAATTTATTCCTAATTATTACACGACATCCTCCTGCACTTGGGATAGCATTAGTGCTACTCATTTTCGAGTGAGTCAACCAGATCTATCATTTTTCCCAAAAATAATACATTTACCAACACACGCCAAAAAACCCATTTGGCCCAAAACACATACATCTATTACAATCCACAATTTTCTCAGAAAATGGCCTAAACACATCCATTTATTATGCATGCACCATAGTCTCCCATAGGGACCATCTGCACACTCTAGCTGCCTTCATCACACCAAGGGTAATGACCATGCATGTGACTTCATAACGAGAGATGCTCAACTCCGCGCCCAACGCATTTGTAACCAAGCATCCTCTAGCCCCCGCCAATAGAGGGACTATGGAGTCGGCACAAGAGCGTTACCATCTCGTCCGATCCCGTTGTCGCCTGGTGATAACCTAGGGAATGTCACCTTAGTTTATTACGCTCCTGAGTGAACAAACGAGCTCCATCGAGATAATGCCTCATCTCGACTTGGAGTCATGATACGCACGCACCCAAAAATCATTTCTTGATACTTCCACACCATTTTCACCCATTTCACAACACTATCAAAGGGCATAGTATTTATCAATAACAAGCCAAACAATCATCAATACAAAAATGCAAATGCATGATAGACAGTATATTAGATGACATGGCAAGAAACACATCAAGCAATATACATCACAAATAGTCACAAAGACAATTTCACAAACCAACTACACACGTAATCTCGTTCTCTTTTTTAGCCCAAGGCCCAATCCAACCTCAACCACAGTTTAATTTATCCAACGATCCACTAAGCTCAAGCCCAGCCCGACCAACCAGATTACAGAAAAAATGTTAGTGTAAAAATATTATTTAAATCTCAAAGAGGTTCATTGGAATATTACTTACAACAAAGAAAAGGCAAATTTAGAAGATCAATAGTGCGCTAGACTATGGGTGATGCCAAAAATGGCAAAGCAGCGGCGGGCTATGGTTTACAAGGGTTGGTCGTGGCTTCAAGAATGAGAAATGGAGGGGGAGCTAAGGGCCTCGGGTCAAAGGGAGGAGAAAGGAGGTGGTCGTGGTGACATTATGGTGGTGCTCAGTGGGGCTAGAGGTTGGCGACTAGGGCACATGGTGGTGGATCTAAGTCGTGCTTGAGAGAGAGCCCATGAGAGAGATGGGTGTGCATGAGGGTAGATCGAGGCTATGGGGGGCTAGGTGAGGCCGATGGTAGTCAATGGAAGCTCGTGACGATGGCAAAAGGTTGTGGGTGGCGGAGGTTGGCCATGGGTCATGGGGGACCAGAGAGATAGAGAGGAGAAACGGGGAGGAGAGAGGTTACCGTGAGCTAGGTACGGGCTGGAGGTGCTCACCAGCATGAGGCCAAGCTGGTGTAATGGCTTTAGGTGGCAGTGACCACGACGTTAGGCTACGGTGGGAGAGAACTCAAGGGGAGAGAGTGGAATTTCAAGAAAGGAAGGGGATGAAGGAGCTGTGGTGGCTGGGTCCATAAGGGGTGGTCGCCAATGAGAGGGAACAACTGGTGGTGGTATCAAGCGACAAACCACAGTAGTGTTGTTGGCTGGGAGAGAGAATCGGGTGAGAGGGAGGAGGGGGTGTGGCTTACATAGGCTGAATAGAGGAGAGGGAGGGAGGGAAAAGGAAATGGGGGGGAAAAAAGGGGTTTGGGTATTAAATCCAAGCCCTTCATCTTGGGGTCTTCAATCTAATCCAACAGTGAAGAATTAAATATAGAGTTAACTAACTTAAAATAGATAAAAAGACAAATAAAAACACAAAAACTTAGTAATAATAAAATAAAATAGTAAAAAGCAACAATAAAAATAATTTGAAATAAAGAGCCAATAAATAATAGACAATAATTAATAACAAGAAAAAGCACATTAAAATAAATTACACAACTTAGACAATGATAACAATAAAATACTATAACCAAAATAATAATAATCAATTTAAAATAAAAGAACCAATAAAATAATTAGTAAAATAAATAATTAAAAACACAAGGAAATAAGGGATATCACAAGACCAGCTTGAATTGGTAACTTCCAAGTGTTTCCCCTTTTTTCTTGTTAGTTTATACTAGCTATGTAATGAACAGGACCAAGCCCAAGCCCACGAACCAAGCCAAGTCCCGGCCCACGCAGAACTCAACCAAGAAACATACAACGTCGCTTCTGCTAGTAAGCTTCCTATTGAATTTCCCTTCATCCCTGATGTTTTTCTTCCACCCCTTTGTAGTTTAATTCCACTTATTTCTCCCCTCCATGCATGTTCAAATAGTTTCTAATTACCCCAAGAATTTCCCTTCACTCGGTTTTTATTCTCCCATCTATTGAACCACTTTGATCTTATTTTCCATAATTTCCTACAGATTCATTCTCCATCTCTCAGGTTCTCTTCCTCTCTCGCACGGTGCTCATCTTCCTACAAGTATTCCTCTCTCTCTAGATCTCTTATTGTCAATTTTGTTGAATCCACATCTTACTCCCACCTTTCTTCAACATCACTGCATTTCTTTTCCTTTACTTTCAAAAATTTCACTCTCATCAAACACTCTCTCTCACTCACCCTCTTGGTCACTTTTCTCAACTACATTTCATCTATTGCAATCATCCTCTGTCACTCTCTGCCTCTCCCAAAGTGCTGTGTTTTTGGTGTTCATCTTCCACTCCACAACAGTAAGCAAAGCCATCTCCCTCCCTAAATTTTATTATTTTGTTATCTCTTATTCAACGTTTCCACCCCAAAACTTAGTGAGTTTACGTTATTATTTGGACTGCTTGATTGATAATCACAGGGTAGATCTAGTCCTAGGCAATGCCATTTTTTACTCAAATCAACAGTTTGTTACTTTGGAGACCGTGAAACGTAATCACAAACACTACTTCTGAAGCTATACTTTATTTCATGAACTTCTTTTATTCTTATGGAATTGTATTGTTGGAAGAATTGATATGGAAGTTTGGGTGGTGATGTTAAGTGTTGGAAGTATGGGTGCTGGAAATTTCTAAAATGGAAATTATATATCTATTTTGAATTATTTATTGGCTATATTGGAATATGTGGAAATTGTAGAATTGCAGTGGCAATATGGATAAACTTATGTGGCTGTCCGTGGAAAATCATGGACTGTTTTGGGTGGTACTTTTGAGTTTGATGTTGTTTATGGAGGATGTATAAGTCATTATTGAAATTATAAAAGGGTATTCGGGGTCGATGTGAGGGTTGTCCGGGTTAATAAGTGGTTGTTTGAGTTGTGTTTATTTGCTAAATATAGCTTGGGATTATGGTTTTTAATTATTTAGATTGGGTTTGTGTTGTTGGTCATTAACGCTTGGTATATTTTTATGAATAGGTGGCAAGATTAATATAGGTCGGACTCAAGAATTTGACAATACACTACGAGAGTCAGGTAAGCGGGATTTTTATGTTAGATTTGCATTAAAAAAAATGAACTAAGGTTGGTTTGTAAAAATATGCATGTTAGTTTTGAAAAGAAAATGTAAAAATAACCTCAGTTATGAGTTCTACATTCACTCATGAAATCTATATGAAAGAGAAAAATATTTTTTGACATGAAAAATGTAGATATGGGCAATATTTGGCATGTTTGAAAATGTGAAAAAGAGCGAATATGATGTATGAGATTTTTTTTTTTTATGTGATATGAAATGTTTTGGATTTCTTATTGATCATTTGTAAATGATATGAATGTGTTCAGCACGTGATTTGATATGATATGAAATTGAAAAACCTTTGGCATATTTATCTATTTTTATTCTAATCCTAAATATGGTTTTGATATGATGATACTGATTCGCGTGATATGGTTGGTACCAACATGGTATAATATGATATGAGTGCACCCACTTTGAAAGTAAAGTGGTATATTATGTGTTCTTTCTTGTGTTCACACTTGAGGCTTCGAGATTGAAAAAATAGAAAGTTTCACAATATGATACTACCTGATTTGGCCATCGAGAATAGCACAACCCTATCACGAGGGTTAAACATGGTATATGATGTGGCACCCCCAACTCCCTCATATAAAAAGGCAGGCATCATAAACACCAGGATGATAACAACACGGGTCACGCACCCCAAATGACAAGTGCTAAGTGTGTGTACATGCAAAAAGTGTACAACAAAAGTCACAACAGATAAATAAAATATAGTCAATTAAGTTCCAAAATTTTAAAAACAAAACCACAGCAATAAAAGATCCTTAAATAGGTTTTACAGTTATCCAGCAAAATATAGTACAAGTCAAAATACTTAAAAAAAAATGGGAAATAAATCTCATAGCAAACAAGCAACCCCAAGTCACTTCTCCGACAGAACCGGTCCCTCAAGTTCAATGTCCTCCTCTACAACAAAATCTACAATTCCATAAAATAGAATCGTAGGGTAGGAATATCATGTGAGATTATTAGTCTCAATAAATAACCAATCAAATAATCCACTAGATTAAAACTCATTTAAACAACCAACATGCATGCATGCACATGCTGAAACATGCATGAGACCAAAACCATCATTTTCTCCGAAAATGACCATTTTTCCAACGCACGCAAAAAATCTCATTTGGCCCAAAACACGTCTATTAAAATTCCAACCACCATTTTCTCAAAAAATGGCCCAATTATAAATCCACCATTTTCTCTGAAAATGGTCTATATATATATATATATATATCCATTTATCAAAATCTGCCATTTTCTCAAAAAATGACCCACATATCCAATTATCCCGTATGTACCATAATCTCCCCTAGAGACCATCCGCTTACTGTGACTCCTTTTGTCACATCACAAGTAACGACCATGCATGTAACTTTGTAACGAGCGATGCCCAACTCTGCGCCCAATGCATTCATAACCAAGCACCCTCTAGCCCCCACTAGGAAAGGGGCCACGAAATCGGCACGAAAGCATTACCATCTCGTCTGATCCCAGTTTCGCTAGGTGACAATCCAAGGGATGTCACTTAGTTTTTCACGCTCCCGAGTAACCAAATGAGCTCCACCGAGATAATGCTCCATCTCAACTTGGGGTCATGATACACACGCACCCAAAATCTTTTCTCAATACGAAAATCTAATTTTCAATCATGTGACATGAATATGCATGCAATAGTGTAATGAATGTCATGACACAATACTCAATAGATAAAGAATACCCAATCATAGCCCAACTCCACAAACCCATCATCCAATCCAACCCAAAACCCACATCCAACAACAACCACGAAAAGTCTCCCAACACTTCGCAGTTCTTGGACCCAAGGCCTGTCACAACCAAACAAACTGTAGAAAATATGTTAGCGTCAAAATATATTTAAATCTAATTAAATTATTTGAAAAATTACTTACAACGACAGAGAGAAAAACTCTAGAAGATCAAGGCGCGCAAGCACATAGTTAAAGCCAAAAGTGAACCCAAGTTAAAGTTACTAACTCGCACAGGTTGAGACTGAAAATGGAAACTCGAAATCAAGGAAATAAAAGGCAAAATTTGAGGAAGAATGGGGCTGATCTACAAAGGGTGAATGGTTGAGGATGGTGGCTGAAATGGCACGCATGGTATGAGAGAAAAATAACAAGTGAAAAGAAAACAAGGGCTCACGTAGAGGACCAAGACAGAGCACGGGTTGAAGGAGAAAATTTTGGAAATACAAGGGGGTTTCACAAGCTTGGATGTGAGGCACTAGGAGATGGCAGAGAGAGGGTGGCGAGCAAGGAGGCTCACGGGTAAGGCCAAAAAAAAGAGCGGATATGGGGAAGAAAAATGCTAGAAATGCAAAAGGTTTCACAACATAATTTCAAAATACTAAGGGACGACGGAAAGAGAGAGAAACGAGCATGGAAGCTCATGGTTGGCTTGCAAAAACCAGCAAAACAGATGAAAGAAAATATACTAGAGAAAATAATGGGAAAGCACGGGTTTTGCAGCAAAAGAGAAACAAAAACATAGAGATGAAAATGCAAGCTATCACCAGATGGACATGGAGGATGAGAGCTATGGCGGCACAAATTTGCAAAAAGAGAGAGAGAGAGAGAGAGAGAGAGAGAGAAGAAACAAAAAGAAGAAGAAGTTGATCAGCACAGAGGAGAAGAAGGAAAATAAAGCCCTAAGGGCCAAATCCAAAATGGCACCGTTCAAGAGGAAGGAAGGGCTGGCCCACCAACCAACGGGCTAGGCTTCACAAAATCGAATGGGCTGGGCCCAAGAAAGAATAAAACACACCCAAAACAAGCCCAGTTTAAAAAAGAAAGGTCCAACAAATAAAAAGGTAAATTAAAATAGATAAAAGATAAATAAAAACACTACAACTAAATATTAATAAAATAAACAATAAAACCCAACAATAAACTAAATTAGAATAGAGAGCAATTTAAATAATAATTAATATCAAGAAAAACACCTTAAAATAAATTTCATATTTAGAAATTATAAAATAATACAATGAAAATCATATTAAATTTAAAACAAGAGAACCAATAATAATGATAAATAAAATAATTATTTAATTAAAACACAAAAAAATACAGGGTATCACATTTGATATGATACAATATGATATGATGAAAATGTTTCGTTATGTTATGCCAAAGTGTTTTTTTTTTAAATATGAATAGTTTGTTTTTCTGAGTATAAAAAGATTGAAATGTCGGTCTGTTTTTCCTTATACTAATATGTTTTGAGATTTGCATACAAAAATGAAATGTTTCTGTTTCCTGCATATGAAAGTTTATGAAAATACTCATGTTGTATACACTAACATATGTGCTTTACTTACTGAGTTATTGAGAACTCACCTCCTTATCTCCAAATATTTTTCAAATGATGTGGAGGTTCAACTGAGGACCAAAAATAGAAATTGTGGGCAAGGCTAAGCTAAGGATAGAGCATTTGGGTACCTAGGGTATTGTTAATAGAAAGATTTTCCGTTGTCCCTTAGATATGTTATTGTTTTTGGGTTTAGTAAGACTTAAGGATTTACCAATTTATTTTGTTGAGACAGATGGGAAATTGTGGACCCTTATATTTATGTTGTTTCGTAATGACTATATGGACATCATTATGCATTTATTTGGAAAATATAATATTGTTTATTTTTTTCGAAGTCTTTGAAGATTTTAGATATGTTGGAGGACAATTTTATAAGTGACAAGTAGTAATTCTCTGACCCATCCAAGTACAGGGTGTTACAAGCTATGGACTTGAGTTTTGAAAAAGAACTGATTTTGTAGTTTGAGCAAGTGACAAGGGTATTAACATAATATATTTTTGCCATCTATATATAAATTCATGCAGGTCTTATTCATTGCAACTTGCATGATCCTTTCTTAGATGATTTATGGTATCAATTCAATCCCCATGTCCATAATGGTTAGGATGCTAAATTTCAACATTGGTATGCTAATGCTGTATTTTTATTCTTTCTTAGATGACAATTGAAAGAATCAAGCATACTGCTCAGCAAAAACTAAAACAAGCCTTGGATAATCATGCCAAGTTTTTGTATTTTGATGTGCCTGCATGAATGTTTCGCTTATTATCATAACTACGATATCTAAGCTTGTTTATTTGTTGTTGTTCCTTCCCTAAATTATTGTATTTTGTTTTCAAGCTTTAGTGTCAATAACTAATTTAAAATTTTTGTGATGCTTTGTTTTCAGCGGTTTACCTGTGATACGAAACGATGGCAAAGGGCTTTTAACCATGGCTTTTTTGCTATTTGATGCGAGTTTAAATCACCTCAAATAGCCTCATGTGTTGTAGGTACTTGCCATCATGTATGGTATCATGGCGGTACATTGGTCACTAGGATAATGACAATAGTATTGTTGCCAGCTTGATTAAGATTTGATTTGTTTTCATTAATTTGCTCTAAGTAGAAGAGAGGCCACAATGAAATGATAGTGGAGTCCTTAATTTTGTAATTTGTTTTAGCATAGTTGATGTGGAAAGTTTCCACATCAACGACATGTTGGAGGTATAAAAAGTAAGAATTCTAAATAGATTTTCTCATTATACCTATTTTGAGGATATTTTTAACAAATATAAATTGGACGCAAATTCCCTCTTTCTTTATTGTATTAATGGTAATATTGTTTAGATGTGGCTCATCAATCCGCAAGTACGCTAGCTATGTTGATCAAGTATACAAATAGAGGTGTAACCGGTCCAGTTTGGTTCAGTTCAATTTTAGATAAATTTTGATACATCGGTTTTAAAAATTTAAAAATTGATACAGACCAATTCATCACCAAAACCAAAACTTTTGATTTTTTTTATTTCTGTCCAGTACAGTCCTATTTTTTCAATTAACCATTTACAAGCGTGGCATTACATAAGTTTAGTATTATAATTTTTCAACATTAAATTTAATTGTTAGAATTTAGTGTTTATTATTAACAATTCTAATTCATTAGTGTCTAATTATATTAGTGTAGTATAAGTAGTGTTTAACTTATTAGTGAGATTAACTAATTAGTTATAAGATTATGAGACATGAATAATAAGATTAAAATTTTATATTATATTAATTAGTAATTTAGCATATAATATATGTAATATAATATAATATAAAAAATATACATATAGGTTCAGTTCGGTTCAAACCAGTTTTCAAAATATGAAAATTGTTACCGAACTGTTTTACACAATACTAGTTTCGATTTTTAAGAATTAGTATCGGACAGGACCAAACCTACCCATTCATTTGGTTCAACCAATTTTTCAGTTTTTTTTTTTTTTTTTTAACACCCCTATGTATAAGACAAGCAAAGATGTTAAATACAATGACCTCACTCAAAGCATGGACCTTGCTATTGGACTAACAAATTGGTAGAACAAAATATAGATTAAGGTTGGACCGGCAGTGAACCCCACAATATTAAAAACTCTTGTGGGAAATGTGAACCTCAATAATAATTACATTGGAATCCACATGATGTGTATCTAATATTTTTTGAATTGTTCAAATATTTTGTATCGGAAAATTGTAAAAAAATCCTAATACACAAACGAAAACGATAACGATAACAAAGAACCTCTTTATTTATTATTCCAAAGTCCTTAAAGGAGCAGCTTAAATATTATGAAAATAACAGTACTTTGATCTTACGTTATTCATCCGCATGCATCACCGACTACGTGGGCAAACAACAGTACTTCAATAGCCATAGAGTTTAGAATGGAGGCGTGGCTGAATAAGAACCTCTAATGGAGTTGCTTTAGGGATAGTTAAACCCGGGCTTTCAGTCATGTCAACAGGTTGATCCAATGGGGTTGCCAATTCAAAGCCATGAAGGAGACGAGCAAGGGTCAAGTGAAGAACTTGGAGTGCAAATGACACACCGGGGCATGACCTTCTCCCGGAGCCAAAAGGAATAAGTTCAAACTGTTGACCCCTAACGTCAACATTCACATGACTTGTGGTAAATCTTTCTGGCTGAAAAGTAGATGGATTAGACCAAACCCTTGGATCTCTTTGAATCTTCCAAATGTTCACCACTAAGCGGGTGCCGGCAGGCACATGATAGCCAGCCACAGTGCAATCCTCAAATGCTTCTCGCGGTCCTAATAAGGGACCTGCGGGATATAGGCGGAGGGTTTCCTTGATAATGGCTTGAAGATAAGTAAGGTTTTTTATATCCGACTCATCAACCTGTCTTTCCATTCCAACATGAAGATCTAATTCCTCTTGTGCCTTCTTCAACACATGTCGATTGTTTAGAAGTAATGAGATCGCCCACGTTAGTGTTCCTGCTGTAGTGTCACTTCCACCAAGGATAAGCGCCTGCATAGAATTTTGGGGAAATTATCACAATGTTAAAGAATTCCATCATTCTAGCCTTCTAAAGTTTGCGAAAATTTCTGGGAAATCATGTTGTTCGGCGCCGTTCGGAATTTTGTATCTTTTGTCACGATGTTGATCGATGTGTGAAATTATTTAAAATGTTATACATGAACAAATCTAATTAAAAATGATAAAATCAACAGTAAAGTACAATTGTGAAAACAAAAGCGACAGAAAACAATCATTTTTGTTATGTTGGAATTAATATCAAACTCCTCTGATAGTCTCAACAAGCAAAACAAACATTTTTGCAGATAATTATAAGATACAAATTCAAAATTCTTCTTCGATAATCAACGTACCAGGCAGGTAGATTTGATGCTTGTATCTGCATCATATTGAAAATTTGACAGCTGACCTTCCTCCTGAAGTGACAACATCACATCAATGAAGTCCTGCTCACCCTCACCCTTAACTTCACCTGAACTTCTCCTTCGACGATGCTCCCCAAGCCAACCTTCGAGTATGGAATCCAACTCCATGGCCGTCTTCTTCATCGCCCTTTCATGACCCTGCATATCTAACCAACCCAGAAAAGGAAGTGCGTCCGAGACCACAAAAATACCAATCAGATGAAAAAACTGACTAATTGCTTTCTGACACCTCCTGGCTTCGCCATCGTCACAGGCAGCTGAGGCCCCAAAATACCGTTTTCCTGCCACCATTCGCACCACCACATTCAGTGTCAAGTCCTCCAACCATCGTTTAAGTTCGACAAGCAAAGGAGTATTAGTACTCCTCCCGGAGCTGTTTTGCACGCATGAATCGTAGAGCTCCCTTATCCCCATGTCAACTTCGGAGGCCCTAACATGCTTGAGCATCTCGAGTCGACGGTTTGAAAGAAGTTCGAGGGTAGCAATCTTTCGCATCTCGCGCCAAAAAGGGCTGTAGGGAGCAAATCCAAACACAGCATAGTTGTAGCCCATGTGCTTGGCCGCGACTGTGGTGGGGCGTGAAGCCAATGCCTTGTCATTGATAGTGAAGCATTCCTTCGCCACTTCCCATGAACTCACGACAAAAGCACGGCGGCTGCCTAGGCGGATGTTAAATGCCGGCCCGTATTTGTCAGCCATTGCGCCTAGTGTTCGGTATAGAAGTTCATCTCCGCCACCTAGAAGGTGGAGGTGGCCGATAATTGGCCATGCACCAGCTGGTTCAGGAGCCTCGTTGCTTTTGATGCCCTTGTTACCTCTCTTTGTCTTTCGAAGCAAAGAACGGTAGAGAAATCTTAGAGAAATAACCATAGCAATAATGGCAGTTAATTGTATGTAGAGATCCATGGTTCAATTACTATCATGTGCTATGAAAGCATGGATATGAATTCGCATTCAATTTATAAGTTCATTCCAACAGAAATCCGACTAAACTAGGCATGAGGCATGCATGCATCTGCACACCGAAGTACGTAGTCTTCTAACAACTTCCGAGCAAGAAGCACGGCTTCCCTCAATTAAGGTATTAATTTATAAGAGTATTTGCAAGTAATTAAGTATAGATGTATCTATTTTTTAAACTTTTTAATGTTTGTTTTGGCATATTTATTGGAATCCTTAACAATATTATTGTAATAATTTTTGGTTATGTTTGGGCACTAAGGTGACATCAGATATTCTATTAATAGTAATAAAAAAATAACAAAAAAATATTAAATAGTAATGAATAGTAATAAAAAATAATAAAATAATAAATAGTAATATAGTATTCTCGTAATGCTCTAGCACCCAAACTAGCCTTAATTTAATAAATCTCTCCCTCCCCTCAAATAAAGTTCATCCTTAATGAGTAGGTACGTGGTGTATAATTTTATATATATATATATATATATATATATTTAATTAAGTGGCATGATGGGAGGCGTGAACGGAAATTTTATATATATATATATATAGACATCATAAATTAATAAAATTGGCCATCCCCGTAGAGTGAAAATTCTTCTCTCTCTATTTTCTCTCTCGAGGAAAAAGTGAGGTGAAGTTTTAGTGAGGGGCAGTTATAATGGAAAGAGGGGAATATTTTTAGAGAGGGTGACAGATAACTGAATTGGTAGGGATAGTGTGGTGGTTCGAAGAGGTAGCCACGGCAGGGTAAGGTGGAAAAGATGAATGTGCTGGAGGAGAAATGGAAGAAGTTCAGGCTCTCAGAGGGAGAGGCAACAAATATTATTTTTGAGGAAGAGGAAGCAGAAGGCTTACAATTCAAGGAAGACTGGAGTTTAGTGTGTAAGGCATGTTCGATGAGAACAATTAGTAAGGTAGTGCTTGAGTCAACTATGGCAAAGGTTTGGAGGATTAGTAAGGCTGCGATTTTCACAGAGGTGAGTACTAACATTTTTGTAGTCACTTTTGAAACACAAGCTGATAAACTGAGGGTTTCGGAAGGTAGGCCGTGGTTATTCGATAGTCATCTGATTGCATTGAAGATGTTTGATGGTTTGACTCCTCCACAAGGGATGGTGTTTGATCATGCAAGCTTTTGGGTTCGTATGCACAGTCTGCCTTTATCCTATATGACTAAGGCTCGGGGTGAACAAATTGGGGGAACAGTAGGGAGGGTCGAGGAGGTGGTAACTCAAGATGATGGAAGTGGATGGGGCAATTTTCTTAGAGTTCAGATTAATCTGAACATCACACAGCCTCTTGATCGAGGTAGAACAATAATGGTAAAAGGAAAAGAAATGTGGATTCCATTTAGCTATGAAAAACTACCAAGGTTCTGCTTCTCATGTGGATGCATAGTTCACAGGGAGGAATGCTGCAGCAACATTTATGGAAAGGAAGAGGGTGAAGAGCAGTATGGTTCATGGATGAGAGCAAGCTCAGGGCCACAGGGGAGATTTTATACCAACAACAGAACTGAGAGTGAAAGGAAAAATAAAGGAAAATATGGAGAGGAGGTGGGGAAGGAAGAGAAAGGAGGACTGAAGAAGCGGTAGGGGAAAAAACAATTTGGTATGGGGAAAGGAATTATACGAAGGAAAATGAGATGGAGGAGGGGGAAGGTAATGGAAGCAAGGGATTGGTGGACTTAGTGGAGAGTAATGGTAAAATGGGAGAAAAATCAGAGAAGGATAATACTATGAAAGAAGGGTTAACCAGAAGTGAAGGTAAGGAGGGAATTGGTTTGGGGAGAGGGAGTGAGGAGGGGCTTAATGATGGGGGAGCTGGTTTTTATGAAGGAGAAGTTCAGTTAGTACTAGATGATGTTGCTAGGGAAAATTTTAGTAGTAATCTGAGTAAAGGGGAGGAGATATTGTAAGAATTGAGTAAACAAATTGAAGTAAAAATACAAAAAACTGGGGAGTGGAAGAGGAGGGCTCGAGCTAGAGGAGGGAAAAATGAGGCTGTATGCAGTAAGGGGGAAAAAATAAAAAGGATGGGGGGAGAGTTAAGAAGGATGAGTCAGAGTAAAAAGGCTAAGAATAGAGGAGGGGAGGAGGAGAGGGTAGAAGTAACTGTGTTTCAAGTTGAAAAGGCGGAAGCTGTGTTTCAGCCCCGCCTATCATTATGACACTCTTAAGTTGGAACTACCGAGGATTGGGGAATCCTTAAGCAGTTCATGACCTCTACAAGTTAGTAGAGGTGAATAAACCCAATATTGTTTTCATTATGGAAACAAAAAGTAGTAGAGAAGGTTATGATTGGTTGATAAGGAGGATGAGATATGAAGGGTTTTTACAGTGCAGTCAATTGGTAGAGGTGGGGGTTTGTTGATGTTCTGGGATGACTTAGTAAGTTTAGAAATTGTGAATTACTCTCAAAGACACATAAATGCATGGGTGGTTGATGAGGAAGCAAGGTTGAAGTGGATGCTTACAGGATTCTATGGGCAGCCAGATTTAAGTAAAAGGAAAGAGTCATGGGAACTGCTGAAATCTCTCAAACCAAAAGGGATGGAAGGCTGGTTTATTGTAGGGGATTTTAACGAAATTCTTACCAATGATGAGAAGTATGGAGGAAGGTTAAGTGCTGAAAGACAGATGGAAATGTTCAGGGAAGTACTTGAAGAGGGTTGCCTTCATGATCTAGGGTGGAAGGGGGATAAATTTACATGAAGTAATATGCACGAGGATAACACTTTTACAAAGGAGAGGTTAGATAGAGCCATAGCCAACCCAGCTTGGGTTAAGGTTTACAATGAGGTATGGGTTGAGCTTTTGGCTGCAAGAACTTCTGATCATAAACCTTTATTAGTCCATACTATAAAAGGGAGGGAAAGGAGATGGGTAAGGAACAAAAGTGTCAAATATGAAGCTAGTTGGGCTTTAGATGAGGAATGTGATGTGGTTTTAAAGAAAGTATGGGACAAAGAGGTGGGAAGAATGGTTTCTTTAGAAAGTGTTGAGACCCTATTATTAAGAAGTAAGGAGGCACTTCAAGGGTGGAGTAGAATGGGTGGTAGAAGGGATGCCAAGTATTAGAAGAAAAAACTGCAAAGTTGAAAAATTTACAAGAAGTAGAAAGTGAACATAATGTCAGGGAAATAAAGAAAGTGAAGGAAGAAATAAGGTTGCTACTTGAAAAAGAAGAGGTAAGGTGGAGACAAAGAGCTAAAAGGAATTGGTACAAGCATGGTGATAGGAATACAAAACATTTACATGCTTGTGCTAATCAAAGGAGGAAGAGAAACTTCATCAACCAGGTGGTAAATGATCAGAATAAGTTGGTGAAAGGTTGCAAGGAGATTGAAAGGACTTTCAACTGTTACTTTGAGAATTTGTTTACCTCAACTTGCCATGCTTATGAAGAGTTGGAGGAAGTGTTAAAATGCACTGAGCCCAAGGTAACAACAAAAATGAACCAGAAACTTGCAAAGACCTCAGAAACTTGCAAAGACCTGTACTCGAAAGGAGGTGGAAGAGGCACTCCATCAGACGGCACCTTTAAATTCACCTGGACCAGATGGCTTTGGAGCTTGTTTTTTCCAGCATCATTGGAGAACTATAGCAGATGAGGTTTGTGTTGCTGTGCTTTCAGCCTTGAATGGTAATGCCTGGATTCCTTCACTCAATTATACTTTCTTAGCTTTGATTCCAAAAATAAAAGAGCCTATGTTGGTGAGTGATTATAGGCCTATTAGTTTGTGCAATGTATTGTATAAACTAATCTCAAAAACCATCTATAATAGATTTAAAAAGGTTTTGTCTGAAATCATAGCTCCCACTCAAAGTGCCTTTTTGCCTGGGAGGATGATTTCAGACAATATAATGGTGGCTTATGAGATGTTGCATTCTATGAAAACAAGAAAGAAAGGGAGTATGGGAAGTATGGCTACAAAGCTCGATATGTCAAAGGCCTATAACCATATTGAATGGGTGTATGTGGAGGCTGTGATGAGCAGATTGGGTTTCTGTGATAAATGGATTTCTCTCATCATGAAGTGTGTTACATCGGTGTCCTTCTCAGTTTTAATTAATGGGAAGCTAGGTGAAAAGTTTTACCCTTCAAGAGGGCTAAGGTAGGGGGATCCCCTATCCCCCTATCTTTTCATTATGTATGCTGAGGGGTTAAGCAGTCTTCTTAATGCTTCAAAACAGTAAAGGCTTACAAAAGGAATTCAAGTGACTAGAGGAGGCATTAGTGTAAATCATCTGTTATTTGAGGATGATTGCATTTTGTTTGGTAGAGCCAAATTGGAGGAATGGTATAATTTGCAATGGGTACTAAAAAAATATAAAAAGGCATCGGGTCAGTTTCTAAATAAAAACAAGACATCCATCTTTTTTAGTAGTAATACATGAAGAGATGTGAAGAAAAGCATTGTGGAAGCAGGAGGGGCTGTGGCATGTGGCAGTTATGAGAAATACCTAGGTCTTCAAGCTATTGCTAGGAGGTCTAAGTATAATACCTTCAGAATCTTAAAGGAGAGAATATGGCAAAAATTTTCTAGTTGGAAAAACAATTTTCTTTCTCAAGCTGGGAGAGAGATCTTGATAAAAGCTATTTTGCTGGCAATCCCTACCTACACAATGAGTGTTTTTAAGCTCCCCCTAAAGCTGTGCAATGAGATTCATGTTCTGTTATCTAAATTTTGGTGGGGAAGACAGAATAAGGAGGGTGGTATTAATTAGCAAAAATGGGAAAAGATGGGAGAGCAGAAGAGGCAGGGGGAATGGGGTCCAGAGAGTTTTAATATGACCCTTTTAGCTAAACAAGGGTGGAGGCTTATTCAATATCCAAATTCCCTTGTGGCTGTTGTGTATAAAGAATAATATTTCATGAATTCTACTTTTATAGATGCTAAGGTAAGCCCGAGGCTTTCTTTGATATGGAGGGGCTTAAGAGAGGCTAGTGGTTTGTTAAAAGAGGGATTAAGGTGGAGGGTGGGGAATGGGAAACAAATAAAGATATAGGGCCAGAAATGGTTAACCAAACCATCCTTTTTTGCTGTTCAATCACCCATCTCAGTTCTGAACAAAGAGTCAAAAGTAGAAAAATTGATTTTAGGCCAGAAAGGGGAATGGAATGTAGCTTTGGTTAATCAGATTTTTGAAAAAGAGGAAACTGAAATGATCCTTAGTATACCTCTTAGCAAAGGTAACATAGAAGATAAGCTAATATGGGGGCCTTCTACCAAAGGAGTATTCACAGTAAGAAGTGCCTACTTTTTGTAGTTGGATAGGCTGAAATTATGTAAAGGGGAGTCATCGAGGCATGGTATGACAGATGATAGGTGGGGGAACATTTGGAACTTGGATGTGCCTAATTCAGTAAAGGTGTTCTTGTGGAGGGCAGGTAATGACTTGTTACCTACAAAGCTTAATCTTTTCAAAAAAAAGATTGTTGAAGACCCGAGATGCCCAATGTGTTATGAAGAAAAGGAATCAGTGATGCATACCTTATGGGAATGTGTTGCAGCAAATAATGTTTGCGGTGATGAGCAGAGCTATGTAAAAAACTGGAAGATGACAGGAAGAGTTTTTTTGGAGTTATGGGAGGAATTGATGGAAAGATTACAAAAGAGCCAGGTGGAAGAAATTGATGTACTACTAAGAAAGATTTGGATGAGAAGAAATGAGGCAATTTTTGAAAAGAAAATGACTTGCCCCAAGAAGTTAATGTCAGCTTGGAGGAATACCAGAAGACTCAACAGGAACATAATAGGGTGTTCAATGTAGAAAAGCCTGTGGATGGTGCAGGAAACAAATCTAAGTGGGAGAAACTGGGGGAAAATGTTATAAAAGTAAATTGGGATGCTTCTTTGGATGTGAATAAGAGGGTGATGGGGATTGGAATTATTTGTAGAGATAAGGAAGGTGAAGCTTTGGTGGCTGTCAGTGATAGAAAGGAAATGGTTAACAAACCAGACATAGCATAATGTTATGCACTTTGGAAAGCATTGGAACTCTACAAGGACCTTAATTTTCAGAGGTGATGCCAAAACGATTATCATGGCCGTAGAAAGTGAAGAAGAGGTGTTGACTTGTTATGGACCCCTGATAAACAACATTAGACAGGTGTTTAGAAATAAACTTGAATGGAATATACAATTTGTTTATAGAGAAAGTAATACAGTTGCTCATTTGTTAGCTAAGAAAGCTTTACTTTTAGGGGGTGAAAAAATCTGGGTTGAAGAAGTCCCTGACTTCATTATTCAAAGTGTGTCAAGAGACAAAGTTTGTAATGACTGAGTTGTTTTCAATGAAATATAGAGGTTTATTTTCAAAAAAAAAAAAAATTGGCCATCCCCATCTCCATATTCGGTGCTTGATACATATAACTCTTGATTTTGATAGATAACGTCATATCATGATCCACAAAATAAAATAAGAGTAATGCTAGATATATAGTTTTGAGGTGTATAATTATCTTGTATTCCTTCTGATAAAAAGTGAAGTTTGCCATTAAAAAAAAAGGTAGAGATATATAATTAAGTGGCATGATGGGAGACACGTCAATTTTATATGAAAGAATCTATTCTCAACGCCTTGGTATATAAAACATGAGTAATATTATATATAATTGTAGAATGTATAAGTGTCGTATAGTTGCTTTGAAAATGAGTAGAATCTACTAATAAAAAATTAACTTTTTCATATGAGTCCTGTATTTATTCACTTTTTTTAAAGTAATTATATGATAATTGCAAACTCACGACTGCAACTATCATTTATCATATAACATACTTAATAAATTAAGTACTGTTACATAATATAATTTAATTTGAAAGATAAATTTTAAAATTAAAATCTTACAAATAAAATCGATCCTACCATTTAATTAAGTAATATAGATGGTGTGCTAGCTAGCTCTACACATCGGCTGAGAATAGAGCAACTTATTTTATATATATTGATCATACATCATAAATTAATAGAATTGGCCAAAATATCGCCATCTCCATATTCATTTGATACATAGACAATATCATATCAATACAATAAAATAAAAGTGAGATTCGAACGTGGTACATGGTATTTTTCAAATTAACAAACCAAACTTCATATATAGGTAGAGATCGAGGCCCCAATACGAACCAACGCATTATGGAAATAAAAGGCATCCCACGGTACTGGTTATAATTCTCATGGGACTAGCAACAAGGAGGCAGCTGAGCCCAAAACCACGCAACAATGAGTATGAGGCAACAGGAAGCCCAAAACCCCACGAAACCAAACCAAAGGCGTGCCCAAGCTTAACCAGTCCTGCACAGAAATAAATAAATTGCAACTATCCCGAAACACACAATATTAGAAGATAAATGAAATAAAACACATGATTTGGACAAACAATTATACATTAATAGGATCTATACAAATCTATATATAAGATTCATGATCTAGATTATGAATCTTATATTGTATAATTGTTAAATATAGGGTTTGGATAATATTTTTAAGGCCCAATAAATGTGATCAACAAAATGATGTAACCAGGCCATTGACATATCTATAGAAGCTTATATTTTGGTCAAGTCATGAGTATAAAATGGTACGAGTCCAATTCATATATATATATCAAACCCATGAAATTCCATTATTTTATGATGGGCATAATTGGAGTTGGGGTAATATATATAGGTTATGGTCCCTATTACTCCAGATTTATCTTCTTGACTCTATACATCTCATTGTTGTGAGTTTTATCTAGAGAGTGAATCTTGGATGTGGAAGACCATATTGCTATGATCTTCTCTCTAATGGCTACAAGTACGCTCTCTTTGCCAAATTTCTACACATATTTGACAAGAGATCTTGTTATTTTTAGATATTATACAAGATCCAATAAGTGGTACCAAAGCCAATTTGTCATATATGTGTGGAAATAAGACTTCGTATTTGTGAAGTACGATTTTCAAATTTTGTGAAGTTTTTGCCGCTCAAGTTCCTTACGATTTCTTCTTCTTCTTTTTTTTTTTCTTTCTTTTTTTTTGTTGAATTTTTGGGGTGATTGGAAAGTCTCTCTTGAGTTGCTGTGGTGGTCACAATGTGTGGCCCACTGAATTTGTCAAAAACCGCCACTTATGGTGGCCAATAGTTTTTTTTATTTTATTTCTCAATTTTTAACTAAAACTGAGTTGCCGGATATATGGGAGGATACCAAAAATGTGCTCACTAGTGTCCTTGCATCCAAATCTATTGAAAAAGTGTTTCGGACGGCCAAGCCCATGGTTGGAATAGTGATGGGCCAGTTGCTTCTTTCTACTACAGTAACTTGGGTCATGGTGTTATAAAATTTGGGTAGGGTTTATTGTGTGAATTGGACTTGGGTCTTAACTTGGGCTTTTTTTAATTGATCCAATTCCCAGGTCCAATCCTTAACAAATATAAGGTGAATTGGGTTAAGTAAGCATTGGGTTTATATGTATTGGTCTGGCCCATGTGTTGGGTCCAAGTTATAAGACCATTGTGTTTAACACTTGTGGGCCGAATTGTATCGCAAGCACATACCCTTGGGATTGACCCTTAGCCATATTGTTTAATATTGTCTTATTTGTTTGAATAATTTTTTTTTTCATTAAGATATTCAGTGGTAATCCATACTTTTGGCATAAAGTAATTAAAGTGATACGTTGCCTAAGTTTTCTCTGTTATGGAGATTTTTTTCTTGACCTAAAATATAAAATTTTAATGAATTACATAAAGTTACATCTATATCCATACGAATTACACTCGGCCCAAATTAAGGTTGTTATTTGGCAGGGGAATAGATGGTATAAGGTGGTTATATTTGAGTTGTATAATTTTTAATTAAAATTTATATATTCAATAGTCGACCCAAAAGAAAGCTAATGTTTGTCAGAGCTAAGTTTTTTCATTAGTCACGATAACTAGTCATATTGGGAGAGGACAACATGCATGTTGTAATTATTGTCCAAATACTTGACTGTAATAATGCACTAAGTATCTCATACGGGCCACTTTTATAAAAATTATCAAAGTTTTTGAATTTAATTTTGTCATATTGTCTGGTTGATTTTGTTGTTTAATTAAACTAAAGTTTGCATGACCAAAGTTATGGTTGGTTTATTAATACTTCAATATTGATAGGATATTTTTTTATTGTGAGTTTATTTTGTTTCTTTATGGTGAATAAGTCTTCATTATTTACAAATTTGAATAACATTCCTATCCTTAAATGGATCAAATTTTACAAAATGAACAAAGCATTTCACTATTATTCTTGCGTGTGTGGATCTAGACTATGCACTTCGGGTTGATGAGTCTCCTAATCCTACCAATCAGAGTTTTGCTAATCAGAGGACAGCTTATAAAAAAAGGGATCGCTCTAATCGCATGAGTTTTATGATAATGAAGCATTTTATTCCTGATTCTATTTGAGGTGTAATATGATGCCCCCAACTCCCACGTACAAACATGTGAAAATCGAGGTTTCAGGATGATGACAACACTGGTCATATATCCCATCGCCAAATATCAAGTGTGTGTACATGCAACACGTGTACAACAAAAAATAATGTAGCGGATAATAAATGTCAACCTACTAAGTACCAAAATTTTACTTAAAGCTTAAAATAAGTGTAACAAAATATTACAAATTTCAATATCATCATAAAACCAAAATACATAATTTAAAGACAGTTAATTTCCCAATAAATAACCAAAAACACCAAATCAATCATCCGGCGGAGCCACCTCCTCAGGCTCAGCCTCCTCATCATCTGCATCTATATCAAAATATACGGTACCAAAGACGGTACCACAGGTAAGTAATAAATCAAACAAACCTCAAGATAAAAATACATTCATGCAATAACCAAATGCATGAACATGATGCTATATGCATATGTCCCGAAAATCTATATTTTCTCCACGCACGCTAATATCCTATTTTGGCCCAATATATTTTCTTCAAAACATTTACTCACTATTATCCCAGATAATGGCCTAAAAACCCAATATCGTCATTTTTCCAGAAAATGGCCCATTAACCAAACTATTAGAGCACTGTAAGAGGGAATCACAGGCAGGATTCTACCACCATTCCTACGCATGCACTGTAGGCAATAATCACAGGCGGGAATCTACTACCGTTCCTGCTTACCACCATCCCTACAAGTCTGTCTGTAGGCAGAAATCACAGACGAGATTATACAACCATCTCTGCTTACCACCATCCCTACGCCACATGCACCGTAGGCGGGAATCACAGGCGGGACTCTACCACCATTCCTTCTTACCACCATTCCTTCTTACCACCATCCCTACGCATGTACCGTAGGTGGCCGGGACCCTACCACCATCCCTGCTTACCACCATCTCTACTTACCACCATCCTTACAAGTTTGTCTATAGGCGAGAATCATAGACGGGACTCTACCACCATCCCTGCTTATCAGCATCCCTACAATACCTCTAACTTAAACCAGTCAATCCAATTGTTCAAATATACCCAAAAACATTTCTCGCTTGAAAACCTAGTTTTCAATTTTCAACACATGTACATATATGCAATTACATGAAAACCCAGTTTTTCTTTTCAAACATGAACATGCATGTACTATGCAATACTTACGACAATATACCGAAACTAACCAATAGCAATTTCCAACATCAAACAATTATATATTCAACTCCATCCTCCAATCCAACTGACCCCCGACTCCTCGGACTCAATCCGACATAAATAACCAATCACAAATTATTGATAAAGGAAAAATATATTTAAGTCTTAAAAGAAGTTTGAAAAATACTTACAGTACTATAAAATATTTTTTGAACGATCAAAGAGCTACAAAAGGTGGCGAAAAAGTAACGCAACAGTGTGAAATACACTGTGGCCATGAGTTATAAAATACCCACTTTTGAATAGGGACACACCAAGACTTGGGATTGATAGAGAATGGCTTAAAGGTGTTTGTGAAGCTAGTGGAAGTGGTGGTTGGCTGTAGGTGGCGGTGAAAACAGGGGTGGAAGTGAAAAATGGCCAAAACCAAGTTGAGCTCATGGTGACTACTCCAGCGAAAGATCGAAGCGTGAAATGGGTGGATTAGGTCGGCAAAAAGTCGGTGATGAAGTGGTGGCTGGAGGTGGAACGAAGGTGATGCTGGAGCACTTGAACACCGCGACTTGGAGGAGCTCTTGCAGCTTAACGGCGACTCTAGGTGCTCTGAAAATTGGTGAGGGTGTTCACCGACTAGAGGGGAAGAGAATGAGAGGGGTGGTGTGGCTCACGGCGGCGCAGGCGACAATGCTGGGGAAGAGGAAGAAAATGAATGGAAAGGGAGGGGAAAATGGGTCGCGCAGGGAGTAAACCAGGGGAAGGAAAGACGAAAAAGAAAAGAAAATGAAAAAGAAAAAGAAAAATGGAAAAAAACAAATGAAGTCTAACCCTCACAACTTGAGTTACGATACTGATCTAACGAAAATTATTTTCAAGATAGTAAGTTAAATAAATTAATTTAATGCAGTGATTAAATAAAATAAAATAATAAAAATAAAAAACGCAATAATCTTAGAGCCCAAAAATAAACTAATTTAAATTAAAGAACAATTTAAATACAAAACAATAACAAATAACAAGAAAGCATATTAAAATAATTTCACCATTTAAAAATCATAAAATAATATTGCAAAAATTATCTTTAATTTAAAATAAGAAAATCACTAATTATAATAATTTAAATAAAATCACTCAATAAAAATACACGTAAAATAGGGATATCACATCCTCCCCCCTTAAAAATAAATTTCGTCATCAAAATTTGTGAGGTCAAACATCAACGCTCAGCAGGATACAAGATACAGCCCAGAACACACTTAGGAAAATCATACAACCAACTATTTCCATACAAGCACGAATAACGCAATCCCCAAATTTACTCCTATGGGCGATTCCATCATACTCGCATTAGTCTCCCAGTGACCATGATATCTAATACTCCTAGGGCTACCTTGTAATCCGAAATCTCTACTTCCAAAAGAACCTTAATACAACATCCAATAAATTTCAATAATTATTATTTTCCTACAATAAACTGTACAAATCTCAATCGACTCATATGCTCTAACCTCGAAACCTTTATTGTATACTACACTTTGGTAACCTAATAGTCACTTCCAAAGTAAACCATCAATAAGCATAATTTGTACAACCAAATGATTAATCTCTCACTAAAATTCTGAATCACCACTAATTCTCCAAAATCAACACTAGATTTGAATATCTAATTATCTCCAAAAATTACGCTTTCGCACGCACTCTGATGACTCGCCAAAATGCAAAAGACTATATCTTCATAATTTAACACCTACCAAACCACTTCTTCGGAGCCAAAATGAAACAAGGACCTGTACTTTCCAAATCCGTACACTCACAGCCTAATCAATCTCCAAAATAATTCAAACTAGTACACCAAGCCTGTGAAACTAAAAACGCCAAAATTATTATAAATCAATCTTTCAAATCTACAATCCCAAAACCTTAAATTATGCAAAATTCATTTTCCAAAATCCTTTAGGTCGATAAACTTATATCCAATTACAAAACAATTGAGTCTAGAAACTTTTAAAATCTAAAACATTAAATAATAACCAATCATTTTCTAAACTTTGCAAAACCTTAAACCTTTGCTGAAATTTCCATAAAATCTATACGTGAAATTCGTTGAACTTACAACCTACTATGCTATAGACCATTTTATAAACTCCACATAACCTAAGAACTCAATTATCCTATTTCCCTAAGAGATCACCCAAATCATGTCATTCCCTTCAAGCCTCGATATTATGAAAACAAACCACATGGCTAAGAGTTTAAGCCTACAACACTAACTATTCAAGCCTAACATTGGTATCCTTGATAGTATCATCTCCCTGCCATAGCATAATCTCTTAACCCAACTTTACAACCCAAAACAATTAAAACCTAATATAACGAAATAAATTAAAGTACAACAAAATAACAAAATAAAATAGAATAAAACCACCAAAATTAAAATAACATACAAGAAAAATAAAACAATTAAATTAAAATAAACCTATGAGAAAATAAACAAATAAATTAAAATCAAATTAAGTAAACTAAATTCAAATTTAATAAAATAATTTAAAATCCAATAAAACCGAGTTAAATTAAATAAAAACAATTTAAATAGCATACCTAAAACAAAATAATTTCAAATCATGACTTTAAAACTTTCTGGTACTGCTCTTACAGGACATATGCTTTTACCTAGAGCCGAACTTCTCGGATACCACCTGTGACGCCCCCAACTCTCACGTACGGACATGAAGAAATCGAGGCGTCGGGATGATGACAACACAGGTCACACATCCCATCGCCAAGTGTCAAATGTGTGTACATGCAACACGTATACAACAAAAAATAATGCAGCGGATAATAAATGTCAGTCTACTAAGTACCAAAATTTTACTTAAATACAAACTCGCTTAAAACAAGTGTAGCGAAATATTACAAGTTCCAATATCATCATAAAAACCAAAATACATAATTTAAAGACAGTTAATTTCTCAATAAATAACCAAAAGCACCAAATCAATCCTCCAGCAGAGCCATCTCTTCAGGCTCAACCTTCTCATCATCTGCATTTGCATCAAAATCTATAGTACCAAAGACGGTACCGTAGGTAAGTAATAAACCGAACAACTTCAAGATAAAAATATATTCATGCAATAACCAAATGCATGAACATGATGCTATATGCATATGTCCCGAAAATTTACTTTTTTTTCCACGCACACCAAGATTCTGTTTTGGTTCAAAACATTTCCTTCAAAATATTTACTCACCATTATTCCAGATAATGGCCCAAAAATCCAATCTCGTCATTTTTTCATAAAATTGCCAATTAACCAAACCATCAAAGCACTGTAGGCGAGACTCTACCACCATCCCTGCTTACCATCATCCCTACACATGATTCGTAGGCAGGAATCACAGGTAGTACTTTACCACCGTTCCTACTTACCACCATCAATACAAGTTTGTCTGAAGGCGGGAATCCCAGATGTGACTCTACCACCATCCCTACGTCACGTGCACCGTAGGCGGGACTCTACCACCGTCCCTGATTATCACCATCACTACAAGTCTGTCTGTAGGTGGGAATCGCAGGTGGGATTCTACCACCATCGTTGCTTACCAGCATCTCTACAGTACCTCTAACTCAAATCAGTCAATCCAATCATTCAAATATACCCAAAAACATTTCTCGCTTGAAAACCCAGTTTTCCTTTTCAAACATGAACATGCATGCACTATGCAATACTTACGATAATATACCAAAATAACCAACAGCAATTTCCAGCATCAAACAATTATATACTCAACTCCATCCTCCAATCCAATCGACCCCCGACTCATCGGACTCAGTCCAACATAAATAACCAATCACAAATTATTGATAAAGTAAAAATATATTCAAATCTTAAATGAAGTTTAAAAAATACTTACAGTGCTATAACATAAATAACCAATCACAAATTATTGATAAAGTAAAAATATATTTAAATCTTAAATGAAGTTTAAAAAATACTTACAGTGCTATAAAATATTTTTTGAATGATCAAAGAGTTACAAAAGGTGGCGAAAAAGCAACGTAACATTATAAAATATACTGTGGCCATGGGTTATAAAATATCCACTTTTGAATAGGGACAAACCAAGACTTATGATTGATAGGAAATAGCTTAAAAGTGTTTGTGAAGCTAGTGGAAGTGGTGGTTGACTGTGGATGGATGTGAAAATGGGGGTGAAAGTGAAAAATAGCCAAAACGAAGTTGAGCTCGTGGTAACTGCTTCAGCAAAGGATCGGAGTGTGAAATGGGTGGGTTAGGTCGACAAGAGGTCAGTGATGAAGTGGTGAAGAAATGGTGGCTAGAGGTGGAATGATGGCGGCTCTAGAGCACTTGAACGCTGCGGCTTGGAGGAGCTTGTGCTACATAATAGCGGCGCTAGGTGGTCTGAAAATTGGTGAGGGTGTTCACCGGCCTGCGGGGAAAAGAATGGGACGGGTGGTGTGGCTCACGGCGGTGCAAGCGGCAGTGCTAGGCGAGAGGGAGAAAACGAATGGAAAGGGAGGGGAAAATGGGTCACACAGGGAGTGAACCAGGGGAATGAAAGATGAAAAAGAAAAGAAAGTGAAGAGAAAAATAAAAGAGGAAAAAGAAAAAGGGAAGGAAAGAAGTGAAGTCCAACCCTTACAACTTGGGTTACGATACTGATCGAACGAAAATTATTTTCAAAATAGTAAGTTAAATAAATTAATTTAAACACGGTGTTTAAATAAAATAAAATAATAAAATTCAAAAATACAATAATTTTAAAGCCCAAAAATAAACTAATTTAAATTAAAGAACAATTTAAATACAAAACAATAACAAGAAAGCATATTAAAATAATTTCGCCATTTAAAAATCATAAAATAATTTTACAAAAATCACCTTTAATTTAAAATAAGAAAATCACTAATTATAATAATTTAAATAAAATAACTCAATAAAAATACATGTAAAATTGGGATATCACATGTAATGCCTAAAGAGAAAAATGTCAAGAAGTACCTGGGCCAAATAGTATATCGATTTATTGCATTGGAAAAGATAGAGACAAGTATGCTACTTAGCAAACTTATTTCAATGTGGCATAATGGCAAAGGGAACATAAGGGAGTATATTATAGAAATGTCTAGTCTTGTTACTAGATTGAGAGATCTAAAATTATAATTTTCTGATAAAATTCTTGTGCATCCCATTCTGATTGCTCTTCCTTCACAATTTTGTCATTTCAAAATTAATTATAATACTCAAATGGAGAAATAGACTCTTAATGAGCGTACCGCTCATTGTGTGCAAGAGGAAGAGATTAAAACAAGAAATAACATAAAAGTGCTCACATGTCAATTTTCCCTCATGAAAATCCAAGCACCAAGATAAGAAAGTGGAAAGATAAAGCTAAGGCAACTACAGATGCTTGAACTTCATAGGCAATTGTGCAACAGGAACAACATAAGGTCTAAGGAATGGCCATGTGAAGAAGAATTGTTTTCTATATAAGAAGTGGCTTGGAAGGAAAGGTCTCTACCTAACACTTGGTGGATAGATTCGAGAGCTACTATTCATTTAAGTGTTACTATGCAAAGTTACCTACAATGCCGAAAACCAAGTGATGTAAAAATTTTATTTTACTTAGGAGATGGTAATAAAGTTAGTGTTGAGGTAATTGGAGTCTACAGATTAAAACTAGATTCTAGATTTTATTTAGATTTGGATGGGACTTTTTATGTTACGTCATTTAGATAGAATTTAATTTCAATTTCTTGTTTGGACAAATCCAATTATTCTTGTTCATTTAGGATCGAGAAATCCAGTCTTTTCTAATATTCAAATGTTGTTGTTATTGACTCTTTGATTGATAATCTTCATTTGTAGGACTTGGATGCCTCTCACTTAAGGACAAACGAAACCTTGCATGTAAATAATAATGGTACAAAAATCATGAGATTAATCAATGAGAAATCCATTGTATTATAGCACATGCAGTTGGGACATATCTCAAAAGAAAGAATTGAAAAACTTGTGTCAACTAGAATTCTTTAGCCTCTTGATTTTTCAGATTTTAAAATCCATGTTGAATGTATAAATGGCAAGCAAACAAATACAAGGAAAATAGGTGCCAACATGAGCTCAAGCATCTTAGAAGTGATACATGCTAACATTTGTGGCCCATTCCATACGCCATCTTGGAATGGTCAATGATATTTTATCACTTTTATAGATTATTATTCTTGTTATTGATATCTATATTTGATACATGAAAAATCACAAGCACTTGACGTTTTTAAGGCTTATAAAGCTGAAGTTAAAAATTAGCTTGATAAGATAATTAAGGCCATAAGATCTGACCATGGTGATGAATACTATCGTAGATAGACAAATCATGTGAACAACGTCCCAAGCCTTTTGCAAGGTACTTAGAAGAATATGGCATCATTCCTCAATATACCATACCAGGGACTCCACATGAAAACAGTATAGTTGAGAGATTAAATTGAACCAGAAATATAATATCTCATACTCTTTTGCTAGAGTCACTATGAGGAGAGGCCGTAAAGACCACAATTTACATTCTCAATCAAGTGCCTAGTAAAGTAGTAGTTAAAATCTCATATGAGTTATGGACTAGAAAGAGACCTAGTATTAGGCACTCACATGTCTAGGGTTGTCCAGCTAAGGCTAGGGCCTATAAGCCTAATGAAATGAAACTGAACTCAACAATAGTCAGATGCTACTTTATTGGATGCTCTGAGAGATCGAGGGGTTTTGCGGCTCCCTCAACCACCAAGTGTGATTTGGTGGATGTCGTGGCACCAAGATGATGACCACACGGATCACGCTTTCCAACATCAAGTGCTTAGTGTTTGCAACATGCAATAAGTGTGCATCAATAATAATCACAACGGAACGATATAAATGGCAGTCAGGCTAAGTATCAAAAATTTAAAAACAGTATAACAAAACAATTACCCTCCAGGAGGTTATACAGTCATTCGACAAAGTAAATAAAATGGGAAATAAATCCCACAACAATAAAAAATAACACAAGCTCCAGCAATCACTCCTCCAGCGAAGCTGATCCCTCTGGCTCATACCCTCCCTCTACATCAAAGTCTACGATTTCGTAGATGAGAGTACCACAGTGAGATTTCACAATGTCAGCAAGTAATCAAACAAGCAATAACCAAGAGTTTAAAACACACATTCATACCACCAACATAATTAAAAGTCATATCACCAAAGAGAACATAGAACATTTTACACCCATTTTCCCAAAAAGGACACCTTTTAACCACACATGCCAAATATCACATTCCAGTATCCGTTTGATTAAAGCTTGACCCATGATCTCTCTTAGGGAGTATCTGCACACTCTGACTCTCTTCATCACAACACGAGTAATAATCATACATGTGACTTCGTAACGAGCAATGCTCAGCTCTGTGCCCGGCACGTACGTGACTAGGTATCCTCTAACCCCCCCAACAGTAACGTCATGGAGTCGGCACAAGAGCGTTACAATCTCATTCGAGCTCGTTGTCACCCAACAACAACTGAAGTGACGTCACTCAATTTTATATGCTTCACCAACATAGATCCACCAACATAATGTCCCATCTCATCTTGGGGTTATGATACGCACGCACCCATATGTTATAACCAGCACATATTGACCCAATTTTCAATACATAAAACATGGCATAACATAGCATAATTATGTAAATAAGACAAAAAAATGCTAATCACATGATAGGTAGTTTATTGGATGACAAGGCTTTACACACATTCACACAATACCACATCAATCATGAACACTCAACATACACAGCTTCACAAACCATCTACACACGTAATCCCATCCTCCATTTCCAGCCCAAGGCCCAACTCTAACTACTACTACAATATCAAGCCCAACACTTCATCAGGCCTAGGGCCCATCTCAACTCAACTAGAATACAAACAGCATTAGTGGTAAAAGTCATATTTTAAACTCGAGGGTTGCATTGGAGGATTACTCATAGGGCGGATAGGCAATTGCTGGATGATCAAGTGCATTGTCTAAGGGGTCTAGCAAGTGTGTGTGCACATTGTGTGGCAAAGCGAGTCGACAGCGGTGGCGTGTGGTAACAAAGGCAAATTTGGACAACGAGAGATCGATTGGTAAAAGAACAATGGATGGAAAATCTGACGTAGACATAGGGTTGAGAAGGGGAAGCTCGAGGTGAATGGTGATGGTTGGCAGCGGTGCATAACTCTAAATAGGTAGCTTGTTCAAGGGTTTTGGGCAAATCTGAGAGGGGCGAGAAGAGAGCGAGTGAAGGGTAAAAGTAAGGACGGCCTCTAGCACTCCTGAAGGCAGCGCACCACAGTAGAGCACCACAGAACCCTAGATAAGATTACTAAGTTGCATTGGGGGGGGGGGGGGGGGGCAGGGTGAAACAGGGAATGGGAACCAGAGATCTAGGAGGTAGAAGACAAGATTGAGGGAGAGGAGGGCATATCTATATGGCAGTGGCTGGTCATGGACAGTGGCTAGAAAAGGCATGAGTGGTGGTGATAAAAGGCACAACACAGATGGGAAAGAAATCAGTTAATTCTCTTAAAGCAAATATGGATTGATCATGAAAAGGTTACTTCATCTTTTTTTACAGCACTACAGGCGAGAAAACATACCGTCATTCATAATATGCATCTTAGTGATGGGCAGGTATTATCATCCCAGGTGGCCATTCATAATGAAGCCGTGATTTATTTTAAGGACTTCCTTCAGGCTCGTCCAAGTGCCCATGTCCCAAATATCTTGCACCTTATTCATCCTAAGGTTTCCGAAGTGAAGAATCAAAATATTTACAAGGTCCCATCAAAACAGGAAATTAAGGATACTCTGTTCTCTATACCTGTGAACAGTATCCAAAGTCCAAATAGTTTCGGTTCTGGGTTTTTCTGTCATTGTTAGACTTTGGTGAAAGCTAAGTTACTAGAGGCTATGCATGAATTTTTCTTGGGTTATTCTCTTCCCAAGTACTATAATTCTTCTTTCATTGTGTTAATTCCTAAGGCTCCAAATCCCTCATCATTTGGTAAATTCAAACCTATAAGCCTATGCTCAATTGTTTATAAGATTTGTTATAAGTTGCTGGTAGGTCTACTTATGTCAGTCTTGAGTAGATTAGTTTCTATTAAGCAAGGTGCATTTTTGCCCGAAAGAAGTATTTTTGAAAATATTAGCTTTACCCAATAATTGGTGCATGCTATCAATAAGCCGATTAGAGATGCAAATATTATAATGAAGATTGATATGGCTAAAGCCTATGATACAATTGATTGAAATTTTTTATTCCAAGTTGTGCATGCTTTCAGGTTTTTAGTACTTGAGGTTTGTAATCTTCTTCATCAATTTGTCACTACTCCTTAGTATTCGATGGTCATGAATAGCACGGCTAAAGGATTCTTCAAGGGTGGGAGAGGTCTTCGTCAAGAGGATCCTATATCGCCCTATTTATTTATTCTTGTTGAGGAAATGTTCACACGCCTTTTATAATGCAAGTTTCAAAATGGTCATATTGGTTTATTTTTCCAACCGCGTAATGGCCCACTAATCTTTCACTTGCTTTATGCGGATGACATTGAGATTTTTTCTAATGGTGGTAAGAGGTCCATTAAGATTATTAAAAGAAATCTCAATACCTATGCTTTCTGGTCTGGTTAGGTAGTCAATGAAGCAAAGTTTTCCATTTTTTTTCTCTTCTAGAATTTCGTCTTCTAGATAACGAGAAATTTTGAGCATTATAGGTTTCACTGTTGGAAGCTTCCGATAAAATATTTGGGTGTTCCTATTATTTTTGTTCATATGAAAATTATGTATTTAGAGCACTTGTTGATGAAAATTCAGAAGAAAATAAAGGGATGGAAGATTCAGTTTTTATCTTTCGGGGCTCAGTTAATTCTCTTAAAGTAGCCTGCCCATTCATGTGTTAGCTATGTTACAAGCTCCGAAGTAAGTTTTTGTTATGAGTAATCGGTTGTTTAGCACTTTCTTTTGGGGTTCAGTTGAGGGGAAACCAAAAAAAAATGGGTGAACTGGGAGTCGTTATGTAAACCAACTGATGAGGGAGGTGTTGGCCTACAGAATCTCCTAGATGTACAAAAAAACTTTACATTTTAAATTTGCTTGGAAATTGCTTACTAAAAACTCTTTATAGGAAAATTATTTCAAGGCCTAGTATGTGAGGATCAACATATTTCATTAGTGAATCCTTTGAGGGGGACTCTATTCCATAAGAGAATTTTGGCTTCAATTCCATTTGTGCTTAGCCGATCCACATGGATTGTAAGAGAAGGAAATCTTTCCTTTTGGGCAGACAAATGGTTAGAGTCAAGATCGATATGTGAGGAGCTTAGTAATGTTGATGTTCCAACTCTGAAAATAAAGGAATGCATGATTGAGAATGGTTGGAATGTGGATTTCTTAGTGCAACTTGTGGGTCGGGATTTCATGGACAAGATTTTAACCAAATTAGGGGGCACAAAAACTGATTCTGATATTTTAATTTGGTTGGGTAAGTCAGATGGTAGGTTCTCCACTTCCTCAGCTTGGGATTTGATGTGTGTCGTTGCTCCAAAATGGTAGTGGTCCGAATGGATATGGCATATAGCTTTACCAAAGAAATTTTTCATTGCAATGTGGAAAGCTTTTTCACATAGCTTGAGTGTAGATGGTCAAATCCGGTACATCAGCATTCCTGTGGTCTCTAAGTGTGAATGTTGAGAAAAGAGAGCAATTGAATATTTAAATCAGGTTCTATATAAAGGTAGAATTGCCTCTAAATTATGGCAGACTTGTTTGAATTTTTTGGGTCTTCCTTTTGTATCAAATCATTCTTGGGCTTAGTTGTGGAAACTTGGTTTCAGAGAACAAAGAAATCCTCACAGGTGGGAAGTCTGTTTGGCTTGGTTCCAGCGATTCTGACTTAGAATTTGTGGTCCTAAAGGTGTTATGCTCGAATGGGAGGGCTTAAAGAGCCATTTGATGTTTTATGGTGTAAAGTTAAATACTGGATTAGCTGGGTTGCCAATCAACTGAGAGCTTCTGACCGTTTGGATAAGAGGGATATTTCTATTTTGCAAGGACTGAAATTGCTAATTGCTCCTTCTCATTCAAAGTAAGTAATTGCAATTTCTTAGCATAAGCTAAGTCCAGGATGGTTTAAACTGAATGTAGATGGGAGTAGCCTATATAATCTTAGAGAATTTGGTGCAAGTGGTGTGTTAAGAAATCATGATGGAATGCTACAATTTGCATTTGCAAAATATACTGGTATTGGTTTGAATAATAGGGCAAAGCTGATGGCACTCTTATTTGGTTTGCAATGCTATAAATTGTATGGTTTTAATTATGTTATCATTGAATTGCATTTACTTTTGATAGTTAACTAGTTGAAAGAAGGTCGATGTTATATTTGGTACTTGGAGGATTTTTGGAAGGATATTTGCATCCTTTTAAGGGACTTGAATGTGCAGTATCAACATGTCTTTAGGGAAGGTAACTATGGCGCAGTAGACTAGCTTGCGTGATTGGGTAGTAAAGGATGTACTATAAGTTTCGGATGAAAATATTCCTCATTTGCTGAAAGAAATCTTGAGAATTAATAGAAGTGGCTTGCCAAATTTGAGAATGGTTTAATTCCACTTTGACGTCAGTTCTAGTTACACAGTTTTGTTGTGTTTTTGCTTGGTTTTATTCTTTCAATTTTTATGCAATAAGCCTAAAAATAAGGTTATCTTATTTGAAGGTCTTGTAACCACGGTATTTCTCTGCCAAAAGTGAGGGTATTCAATAAAGCCTATAGGTACCGTCCTCCTTCCACCAAAAAAACATGTATGCTCAGGTTTGCACACATCTGGATATTGCATATGTAGTTGGAATGCTTGGCAGATATTTGAGTAATCCAGGCATAGATCACAGGAAGGCTGCTAAAAGGGTAATGCAATACTTGTAAAGAACTGAAGACTATATGCTCACGTATCGAAGTTCAGAACATCTAGAGATCATTGAGTTCTCAGACTCTGATTTTGCTGGCTACCTCGATAGTAGGAGATCCCCTTCGGGCTATGTTTTCATGTTGGCTGGAGGAGCTATGTAATGGTAAAGCATCAAACAGACGCTTACAGCTTCTTCTACCATGGAAGCAAAGTTTATTGCTTGTTATGAGGCATCCAATCAAGCAATATGGTTCTAATATTTTATCACCAATCTTCAAGTCGTGGACAGTATTGAGAATCCACTAAAGGTTTATTGTGATAATAAGGCCACTAAGTTATATTTTAAGAATGATAGGAGTTCGTTAAAGTTTAAACACATTGACAAAAAGTTTCTTGTTGTTAAAATAATAATAATAAAAATAAAAAATAAAAAGAAAAAGAGAGAGAGTTCAGAATCATTATGTAACAATGGCTTATATGATCTTATATTGATATTACATTTGAGCTCATGATCTTATAAGATTTGGATGATGTTTGTAAGGCCTAATAAATGTAATCAGTAAAATGACATAACCGGGCTATTGACACATCTATAAAAACCCATAATTTTGATCAGGTCATGAGCATAAAGTGGTACGAGCCTAATTCATGTGTAGAGACCCATACCTATGTAATTCTATTATTTTATGATGAAAAAAATTGATATTTGAATATTATAGATAGGTCATGGTCTCCACTGCAGATTCATTTTCTTAACTCTACGCATCCTATTTCTATGAGTTTTTTTTATAGAATGAATCTTGGATATGGAAGATCGTACTATTATACTCTTCGCTCTAATGGCTATAGGTACGCTCTCTTTACATTGAGTGAATCTTGGTGTTTTCGGATATTACACAAGATCCAACATGAGCTAGCTCCATCCTGTGTCTCATCTTAAATGAATTCATTCCAGTAGTCAGAATAAACCAAAAAAATTAATCTTCTCTCCCATGCATGTGTGTAGAATTGAAGTGCTCCATCTAATACATAACTTTTCTTGCCCTCTGATTATTGTTTATATATTTAAAACTTGGGGAAAACCAATATCTATCCAACAGCGCTTGCATGAATAAGAAAAAATTGGTAAAATCTATTAATGAATTTACGTGAGAAAAAGACATGAATGGCCAGCATGTTATCACAAAGTCCCCAATAGCGCGCATATATATATATAAGGCAAGATGTATTATTCGAAAAACTATAAAAAGACATATACTTATAATGCATATAATTAATACAGCCAACTAATCATCTATTTAAGGAGACGTACACTAATTTTATCCCCTAATATCTTTGGGGACGTCCCAAAATGTCTTTTTAGACAGAGTTTTTTGGAATACTTTTGAACAAAAAAATTTTCGTCATAAACATTTTAATGAAAATTTTCGTCTTAAAAAATAATCTCTCTTATAGCAAATGGAGTTGGAAATTATAAATTACAAACTTTAAAGATGGTAGAACAAATTAACCTAATTCTTTGTCCGCAAGAGACAAAAAAGTAATCAAGATACATTAATCTGATTGGCACCACAAAGAAAAACAGAAAGAGAATATCTCAAAATATTCTTTTCTATGACATTCAAACACAAAACATAAAAATTAACCATGGCTCTCGAGATCATGGCAATACTCTGCTAAAAGAAAAGAGGAGGGGGGGGGGGGGGACAGGTTATTGATCAAAACCCTAAGTTAAATATCCTGACAAAAACAGAAAACCCTGACAAAGAGAAAAAGTGAAAAAGCTGGAGGGACAAGCACGTGTAGTAGTAAAAGATCCTGGACAAATAGAATAGTGAAGGGCATACTTCAGTGCCAGAATCTTCTTTCAGAAAAGAACATGTACGAATGGATTTATATACACATGCGTGCGTAATGATGAACAGTAAGAAACTTAGATGAATGCACCCAAAAGATTTTCAGAATTGGTTTGGGATGTGTGTGCAGCTGGCTGGTGCTCCCACAACCAGATCCTCTGTTCTCTAAATCGTATGTATCCTTCACAAAGGACAACCAGTCATGATGAACCCTAGGAAAGATCCCTCAGTGGCTGTGCCTACTGCAGTTTTTTCTTCGAAGATCTATGAATAATCTCTGCAGGCATCAGTTTAGTGCAATTCTCAAACCACCAAAATTGCACTGAATTTCTTTTCTGAATTAAAGCTGTAAGGATTGTTTTGTGGGCCGTGTGATGATCACAATATTGCCTAGCTAGCTAGTTGCATTGTGTTTGTGGTCCTCATGTGACCATGACCTATAAAATAGTTCAAAAAAGTATTTTGTTTTCCAATGTCATCATGTATTATATCTCTATACATATATGATGTATTTAATAATGATATGATACAAAAACTAAATCATTTGATCATCTTTCCATGATTCAAAATTTCAAACAGCTTTTAAAAGGGATCTATGCAGATTGTCTGTCAATGTGATGATTTACATCAAAAGGATTACGCTTTTCAACCTTTTCCCTTAGAATTCTGTGACATAAAATGTGAAACAGATAAGCATATTATAAAATATATTTTATAATATTTTTTATACTAATTGTTCAATAGATACTTCATAGCGCATTAATCCATACATTTATATCTCGATCTCTCTGAATTCACACCCCGAGAGTTTGAGATCTTGATCCACTTCAAAGAACTTTGATGCTTACAATGTTGGTTGAATTCACAACTTTATATATAGCTTTGCATAAATTTTTAGTTAATAGAAACTATAAGCATCCAAATCGTTGTATATTTTGTTATTTTCATCATAAACATAATGCATGTATAGAGATATATATATATATATATCTATATAGAGCTCACTTGCATTTAGTTGTGAAATCACCACTTATCTAAAAAACTTAAGCTGATGTATGGGAAGAGATAAATTTAATTATTAATTTATATTATATTCTTAACATTCCACTCTCGTGTGAACCCGATTTCCTCTTAATGAGTGAGCCTAATAAATAGAATATTTAATTAAATAGAATAAAATGTAGAATCAATATTCAAGTTCAAAATCCCTAACTACCCTGATACTATGTTAAATAACTTGTCCCAAAAATTTAAATTAATAAAAAAATATAAATTCAATCCCAAAAATTTAAATTAATAAAAAAATATAAATTCAATTATTTATATTATATTCTTAATATTAACTAGTGTCAGTACTCATTAATCTACCTTGATAAGTGATATCTTCTGCCGAATGTTTGGTGGATATTAAAATTCCAATCATTCTATTTAGGGAGACATAATATGTATTTCTCTTAAAAGGGAAAATTGAAACACTTTAAGTACTTCTAATGAGCATAATTCAACCAACTCCAGACTTTAATTAGATTCAAAAATGATATATAACTCCACGATAAAAAGCTCTCGACTTGAAGAATTAATTGCATCATGATTACGTCATAATTGGGTGTTCAAAGACTTGTCGTTCCAATCGGATTAAAAACTCATTCCAGTTTGGCTTACGTACAATATTCAAAACCCCAAGAAGATATCATTGCACTTGTTTTAATGCAATGGACATTTTTCAAAGGTGCATTTAATTCTTCACGACGCATGGTATCTATTATTCAATTCCATGAGTCAAGCATGAACTATTACACAAGTTGCAGCAGTAGTAGTACTATTATTACTGATGATCGTAGGAGAGAGAAGCTGGATCGATCGAAATAATTGTCGGCCAAGATATCTTTAAAATTACCTTGACCCGACCTTTCCTTACTCAGGACCCAACTCCAATGGAATCCGCCATGCATGGCGCCAATATTGCATGGGTCCCCAGGCTTGAAAGATTATCATTAGTTTTACGGAATTTTAGGTTTCCTTTTGATAAAATTATCGAAAGAATCGTGTTCCCACACGGAGTACTCAAGAAAAATCATGTCTTGTACGATACCAGTACTCATTAATATTCCCTATTCACTCCAGCAAAAAGCCTTTTCAATCGAGATCAACTTCAAATAATATAAAACGACAGAGAAACATGAAGATTAGACGTACATGATTTCTCTCGTCGGCCAGTAGTACTAGTACTGTTTAACATTTGAGAAGGGTCGTTAACTGATCATTTGAAGATTCAACGCAGTCCATTTGCAGCCAGTTTGGCCTTCCAAGGGTGAACTCCAAATCAAGCAAAGTATTCGATGTTGACATATTGGGGCTAGAATCCAGCCTCTCCTTCACGCCATGATCTGCAGACACTACTACTGCATTCACGTGTCCGTCCGCCTATATATTTAAAAAGGTGAAACTAACAGTATATTAATCACAAGGGAAAAACAATATAAGAGATCAACATGTTTGGTCTTGTCTTTGATGATACAAACATACATACCTTGGTATCGTTTGCCTTAAAATGAGAATATTTCAAAGCATTTTCATGACTTGATCTATTAGTACTCCAACTGCTTGTCTCCATCCTGATCACATATTTATAATATATTGAGAGGATTATAATAATATATAAGAGATAAAGACATGAACACAAGACAAAATATTCTGTCGCAAATTGCGGTTTGTTAATAACACAGGTAAACCCGGCCAAGAGATCTTTCATTTATTTGGAACATTGATTAAGATTAATGAAAAAAAGATTCCTTGGAAAAACAAATTGAAATCATATGCACATGCATGCTGAGAGCTATTGCTTCGCTAAAACCAATTAATTACAACAAATCGAGAGCAAACTTCGGCCTTTCAGAACTCCGGCCTTGTTTATCATGTTATGAACTTATGATCAAAGTTAATATATAATACTAATAAATAAAATAATTGTATTTATCGATGTTGTTATTCCAGCTAGCATTAATCCATGAACCAATCCTCCGGGTACGTTTTTGTCAGATTCTCCACAGGCATAATGAAGTCAACAAAAAATGCCCAGCACCAAAGATCAAGATCATTTAAATATTGATCTATCGGCAAATTAAAGGCATGGCTAGCTATTACGACAGTCGTGCTCCCTATAGTTAATGAGTTGTGGCATGGCAGTCCTAATACCTAGACCAGAACCTTGACTTTTAAAACTCATTGGGATCAATACCTTCAAAATCTAATGGATATGGTATTTAGAACTCGTTGACAAGGACTTCGTTCCTCACTGTCCCTAGAGAACTCCTAGCTATGCCCATTTTGCTCAATTCTACGAATGGAGACACACACCTCGTTGGACCAAAAATAAATAAATAAAGGTCCGATCCCCAATGCCTGTGTAGACTTGCAGAAAATTATATAACAAAATTATATATTCATTATGCAATGAGTCTTCATGCACCTTACGAGAGAAAAGTAGCTAGAAAATTAATTATAAGGGTTTTAAGAGGGATGTAAATGCACACACCTTTGGAATATTTGTAGCGTTGTCAGTACTGGGTTAGGTTTCTCAAAAGCTAATACCCCCTCCAGATCGACCAACCCTGGCCTTGGGTTCAAAGCAATATCTGTCTGCACCTGACCTGCAATATTAATCGTAGATAAAGCCATTGCTCTAGCTTTATCAGACACCCTTCTAATAATTCACGTGTACTAAGGTCAGTCCTAGCTAACCTATCTCAATTTTCCTTTTCTTTTTTGTCTAAAAATAGTTTGGAAACAGTGGATCGAATGATAGAGTTTCTGTCACACTTGGATAAGGAAGCTCTCCAACAAAGAGAATAATAGAATTTAGGAGAATAAATCTTAGGGGTACTCATGGCCGAGAGTGGAGTCCAATTACCTGATACTTTGTCAGTGCTCTTCACTGTTCTATACATCTGCATGAACACCGTGGAGAAAGAGAAAGAAAATGAGAAAATGGTCCACATTGCTAAGATTACACTCTAGACTGATCCCTGTTTTCCATGTCCTTGTTCTCAATCCATCACTACATATGGATCGATCTTTTCAACAAGAAAAATATAGAAGATGACAACCAAAAGAACCAAAAACAACTCTTAAATTCAAAGAACTGGAGATTGTACACAGTAACCCACCTGCAAGTGACTCTTCACGTGAGCTAGGGTTAGATCCTTCACATTCATCAACTCTAAGACAGATTTCGGAGTCGCTCCTGTAAAACAGAAGATAATCACTTTTGTGCCAAGTGATGAGAAAAACGTCAAAATAAACAGACGATGAATAATGAATATGTTTAGGAGTGGTCCTATATTACTTTCATGGCCGCCAAGAAGTTCTACTGCGTGAACAAAGTGGGCATGGAGAGTCGTAGTCCATCTCATTCTAGGAGCTCTGACGCTTCTTTTCATCCCGTTAATCAATCTTGCATTTCTCTTGAACTCGCGGCCGCAGATTTGAGGTTGATGATTGTGCTGGTGATGATGGTGGTTTCTTGGTATTTTCACCGGTGGGGGGCTCGAATCTGCCATTTCAAGTCCTAAGCTTAACATGGGTTCAAAAAGACCCAGATGATCATGCTTCCTCTCTGAGTGGAAGAAACCATTTTCATGGCTTAAATCACTCCCGCTGCTTCCGGAGTCGGTGGTTGAGTTCCTGTCGCTGTAGAGTAGTACTGCTTTCCTTCTACTTCCATCACAGCTGATCACTTTCTTAGCTTCAAAATCAGAAGCCGAAGGAGGGCTGATTTGTAAGGAGAGGTCAGGCAAGGGTGATGGAGGTATCATTATAGGGTTTGAGCCGAACAACATGAAGGTGGTGGAGATCTGGCTTAGGTAAAGAGACACTAGTTCTTATATTGGTGAAACAATAAAGGAGAGAATAAGAGAGTTTGGGGGTGTGAAGAGAAGAGGATCCAGCAGGAATAAACAGGTAAGGGAAATAGAAAGCAAGATCGAGAGCTGAAAAGGTAGGCTACGACGATGAGTAGTGATTATATCATGAGTGCCTCATCATGATATGTGTGCATCTTTGCGTTGTGTATATAAGGGAGAGAGAGGGGGGTAATAGCTAGGCTTTTTATTAGGATCTAGTAGGGTTGATGATGAGCAAAATATAAGCAGAGACGGGGAAATAGCAGAGACTACTAGTCAAGAGACTCAGATAAAAAAAAAAATGCAGCAAAAGAGAGAGGAAACAGAGTTTATTTGGACGAAGAGTTGAAGGGAAGAGTCAGAAGTTAATGAAAAGGGGAAGTTGTGCATTTATGGGTGGCACCCAAAGACCTTTCCACAGAGAGAGAGAGAGAGAGAGAGAGAGAGAGAGATTTCCGATTTTTCCTTGCCTATCTTTGTAATAAGGATGTGGCGGTGGTTTATGCGGGTAAGGGTAACTGGGACTCGAGAAAAAAGAAAAATGGCTACAGTTCTATGGAATAATGGACTCTCTCTCTCTTTCTCTCTCTCTTTCTCTACGTTGATGGATCGCGACCCATTTAAATTCCTTCCTTTCTTTCTTTCTTTTTTTTTTTTCTTTCTCTATTTTATGATTTATTTCTCTTTATATAATGGGAATATTTCCATTTATTTTCATTCACGAGGATAGACTACAGGCAGCCAAAATATCCCTGTTCAAAGCTGCCCTATGTAGTCATGGATTTCGTTTCTTGCTAGCTAGATAGCTGTACCTAGCATGAATGAAACTAATTAAATCTCATGAAAGCCATATAATTAGTCTTAATCGTATTATATATGTTTAAAGTTTAGGGCCTGGTGGTGGTGGTGGTGGTTCATGGCTTTTTGGGAGTTTTGAGCTTAAGAAACATTATTCGCACACAGCACACTCATGTGAGATCTTGAATACTATAATTATATACCCTGATCTCCCTTTTAATTTCCCACAAATAATATTAAACAAAATTATATAAATTAGTTTTTATTCAAGTGACTAGACTAGTTAGTTTGCATAATAAATTGAGTTAAGATAAAATGATATGAAAGTAAAATAAAATATTATTAAGATATTTTTTAATATTATATTTATTTTGTAATTCGAAAAAGTTGAATTATTTATTATATTTTATATGAAAATTTGATAAAGTTATAATGATTAAGCTCCGTTTGGATTTGAAAAAAGTTTCATCTCATCTCATTTCATTATTACAATTTTTTCAAATTTTTATACAAAATATAATAAACAATTCAACTTTTTCAAATTTTAAAATAATAATAATATTAAAAAATAATATTCTAATAATATTTTATTTAACTTTCATCTAAAATCATCTCATTTTATTTCTAAATCCAAACTAGGCTTAAATGAGAGTATTGTAATTATTTCACTATCCAAATCAGACCTAAATTATCTTAAAGGGAAAATGTGAAGACACAGTTCTAACTAGGGTGGCAAGGCTCGTACATTACTTTTAAAAAATTAAAGAGTCTTTTAATGAAATAATATTTTTACGTGCGTTTTATATTTACTTTATTTTTTTTTAAAAAAAAAAGTGTATCAAAGTCACACGTTTTTTAAAATGTAAATATCATTTCTAAATAAGTAAATAGGAATCTTAGTTTTTAGTCAAACCGACCTTTGCTAACTCTAGGCAATTTGCTCTTATTTTTTGTTTTCCTTTTCTTTTAATATTATTACATGAGCAGGTCAGAGGATGCAGCAAGTTATCTTGACTTGCCAATAATTATTGAGCTGTACACGTGCGAGTCCAAACCAGAGAGATATTTTATAGAGATAGGGAGAGGCCAGAAATGAAAGGAAACGAAGGAAAGGAATATGGGGAATGCAGAGATGCATTTTTTAGAGCCGCTTGAGATCATAGATGCCCGGCGACACCAGGGTCGAAGACAGACCCACATGCAACCCCTCTCTGACATTTTCCCATTTAATTTTACTTTTAGAAAACCCTATATATCTCACGCGCTTTAATGCATAAAGAGAGAAGAAACTAGCAAAAAATTTTATTAACACTGGTTTTAGTTGGCGTAAGCCAAATCTCGTGTATTTTGTTTGAAAAAATAATTTTTATTATAAATTTTAAATTTACTTAACATTTTTTAAGAGAGTGAACGAGTCTTGAGTATAACCAGATCATGATGTACAGCGAGTGTTTGTCCAAACTACAACCTATGTGGTCTTCCTACTCCCCTAATATTCCCTCGCTCCACAGCAGTGTCCAATTATTCCTGATTCGTCTCTAGTTACCCATCTGTCGAGCCCCACTATACGTACGTGGAAACCCTCGATTGAATTGAAAGATCATCACCATATTCCCCGGCGTCAAGATGCAGGTTCCCATCACGTGATCAGTCGCATGGACCGGGCGTGATCTTGTCTGGGTTTTAGTCTCTTTCTTTGTTCTCTTCCTTTGTTCTGATTATTTTGATCTCACACCTCTCCGTATCATATGCTGCATTCTCTGTCCATTGTAATATATATATATATATATAATGCTCGCAACCCCAGCCTTAATTTGCTCATTGTTTATTTATTATTCCCTTTAATTGTTTATATATATGTGTGTGTACATATGCCGATTACAAGTGACAACAAGATGAGTAGACAATGCTAATAATCTTGTGTTTTTGGTTTAAATATATATAGTTTCCGAAGCTGCGGTCAGCGCCTGATGCGCTCTAGATTCTCGGGAAATGGAAATATATATTGCTAATCGGTACTGTGTCTGTCTCTCTCTTTTCCTCTCATCTCTTTCTTTGGGGTTTGGAATTGTGTATTAAGTTTTGGTTTTTGTTTATTTGCAGGTGGGTATTATCCGGTCAACATGTCTCAGCATGGCTCACTTGCAAAGTTGTCAAATGCTTTGAGCTATATTATTCCATCCATATTCCATGTGTTTGTCTTATAGGACCACTCTCTTTCCTGTTTTGGATCTATTCATGTACAATTAATTATTGTTGATTTTTCGTTTCGTTTCTTTTTCTTTTTCTTACAATGTGGGTCTCATTAATGGGAGGCTATTCTTTATTACTTGTGATTTTCATAGGCTATTCTTTATGTTGATTTTCCTATGTATGTGACATGCTAGCTAGCATGCAAATTTAAAATGTATCTCTTGCTTGCATTTTACTATTCAATGCCCAAATGTCATATGCTTTGTAGGTCTGGTTATACTCATCTCTACGTTCAAATTAGAGATTGTTTAATATAATCTAGACGTTTTGTCGAAAATCTTCTTTTGTAATATGAGTTTTTTTTAAAAGAAATTAATTAGATGGTTTTAGTTGAACCACACCCACTACAACAAAAATTCATTTTTTTGACGATTTTTTTTTTAGACGAAATAAAAATCATCTCAAAAAATGAGAGATTGTCTAGTTTATATTCTGAGAGTCCTAATAGTCTCCTCCAAAGCAACCATACACCTCCACCTCTATCAATCAACCAATGGCAGCCATCATGCTCCTCTATATATCATCGATCATTCGTTCACGGCTCAACCATTGCCGCACGGATCTATGTAGACACAATTAGCAATTGCCGCACGAATCTCTATGTGCAATATCAGCAATTGCCGCACGGATCTCTGTCCGCACAATATTAGTGATGTCATCTATACGTCCAACTATTGTTGTTAGTGTAGTAGATCTCGCTGAGGCTGGAGTACACTTGCTCTCACTAGGCTCTAATCACTGTGCCTATGTAGGTGGCCCGCTCTTTTGCCCAAGGTCACAATATTTAGTAGCTCGATTTATGATTACCAATGCTCATAATATAAGCTTACAAAACAATTGATAATAAGTTTATATAAGATTCCTATCTTGCAAAGAATAAAGGAGATTTATTTTGAAGAAATGTGGATCTTTTATTGTTACTACATTGCACAATATCTTCCGACCTCGAGAAGTTATGATTAAAATCAACATATAATTATTTAGTGTGATTCTTTAAGTGAATCGGGGGGAAAGAGAAATATCGTTTAAGAGGTATCATTCCAATCGCACTTAACTAAACTCTCGTCTGACATTATTATGTGTGTAGAGTGAGAATTTTGACAATATTGAGGAGGCGCACCAAAATCCTTTTCAAGGCATCCAACAAGGCGAGTGGAAGAAACTTTATGATATGTTTAAGGAACTGGCATATCAAGTAAATATATTATTTCATGATATTCTATTCCTTTTTTCTATCTCATATTGTCTAATAATTTTGCTTCTTTTTGTGGGAGAAAATTCGTGTCAATAAAATAAATAGATCAAACTTGAAGATCCATCATGGACATGCGATTAAGATAGCAACAATAAGAGGATCTGCGAATGGAGTTAGCAATTCAGTGCCAATAAGTGTTTCAAGAGATGTATATGGTGGTGTCTCCCTCCACTATTTTAGAAATATTTTCTAATATTTTTTAAAATATTTTGTATTAAGACCGTTGTAGAGTTTGATTGTAGTTTGATGATAATTTCAAATTTTGTTGAATTATTTAATATTTATTATATTTGAATTTGACATTTGCTTCCAATATATCTTTCAAACCCCATTTCATGTGTTCGAATGCGTACTTTGTTCTATATTTTGAATGGGCTAATTCTTATTTGAATGGTATATAGAGTGAAAATAGGATGTTTGAACAGTTATAATAATAGTTCAAACAAAATGTCATCTCAACATTCAAACACGCATAATTTTTATTCGAACATATATCATTCCTATTCAAAAGAAAATATCGTGACCATATTATGTTCGAATAGTTATAGAATACATTCAAACCATATACAATCTCAACATTTGAACTCATATTACTCTTATTCGAATGGGCATTTGAATGCCTATCATTTCTTCAGACGCATATCACTCTAATTCAAACGAAAATGGTATGACCATATTATATTTGAATAGTTACAGAATAGGTTCAAACCATATACGGTCTCAACATTCAAATGCATATATATCACTCTTATTCGAAAGGGCATGCATTCAGTATTTGAATGCCCTATCATTCCTTCGAACGATTGTCAGTCCATTCGGTGAGATATACTATTTGAATACCAGCCCCATAATAATTTAGGGGTGTCAAATCATATTAACAGGTCATGTTCATGTCGTGTCAAAACATGTATATTATACTATATAGGTTAATTTCTATCCAACCGATTAAACTTATCGTATCAAAATTTCAAACCTTAACATGATCCATTAACATAATAGGTCGTGTCGTGTCAATTCGTTTTGACTCATTAATAAATATTACGAAATATGTTAACAAGATACAATATGACCCATTTCAAACTGTTTATGTAAATGGGTTGAATAGGCCCGATATTAATCTATTTGACCTGATTAAATTTAACATAATTTTATATAAATGTTAAAATTACAATATCTATTAAAATTATAAACCCAACTACAAGTTCAAAATTACAATCCAAATAATAAAAATATCGAAATTGAAATTCTAACAATTTTTTTAGGTATAAGGGTATAATTGTAAATTGAACTTCTTTAACATGTCATAACGAGTTATAACTGGTCAAAACAGGATGACCCTTTTAACAATCGTGTCTTAACAGGTCAATCCGTTTTTATACGAACCCGTTAAGACTAAACCCTAACCCACTATTATCATGTCGTATTCTTGTTGGGTTAATGGATCGTATAATATATTGTGACTCCTACCCCATATTATAACCATTTGAACATGTCTCTAAGTTCAAATGCGAGTTGGACGTTGGAATGGTATTTAGGGGTGAAGTAAATTTGTCCTGAAATATATTACTCATTCAAACGGACTTGAATGGGTCGGACAAATTTCGTCACAAAATATACTTTTGGCATTAAGTTATATTTTTCGCCCCCCAAAACTCTTTTGGAACGAACCTTTTGGGATGAAATTTTTTTTGGGACAAAAGACCAACATTTTGGGATGAAATTTCTCTTCGCAAAATGTGGGTTTTCTTGTAGTGTGAACAACTCATTTAATAAATGAATGGAGTCAAACATGAGTTTGACGAAATCGATCTCGGTTGGGTTGTAAATAAACAATATTAAACAACTCTAAAATTTTAAAATTTCAGTAATGGCTGTTTGCTATGATGTGCTTGTGCTTTGATTGCTTGGTATTGTTGTAATAGCTGTGTTTTTGGTTTGCATTTCCTTTATAGAACTATTTGTGTTAATAAAATTAATTACTTACACAAAAAGGTATAATTAAAATTAATTTCTCTCATATATTAATGTCAAGGGTCTCTAAAAAATAAGAAAGACACGAGTTTGTTTTGCATTTTTAGACATTTAAAAAAATTATTATATGACATGACATCTTATAATAAAATGAGAATTTCATATCGATATCAGAGTACTATCTAATAATTACTCGGCCTATATCTTTTATGTGATTTGAACTCTTTTTCTCCCTCCATCTCTCTCGGCCTAGCAGTCCGAAGAATATTAGCTTCTTCATGGTTATTTGTGAGAATAGAATACTACCAAACAAGCATGTGTTACCTTGAAATTTGAATCCCGTCTTCTCCTCCAGACCACCATATCTTTGAGTATCAATAGAAAGACAAAAACGAATGGAAAGAATTACCGAAATCAACGCCGTTTAGCTAGGCTGATGTGAACCACGATATTACAACACACACATATATATCTATCTATATCATAAATTATATTTACACAAACACTATGCAATTTTTTAAAAAAAATTAAGTAAATATGAAATTTACATGTATAAAAAAATTAATTTTTTAATAATAAATATTATTATTTTTTAAATAATTACACGATATTTATTCACTTTATAATTATAAGTAACTTTACTCTATATATATATATACTCTATATATAAATATATATATATATATATATTTATATGACAAAACTTCGTCATCTTGTGTAGTATATATGACTATTCTTTTATCTTTTCAAGACGATAAATAATGTGCTGAGATTTGACAAAGGGTAGACCAAGGCTGAGAGTACGTACGTACGTGGTGACTTGCAAACAGTCAGTACTGGCAATAATGATCATTTTTCATGGTCAAAAATCAACCCAAAAGTTTTGAATATCTGTAAAAATTTGAAGTATATATGGTCTTCAACACTTATCATACCTTTTGGAAGGAAACAGTTTACAGCATCATTAATATCACCATTAAAGAAGTGGGCTCACAGCTTCACACTCACAGACACGAGAGGCCACCTTGAGATCCTGATCAATATTGAGAACTCCAAGTTAGAAGAACAAACTGACCCATATTTTGACTTGTGAGCAAACAGAGGTGTGGATTCACCTAACCATGAAAAAAGAAGTTGTGGTTGTTTAGAGGCCAAACAGATGGATGTTTAGTTTATTCTTTGGTTGTTAGAATTTTGACATATGTCATGACTTGCTAACAATCAGTTTACCTGTTGCTTGGCTTTATTTCTTAGTTTCACTTCTTCCAATCTGACGACGTACACCTAATTGACTTTGGAGTTTAGAATCTCAACCACACAAGACTTTGGAGTTTAGACAGCTTGATGCAAGTTTAGGAGTTGGGAAATATGGATTAATCCATTTCCCAAACCCAATTAGATAATGATCATGCCCACAACTCCTCAACCCAAAAACAGAAGACAGAAACAGCTTTTTTCTCAGAAGGTAGCATTTAACTAAGTAAACAAGTACTGATCTTTATTAGTCTAGAAAAGTAGTACTTCTGGATTCAAGGTGCATGCATGGAAGTATCCTGCTTGCCTTCACCATCAAAAACCTACTTGGGACTGGAAGAACTGTGAATTAGTGAGCGATATTTGGAAAGGTGAATGAGTTACAAATGACACTAGAGCCTAGAGGAAGCCTCAGATACCATTTAAGAAACTAGATGTGAGAATTATGAAGTTGTACATTGTATTCCAAGATTTGAAGAATTGTACAGTTGTGCAGATAACTCCTCGTATATATATATATATATATATCATGATCCATGGAGGAGTTTAAAATACATGGTTTTGGTAACAATAGTGAATTATTAGTATATGTGATATCTATAGATCATAATCAAGTCCATCACCAACTGTATTGTTTATTTGAGACAGCCTACTGTTTGAATACCTGGTTTACAAAAAGATGCTAAAACGATTTCTCTCAAGAATTGGAAGTAAAGGTACTTGGGTAAAGGGAAGAGAATTGAAATGTAGAGAAAGGTTGGAAAAGGCCTAACATCAAACATTCTGAGAAATAGTCTCCAATACGACAAACGATTGATAAAGTGGTCTACATTTTTAGACAGCCATATTGCTTAGAGGTTATCCTGTTTTTCATCAAAGTTGGACCATTCGTTTGTTGCCCCCACAGAGATCTAGGCAGATTATCAAATATATGCCTACAACCAATTCTTGTTAGGAATTTCAAAATGGCCACTGAAATCTGGTACAAATCATTGATTATTCAATCTAATTAGTTCCCGAAGCTTCCCCCAATTATCAGAACATTGGCAGAAGAAGATAGAAGAAGTTAAGTAAGCACTTTAATATCATATTAGTTTTTCTCTATATGTTATCTGTACTTATAATTTTATGCACATAACCATACATGATGACATGTTATCTATTGAAATGTTGAAAATTTTGAAATTCGAGTTATAAAAGAAAAAATTAATAAAATGAGGCGGATACGCAATACGTATAATATTGTGCTTAAAGTTATACATACATGTGGCACTTCTCAACCCATGATATTTTTGCATGATATTTACTACCTACTATATATATCTAAGGTGCTTCATAAAAAATAATTAATTTCTTTTCTTTTCTTCTTCTTCATAAAAAAAATATATATTTATGGTTTTCCATCAATCTTTTCATGCCATTTTCCTAAACTCCAAACTGGACATTGTCATCATCTCCTTCACTTTCACTCTCACCTTTTTCTACATTTATTTTTACTTGAAATCATTTTCCTTTCACATGGACCACAACACAAGTTCGGTACAATTATTACATATATATTTTGTCCAAAGCAGCTCATATATATTCCTTTTCTCTCTTCTTTGACACTTTCTAACAACGACATAAAGGTCGATGCTAGTATATATGCTACTCTAACAGCGACATAAAGGTCGATGCTAGTATATATGCTACTCTTCATACTGTCTAATTAAGTACTTGATCTCTTGATCATCATCAATTTTTTGCAAGAAAACTAAACCCTAAATGTCAATATCAGCAAAAATATAATGAATAATGATATTTATAAATTTCAAATGTACAAGTCTTGCACAAAATTTTTATTAAAAAAAAGTAGACTCCATTATGAAAAGATGTAAAAAAATTTACTTTCTTCATAAGGTCTGCTATTTTACAAATGACTTGTGTAAAGTTTGTGCATTTAGTGCTTGTTCCTAGCATTAGTCAAATATAATTGCTCACTAAAAAATGCTATATCTACCGAGTGTTCGGCCCTAACATGGGTCCCGACACCTTTTTTTTACTTAATAATTAAAGAAGTGTTTTTTTAATAATGTTATGATTTTTTTATTATTTTTAAATGTTTATGATGATTTAAAAAATACATATTTTTCATAAGGATTAAGCTGCATGCTCCACTTTACTTTCATGATTTTCTAGTTGTAAAGTATGAAAGAAGCAGAAAAAGTTGTTGATGTTCTAAGTGTAAATAATTACGAAAAGGACATAAAGATGATCAGTACGTAGCAAAAGGTAAAGATGGAAGGTCGATTTCGTCGGTCCTTGGATGTTTTTGGCAATTGAACATTTTGTGATCTACCTGGTCATGAAGTTCTTTACCAAAAGAAAAGGGTTCCATTATTCTTTTTAACAAGTATAAAAAGTAAAGGTGATTATAATGATCTGTTTGTCAATGCCAACTTAAATCAGTTCAATGAATATTATGTTTTTCTTTTTGGGGGAAATCTTCAAAACTAGAAGCTTTCAAATTTGGGAAATGGAAATGAACATGCATGGCCAAAAAAAATATGTTAGGTACAAGTAGTAGAGTACATCCAAATGTAGCCTGCAAGCTACTTAAGTATGTCTCGTTTGATTATGCAGTTCAGATGAGATGAGATTAGACGTTTTGTTAAAAGTTGAATAAAATATTATTATAATATTATTTTTGTTTTGAGATTTGAAAAAAATGAATTATTTATTATATTTTATATATGAGTTTGGAAAAGTTGTAATTATTATATGAAATCATAAAATGAGATGAGATAGTTTCGTTTTGTATAACCAAACCAACAAATTCCTATGTAGAATATGGGAGATAATGTGAGACAATAAATAAGAGACAAATAATCAAGTGAGAAAAGCATGGCATAAACAAAATAGAGATTCTTTTCAAGTTTTTAATTGCATTAGATAGTTTAATTTAAATAGAGATAAACTAAGTATGTAGATCTTATAATATTGAGAAATACTTAGCCACAAAGATAACACACAAAAGTAAGCCTATAAACTAACGTGATCACTTGATGTGATACGTTTGATTGTAAAGTTACTTTTATTATAAAATAGATTTAACGTATCATATGAAATCATATCAGTTTGTGAGTTTATTTTTCTAAAATATTTTTATGATTATAGCAATTCTCTATAATATTTAATGTTTTCAATGAAACTATTTACTTTTATTTGTTATTTACTTTTCTACTATTTAAAAAAATGATATTTTTGTATCCCATTGCTATAGGAATAAATAGTGTTTTCTCATTCCGTTTTTATTTTCGTGTAATTGTATGTTTAGTTTTTACACAGTCCGTACAAAACACAGCGACCCGAGGGAAAGAGAGATGCGTCGTTGAGGGTGGTGTACGCGACGGCGCAAACGTTGCACGTTGAGGGTGGTGCACACGACGGCTAGAGGGGGGGAAATGACGAAAAATGGGTGAGCATTAACTAGGACAGCGTCCGAGGGGGAAAGTCCGGTTGGCTCCGCAGCTTTGTGCCCTCGTTGGTTGACCACGGTGGAGCATTTGCTCTGTTTTTAAGAAGCAAAACAGAGGCTTTCAGTGGAGGTTGGGTAGCTGCGATGGAGCATTTGCTCTATTTGTTGCCGTGTGGGGAAGAGCTGTGCGGCGTTGCTGGGCTGCTGTGGCTTTCGGTGGAGGTTGGGTAGCTGGGCTCGCACAGCTGATTGCTCGAAAATGAGAGGAAGAAGAATCGGAGAGAAGCAGCAGCAGCAGCAGCACATAGAAAACAGAGGAAGAAAAAATAAAAATGGAGGAGAAGCAGTCGGCGCCAGCAGGAGGAAGAAGAAAGAATGAAACCCTAAGGGGCATGGACCAAAACGGCGCCGTTTAAGGGAATAAGGGGCCTGGACTTAAGGTACACGGGCTAGGCCCAAAAACTGAAAGGGCTTGACCCAAATAAAGGAAAAATCTACTAAAATAAAGCTCATCCGAAAATATAAGTCTAATAAGGTTTAAAAGTACAATAAAATTAAATAAAAACACTACAGCTCAATATTAATAAAATAAAATACTTAAACCCAATAATAAAATATTTTAAAGTAAAGAGTAATTTAAATACAAAATAATAATTAATATCAAGAAAGAACATTAAAATGAATTTTATAACTTATAAATTATAAAATAATACGATGAAAACACGTTAAAATTAAAACAACAAAACCACTAATTATATTAAATAAAATAATCATTTAATTAAAATATACAAAAATACAACCAAATGAAAATAATTTTATTTTCACATATATGTTATTATGATATGTATGCTACTTTATTTTGATATGTATATTATTTTATTATTAGGTTATTTTGTCACAATTAGAGCAAATGTCAACGGACGTTTGCTTCACTATTAGTAGATACAAAAATGTGTTATAAAGATAAACTCACAAACTTACGTATATTTATATAAAACTTACGTATATTTATATAATTCATAAGATTTATTTTATAATATAAATAATTTTATAATTTAATTTATAAATTTATTTTTATATAATTCGTTTATTAAGTATTTCACAATATTTGATAGATTTGAATTCATGAGTGAGTCAGTCTTACTGGCAATGATATCGGGGGATGCGTGTCCATTTTCAGTGTTTCACCGACAATATAGCTGGACCCACTTGGGTCAGGTTTCTATTGGGTCGAGCAGACCAATGCTTTTCAAATTTCCAGCGGATGCACATGTCTAAACTAAAAGCCCAAGCCCGTTATAATTTTGCTCACACCGGGCTTGAACAAAGCCGAGAAAGACCCAAAAAGGGACTTACTTCATTATTGGGTCTAATAACATTAACTGGACTTATAGCCCAATCTTATTTAGCCCACAAACTTGGTGGCAGTTTCGTTATTTACTTCACTACTAAGGTTCATTTGATTCAAACTAATCTGTCCTGCTCTGCTCCATGCTTCCATGAATCCATCACTCTGTGCTCCAGACCTCTTGTTTGGATTTCTTGGTTCCTCCTCGTTGATCTCGCTGGGCTTCTAAGAAAGAGAGAGAGAGAAGAGAGGATGACGCTGTTCCATTTCTTCAATTGCGCAATTCTCACATTCGGCCCCCACGCTGTTTACTATTCCGCGACGCCCTTGTGAGTTTCGCTTTACTTCAATTTCTTTTGTTCATTCTGTATGTTAGTCTTGCCGATAATTTCACTTATGGAAGCTCAGTTCCATGTCTCTTATTTGTATTTACTATGTTTTATTGGAAACCCTAACTTACTTAGGATCACGATCTGATTAGGCATCGCTGGTTGTTTCGTTGGCTGTCGGAGAACAGTTTTTTTTTTTTTTTTCCTTGTTCTATTTTTTAACAATCTCGATCGAACGTACGTTCTAATTTCGCCGTTATTATACTAGAAAGTTCATTTGAACTTCGTGTTCAAGTTATAGAAAATACTGTAATTAGAACACTGTAAACATTTCTTATGTCATTGCACTTAACCTGTTAGTTCTAGTCTTTTCGCAATACTGTAGTAATTAGACATAAGCGAATTAATCAGGTGCGTTATTTTGAGTGAATATGGAAGTGAGTGGTGAAACTTTGTACTAAATCAATTTATTGGAGAGAGAGAGAGAGGTATTCTTGGGTGATTTATCTGCCGTATCGATATATAAATTGGTTTTGCTGTAACAAGAATGCCTGCGCAGATCCGAGTATGATACGCTTGGTACCTCTGTTAAAGCAGCTCTTGTCTATCTGGGAACAGCTTTAGTAAAGGTTTGTCAACATTGTTATAACGCAACTCTGACTCAGATTACATGTCTTCAAGTTACATCCATGCTTCTACCTTATGTTTGCTTTTTCTGCCCTTGAAATTTACCCCCCTCATCAGTTGGTTGGTGAATATTTTCACAGCTTGTTTGCCTGGCAACCTTCCTAAAGGTATCAGAGAATGATAGCTTTGATCCATATCAGGTATGCTTGTCTTTTGACTTACAAATTGCTTGCATTGTTATGCAGAGAATTAGCTTGTGTGAAGACTAGTTATTAGATAAAGAATCCAATACTTACACCCTTCGCTATAGGCGTAAAGATCAAATATTTCATCTAAACAAATTCCATTTTCTGTATATTTTACTTGAAGGAATGCACTTTTTATTTCTTTCCAATCCAAGGCTTGCAGATCTTGATTGCCCTTTGGACAAGTGAGAGTGACATTAAGCTCCAACATGATGTTTTGATATCTGCATTAGAACAGTATTTTCATTTTTCTATTGAAGATATATATGTGGGATTAACCTTGATAACAGATACCTTTTGTTTTCAGGAACTGCTGAAAGCTCTAATTGGTTTTATAGATGTTGCTGGGCTTTACTTTGCCCTGACTCAGTTGACTCACAGGAACATTTCTCAGAATCATAAATTCCAAGCTGTTGGACTTGGTTAGAAATCAGTGGTCTAGATCAACTTTCGAGCACTTGTAATCTTTGAGTATTCTTTTCTGTAACTGCATATATGTTAAACGTTAGGGCTTTGACAAATTTTCACCTGTTGGTAGGTTGGGCTTTTGCTGATTCTGTTCTTCATAGATTGGCACCTCTTTGGGTGGGCGCTAGAGGACTAGAATTCACATGGGATTACATTTTGCAAGGCATTGAAGCAAATGCAAATCTGGTATATTTATTTCTTCTTGTATCTAGTGTATGTTTGTGGCTATAGCTTTTGACAATGTCCTTTGCTCTAGCTTTTGGGACAAATGATATGTTGAAAGCCAAAGATTCATGTACAGATCATTTTGTTCTTTTGTAAGTAAGAAAGATTCATGTAATGATCTTATATTGGTCAGACACAAAAACATTACATATGGATCATCTCATTGATGTGGTAACTTGGCTGTCATATTTTTAATTTGTAATACTTATCAAAAATATATTTAATTCGTAACATGCATGTTGACTTAATTCTTCTATGTAGCTCATCACTTCTTCCGTCTTCTATTGATATTTAACTTCTTTTTCTTAATTAGGTATTGAGTATATCCCTAGCTGCATTGGGTTCTTTGATTTGGCTCCGGAAAAACAAACCCAAGACTCTGATCCCCATAATATATGCATGTGCAGCAATTGTGGCAACAATGCCATCTATCACAAGGTTTGTTTCTCACAGCTGCGGCATTTAATAGTTTATTTTTTTTTTATAAGTAGAAATATATTAATATCAATAGGCGTAACATGGATGTATACAAGAGAGAACACCTAGCTCATAAGAGAGAGCCCCTAATGAACATCTCCCAAGAGGGAGAAATTAGAAACCTATCCAACATACACCAAGTCCTATTGGGACAAAACACGTCTCCCCAAAGCAAAGCAAGTCACTATAACTACCCCAACCCCTTGTTTCCCACACAACTAATACTCCACCCGAATGATCCTACAAGGACGGAGGAAGGCTTTATGCCCTCCCTCTAGTCCTCCCTCAACTTGTACTACCTCCCTTTGCATCATAATTGATTACCCAAGTAAGTTGCTTTAACTCCCTACTCTTCTTAAATCTTGATTTTGTTTTAAGCGAGTGACCTACCACAATTGCAGTGAGTAGTGCTGTGAATTGGTCAAAGTCCTCCACATGTAATCCCCATATACAATATCCGATGATGATCTAGCTATATTGTTTATCTAAGGAAAAGATAACAAGGGAACAACATCTTCCCCAAACACAGCTCCCAACTATACACCAAGCCCAAAACATTCATCCTCGCAAGGCACCAGAGACAAACCCATATCTCCCCCCCCCCCCCCCCCCCCCCCCCAAAAAAAAAAAAGCATGTCCTACATTCAAATCTCGTACCTTCTCAAGAGCTTCATTGGTTCTCTCCAATAGTGAGGTCATGGTCACCATTGGAGGTTTTGGATTGGCAGCAAGTCTTGGCAGTACATCAAGTTCCTGCACCCTTGGCAACCCTTTCTGTGCAACTTTGACAGACCCTACATCTCCCTCAAACCTCGGAGTTACACCATTTTCCTTCAACTCCGACATGTGATCCATAGTTTCTTCGGGGAGAACGCTGACCAAAGGTGCACCACTGAGTGTCAGCCTTTCTTGTGTCACCTGTGGTGAAAAGTATTCCATTACGGATGTCTTTACGCCGATAACCAAGATAGAACCCACTTCGAAGGACCTAGTTTTCCTTTTGACCTGCCACACTCTCTTGGATCTAGTTATAAGGACTAGGTCAAAACTGATCCATCTTAAACTAAAGAGGCTAAAGATGGGTTGCCATAAAGCACTACCTAAATGTCAATGGAGTAATAGATGATGATCCAGTATAACACCTCCTATGATTTTCCCACGTGACCAATTTTCCTAATGCCTCTACCCAAATAAAGAATACCGCTCTCAAGGAAGCAATACTCCAATATTCTTCTATAGAAAATGAGAACTTCCATGGGGAGTCAACACTAAGTGCATGTTTGGGATTGCAATAGGAAACATAACTTATAACTTTAGAACTTATAGCTTATAACTTGAATAATAAGTTCTACTATTAAAAAGTTATTTACTGTTTGGTAACCATATGTTTAAAGCACTTTCAAACATGTTACGTTTGTTTGAAAACAAATTAAAAAAGTAATTTTTGAAGTAGAAATAACGATTATTTGAATTTTTAAAAATTATAATCATATCCTTGAAAATTTGAAAGTTGTAATTATCTTAAAATTGTATGAATATTTTCGTCCATTAACAGTTTTTTTTAAATTCGAATTACGTTCTGCATTATTCGGAAAAGCATGTTTGAGAAAAATTTTCTTCAAATGTACTTTTTAGCTTATTTGAGATTAAAAGTGCTTTAATACGTAACACCCAAACGACCTAATTTTTTTATTAAAGAACTTTTAAGAATATTTAAGTGCTTTTTAAGACTCTTACCGCAACCTCAAACAGACCCTCAATGAAGTGATTTCCTCCAACAGCTTTGGCTCTGTTTGGTTTCCTCAAAGTTCCAAAGTTTTCTAATATTTCTTTTTTAAAATTCAACTTCAATCCAAACACCTTTCAATCTCAAAAATGTTTTTTCTATTTCAACTTTTCATCCCATCATCTGCCTAGATTTCAGTCAAAAAATTAAAAACAAAAAATTCAATATAACTTTTAAAAAATGTCAAAAACCAAAATAAAAATAGCGTAAAAAATTATATTTAAACAAATTTTCAATTCTACCAATCTGCTTCCACAAATCTCAATACAAAACATATTTACCTTCACATAACCCAACAAAAACGCATCTCAAAATTTTTCAAAGAAATTCTCTGATATTGTCAAAATTTCATCAACCAAACACACCGTATATCTCTCTCATCAGCATAATGTCATTACCACTTCCCCAAGGAAACCCTGTTAAAAGGGATTATTCCTATATACCCACACTTCAATCTGTTGTTGGAGCAAACCATGGCCCAACTAATGTGCTTGATTATACCAACTGGAAGGGGAACCAAATACATAAAGTTGGCAATTTTGAAAAAGTTGCTCTTTTATCAAAGTGATCATGCCACCTGGAGATCGTTTCATCTATTCAATAATTCCTTCCTAAATGAACTTGGCCTTAAAGTGAACTCCCCATGGAAAGCCAAGATGCATCACATGCAAGGAAGTGGTATGTATTCTTTATACCGTGTGTACTTGGATAGTTGGATGGTGCCTGTTTGCTAATTAATATAATTATCCTATTTTTTACTTCTATTTAGTGACTCTCTTGCCTACTTACTGTGTATTTGAACTACGCATTTTGTAGCTTTTGAATAAATTCCGATTATTTAGTGACCGACTATTTATTAAGTATGGCTCCTGTTTATTGTAGATGATGTTTTCTTTTTCTTTTTCTTCAGCTATCTGAGGAGAAGTTTAGGCTGGCACTTACCAAAGGTGGTAGGCTTTGAACTGTTCACCTCACTAGTGATGGCTTTGATTAGCTGGCAGCTCTTTGCTGCATGCCAGAGACCCTCTTCCTAAGGTGGCCTTCATTACTCCGGATACTGTAGACTGACTATACGGCAAGCAAACTCAAAGCCCTAAACATACAGCTTAAATTTTCTTGACGGGACACTGTCTCAATTATATATTCCCATTAACGCGGCTTCGCTTTTTTATTTGAATTTCACATCATCTTGAATGTGGTCTCTAGGAATTTGTTTAATCGATTTTTCTCATTAGACCCTCTGAGTACATGTTTTCAGATAAAGATTTATTTTTCTGCAACCTCGATAAAATCTGTTCAGATGGAGGTTCATCAAGATTTTGGAAGGAAAAATAAAAATTTTTGGTAAGTAGGGTGGCTTTATGCTGAAATTATTATTCCTCGTCATTATTGTTTCATCATGTGACATCAAATGGATATATCTGAAAGCATGGAGGACTAGTGGATGCCATGCTTTGATCATGAGTGCCCCTTTGAGCCGGGATGCTGTGCAAAGGAAGGATTTACACCTCCTTATAAAAAGTTACTTGTCTTCCACCAAAATCAAAGTTACCCATGGTCACCGAAGCGGATGTTCTCCCTTTCCAGCCATATACAACAACCTCATCTACGCACAACCAAGTTTGTTGGTGGATTTTGGGTTTTGTTGAAGAGAGACAGAGGGCGATGATAGGTTTGTGACTTCAATGGAAAACAGAAATGGATTTGTACTCCTGGTTTGCGATTTTTCAAGCTTAATAGATAGATTTATGAAAACTGATTAATCATGAGTGTTAACCCAGAGCAGAAATGACCCAACTCGACCTTCTCATCATCGAAGGAGTCTGCATTTTGTCTTCTGGCCTAAGGTCGCGGTAGTGAATTAGAGAAACCCCTGCCTTTGGATACCCTTGCTGTAAACAGCACCCTAGATGGAACATTACTAGCAATGGCTGTCATCTCTCTCTTACCATCTCCTCTTCTTTTCTCTAAAGAATCGGTAAGATTCAACAGCTATAGAGAAAGTGATAAGGGTCTTGTGCTGTCAATAAAGCAACTTGATGAAAATATATCGTTTTTTTCTAAATTTAGGTTGTTCAATCGTCCTAGACCTGGCGGGGGTTTCTTGGAGGATTCATTTTGGAAGTTCCCCAACTAGCGAGCATTGCTCTCGATGTTTGGTGAGGTGAAATTGAATGTGAAACCCAAGATGCCATTGGCTGTTGTGGCAACAACCTTGAGGGCTCTACCGACCCCTCACAATGTTACCATCAAGTCTAGGAGGGTTGGGACCATGAGCTCCCATAAAGTTCTCAATGATTCCGAACTAGTTAGAAGAAAGGAAAAAAAGAGGTTCAAAAATTTAAATTCAGGCAATTACACAGTGTGGCACGAGAATACTTCAAATTATGTTAGTTGCTTATGTGTCACCACTTCATTGGTGGGGTAAAATGGAAAAGGCCACCAAATCCGCTTAGAAGGATCTCTTTGATCACATGGTCACATTTATCTCCTAGCTGTTTGTAATCAGGGGTGTAAATCTAGATCAGATTTGGTCCGGTCTGGAACCCAAAAATTCAGGTGCATCCAATAACCACATGAACTGGAACCAGTTTTTAACCCAATTAATTCGTAACCGTATCTTTTGGTACTGTAATTATTGACGTTCTTAAGATAACATTTTCCAATAATGATAGGTCAAGTACAAGACAACAACAATAAATATACCGAAAAAAGAAAAGAAAAATGAATTTTCACTCGTTGCTGCCTTTGAGAGGCCCAAATCTTTGAGAAAAATGAACTTCTACACCCTCATGAAGTTGCATGTTCGCTATATGATATTGCCGATCGAGAAAGAAATGAGGCAAATCCTCCAATATCTCTTTTAATTAATTTCCACCGAAAAAGAACACTGCTGCATTGTGGTAGGAGATTAACCATATTCAACTGTTCGTGAATGCAATCTAATTTCCATAATGTATGCAGTGTGTTGCGTGTGTTGATACTATAATTTATATAGAGAAATACTTTTTGCAGTTGGGAAATACAGTCGGCGTGCAGTCGTGAAAAAAAAAGTGAATTAATACAGGACCTATATAAAAAAAAAAAAAAAAAAATTTTATAATTTTTTTTTTATTCATGTAGGTCTCCTGAATATAAAATAATTTTTTTATAATTTTTTTTTATTCATTCCGTACAGCCGACTGCACGCCAACTGCATTTCCCGACTGTATCTAGCAAAGCCCATTTATATATATATATATATATATAAACTTGAATGGCAATAAAAAGTTTAAAAAATATTTATAAAACTATTCATTATAAAAATTAAAATTAAAAAACAAACTTTCAAAAAGTGTAAAAATGACTTCTAAAAAGAAGAAATAATAATAATAATAATAATAATAATAATAAACTCGAATATCCGGATTTGGCCAATTTATCCGAGCAGAAAATTCGATTACAGATCCGATTATGGCAGAGTATACAGATCTACGCCAGAAAATTTTATGTATAATCGGGGAGTACATAATTATCACGTAATTATTATTTTTTTAAAAAAATAAAATCTATTTTTAATATCAGAAATGATTTGTACAGTCGGAAAATGTAGTCGGCGTGCAGTCGGTTATAAAAAAAAAATTAATACGGGACTTATATGAAAAAAAAAAATTATTTTTATAACTTTTTATAATTCATGTAAGTCCTCCTAAATATAAAATAATTTTTTTATAATTTTTTTGTATTCATTCCGTATAGCCGACTGCACACCGACTGCATTTTCCGACTATATGTAGCAAAGCCCTTTTAATATCGTATTTATTTCTTTTAATATAAATATTATATTTATTCACTTCTTCCAAAAAAAAAATATTATATAGCGATTGCAAACTCCACATCTACAGATATCATTTCTCGATCAGAAAATAGAGGTTTCTTTTTTCTGCCACTAATGATTTGCAACAAGTTAATCTATTTATTTATTACATGTTGCTACTGAAGGTACCTTCTCTGTTCAACAATTATTCAACAAATAAAAAAAATTCAGCTGCAAATTAGTATATCCATTGAATAAAGAAATGTCTTCCTTCATGGATTAGGATTTTTGGTTTCGGATGCACCGATGTTCAAAGATGACAACCTAACAGTATCAGGACTCTTGAGCTGATCGAGTTGTTTCTTACCTCGGCGAAGTAAGTACTCAATGTAGAGAAAACTTTTGCGATCTACTTTCTTAGAATTCTGACGAAACTCAGCTGAAACGACGGATTCGATCTTGCGTCGATCTTCGGCAGATTTTGAACGAGCCACTCGCAAAAACCCTCTGTATAGACTCAGTACTTCCTTCTGCATTCCAGAAAGCCTCGGACCACCGGAGGCTCCCATGGCATCTTAACGCCAAGTTCGCAACTGGATGCACTTTTTGCGAGCAGAGAGAGAGAGAGAGAGAGAGAGAGTGAGAGAAGAAGAAGAAGAAGAAGAAGCGGGGGAGGGGGGATAAATGACAATTAGGTTTCTGAAATACTGACTCAAACGGCTGCGTTTTGACTTTTCCTTGCATTAATGGCGACAGATTCATTTAAAAAGAAAGGGATAAGGGAAGCATTAGCCATTACGGAGAAACTCAGAGAGAAGTGAAAAGTTTCACAATGGGTTGCAATGATATTAACTGAATTAATATCCGATATTTGGTTTTTAAGATCAATGGTTGGATTTTTAATACGACCAAATTAAAATGTTTTAATATACTTATATATGAGCTTGAATATTGATAAAGAGTTTTACTACGTATAAACAAAGCTACGTACTAATATATATACTAATACTGATTTCTTTATATTTAAAATTTAAATTAATATTGTTTTCAATAAAATCTATTTTTTGAACAATTACATTATATTAGTACACAGTTGTGCTTGCAACTAAATTTTTTTATTAATAAATAAATGAATTCATCAAAAAAAAAAAAAGGGTTACCAACAGTCAATATCGATAGAATAGGCTGCAGTAGATATCATATTAGAAAGTATGGTATAATATTATAATTCAGAAGATTAAAAGTTTAACCAATTTAATAGTATTCAACAGTGATAAGAATTTTGGATCAATAGTTAGATTTTAACATGATCGGATAAATGTCCTCCTCCAGCCCATTTTACTCCAAATCTCCACATATTTCTGCCATCTCGAGTAAGCGGCAGCTCCGGAGCTTATTAGGATCATAGCTAACTCAAGAGACTAGATTTTGACAGGAAATCTCCAACCCACCAAGAAATCAACAAAGTTTTACATTTTTTTTAGAAGAAATAAAGCAAGCTAATGTTTTCCTGAGAAAAATGAAGTTACTTGCGGATCGAAGCCCCTCTTCTTATTCTGTTGAATGCTATAATATTTGCAGCAAATTAAAGACGTGCTGAACTGGAAGAAGTAGTGGCACGAGAGAGAGAGAGAGAGTTCATACAGAGATAAGCAAGGCAAGCTAAATGAGTAGTGCAAGTGCGCGATGACAGATGAGTAAAGAGGAACTGGGTTCGTCCCAGACCGCAGAAAACACAAATCACTGAAAATCTCCAGCCTCTAAAGAGAAGAACATTGTTTTTTTAATCTTTTTGAACATTTAAGTCGTTCTCATTGTAAACAAATAGGGTTTATATTTGTTTGGCTCGAATAGCAAAAGAACATCGATTTTTGTTCATGCAAGATTTGTTGATTAAAGGAACTAAACTGGAATGTGCAAGCTCAAGCAACTAAATCTAAAATGGCCCCCGTGCATGAATCAAAAGACAAAGGAGTTGCTCATAGCAAATATCTTCCATAACATATAAGAGAGGTCGATGCCTTTTTTTTTTTACATGGGTCATTGAGAAGGCTTACTGCTGGTATAGGTTACAACAGCTAATTCATTAGAAGTAGCTGAGCCACTTTGATGGTCGAGCCCTTTTTTTCCACTGCCGGATATATGTACCAGCATTTCACATTTGCCAACAAGTTCAAAGATGCAGACATCTCCAATCTTAACATCATTCCCACGAACAAAGGCCATCCACCCTCCACAAAATGTATGCCCCATTCGCCCTTTAGAGTCAGGGACAGAGTTCACAGTCCAAGATTTCCCTCTTAAATTACGAAGCACAATCTCACTCTTGCAGTCGGGGAGATGTGCTGTAGAAAACTGGTATGGAATTTTCTGCAAGACAATTGACCAATTGGGAAATGAGTAATACTATTTATCATCATCCCGTGACATGGTATCAAATGATTGTTAAACCATTTACTAGTTTTTACTCCTGTCAATCATTTGATGTCATGTTAAGAAATGATGAAAGGATAATGAAATTAATGCCAGAGATAGTTTTCGGAAAACAAAAGAAAACTATGAGAAATGTGCAAGCATGGATCTGAAAGACTCACCAAAGTATATGAACCACTGACGTTAAACTGCTTCATGATCCTCACAAAGATGGGAAAACAAGAAGAAAAAGACCGAGCTACTCTTTCTTCGTCAAGTGCTAACATCATTCTCATGCTGCCTTTATTTTGTGAGCTAAGTTCATCTTCCTTGACCTTTTTTCTCTGAACAACTGTCTCCATTTTGAGTTCAAAAATTGATTTAGAATAGAAAAAAAGGAAGGTCTTTCGAATGAATCATGAAGATGAAAAGCATCCCAAAAATTTGGCATATGGTTGCAGGCAATATTGTAAGCGGAACTACATTTAGACGAGGTGAATGTGTCTAAAAATACAGGGCAAGAACTTGAACGAGTTCAAAGTTCAAGCTTAATCTTTGATCATAAATTGATAGCAACCATGGCCCATCTATGTAAATAATTGATTGAGAGAATGTGGAAGCCAAAATCTTTGGTGAAGACATCAAACCTTATCTTTTTCTTGTCTTGTGAGCCACTGATCTTTCTTTCCAAATAAATTAACTGTAGAAATATAGTTAGAATCCTTACCCAGCTTTTTGTTAGCAGATTTTGACTGAGAGGAAACTGGAACTTTGGTATAATTCTTGGTGCTACATTGTTTCTGTTCATGGTGTCTCTTTGATGCTTTAGGAGATTTGCCTCTTGTTTTCTTTGGCAAACTTTTAAGATTTTTATGTCCAGCACTTGGCCTACTACAAACTACTTTTCCATTTTGGCAGTCTAGCACTTCCCTTCCAACCCCAAGGATATGCACACGTAACTCACACTCATGTACCAGTTCAAAAATGCAGATATCTCCAATCTTGATGTCATTACCACGGACAAAAGCCATCCATCCACCGCATAGAGTATGACTTGTATTTACTCTTGTAGTGGGCACAGAATTCACAGTCCAACATTCTCCTTCCAAATTCTGAAGGACAATCTTAGTTTTGCTGTTTGGAAGATGTGCCATCGAAAACTTATACGGAATATTCTGCATGACAGAAAGCAGTTAGTAAACACAAATCAACGAAAAAGACTAGGTCGCAAGAGAGAGAAAAAAAAAGTTATCAGCATGGTAGATTCATGCAATGTGGATAAAAAGAACCCCTCCAAAACCCAGAGTTACCCAACCTGAAACTGCCTGAAGAAGTTGCATAAGCAAGAGAAAAAAGGCAAGTGATGTGAACCACTTAGAAAACCACATTTTACCAGGAAAGGAGGAAATTCATTGTAATAACAACAGGGATTAAAGGTGCTAGCACTTCATTGTGCCAGATTTAAGAGTTCACCTGACAAGTGCTGGAATTCCCTCAGGAGAGCAGCACCATGCAACAACTAATCTGTTTTTCATTATTCTGTGAAGTCAGATGGTGGATGAATCAAGCACAGTTGGGCCAAAATATTGGAGTTATGGTAGAGTTCTCTTTTTTTGATAGTTATGGTATAGTTCTCTTTTTTTGATAGTTATGGTAGAGTTCTCTTTTTTTGATAGTTATGGTAGAGTTCTCATGATGTGGATGAAAACAAAGAGATTATTCAGGCCATGAAAGAACTCCACCCATAAAACGCTCCATAATACAACGTTTTAGACTGTCTTTTTTATGAGTAAGACAGAATTTTATTTATGATGGGAAAGGATAATATACCATACACGGGAAGTATACATGAAGCCACTCTTTTTTCTTTTCTTTTTATAGGTATGTATAGATGAAGCCACTCAAAAAACAAAGGGGAAAAGTACTACAAAATCCTGAAAACTAGAAATAATGGGCCTTTGTCCAATGATACAAGGTGTTAGAATGCACTTTAGGTTTTGTTTGTTTCAACGTAAAAGGAGAAAAATAAGAAAACGATGTTTGTTTCAATGCAAATCTGAGAAAAAATAAGAAAGCAGTGTCTGTTTCAATGTAAAATGATAAAAATAAGAAAATTTTCAATCGAAAATATTCTCAGAGAAAATTATTGTTTTCTACAGACTGGTGGAGAAAAAAAATGTTAAAAATATATTGATATACAAATTTGATTGATATGCAAATTATTTACTCAACACCACCACCCAAAATCACCGTGCCACCCATTTTCTATTTCTACAACCATCATAATATTGTTGGAAACCACAACAATCTACACTCTCACATAAATTCTTGAAACTCCAATCCCATTAGGGGCAAGATCTTCTTAGGGTGAAATTTATGTTGACTTGAATATATAGGGAATGAATTGAGACAAAGCGGGAATAGACTTTATGAAGCCCATGAAGTCTAATAAGTTGGAGTGCAAGCTGGAGGAGAGAGAACTGGAGTCACAGCTAGATTCCATGCAAAAGGGATGGTTAAGATGGGACAAAAGGATGGCAGACAGCAAGAGATTGTGTAGGCGAAGCTGTGGTCGATGGCAATTGGTTGCATTGGTGGACCGGCAATGCCGACAAAGGAGTGGAGGTGGTAGGGTTGCTCTACAATGGTTGACAAGCCTGGTCATAGGATTTGGTCATGGGGAGAGAGGGGAGAGAACAGTGGGTGTGGCAAGGGGTTGTCTTGGTGGAGTGGGGTGTCACTGAGGGAGCAGAGGTGGTAGGGTTACTCTATAGTGGTATACAAGCCTGGTCGTAGCGTTTGTTGTGGGGAGAGAGCAGCCGGAAAAAAGGATTATACATCTTGAGAGGGGTAATCATGTAACATCCTAGAGACGTAATTTTCCTGTTTACCAACCTAACACTTTCCATTGACTTTAATTTTCACCCATACCAAACATGAAAAGGTGAAAACATCTTTCCCAAAATATTTTCAGCCGAAATAAATGCAGCCTTAGATTAAAATGTGGTACATTATGGAAGTAATGTGAGGGAAAGACATAACATATCTGAAAAAGATTATTCATTTGAAAATACTAAATGAGAAAAAAAAAATTAAAGGAAACAACCCACCAGAGTGTATGAACCACTAACATTGAAGCTTTTCATGATTCTCAAGAAATAAGGGAAAGAGGAAGTAAATGATTGAGCTACTTCATGTGCCGACAACATTGACAAACCAACTCTACCATGCAGGTATAGATCATCTTCTTCACTGGTTCTACTCTGGATGGAAGCCTTTGTATTGAATTGAATAATATCCGAGACTGCAAGACAACATTATTCTTTTATCAGTCGGATCTCTGCATACATATGACTTTTAAGTTCTTTTCCACATGCTTAAAATTTGAGTATCACTTGGTGTATGTAAACTTTTCTTTGCTGCAAAGATACAGTATATTAAGAAAACTTGATTCTTATCATTGATTTCAGAACAAAATAATTTCTTCACATGCTCTATTTTACTAGCAGCTTACACAGGAAACATGGAAAAGTTAGCAGAATTCTCAGGTTAGTAAATCACTGCTCTTTCTGTTGCAGTAGTCAAGTTCTTGTCCTCAAAACCCAAGAAATAAACAGCTGGCTTCCTTACCTCGCTTTTCCTTGACAGCTTTTGATTGAAAAAGCATATCAGAATTCTTCATTGGACTATCACCTTGCTTAGTTTTATTGGAGGAAATTGCTTCTTGACATGTCTTAGCCAAAACAACCAGCTCACGCCGGCATCCATCCCCATTAGACATATCCACCTTGCCCTCCTGGTGCTTGTGTTCAGATTCTAGATAGTGTTGCGAATAGCTCCCCCTCAATTTCTTTGGCACACCTTCAAAAATTTTATCCGAAGAGGAAGTGGCTTGCTCTCTTTCTCTCTTCTGTCCCATACCTCTATTAAGGTTGCTAGAGTCTTGACTGCATTTAGACTGAAATGCAGCTTCTTTCTCACATGCACTTTGACCATCAAAAACCTCTACTGTGAAATGCAGCTCACTATCATATCTGAAAACCAAAAAATCACCACATTCTATGAAATGATCCCTCACAAATGCTGACCATCCTTGATGGAGGAATAAATCATCATTCTGCTGAATTAACTCAACATGCCAAGCATTCCCGCTAGGACCCACTAACGTCACTAATCCAGATGTTCTGCCTTTCATGTGTCTGATGAATGGTACTGGAAATTTCTGTGTCAGATTTGAATCGTCACCATCCAACCATGCAATACAAATTCCAATAAAATAAAATTAAAAAAAAAAAAAGAACAGATAAAAGATAGTCATTATATGTGTATGATGATCCTAACTAGATATTAAGAAACCTAACAAGACTAATATGAAATGTGAAAAACACGTTCTCAAATTTAGCATATTTAAGGTACTTATATATATGGGTAAATATAACACCCCAATGGAAAGCCTAAACCATATAGCCTATACTCTAAAAGAACTAGTTAATGATACAATTGGAGCTCTGGCCCATTGGAACCTTATAAAGAGCAAGAACTTCTCTTTCCCAAGCAATATGGAATTTCATACACCACTTACCATTATCCTAATCATATGGGGTATCACAATCACCCACTTAAATTTCCGACGTCCTTGTCAAGCCAATCCATTGTAGGTGACACGGCTCAAGTCCCACATTTATGGTTGGGATAGACTCTGCTACCATTTGTAACACCTTAATAAAAAGCCCAAACCACATACCCTATACTACAAAAAAATTAATTAATGATACAATTAGAGTCCCGGCCTATTGGGACCTTATAAAAAGCAAAGACTTGTCATTTCCCAAGCAATGTGGGATCCTTTACACCACCTACCATTATCTCTATCATAAGGGGTATCGCACTAAATGACATGCAATGACCTTTAGCTCAACTGGATAGCCTATCTGGGAAACTTATTCCACAAGAAAAGCAAACATATTTGAGGAAATAAGAGTGACTCTGATGACCGTTCCATCAAAGACTTTAGGTTGAAATTCTAGCAAACATATACCAGAATACAATATTTGAAGAAATAAGCACCCAACATATCTTTCTAACACTATTCGCTTAGAAACCGTTAGTTTTAGCCTATCGTGTGGGATTCATTGGTAATCGTATCGTGCTTGGATTTCGATACTGAGTAAACTACGGTAGACTCTCACATTCAAAAACTCCTCAAAATTTACAATTGCTACCTCCCCATTGAGATTAACATAAAGCTTTTGGAAACCCTAAGTTATCTCCTAACTTAGTAAAATAGGGGTCGGAAGAGTTACAAAAAAGAGATAGACCAGATTATATATGAATAATACAGATATAGATGCACATACAGTGTAAAATGAGAGGAAAAGGGGGGAAAAGAACAATACCAGTCGATCTGAGCTTCCAGCAGAGGAGTAAACGTGAAAGAAACAAGGCCGCTTGCCATTCCGTAACTCCTCGAGAGTTTCTTCTTCCATCAAACCTCCTTTTCTCTAGTGCTTTTTTTTTTTTTTTTTTTCAACACAACAGATTTTGACAAATTTTCGGAGGAACCAAAGAAAAGATTTTCCCGAAAACTATCAAGGTAAAGGAAAAAAAGAGAAAAGAAAAGAAGAGGAGAGAGAGAGAGAGAGAGGGAAGATTAGGGATCGGTAGGGGGGAGAGGAGGAGGGGAAGTCGAGAAGATCAAATCGAAGCAGGAGAGACTGTACTGTATTGCTCTCTGATCTTGGAAACACTGCCCCCCATTTGCAGGTGCTGGAAGGGAGGGGCCACTGCACGTGTCAGATTTTTAAGCGTGTGATTCGCACGTAGGAAATGTCATCTTTCAGTCCGTACCGGTTCTGTGTATACGCGGGACGAAGGCGCGTGAGTATAAGAGTAACAATTTGGACATAAAAGTTGAGATACGGCATTCTCAAATTTTTTTAAATTTATCAGAATTTTATTTTCAATAGTCACCCAAATGTGAAATATATTTTCATTTTTAATTTTTAACCTAATCTTTACCTAATCATTATTTAAATATAAAAATTAGTACAATATTTACAAATTTTAAAATAAAATTAATATTAAAAAATATTTTATAATATTTTTATTCAATTTTTTTCTCTCATATCTCAAAATTTGATAAAATATCTTAATTCAAATCATTTCACTATTATTTACATAATTTTGAGATAATTTAAATGTCCAAACGAACCCTTAAATTTTAGATGTAAAATCTTTATCCAAACTATAAGACGAGCAGATATATCTATAAAGTTGATCTTATAGCATTTATGATACATTTAATGTTAAACAAGAAATTTATGCATATATTTATTTCAAACCAATTATTGAAATAACCAACTATTTTTTTCAATTTTTCATTAAAAAAAAAAGAAGTTAAATTCATCTCAACCTATTTCATACATTTTAATCTAAAAAATTAAAATATTTCAATCTAAAAAAGTTAAACTCATCTCAATAGAACTCACAAAATATTACTATTTACAATTCAATTTAACTCATCTTTATATTCAAATGCAGCGGCTCTAAATTTTAGAATTAAACAAAAACTCTAAAATTTCAATTCTAAGATTACCAAGTTAATAAAGAATGAATTTTCCTATACAAGACACAAGTGCCTAGCAATAGCAACATTAGATTAGCCATATATATTTAAGGAAAAATATAGTTGCAAGTATAATTGTGCACTAATCTGTACACCAATGTGATGTGATTGGTCAAAAAGTAGATTTAATTAAAAATAGTGTTAATTTAAATTTTAAGTATGAATAAATCAATATTAATACACAGATTAGTACACGACTGTGCTTGTATGTAGTAAAACTCTATATTTAAAGAGCAATTAAATTGGAATAGCTATTTGTCTTTTTTTATTATTTTTTAATTTTTATCTAAAGCATACTTATTTTGCTCTACATTGAAATAGTAATCTCACATATAAGATTTTCAACATTTCGAAGGACATCATCTCCTCAATATCCTTAAAAAGTGGATACAAAATCTAGACTTCCCCTTCAAAATGGTACACAGCCAGAGATAATCGTTCTTTCTCCTGTTTGATGGAATCTAAAAGCACTGCTCCAGCCTCCACCCAATATATTCATGGGGTCTTCCATACTATTTTACTTAGAAGAGTCTCACTTAGCCAATTTGAGAACTGAAGAGTTAGAAGAACCACTCGCATTTGGGAAAATCTCGAGTGCGCAATTCCTTTATTTTTCTCCTTTTTTGGATCTTCAAACTCGACCTGAACAAAATATCGCCATTGAATTTGTAGTATAATTTTTAATTCCATTCGTTCCGATCATTTCAACTAGAATTTTTCGTTAATAAGTAGTTCGTTTCAGCCATTCTGGTCAAGTTTAAATTGAAATTAGCATTCTGGACCCATTTCATTTCGGACTGTTTTAATAGCAATTTTATAATTTTCTTGAATTTGAATAGCAATTTTGTCAATTTTAAATAGTATTTAATTAATTCTAAATTCTAAAAAGTATTTATACCATTTTTTTTGTAATTTTAAATATGTTCTCTCATTCTCTCTTTTTTAAATATCATAATTTTTAATAATTTATCAGCTCTTTTAATTTTTTTCTTTTATTTTTTTGTATCTTAACTCAAGTTTGTAATTTTCTTAATATTATCTTTTGACATTAATATCTCTACTTTTCTTTTAATGTTCTCAATGTATATTCATTTTATAAATCGTCAATTCATTTACATATATACACGCATACATGATACACACTTTGTAACAGCCCGCTAGAAATTTAATTGTGAAATTTCTATTAACTTTAGGAATCTCGTGAAAACCCCATAAGTTTTCATAAATCCATTAATCGTATAGATTTTTGTCTAACTACATAGTTAATGTTATTATTTATTATGGTATCAGAAGTGTGTTTTTGATTATTGGAGATAGTTAGAAGTGTCAAAATGTATTATGGTTTGTGCCATTAGACACGGAGGGTTATTTAAAGTCTTATGGCGCAATAATATTTTTTCATATTTACGGACAAAACGTCTGTTCAAAACTGTAGATATTATTGGATAAAAAGAAATATCTTGAGGTAATTTTCATGAATATTATTGGGTAAAAATATTTTGAGTTGGTTTTTATAGATATTATTAGATAAAAATATCTTAAGTTGATTTTTTGTAGATACTATTGGATAGAATATTATGAGATAATCTTTTATAGATATTTTGGGTAGGAGAAAACTACACTCAACTCTCAACTCCAGCCTCATCTCTTCCATATCTCATCCATAAGTATCTCCAGCCACCTCTCCCCACGAAATTATCTTCATTTACACTTTCCATTGAAAGAATATCAAACACTCTCTCTCAGACAGCTTTTAGGAGGTCTTTTGCACACCCATTTCGAAGCTTTTGTAAGCATTTTATCATAAAGTCTCCTTCATATAAGTTGTTCCTTTTTTAGTCTAGTTTACATGGATATCTTATTTGCCCCATTTGAAAATCATTTGGTCAGTAAAATATTGTGTAAACTATAGAAAGGTCATTCTGGGAGATAAACTGGAGAATATGTTATAGTTTGGAGTTTTTGACCAAGCTAATGGATAGATATTGGTCCAAAATTTTTATGGAATATTGTTAACATGTATATGTGACTATTGGTTGAGGATTTTTGCATGATTAAAGGTTTTGATGAAAGATTTTCTTAAATTTAGAAACTTAGAAACTGGAAGAAGAAAAACAGTTTCTGTTTTGAGAAAGTTTAACTCTTTGGTGGTCTAAACCTATTCCAATGACTTTGATAATTTTATTGGAGGATCATAAGCATCTTATATACATGTTATATTATTATTTTGAAGATATTTGGTGTTAGTTTCAAAGATATGAAATTTTATGCAAAGAGATATTCAAATAAGTCAAAGTGTGGATATTCTTGGCTAAATTTATGTTTTGGTTAATTTCTAACCATGTGATCTTGAATTAGAAGCTTATATATGTTTTAGGACATCTTTTTAAACCATGTGATGGTTTGGTTTGAAGATCATATATTTATAAGTCATAGATCAAGAGATTTATCAAAACTAGTTGAGGGAAAAGTTTATGTTTTTGGACTAAGTGTAAAACCAAAAACTCCAAATGTTATTTTGTGATTTTGGTGACTTTAGTTTGATGATTTAAAGCATGGTTGATGTTAGGATGATATTATGAATATGTTAGAAGTAAGATTTGATTTTTGAAATTCTTGGAGATGTTTTGATTTAAGGTCAAAACTTGTGATTCAAGTGCTTTGATCTTTTTACAAAAAAAAGTTTGGTGTTAATTATTAGCTTTTTCTAAATGGATGTTTTAAGTATGGTTTTGAACTTAGGATTGGAAGATGTTTGTTGCAAAATTTTGGTTTAAGCATGAGTTTTGAAGTTAGAAGGAATTGCAACAAAAATCAAGAAAAATGACCTATGGATGTTTCGGTCATAGTGTGTTCTTCATAGTTGTGTTTTGTTTTAAATTTTTCTGAGTTGATATTTAAGTTTAGGACAAAATTTACATGAAGAATGTAAATTTTGAAAACTTTTGGAGTTAGTATGCAAAATCCTTAAGTTATGGGTAAAACAGTCATTTTCCCACATGTAGAGAGTAAAATGAAAATTTTACTCTTTAAGTTAGTATTTTCCATATTTCAAATTATTAGTGATTTAGTTTTAACTTTTAGAATCACTAATTACAGTTCCTCGTGGTCGCACTTGAAATTTTATAAGAAACGCGGAGATCGAGGTAAGTTAGCTTTTAACTTACTAGCAGTCTACTGTGTATGTGTGCTAAGTAAAGGAACTACAGTGTATGTATGTGTATTATCATATATGTCATGCCATGCCAAGTTATCACGTAATTGTCTATTATACAGAATTTATTCTGTCATCAATTTTTATCTGTTACATAATATATTCTGTTATGTATTACTGTACATTACAAATACGTCATGCTAAGTATGTCATCTATTACATGTATGTCAAGTCATGTAATATTCACTGTTACAAGTATGTCATGTTAAATATGTTGTCTATTATATGTTATGCCATGTTACGAAATGTTTCTATCTCAAGTTGGTCATGTATTTCAAGTTATATTCAAGTCACGTTATGTTACGTCAAGGCTTCAGTCATTTCATATTCCAGTCACGTTTCATCTTGATTACTTATGTATGGGGTCACAGCAATTGTGACGCATACAATATGTGAGACACAGCAATTGTGACACGTAGAATACATGAGGCCACAACAACTGTGGAGTATGTATGTTTTATGTTAAGTCAAGTTTGTGTAGAATACATGGGGCCACAACAACTGTGGAGTATGTATTTACACGTAGAATACATGGGGCCACAACAACTGTGGAGTATGTATTTTTCATGTTAATTCAAGTTTCAAAGCAAGTTCATGCTAAGTCAAGTTTCAGATCAAGTTCATGTCAAGTCAAGTTCAGTTCATGTTTCAATTTAAGTTATGTCAATTATGCTATGTTGTACGCCAAGTTATGCTTTAATTACTTATGAATTTGATTATGCATTTATGCTTTTATTGTCATCCATGCATTATTAGCTTGTGTGGAAGTTTTTTGTTAACTTACTGAGATTTGTAATCAAATCTCACTTTGGTAGTCCCAACTACCATTCCCCCCGAATGGTAGATCTTGTTACAGGACCTGAAGGAGAATCAGAAGCTGATCAACTAGACACAGTTGACTAAGCGACGATGCGACATAAATCTTAACATAGTAATTGACGTAAATTACTACTTGTATGATTGAGTTGCATCTCTAGTACTTTTTGGATCATAACCATTTTGGACTAGTGTTGTGATCTTAGTTGTTCAATGGATTTTTATGTATGAAATATGTTTTAAGCATTTGGGATATTTTCAATTTGGTGCATAGTATTGCTAAAGAAAAAATTTATCCGCTGCGAATATTGCATATTGTTAGATGCATGTTAGGAATATTGCATCTTATATGTCATGAACGGGGGCAGGTAACCTTGTGTTGCATGTCTCGACGCTTCAAATGTCCGTCCGATCCCAAACAGAATTTGGGGACGTCACACACTTACATATACATGTATTTATTTTATTAGTTATCAATTTATATATACATATAAAAATGCACATATATATAGTTAATTCTAAAATGGTATATCGGAGATTCGGAATACATCGATACTAAAATATTCTATTCCAGTGCTTAAATTGGAAACGGAATTTAAAACATTGAGTTGTGGACACTACCTAATAAACTACCATATTAGATTGCCATAATAAGACCATGTAAAAGGCTTTACCACATAATTTGGAAACCCATGATCCTCTAACAAATTAAGCAAGGGAATGAGTTGGTAGGAGTGTTAGCATTGGTTGTTCGTGTTGATGTTGTAGAGTATGTGGTAGAAGCAAGAGAAGAGTTATTTATCAAGAAGAAGTGAGTTTGGGAAAGTCTCTCGCACCATAAAATGTAATAAGAATAGATGAAAAGACAAGCACTTCCGCAAACTTTAAACTTTGACTTGCGATGACCCTTAGTCACTTTTATCCAAACCTTTATTTGTAAATTCACTATCCATTTAGCTAGTAATTATGATAATAAAAGTGTCAAAATGAGTAATGTTACATACAATTCTAGAGTGCGTAAGTAAAATGCAATCGTTTTAAAAAAGAGTAAAGTATTATTGAAAAATTAATTTCTTTTCATGTATGTCCTGTATTTATTCATTTTTTTCAAAAGTGATTGTACGACGCTTGCGTAATCACGACTGCAACTATTATTTTTCTTATAGATATATCAACGTTTTAGTTTTCGTCGATCCGATCTTATCTTAATCAATGTAAATTGTCCAAATTTGATAATTTAGGGTGTCAAAACCAGTTTGGATAGCTTTTTTAATACAAAATTTAACATTACAGAGGTAACTTTGAGGTATATAATGTGATTTCCTCAACAAACTATAACACCTATAATCTTCAACTGCACCTTATATGAGAGATTTTTTAAGGAATGATGTTGGGTAAAATTATCTATTTTCGCCCTCCCAATGTAAGTTCTGAGCGTTTTGAAATCAAGAGAGCTATTTCAATACATGGAATTTTAAACATGAACAAGCTATATTAAACTCTCGCGATGTAATTTCAGGTTTGTGTCTGGATCCAACCCCGGACCGACCCGTATCCAGAAAACACAAACCGATATAAGCCTACCTGACCCGACGAACGCCCTTGCCCTCAATTGCATTTTGCAAGCTTCACGCTTTGATATAATCTTCTCGTGGCAATCAGTCTAATGGCCGAGCAAACATTTTGATCTAGTTGTTTTTAAGAACTGCAAGCTTTGGAGCTCAAAAACATTGAATAATGGAGAAGGTAATATCTTCCAGCTTTAGGCACGCTATTTAGTTTCTGATATGATTTTCTAGTTCCGCAAGTGCACGACGATCTATTTTCTTTTGCGGTTAGTCAGATAAAACGATATGCAGGTGCATAAAGCTTCATTTTTGGCCTCTGGGCTCAGGTTCAAGATGCAAATTCTCTTCCTACAAAAATTTTATAAAAAAATGTATAAAAATAAAAGTGATCGATCTCTCGGGCTGAAGTTGGACAAGTCGGACACCCACAAAAAATGAGATGAATTGGGGAAGTGAAGAAAAATGAGACCAACCAGGCAAAATGGCCAAGGCGAGGGAGGCCTCGTGATTGGAATTAGAGAAGCGGCGGATCGAAACGGAGGCCGAGCTAACTCGGATGATGCTGCAGACTCAATTGCAGATTGCCTCATTTGTCTTGCAGCAGAGTCTACGCAGAAAGCAGAAGCACGTCGAAGAAGATCTCTAGCCCATGTCGTCATTACTTTCTGAAAGGTAAAATTAAATAGCTGTTAAAACAACCATTGGTAACTTCGGATAAAAAGATAAAGTGTTATATTTCTGACCATTCAAATTCAAGCACTCTTTCAATTATTTTACTATAGTATTAAATTACTCAAAAAGGTATGTGGCTCAATTGGGAGAAGACCTTTCAAATTCTAGTTAATTATTTCACTTTAATTTTAATGCCATGACTCATGAGAATGCATCTCTCCCGTGTAGGTAAGGGAGCTTAATCTCCCCTATGTTTAGCAAAGACATTTTCTGTCTTGGTCCAAAAACAATAACATCTTAAGAGTGTGGATTGTGCAAACTTTTACAAGATTTCAAGGTAGTGATCTACCTAATTTAAACTCAATGCATACATAATTGGCAAAAAAATATCAATATGTACCGAGCAGGGAAGGAGAGACGAAATAGAATGAAAGAAATTATTTAGCACAGAAATTATATGCGTGTGTTAATACCTAAAATTTGCATAACAGATCGGAACAAAAGAAGGAAGTATCCCCGACCCATGATGGTGACTTGGGTTCGATACGATGTTCTTCACGTTCTTCTATAAAATAAATAATAAATAAAAATAAATGAAGAGATATGAAAATTTACGTAGTTTGACATAAAATTTTATATCCACGGGTTGCTTGGGAGCAAAATCTACTATGATTGATAATTTTACAATCTCATATGGCCTCACGTATTGTTCAATACAATGGATGAATTTAGTCTATGTGTCGAGAAGTCCTCCTGAGCCTATGGAGAGTCTGTTGAAGGTCCCCCAATTTGTGGGATCTTTGTCTTATATAGAGGTATATTTCTTTAGGGTCATTGAGTTGAACTTGCCTTATGAAGCCTTTTCTTTTTAGGAGTCTAAGTCAACTTGTATTATCTTTTCTTGACTTTATCTCTTAGCTTGATTTTCGACCTTATCTCGAGGCTAAATTATAAGCTACCAATTTGACCCTTACAATATATATATATATATATATATATATAAAAGGCAAAGACAAAATAGAATAGAACATGGTATTTGAGTTTGTCTCCAAAATATATGAACATGGTTAGTTCAAACACCTATTGCACAAATTGGAAACGGTTTTCAGACTAATTTTGACTCTTTCCCATTCCATATTACTTCCTCAGCTCACATATGAATTTCAAGCAAACTCCACATTTAAGGTAATAAAAAATAAAATAAAAAATAAAAATCATCCATCGATATAACAAGAATGAAAAAATTCACCATCTCAAAAGGAAAAGCTCCTGTGGGGGTACAAAAAAACAAAGACCTCACAATACCATACCTTTCCATTGTTTCTTTGCTTCAACATCTCCCACTAATTCACTGTCTCAGATTTCATTACAGAAAGGTTAAAGCTCCAGCATTTCCAGTCCCACAGAGCTAAAAGCGTTGGTGGGGTTGCTGTATCTTCAAAATGAAAACAAAAACATGGATACAAGCTCCGAATCCTAATCTTCTGAACTTTCTGGGACTGTACATAATTCATCCCCTTCAACAAATGACAGATTAAGAAACTTGGACACAAAAGCCCACATCTTATATACATCTTCAAAGTTGGTAAGAAAACTGAGTGATGCAGTAACAACCTCAACTCTGAAGAACACGTTTTTACCATCTTGGCAGCCATTAGCCATTGGTTTGCACAAGGCTGTATCATCAAGGTCAAATCTGCAGTGCTGTTTTGGACCATTCACTCTCCGAACGTGACTAAGGATACCAATTCCAAGAGAAATGCCATGTTTCTCGGCCAACTTCTGTACAATTTCTGGGTGAACAAGCCCTCTTCCACTGCCCCCCCTCACATTGAAAGCTACAGCAGCACCCCTTTCATATTTAATTTTAGGGCCATATATTTGCACGAGCGGCTCTCCGTTGCCTTCATCTGAACCAGGTAACCGAAGTTGAAGTAATGAGGTAACAAGCCAATTGATCATATACCGCAGTCTGAGGGTAGTTTTGTTCAAACCCAACATATTAACATGGTCAAGATGCTGACAAATTATCTCAGGCTCCCTCCTTCCCCACTCTTGCTCGTCACCATATTCACCATCACTTACAGACTCATCATCACCAAGGGTAGTCCTAGATGTTTCTCCACACACAAACAAACGGTTCAAATCTTCTTTTTGGTTATCTTCTATGCTAAAAGAGACCCTATGGCCCATGCTCGCAACTCGGTCACCATCTTCAAGACCAAAAAATCTACCACCAGCAAATCGATTACCTTCCCTCCTTCCAAGCAGTCTATACTCACCTTCTGTTTCTCTCCTTATAGCACTTTCTTTCACTTCTTGACGTATTTCAGAGGTTGAGGAATGCTCACGATTACCAGGCTGAAGGCTGGAATTCTGGTTCTTGAGTCTGGACTCTTCTGCAGTAGAACTCAACATTGTATCACTGTGCACTTGCTCTTCTTGGATCTCAACTTGCTGGGAATCTGCGTAATAATCACTAATTTGAGAGGCATCTGCTTCTACAAAATGCTCCTCCTCAGGAATCTTCTTAACACGATCAAGTTCCTGAGACACTGATAACACAGCAGCATCGAAGGACAACACAGGATCCTCATGCAGTTTGAGGTTTACCATCCTGTCATCATGCATTGGGCTCTTTGATAATTTCGACGTTGGTTTCGGAGAGAGTCGCTTACTGCTTCTTGTGCCAGAAAACCACAACGGTGGCAAAGGTGAGCCTGCTTTCTGTTTTGACAATTGGCCAGAATTATCAGACCCAAATGGACTCTGACCCAAATCGATCCAGTATGAATACTCTGATGATTCATCCTCACTGAAAACTGGACTTTTCATAACCTCTCCAACTGAAATGCTCTCAGCCTCCTCAAATAAAGTGCTAGCGCCATCCCTGTCTGAGCTGTTATCTTGTTCTGTCTCAGCCTGAAAGACATCCCTCACCTGGTTGGAAGTGAAGACACCTGAAAAGGCAGGCATCAACGAACCCCCATGTGTTTCGGGGAGGGACTCTTCATTGCCATTTAATGCATCATTTTCGATTCCAACCAAAACATCATCCACGGAGTCACTAAGGTACTGGGGGAAAACCGGGAGGATCCTCACCATTCCTGACCCAGTATGTCCAGATGGGTTTTGCAGGCTTCCCATCACAGATTTCTTTATCAAAAGGCATCCAAATCCAGTTGGGTCCGAGCCAAATACCCTGTAAAACGAGGTGATGATAAAATCTGGCCGAAAGAGGGACAATCCGAGAGAGTCCATGTCCTTGGGACCCAATGACCCAGCATCAAGCAATACATGCCAATTGTTTTGCTGAGCAAGTGCCATCCACTGGTAAGAATACTTGGCCCCAGTTACCCTCGACTGTACAGGAAAAACAAAAAGGCCGGCTGCAGAATCCTTCTTCCTCCTCTTCTTATTTGCAATTTTCTTTCTCAGCTCCCTGGAGCAGAGTTTCATGGTAGGCCATTTAAACCAGGCACTGTGAACCTTAGCACCTTTCTCCTTGGCACTCTGAGCCATCCAATTCACAGACTGGCTCTCATGATCAAACAAGGTCAAAAGCTTCTTGTTTGTTTGGAACGGGTAAGACTCAGCAAGTAACTTAAATGCACAACCTCTACTCACAGTAAAAACAAGCCCATATTCCTTTTCAGGTATGTTTAAATAATCCATAATCCTAGTCTTGATATCGTCTTCTGCGGTACCTTTCTCGGCACCTCCATAAAGGGCATGGTTGCACAAATTCGCAGTTATCTCGGACAAAGTAAATGCCGATGACTCCCAATATTGTTGAGTTTGAAGATACGAAAAGAGGCCAAAGCCACAGTAATCAAGGCATACCTTTGCGGACGACTCGGTTAGATGGCGATACTCGTTCAACCTCAACTGGTCAATCTTTTCCGTGGATTGAAACTTGGGGTACGCTGTAAGGAACTTATTGAAGGCATCCTGGAAGCTAGGAATGCGCTCCTCTGAGCTAAAGGTCCGGTCCGCAGCGAGAGCAGTGGCACGCAAGAATTCCTTCTGGGCATGGAGGCGAGCAAGGGATCTCGAGCGCCCGAGACCGCCACCACCCTCTTGGTTCGAAGGCTCCGAGGAATCAATGTCTTGTGATTTAGAAAGAGAACCAGCCTCAGATGCTTCCTCAAGAGCCTCTCTGAGCTTATTCTCCTGCAATTGCCGGAGAATCGATGGCCTTCTCTTCCCTTCCTCGGTCAGACCAGAACCATCTCTCCTCCTGCTCTTCTTGTTCTTGATTATAGCAGCACAGTGAGTTATAGGCTTCCATAGTGACATATGAATGCCTTTCTTCCTCTCTTTCCACAGAAAATCTTTCAAACTAGAATGGAAAGCAAATGGGGTTTCTGTTTTTTTTTTCAAAATGAAATCTTTAGCCTCAGAGGTTCAGTCTCAGACATACATTTCGAACTTTAGGTATACTGCTGAGGAGCCTTTACTTTATACCACCTGACAGACATTCAAGGCAACCAAAAAAGAAACAAAGATCACTCCATTAACACCCAGAACTATAGTGAGATAAACAAGTCTCATTCTCAAAGAAGAGGGAAAGGAAAAAAAAAACAAAAGGGTTATCTGATTAGGAACAAACCTTTAATTGTGATCAGAGAAATTCCAGCTTTAGCATCCTCAAAGGGCCCATGATTAAGGCCTCCCAGTTCAAATTCAACACCAGCACTTATTGGGATATCCACAAGAATAAACAAATTAAAAACCACCAGAGATAAAGAACCTAGACATCCAAATTTTTAGCCCAAAGACTTGGACTTTTATGAGGAAAAGATCTCATAGAATCAAATTCTTCAGACAGAACCCAGTAGAACGAAATTGAATCAAGAAATTATTAGACCCTGAAACACCCAAACTTGAGCCCAAACAAACTACACACCCCAGATATATACACACAAAAGCACAACCTGAACTGGGGAAGAACCACACACAGCAGCAAAAATAGCTTCAACAACCCCTTCCTTGCTGTTACTGTTAGTACTACCACACCGTTACCAACCACTTTTTCACTCTGTTTATGTTCTCTCAGTTAGGACGCAAAGGCAAATCCTTTGCAACCCATTAAATGCCTCGTTACTCTTCCAGTGACCCAGTCAATACAAACATGTCTGCATTGAATGCCCGCTGTTTCTAACACTTTCCCACCATTATTACACTACACTACACTACACCACACCACTTTATCTCTCTTTAATTTCCAGTTTAGTCCCTCCCTGGCCCCACTTGGTTATAGGCCATGGCCACACTGCGTGCCTTCGTTTGACCTGTGGCTGTACAGTACGGATCGAGTGCAATGATCAGAAAATGGAGTGGATGTAGTAGCCTAGGCTCCTCAACAAAGATGCGGAATGTTTGAGAAAAAAAGTGTTGTGGGCTATTTTGACTTCAAGGCCTGCTACTTTCTTCGATAAGTGCCTTTGTTATTGAAGATGAATATGCTGAACTTCTTTCATTTGTGGTTGTTTTCGGAAAGAAAAAGATTGAAAAAAACAGACTTGTTGATAATGAATGGCATTTACTTCACCAATGATTGAAAAAGTTTGTTGAAAGCACCCATATATCTACCCTCCGACCAAAATTGATAACGAAAACAAGACACAAAACAAACAACTATCTACCCCTGGAAATGTTCAAAATAGCCGACCGCACCCTTTCATCCTATTTTTTTTTTTTTTTTACTTTATTTTTTTTTAAATTGAGAAAAAAAAATGTAATGTATATATTATACTGTATATAGAGACGATAAATAGAATTTTTTTTTTTTTTTATTTGTTGTATTGAGATGTGGTGCTTGTACTGCAATTTTGATCAACCACTCACATTCCATGAGTAGTGGCAACTGACAGAGGTGCTCATTCTTTTAATTTTGTTTAAATTCAAACTTTCGTTTTCAATAACATTTATTATTTTTTAAATTTAGAATATAGTTGTATTTATTAGTGTTTCTTTTTATTTGTTAAGAATCTTGCCACGTGATAGACATCTATATTTTTATAGAGTTTTATATCTCAAAAAGTTTTATCAGTAGAGAGTTTATAAAAGTTAAGACAATGACTCTTATAGAGAAATTTGTGAGCTCCTCACAGATAAGTAATTTGGCTTCCAACCTAAATATTTTCGTGTATTTATCAATCACAGATATAATTTTGAGTTTTATAAATGGAATGAAGTATATTTTATATAAATATATATATTTAAAATAACCTTGCCACGTGGCATTCCAATTGTTATGCCTTGGATAGTTTTAATAGTTTAATATCAGAATTTCAATAGAATGAATAATTTGATCGATTTTAAACAAGAAGGGTAAAAAGTTTATTTTAAAAACATAGAATAATTTGAACCTAAGACAAAGCATACGAAGTAATTTATTATTTATGCCTATTATTATTATTATTATTATGTTTTTTGAATTTTGATTTTTTTTTTCAAACAAAAGCGAGGTCAAGCCTCTAACTATTAAAAACTAGGGGTGCTACCCGCATCATGCGGGGCGGGTGCACCCCTTCCCCGCACCCCGCCCCCGCATGATGCGGGGGATCAATTTTTCATCCGCCCCCCGCCCCCGTGTGGCGGGGGCGGGGCCCCCCGCTCCGGTGCCGGGGGGGCGGGGCGAACACCCCATCCGCCCCGCCCACTTAAATTTTTGTGTCTAAAAATATTATTTTTAGACCCAAATTATTATATAATTAAATCTTAAATTAAAATTTATATATATAATAATAATTTAAAAACTAATAACATAAAAATTATGTTACTAATTTTTAAATTTGTTAAACTTGTTCACAAGAATCACAAGAGAGTGAGACTTGTTCATCACAAGCTTGCATATGCCATGGGCACCCTAGGCCTCATTTATATAGAACTCTAAGGCCATACAAGAGTCCCACATTGCTCAAGTAAGACTCTTGTATGGCCTTAGAGTTCTATATAAATGAGGCCTAGGGTGCCCATGGCATATGCAAGCTTGTGATGAACAAGTCTCACTCTCTTGTGATTCTTGTGAACAAGTTTAACAAATTGTAATATATTATATATATACAATTTGTAAAATAAAAATATATATTTATAAATATAAAATATATATTTATAAAAATATAAATATAAAATGCCGGGCGGGGGAAAAGCGGGGCGGGGTTGAGCCCTGCCCGCCCCCCGCCCCCTGCCCCCGCTTAGTGTTTTTCATGCGGGGCGGGGTCCCCCGCCCCAGCATGTGCGGTGCGGGGTACCCCGTCCGCCCATGCCTCCGCATGGGCGAACGGGGGCGGGGTAGCGGGGGGCGGGCCCCCGCTGCCCACCCCTATTAAAAACCATCACCAAGGTAGAGGAAAACCATAATTACAATGTTTCATCATAAAAATATATCAATAACAAATATATGGAATTCCTAATAAGTCTAGTCGAACAATAACCCAAAGCCTTCCTTGCACCAAATCCTCACCAATAAAATCAAAAGATCTACCCATCGTGTCTTTTTTTGCCAAAAAATCTGCTGCCATGTTGGCTTCTCTAAAATTATGTCGAAAACGAATATTGAACAAACTAACAAGAGATTTAATTTCTTTTCAAAAATCTCAAAGAAACCAATATTTTTGCATATCCCAGAAGCTAGCCAACCTATCACAACACTTGAATCAAATTCCACTAATAAATCTCTCAAACAAGTGAGTGACACAATCAAAGACCATCAAGAAGAACACGACACTCGGCAATAATATTTGTCACATAACCATAAAAGTGAGCAAAACCTGCTATCACCCTACCCCTATAGTCCCAAAGGATGCCCCCACCACCGGACCTCCACAAGATCCATCATCAACATTAAGCTTAATAAAACTCATATCCGGCAGTTTCGAAGCTATTAATCTTGGTAATTTTTCACAAATTAGAATAATAGGACAATTAAGATCCTGCAAAACTGAAAAAAATCATTAGTGCTCATCATTTTGAATTTCTGCTAGCCATTTGAAATCCCTTAAGTTCACTCAAAACGACCCTCACTCTCCATCCAATATGCACATCTAGCCCTCCAAAGAGCCCAATAAATAATAATAGATAGCACACCATGAATAGCTATCATGGTTGTTGCATGATGTAGTGTCAAATAAAATGATTTTTTGTTGGAGGTATGCAGCATCTGCAAGAGCACAAACTCCATTTTTTCTGCACAAGTTGCCATGCAGATTTAGTGGAGAAATTACCATCAACCGAAGGTCCCGAATTCATTTATCCTCTCCCTCCTCCTTCAACCTGATATTCGACCTAATAATTTTCTGCACCAGTTGCTCAAAAACCAAGTACCGAAGTAGCTCTACATTCCAACCTGATTCAGACCAAAGAGACTTGAGCTCCAACCCAGAATCCCCAATCACTGACCTGCTCTCCACCAAAATCCCATCTCCCAACCAGTTATTGAACCAAAAGTTGGAATTTCCATTACGAATAACCCATATGGAACTTTTCAACACAATTGGCATTAACCGCATAATCCCCTTCCAGAAATGAGATCCCTTCCTCAAATTCATAATTGAATAAATAAGCTTATCCCCCACATGTTTAGTTGAGAAAAAAATAGCCCACAACAAATTGCCTATGTCTTTTGAATTTTAATTTCAAGCATTATGGTGGAGTTATTATTACTGTCCTAAATGATTATCTGATGGCATAGATCTTTTTATTCCTTTCATTATTTTATGAGTTTTATTATATATAGTCAATTTTACGTATTCTTTATGCACTTCACTTATGTGATTGGCCAAATCAATTATTTTATATTAATAAAATGTGGTATTGTCAATCACATTATTGAAGTAAGGGGTATACAAAAATAATTGTACATGAAACATTTGTTATTTTTTATTGTTTATTGGGAGGGTGCTATAAAATAAACAATTAGGTGATTACATCCCTTAATCTTCCAACAATGATGCTCTTATATACCATATTATTGTTGAAAATAAGTTATTTTGAAATCAACTTAATTATTTCTTTGTTGGAATAGGCTTGGTGAATTGGATCCATTAGATCAATATAATGTCCTCTATAATTGGACAAAAGTAATTTTACAATTTAGCGTATTATATCAAGTCACGTCACTTTCTCTATTTATTTTTATATAACTCTTTTGTGACTAAAATATTTCTCTATACATAACACTCCATCCGTGGAATTCCAATTCCAACCGAGACTGAACCTAATCCGAAACATACTATTAATCAACATAAAATTTAATAGGTGAAAAGTGTTTTTTACTTTTTATAAATTTATTTCTCATGAATTGTCATTTGATTTTTCTTTACTCTAAAGTCACTGGTTAGGTTCGGTTTGACATCATAAAATTTTCATTTCAAACTTAAAATTCTCATAATATCATTACAATTTTTTCAAAATTTCATATAAAATATAATAAATAATTCAACTTTTTCTTAACTTTTTTAAATTTCAAAATAATAATAATATTAAAATATAATATTTTAATATTTCATCTTAAAACTCAAAATTCTCATCTTAAAATTCTTACTTACCAAACCGAATCTTAGATTGAGATAAAATTTAAATAAGAGATTGAAATCTAAATTAAGTTTTCGTTCAATTATATATATGAGATTGAGATAAAATAAAAGTTAAAATTTGAATAAAATATTATTAAAATATTATTTTTATTTTAAAATTAAAAAAATAAAATTATTTTTTATATTTTATTTAAAAAAAAAATTTAATGATGAGACTGTAGGAAAAATACGAATCATGCCAAAGTGCTTTGACCAAATCTATATTTGTGATTCACAATGATCAGATTCCCAGTACTATTTATTACTTTGTACTTGGAGTTGGCCTCTTCAATCCATTGTATTGAGTTAAGCAAAGGAATCTGGAGTTTAATTATTTGAGTTACACGCATCCTTGTTGGCCACTTCATGCAACTTGCAAGCACTCCAATAAATTTATAACACTGCCATTTTATTTATTATATAAGAAATTAACACTTTGTGGGATTTAGATGGTTTAGAATTTTTGAATTTTGTCACGTAGAAGTGAATTTATATATTAATTTGTATATTAATATTGATGTTATCATATTCAAAATTTAAATTGATATTATTTTTAGTAAAATCTACCTTTTGACTAATCACATTAAATAAATACACATATTGATATGTAGAATCGATTACAATTAGATTTTTTCAGAATTCTTTACCTAATCATGTCTACAGTGAATCAGATATATAAAGTAAATTTTATAATATTTATAGATGTCCATCTAAAGTCTCATTTGGATAATGAGAACATACGAGATAATTTGTAAATAGTAATAAAATGATTTGTAAATATTAATGAAATAATTTGAGTTAGTATATTTTATGGAGTTTTGGAAAAGAAGAGAGAAAAAGTTAAATAAAGATATTATAAAATTAAAATATTATAATATAAATTTTAAATATTATTTTTATTTTAAAATTTAAAAAAAATAAATTATTTTTTGTATTTTGTTTGAAGGGAAAAGCTTCTATACCACTCATGTTTGACCACCCTAGTTGACTGTTGATCAATTTTTTTTTTTACTTGGTAATTAAGAAAATAATTTTAAGTATATTAGTATATTTTTTATTTTTTAAAACTATTTAAATATATTTAAAAAATGTGAAAAGAAAAAAGAAAAAAAAATGTCTGGGCGGCAAAGCCCAACTGTAAACGCTAGGAGGCATAGTAGTCTGATCTTTTGTTTGAAAGTGTGAAAAAATTATAATAATTAGGTAATGATTAGATAAAAAATTTAAAAATTTAAAATTAAAAAATATTTATATTTTTGGTATTTGGATATTGAAATGAGATGAATTGTATCAAACGGCCTAAATTGTTGAGTAATATTATATATTAAATAAATATTATCTATATTATATCTCTAACTTTTCCACTATCTCCTAGAGTTCCAAAAAAAAAAAAACCTTAGAAAATTTAGATCGTATTTACTCAATTCAGATGAGATGTTTTGTTAAAAGTTGAATAAAATGTTGTTATAATATAATTTTTTAATATTAATTTTGTTTTGAAATTTAAAAAAATAAATTATTTATCATATTTTGTGTGAAAATTTGAAAAAATTGTAATAATTATATGAGATGAGATGAGATGAAATAATTTGATTTTGTGTAACCAAACCAGTCATTTGGATAGTGAAAATATTTCATCTCATTTCATCATTACAATTTTTTCAATTTTTCACACAAAATATAATAAATAATTAAATTTTTTCAAATTTTAAAATAATAATAATATTAAAAAATAATATTCTAGTAATATTTTATTTAACTTTTAATTTTCTTCTAAAACCATCTTATCTCATATCACTATCCAAATTACAGTCTTTTCACAAACAAATGAGACGATCAGATTAGGCATATATTGGTGAAAAACTCCATAAATATATTCTTTTAAGAACTAAATAGATAAGATCACCCTATTTATTTATCACAATCGATTTTTTTATTACACAATCGACATGAGCCAAACCAACATGATCAAGAAAAGGGGTGGACCTTATTTTGAGACATGAGTCAAGAGAGTTTCAAGACCATTTTTTCTATATAGAGAGTTTAGTGAGGATGAAGAGGTTGTATCAAATTCTACTATAGTGAAATTTACACTCTAGACTCATAGACGTACTACTTAATACCAAACTACCTAAACACTTATTTCTTTTAGTCATGATATATTTCTTCTTATGTAAGCCATAAATGAGAGTTCCAAGCACATCAACATTCTGAACCACTGCTTGAATGTCATTCAGTTATATTGTGTGTGCATTCAACTGTGACCGAAAAATACATGATACTAATTAATTCCCGCTCCTTCAAAGGAGGAGAGGGGTTTGGATACCCTCTCTTCTTTTGGAAGTTAATTAGGGATGAATATCTCTAGAAAAAGAATTGCACTGATAATTTAATATTTAAATTATAAAGCGTTTGTTAGATTAAAAAAGAAAACAACTTGTTCTCTTATTTTATTGTAAAACGTTGCGTCTATTGTTAAATGAGAAGATAATGGTTGCCCCTCAAACTCAAGTTTGTGTAAAATTTAAATAAGCATAATCGTAAAGAGGTTTTTTTGTTTTTTTTTTTTAAATCTTCCCTTATTATCTTCTGAAAGTCTTAGGGGAGATCTTTTTAGTATGAACTTGAACAAATTACCCAGAGCGAGTCGACATGGATTATCATGTCTTGTCTGCAGATCTGTTTTATGATTCTTGTACTGGTTTTTCTCAGTAGTGATGATGCTTTTAGTGGACAACGTCCCAGCTAGGGAGGGTACGTATCCCACTGTACGTAGTGGGTTTTTCCTGTTAAGAAACAAACCTTTCATGTTCTAACTTATTGTTTCAAGTGAAATATTGCTTTAATCATAAATATATTTTATAAAAATAAATTTATAAATTAACATTATTTAATATGGTATATTAGATTGTAAAATTATTTTTATTATAAAATATATTTAATATATTATATGAAACTATATCAATTTATAAATTTAATTTTGTCAAACGTCTCGTTACTTTTATACAAAATATATTGAATTGCTCTCCTGTTAGAAAACTAACTAGAAATTAATATCACATATCAATCTTTGATTGGCTGATCTGGCATATTGATTTCATGTGTCAGCCAACAAAAAAATCATTAGTTTTCCAAACCAAGAGTAATGAAAGTATTTAATTATGTATTTGTTAAGTTTGGATATATTTTTTTTTTATATAGAAAACAAGCTTAATTAATAGACATCAGCCATACAAATGTTTATTAATCCAAAGGACTCGAGACAATGTCATTAATTGACATTTCAAATAAATCTTGCAAGCCTATGCGCGACTTCATTACACATCCTTCCCACGTCTAATTCCACAACTTCGAAATCGTGCCATCAACTCCTTTATATCCTTTATGACATTGCCTAACATAGACATGGAAAACTGACCTGTTGCAACTCCTTCACCAAGATCATAGAATTACTTTCAATGATGAGATTGTTTGTCCCAAAGTATACACTCAGCTGAAGTCCCATGAGAATAGCTAGCATCTCGATTCTTTCTGCATCACTGACTTCCTGCCCTTTCTTACTAAGCTATCATAATTAGTACCTCACCCTGGCAATATCTAAAAATTATTCTAATACTTGCACTGTGATGTGTTGAAAACATAGCTCCATCAACATTTAATTTAAACAATATTTGTAAATCAACATTTTGTTAAGATATTAGTTTTGCAAAAATCGAAAAACTATGTCATGATTTACAAAAACGTGAAAACTCCAATACTGATTTTATAATTAACTCAAATATATAAACGAGAATACATTAATAAGATTTAAAAGGAAAAAAACATAAATATTTTGGAACTGCTATTAGTTTAGCGAGATATAATAATTATAAGAAACATAAATATTTTTTATGACTGTAACTTACCACAGCTGAGAGTTTAAATTACAAAACGCTGATGACCTGAAAACTCTACAACATCGATAATGTTAATTTGTAAAAATCTAATTATTTTGTGAGTCTATGCCAAAATCTTGGACCCATATAGGTGAAATGGCTCGAAATAAAGATGCTGTGTTGTTCGCATGCATGCATGCTTTTGTGAATGGTAGGTGGGTAGGGTTTAGAAGCCAAAAACTGATCAGGGTAATTGAATACAGTCTCTTTTGATCTTAATTAAGAGGTCTTTTGCTTTGGTGCTTTCTTCTGTTTTGTTGGGATCACTTTTCCTATGATGTCAATCCCATTCAAACTCTACTTTGCTATAAAGTTCATCAATATCTAAGTGATCAACATCCGACATTAAGGATATTGGCAGGGGGGACTACCCACCAAAGGTTAAAAGCATCTCTTAGGTCCACCAATGTCACGAGACAGCCATGCAAGTATTCCAGGGTGATGTCTTTTCTTTATCCACTTTTATTTATATAAATGTTAAGCTTCACACAAATCTTATACAAATATAGTAGCTAGGTTAATTAGGATATTTTGAGAATGAGATGGCATGAGAATCTTATTGATAATAGTAAGATGGTTTGTGAATGGTAGTAAAATAGTTTGTTATAAGTATTTATTGGGTTTTGAGAAATGTGAGAGAGAAAAATTGAATAAAAAATATTATAAAATTAAAATATTATTAGAATATAATTTTTATTTTGAAACTTGAAAAAATTGAATTGTTTTTTTTTTCTTTTTGTTATTCGAAAGTTGATAAAGTTATAATAATTAATTTGAAAATGTTTGTGTTTGAATGATATTTAAAAAATAAATGAGATGCGATGAAATGAAATGAGATGAAATGAGATAAAATGAAAAATATTTCCAAACATCCTCAAATTTGGTATTTACTTGCTCAAAGCAGTTGACATCTATACAATTATCCCTCCAATCACATGTAAATTAAATAGTGAAAATTATGAGTTCATAATTCAAGGAAAAAGGAGTAATTGAGTGCATGCTGCCTCTGTCTTTTGGAATTAGACACAAATGTTGACAGAAATACAAATTTTTCCATTTAGATTCAGAAAGCGTTTCATCTCATCTCATAATTATAATTTTTCCAAATTCCTATATAAAATATAATAAACAATTCAATTTTTTTCAAATCTTAATTCCACTTTTTCAAATTTTAAATCAATAATAATATTAAAAAATAATATTCTAATAATATTTTATTTAACTTTTATCTTTCATTTAAAATCATCTCATCTTATCTCTTAATCCAAACCAGCTAGCCATTTTTTGAATAAACATGCCGTAATTAACTAATCATAATTAAATTTCTAAATCTTGTACAAATTCATAATGTTTTTATTAAATCTTAGTGGCTACTAAATTAAAAAAAATATATATATATATAATATTTTTTTTGTTGTTTATAAACCATGTCAGTTAAGCTCAAAACATATGATTGAAATGAAAGAGACTCATATATTATCCAAGATTTGCAAATATATAGCTTATATTGGGCTTGTCAAGTGATGCCTCTCATGGACCAATATTTCTTAATAAACACAAGCCCAGTTAATGAAAATAGGTTGGCCTAGGCCCGAGAGGCCCTTAGAATGGAAATACATCTCTTCGTCTAGTATTCCAATCACGCATCACATCCACTCACAAAGAAAGTAGAATACATGCAAATTTCGAAGCAAAGAGTTGTCACCTTGTTTTACTTATTTTTTTTATTGCATAATCTAGTGACACGATTTCGTTCTTCTTCTGGTGAATTTATAACTTGCATGATTTAGATTTGTGATCTGAATTATCTAATTTTTTTTTACTAAACTCTAAGTTTAGAGTGTGAGAGAGACAGACACATGAAGTAGATCCTACAATATTTATAATTATTGAAATGAATTTTTTGGACATTATTAAATACTCAATAAAATTTGTATTGGTCATACTTCATGTATCTATCTCTTTCTCATTTTAAACCCTGCAGCTCGGTCAAGAACTATAGAGAACCTATCTATGTCCTTAGATTTGAGGTGTTAAAGGATTTGTTCATTTGCAATTTATATCCACATCATGATTATCATATTTGCAAAGCCATTTACAATCTCAAACAAGTTCCTCATTGATGATGATATTCTAAACTCAACTCCAAGGCTTCTTGAAATTGGTAATTTTTTTTTTCCCTGCAAAGCTCATGAACTTTCTCTTTGTTTTTCATCAACAATAATATTCAAAGCTTTGTGTGTTGATTTATGTTGATGACATATTTTTATTATTGACACCTCTCAAAAAGTTGCTTAATAAGACAAAGATCAACTTGCTGATATCTTTACCAAACTGTTGGTTACACCAAAATTTTCTTTTGTGCACCAAACACTGTCTATTTCATCTCCACTAAGCTTGAGACTTGAGAAGGCATGATAACATCATATCTAGTATATACTACAAGGTTTATGAGTTGAAATCATATACAGAGCTCAACATTTGTAGATCAAGCTTCCAACTCAATTTCTGTTCAAAACTCTTAGAAATTGTTTGCACATAACTTGACTCTAACCATATACCTGGAGGGAGCATACCTCCAAGACCAAAGCCTTTTACCACTGGAGCCAACCCTTAGGAATTATATGTGATATTTTTTTCCAATGGTGAGTTGTCCTAGCTTAGAAATGAAGAATATCTGCGTCCACATGGTTATATTTTCATTTATATTTGTGATTTTTGTTTCAATACTTCTCATATCATACTATATGATTTAAATATTGTGACAGCTAAAACTTGATCAAACCAACACACATACTGAATAGATTATCAATTTATATTCTACGTTATATAAAATAGTATCAGGAATTCTTTAGAAATTGATATTGAGTTAAATAACGAGGAATTTTATACTTTTTATCCACAAACAACCAATTTTTTCAATTTACATTATAAACCGCCAAAAGTTACAATTTGCACCCTATACTACCGATATTTTTCAATTTGCATGTACAATATTTGATTAAGGTTACGTTTGGGTAGTGAGATGATCTCAGATATTCTGTAAATAGTAATGACAAAGTAATAAAAAAGTAATGATAAAATATTGAATAGTAGTGAATAGTAGTAAAAACTAATTAAAAGTAGGTGAAAAGTAATGATGAAATAATAAATAGTAGTGAAATATCCACAAAATACTCTAGTACCAAAACTAGCCCTAAGATATGACTATGTGTAATTTTATCGCATGGACAATTTTCATGTATTCTAATATAAGTTAATTATATATTAACTAGTAGGTTAATTTAAAAAAAGTAATGCTACGTACAGTCGTAAAATGGGTAAGCGCTATGCAATCGCTTTGAAAAAGAGTGAGATCTACTATTAAAAAATGAGTTTTGCTAGATACGCAAACTAGATACAAGCAAGTTTGCGTATCAGTTTGTGCACCGATGATCTTTTTTATTTAAAAAAATATAAAAAAATTTTGAGAGAAGAAGAAAATCTCTTATCTTATAAAAATTATCTCAGTCTTTAATTCACATCATTTTGTTAAACATATACCTTACATATCAATATCAGTGCATGAATTAGTGCATGAACTCTGTTTGCAAGAAGATTTTTTCTTAAAAAATTAATTTATTTTCATGTAAGTTTCGTATTTATTTTTTATTTTTAAAATGATTCACGACGTTTGTACAATCACGAGTGCAACTATCATTTCTCATTTAAAAAACATTGATAGTTTTATGTTACAAACTGAAGTTTTTTTACAGTTTAGGATGAAAAACATGTAATTCGTAACGAAAAATATAATTTTCCCTTAAAGGGATTTTTGCTTATAATCATAGAAATTCAGTTGCTACCTATTAGCACTCTCTATTTGATATTCCTAGCTTTACAAACAAAACAAAACATTTTATCCTCGTGCTCGAAAAATCTGTCTACAATTGGAATTAAGGTTGAATATTGAGACCTAAATATAGAGCAGCACTAGTCTCTATTGCGTTATCGATGATGTGAATTGATAAGGACAAGCACTAGTCTCAATTGCATGAACTAATTGGTGTCTTTTTGTCTACGCCGTACTGACAACATAGTAGAAAAATATCTTAGTGCAAATTATTTTCATTCCCACACCAAACATGTTGTAATTGATTTTTATTTTGTATACACAATAGTTAACATTGCTCAAGGCTGCCTATGTTATGATTATGAAAATTAAAGGTTCAATCGAATTAGTATTCAACAGTCAAATAACTTTTAAATCAATAATTGAATCTTTTACAATTGGTATCAGAGAGGTTGATCCTCTCATAGTAGAAGGTACTCGAGCAGCCTTCAAGTTGTATCAAGAAGGGTCGCAGAAGTAGCAAGAAGGGCTTCAAGGATAATTGGATGAGCACCAAGATGATATTCTTGACATGATTGACAAGTTAGACCAACTTATTGATATGATCAAAACTTTGATTGAAAATTGACAAATTAACGTTGAAGATAGAATTCATGATTCTAGGGGTGGAAATATGGATGATAGGGTTATTATGCCTTGTGGGGTACGGCTGAAATTTCCACATTTTGATGAAAAAAATCTTGCTGGGTAGATTTTCATAGCCATCCAATATTTTGATTTTTATTAGACACCTTCCCATCAGAATAATCTTTGTATCACATAGAGGGTGAGACCTTGGTGTGTTACCAAGATACCACTGGTGGACTCTTTAATAATTTGTATTAGAACAAGGACCACATCACAAGTTCAAGTCATGGAGAGGATGACATCTTAGTTGAATTAAAATGCCTTGGTACTATGTATGAGCATGTTGTTAAGTCATTGAATATTGATAGATGAGCAAAGCCGCCAAAAAGAGAAATGGCTACCACCAGGTCGGTGTCAATAGAGAGGATTGCTGTGAAAGTCAGATTCGGAAGTATGGTGGAATGCTATGATCCTGACGATTAAAAGTTTAATCAAATTAGTATCTAACAGTTATATGGCTTTTAGATCTTTAACACTACATGTACCAGAAGAGGATTTGGATCAAACACTAAGGTTATGTTTGAATAAATGAAGTTGAATGTGGGTTTGGATTTAGAATATCTAGATTCCAGATCTCTTGCTTTTACAATTTCTGTTTGGACGGATTGTACAAATGAATGATATTTATTACAACCTATTTGTTAGAATGATTTGAGATTCTTTCTCAACAAACAGAATTTGAAATCCAAGATTTTGAGTGATTAAACTCTTGTTTAGTCTTTTGTGTATATATATATAGAGAGAGAGAGAGAGAGAGAGAGAGAGAGAGAGAGAGAGAGAGATGAAATCCAAATCTAGTTATCCAAACAGCTCCCTTCAAGATCAACCCAATGACTTGATGATAGCTATATCATGTAAATGGATTTCATTTTCTTTTTGGTTTTATAACAAATCTTATGAATTATCTCGTAGATTATGCGGAGATGACTACTGCTACAGCTTTCTAATTTGGGGCTTTGGATATCAGACCTGCATGCTTTCATGTGCTCGTTTCGAGCCTTTTTAACTTTACAATAGAAGTGAGTCGAGGAGAGATTACCAGCCGGCTCTAGCTTGCGTCATTCAAAATGTTCAACTCACAAGCCAAGCTTAATTTTGAACATTGACAAAAGATACATGTGCATGCAGTTTCTCCAATCAGATATATATCATATGCCGACTACTGGCCTCATGTCGTCGAAGTTCAAGAATATGGTACTACACATGCTGGTGGTGCGGTTTGACTAATTTGTGACCTTTGCACGCACAGATTCTGCAGGGCTAAATCTCAACTGCTAAAATGGCAAACTTTTCTGGAAATGCAAACTGTTTCTAATGTGACTCCCGGATTGTGTATTAACTTCGTTTAGTTATTATATTTTATAATTGCACATATTTTGCACAAAATATGTATGGGAAATGCTTACCATTTTATATTTTGTATGAGAAAATATAATTATAAGTGCACATATTTTGTATGGGAAATGCTTGGGAGCCCGCTGGTAGCTTCCGCTAGATTTTTTTTTACTTAATAATTAAGTAAGTATGTTTTAATAATGTTGTGATTTTTAAAAAAATATATATTTAAAAGTATTAAAAATACATGTAAAAAAAGCAAAAAAAAAAAAAAAAAAAGCACCTTACCAGTGGTGGCTGTAGTACCATCCATTTTGTATAATTAGCATTTTGAAAATGGTCAAAAAATTTGTAAAATATTAAAGTGTGCAAATTTCAAATATTTTTTTTTTTAAAAATAGATAAATATGAGATTGAAGACTTTTGCTAAACTTGTCTCACCTACGTGATGCTGATTGTATTGAGAATATACAGCAATAAATATTACAAGGAAAGAACTATAGAATGATCCAGAGTATTTATAGGAGGATTTGTGGGGATTACAAATATTCAAAATACAAGTTTCTATACATAGTGTGTGACACCCCCAAATTTCTTTTAGGATCGAACGGAAATTTGAAGCGTCAAGACATGCAACACAAGGTTACCTGCCCCCGTTCATGATATATAAGATGCAGTGTTCCTAACATGCATCTAACAATATGTAATATTCACAGCGGATAATTTTTTTTTTCTTTAGCAATACTATGCACCAAATTGAAAATATCTCAAATGCTTAAAACATACTTCATACATAAAAACCTATTGAACAACTAAAATCACAACACTAGTCCAAAATAGTTATGATCCAAAAGTACTGGAGATGCAACTTCATCGTACAAGTAGTAATTTAACTACTATATTAACATTAACGACGCACCGTCGTTCAATCGACTGTGTCTAGTTGGTCAGCTCCTAATCCTCCTTCAGGTCCTGTAACAAGATCTACCATTCGGGGGGAATGTTAGTTGGGACTACCACAGTGAGATTTGATTACAAATCTCAGCAAGTTAATAAAAAACTTCCACACATGCTAATGATGCATGGATAACAGTAAAAGCATAAATGCATAATCAAATTTATAAATAATTAAAGCATAACTTAGCGTACAACATAGCATAATTGACATAACTTAAATTGAAACATGAGCTGAATTTGATTTGAAATGAACTTGATCTGAAACTTGACTTAGTATGAACTTACTCTGAAACTTGAATTAACATGAAAAATACATACTCCACAGTTGTTGTGACCCCATGTATTTTACGTGTAAATACATACTCCACAGTTGTTGTGGCCCCATGTATTCTACACATCACAATGCAGTTAAATACATACTCCACAGTTGTTGTGGCCTCATGTATTCTACACAAACTGAATGTACTCAAGATGAAACGTGACTGGAAAACGAAAGGACTGGAGCCCTGACGTAACATAACGTGATTTGAACATAACTTGAAATACATGATCAACTTGAGATAGAAACATTTCGTAACATGGCATAACATATAATAGACAACATATTTAACATGACATACTTGTAATGTACAGTAATACATGAGAGAATATATTATGTAACAAATAAAAATTGATGACAGAATAAATTCTGTATAATAGACAATTACGTGATAACTTGGCATGGCATGACATATATGATAACATACATACATACACTGTAGTTCCTTTACTTAGCACATATACACAGTAGACTGCTAGTAAGTTAAAAGTTAATTTACCTCGATCCGTTTCTTATAAAACTTCAAGTGCGATCACGAGGAACTGTAATTAGTGATTCTAAAAGTTAGAACTAAATCATTAATAATTTGAAATATGGAAAATACTAACTTAAAGATTAAAATTTTCATTTTACTCTCTACATGTGGAAAAATGACCGTTTTACCCATAACTTAAGGATTTTGCATACTAATTCCAAAAGTTTCCAAAATTTACATTCCTCATGTAAATTTTGTCCTAAACTTAAATATCAACTCAGCAAAATTTAAAACAAAACACAACTATGGAAAACACACTATGGCCGAAACATCCATAGGCAATTTCCCTTGATTTTTGTTGCGATTCCTTCCAACTTCAAAACTCATGCTTAAACCAAAATTTTGCAACAAACATCTTCCAATTCTAAGTTCAAAACCATACTTAAAACATCCATTTAGAAAAAGCTAATAATTAACACCAAACTTTTTTGTAAAAAGATCCAAGCACTTGAATCACAAGTTTTGACTTTAAATCAAAACATCTCCAAGAATTTCAAAAATCAAATCTTACTTCTAACATATTCATAATATCATCCTAACATCAACCATGATTTAAATCATCAAACTAAAGTCACCAAAATCACAAAATAACATTTGGAGTTTTTGGTTTTACACTTAGTCCAAAAACAGAAACTTTTTCCTTAACTAGTTTTGATAAATCTCTTGATCTATGACTTATAAATATATGATCTTCAAACCAAACCATCACATGGTTTAAAAAGATATCCTAAAACATGTATAAGCTTCTAATTCAAGATCACATGGTTAGAAATTAATCAAAACATAAATTTAGCCAAGAATATCCACACTTTGACTTATTTGAATATCTCTTTGCATAAAATTTCATATCTTTGAAACTAACATCAAATATCTTCAAAATAATAATATAACATGTATATAAGATACTTAGGATCCTCCAATAAAATTATTAAAGTCATTAGAATAGGTTTAGACCACCAAAGAGTTAAACTTTCTCAAAACAGAAACTGTTTTTCTTCTTCCAGTTTCTAAGTTTCTAAATCTAAGAAAATCTTTCATCAAAACCTTTAATCATGCAAAAATCCTCAACCAATAGTCACATATACATGTTAACAATACTCCATAAAAATTTTGGACCAATATCTATCCATTAGCTTGGTCAAAAACTCCAAACTATAACATATTCTCCAGTTTATCTCCCAGAATGACCTTTCTATAGTTTACACAATATTTGACTGACCAAATGATCTTCAAATGGGGCAAATAAGATATCCATGTAAACTAGACTAAAAAAGGAACAACTTATATGAAGGAGATTTTATGATAAAATACTTACAACAGCTTCAAAATGGGCGTGCAAAAGAACTCCTAAAAGCTGTCCGAGAGAGAGTGTTTGATAATCTTTTATTGGAAGGTGTAATTGAAGATAAGTTCATGGGTGCTGGCTGGACATACTTATGGACGAGATAAGGGAGGAGATAAGGCTGGAGTTAAGAGTTGAGTGTGGTTTTCTCCTACCCAAAATATCTATAAAAGATTATCTCATAATATTCTATCCAATAATATCTACAAAAAATCAACTTAAGATATTTTTATCTAATAATATCTATAAAAATCAACTCAAAATATTTTTACTCAATAATATTCACGAAAATTATCTCAAGATATTTCTTTTTATCCAATAATATCTACAGTTTTGAACAGACGTTTTGTCCGAAAATATGAAAAAATGTTATTGCGCCATAAGACTTTAAATAACCCTCCGAGTCTAATGGTACAAATCATAATACATTTTGACACTTATAACTATCTCCAATAATCAAAAATACACTTCTAATACCATAGTAAATAATAACACTAACTATGTAGTTAGACAAAAATCTATATGATTAATGGATTCGTGAAAACTTATGGGGTTTTCACGAGGTTCCTAAAGTTAATAGAAATTTCACAATTGAATTTCTAGCGGGCTGTTACATAGTGGATAGACATACTCCTAGAGTTATGGTATGTGAGTTAGGGCTATCACTCATCCTCAAACGAGGTTGGGGCTATAGGCCAAGTATGTTGGGTAGATGATGGAACGACAACTTTGCATGAAGCTTTGTGAATATGTCTGTAAGTTCATACTGAGAAGGAATGAATTTTGTTCAAAGAGATCCTAATGCCACCTTTTCACATACATAATGGAAGTCCAATTCTATATACTTGGTGTGGCCATGAAATACTGGATTTATAGTCATGTGTAGGGCATTAATATTATCATAATGCAAAACAAGGGGTGAGGTAGGTGAATGCCAAGGTCACAAAGCAAGGAGAGTCAAGTAAGCTCTATTGCAGTGGTGGCTATAGATCGATATTCAGCCTCAATGCTTGAGCGAGCTACGGTTGGCTGCTTTTTGGCACTCCAGGATATGTAGTTGCTACTAAGAAATGTGCATAAGCCGGTGGTGGACTAACTAGTGGTAGGGCAGCCAGCCTAGTCAGCATTAGAGAAGGTATATAGGTCCAAAGTGCTGGAGGAGAGAATGCGAAGACCATAGTTAGCAGTACAATGCACGTAGTGTAAGATACGCTTGACAATCTTGAAATTTTGAACCATCGGTGCATGCATGAATTGACATGCATAATTGACACAATAAGAAAGATTTGGATGTGTGAATGTTAGGTACAGAAGACTACCAACCAAGCTTCGATAGTGAGTAGGATCACTGTATGGTTCACCTGAGGATGGTTTAGTGCGTCCTTTGAAAGGCATTGGTGTGGCGATGGGTTTGCATGAACCCATGGAGGCACACTTGAGAAGGTTTGAGGCATAACGAGTTTGGGAGAGCACCGTGCCAGTGGCAGAACGCTAAACCTCAAAGTCTAGAAAATGATGGAGAAGTCCTAGGTCTTTAATGCAAAATTCTATGCTAAGTTGAGAGATGAGCCAATCAAGCTTGGCTGGATTTTTGCCAGTGAGGACCATGTCATCAACATACAAGAGCAGGAACAAGAGACCATCAGGTGAGTTGTAGATGAACATGCTGGGATTAGTGACACTGCAGTAGAAGCCAAGTTGAAAGAGAAATTGACTAAGATGATCCAACCAAGCTCGAGGAGCTTGTTTGAGGCTGTATAATGCTCGAGAGAGTTTGCAAACAAGGTTCGGATGATTTGGGTCAGTGTATCCCAGAGGTTGTTGCATATATACTGCGGTAGAGAGGTAGTCATGGAGGAATGCATTTTTCACATCATATTGCTGAATTTCTCAGCCTTTAACAACAGCCACAATGAGCACAAGTTGAATACTTACCGGTTTGATGACCAGAGAGAATGTATCCGAGAAGTTGAGACCAACTACTTGATTGAATCCTTTGGCAACTAACCACACTTTGAGGTGATCCAAATATTCATCTAGCTTGAGTTTTGCTTGATAAACCCATTTTTCCAGCTCTATTCATAGAGGGTTGTGGAGGTACAAGCTACCAAGTGGAGTTGGCAGCAAGGGCTGCAATTTCTTCTTCCATGGCAGCTGCTCATCCAGGATGGCGTTTGGCCATAATGACTGAGTAAGGAAGAGAGGGTATGTCTGACGAGAGTAAAGCCACATGCAGTGATTGGTATTTTGGGTTTGGTTTATGGATTCCAACTATAGAACGTGTGATCATTTGATGTTTTTCCATGGTTAGAGGCTTTGAGATAGTTTCATTGGAGAGTGGGCCAGTTATAGGGATTGTAGACTTTGGTGCAGTAGTAACTAAATCGGTTGACTAATCAAAGAAGGCGTCAATTCATGTGTAAAGGATGGCATAGCAGAAGTAGATGGCTGATGAAAGATTGGTGGTACATAAGCTGATGCACATGGAGTGTGGCACAATGTTTATGAAGAACCTTGTTCCCAATCAGAGAAGGTGCTAAGCTCACCTTCAGTTTTGTCACTGCCACAGAGTTTAGAATGAGAGTTATATGATAAGACAAATTTGTAGAAAACGACGTGGCAAGAAATATACATGTGCCCAGTGGGGGGGGATAAAAGCACTTGTAGCCCTTGTGCTTGATGCCATAGCCCAAAAAGATATAAGGTAAAGTTTTTAAATCTAGCTTATTATTCATGTAATCACCAAGAAAGGGAAAACAACATGAACGCAAAACTCTTAGACAAGAATAGTCTGATCCCAAATAATATGAAGTATGGGGAATCCATCTGAAGTGTTTTGATGGGAAGATGATTTATCAAAAATACTACTGTGAAGAAGCTCTCAACCTAGAATCGGCGAGGAATACGAGCATGAAACATCATGGTGAGACCCAACTCGGTGATGTTTCTGTTCTTTCTTTCGGCTTTGTCATTCTGTTCAGGTGTCTTTGGCCATGTAGATTGGTGACAAATATCTTTGGCTGTAAGATGTTTGAAAATTTTTTGATTGTTGAACTCAACACCCTCATCGGTTTGAAGTACACAACTTTTGGAGTTAAATTGGCACTCAACATAATTGCAAAACTTAGTGAAGCTAGCAGATAAGTCTGACTTGTGGTGCATGAGAAAAAACTAAGTGAAGCCTATGTAGTGTCAACAAATATAGCATAGAAGTGAAATTTTTTTATGAGAAAGAACAGGAGCTGGACCCCATAAATCGTAATGAATCTTTAGGAAAGGCAATGTCACTTTATTTTCAATACTAAGAAGAGAGGTTTACAATATTTTTTTTCATTTGACAGCTTGTACAAATGAGGCTGCTGTCATTATTTTTGTGACTCAACATAGACATAAGTTTACGGGAATGTGCATTATTCAGGACTTGAGGGTGGGGATTTCCAAGTCGAAGATGCCAACAATCAGAGGTTGCATGTCTAAACCTGTCTAAGAAGCAAGCACTAGGTGGATGATCAAGCACTTCAAGGCGGCCACTCCTATGCCCCGTCGCCATTACCTGTTGTGTTGCCTTATCCTTTATCACAAAACTATCACCATTAAATTCTACAGTAAGTGGGTAATCAGTTGTATCGAAAGCTTACAACTAAGGTAGGGAACCAACATCATCTTTGTCAACATATTGAGGAGGGGGCTTGGTTTCACTAGAGATGGAGATCATAACTCTCAAGAATATTCGGCATTTGGGTTTTCCAAAAAAAAATTGTTGAGGTGAGGTGAGAAGAGATAAAATTGGCTACGATTTGGGAGACAAGATATGGGTAGTCCTCCTGTAGAGTGAAAGCAAGAGGAGTGGAGATAGTAGACATTGGAGATAGTGGACATATTTGAGGTATTTTGTAGAGAGTTCTTGCAACTTAATACTCTCTCTTTGATACCATGATGACTTTTGCTAAACTTGTCTCACCTACATGAGATGTTGATTGTATTGAGAATATGTAACAACAAATATTACAAGGAACTATAAAAGGATTGATTCAGAGGATTTATAGGGGGATTTGTAGGGATTACAAATATTCGAAAAACAAGTTTCTATACATAGTGTATAGACAAACTCCTAGAGTTATGATGTGTGAGCTATAGGGCTATCAGAGATCATGTGAAAAAATTGAATCTTTTAGACTCCGTTTGGTTATACAGATGAAATGAGATATTTTAAATAGTAATGAATAAAATATTTTTATAATATAATTTTTTAATATTAATTTTGTATTGAGATTTGAAAAAATTATATTGTTTATTATATTATATATAGAAATTTAAAAAAATTATAATAATAAATTGAGATGAAATTATTAATTTTGATTAACCATTATATATATTTTTTTAAAAGAGTTCACGATGGTTATATCATATTTAAAATTATTTTAAGAAAAACTCCAAAGAGTGAGAGCGCCAAAGCACACATACTATGTAATCTAAAAAGATTTTGTTATTTATTATTCTATATATTATTTTTATTTTGTATTGTTTTAAATTAATTAAAATTTTTTATTAATTATTTATATATTATAAATTTAATAAAAAAGTTAAAAATTATATATAATATGTGGTGTACGAAAATATGAGAATTTTTCAATCTAAAATCTCTGTAATTTTTAATTCTAATGCAACTATTTGAAAGTCGAAAAGCACTAAGATTTTAGACTATCGATGTAGAGAATAACCTCATTTATTATCAAAATTCTTCTGTCAGAAATGGACAGTTGGATCCTTTGCACCCGGTCCCAAGACAGACCCTCAAATCAACACCTAAACAGTATGGATGTCACAGTGTCATTCAAAGTTTAATTACACTGAAAATGACAACAATCGTAGAAGATCAGAACCTGAGGGAGTGAGACTTCTGGGAGCCTTGGGCAGCGGGGATCCCATTCAAAGTAGGACATGGTTTTAGGCGGCCACGTGTTTAAGATGGTCAAACTTTCAGACCATATAGGTCTTGGTTCTGAACCTGGCTACTGACATTTCTGACAGGTCAAATCAGGAGGTGCATGAGCTGCACAACTCTGACGGGCCAACCACAATAGGAGATGGGATATATGGGTCGTTAAACCAATGGATGCATGGATGGTGATGGTGATGGTGACGGTGGAACCGTTACATGCATGTGTTTGTTCTTCGATAATTTCTTATAATTTGTATAATTTTTTTTTAATTTTTTAAAATTTAATAAGATATATTAATTTAAATAATTAGGTTAATATTTAAAAATTATTTTACTAAAATTCAGATATTTTACATCTATATCTTATTACTAATATTGACCGAAGGAAGCTCAATCAAAGGAGCAGAGATCACGGCAGCCGAGAAATCCGGCAGAGGCATGTCAGTGAGGGAGGGAGAGAGGAATCTTTGATGCAGAGAGAGAGAGATGGATGGGAGGTGTGCGTGTGTGTTGGCCACTCAAGCCACATAAACAGCAGGCAAATCCAATAATTGCTCCCTCCCCACGCTGCCCAACATCCATCATGCTGTCTCTTTTTCTACTCCGATCCAAATTCAACCCTCCAGTTCACACTCTCTCTCTCTTCAGCTCCCCAACTCAAAGCTACATATCTGTGTTTGGTAGGCACTTCCTACACAGTACACTGTCCATGCTCAAGCTGCAGTTTTAGTGTACATATTTTATAGAAAAATAATTTAATCACAAATAAATTATATAAAAATAATTTTATAAATTAATATAATTTATTAAATTATTTTTATTATAAAATAAATTTAATTAATTAAATAAAATTACGTCAATTTATAAAATTATTTTTATGTAATTTTTTTATAAATATAACAATATTTTATTTAATATATTTTCGAGTAATCTCATATGATATATAATTAGTAATAAAAAAGAGTAATGTTATTCATCTTTTTATCATCCTCTCAATATCTTATAATATAAAATTAAATAATTAAAAATTATTTATTATATTTTATTAATAAATCTATCATATAATGCAATATAATTAAATGATAAATGATGAAAAAATGGATAATCTTGTCAAACACAGCCTTAGAGGATGTAATCTCACACATTCTAATTTCCTTTTAAATAAACATCATTTGTATGGATTACAATTATCTAATCTTTTCCAGCACCAGCAGTATGCATATATAACATGATTACACAAACCTCAGAAGTTATGATGAAAATAGAGTCAAATTATGTCAAATGTTCTTGTCTCTTCTAGGATCCGTGTAATTATGTCATCCAAGGACTTAAAAAAAATAGTCTAATCATATTTGAACCACTTTAAAAAAAATTAATTAATATTATAATTAAGGTCTCCTCTAAAGTCATCCTAAATCTACCACATTTTTGTATCGAAGCGGAAGTATTATATATGTTAACGTTACATATAATCTTATAATATTAGAATACGTAAATCTCGTGTGTTTTTTTTTTTTAAAAAGAGATATAATTTAAAAATAAAATTTATGTAAATTTTATATTTAATTATTATTTTTTAAATATGAGATTTAGTATTCTAAAATTAAAAATATCATTTCTAATTTTATATACCAACGAAAAGACATGCATGACAGTATGAGTACTGTTTAACCCAGAAGCTCGCCATTTGAGTTTGAAACCTTGAACTCTGACTAACAATGTGTGAAAATTGAAAAGTCCGTATTTCCCACCATGGCAAGAAGCTACGTCAGGGATTCAACAGAATTGAAAATTGAGGGCAATCGAGGATGGGACGATCGACCGAGAGGATAGGTTCACAGGGTGAAGGCAGAAAAAGGCATATACAGGCGTACGAAGGAATGGAAAAAATAAAAAGTTTGGCCCAAAGAAGAAGAAGAAGAAGGCTCCTCCTTAACTAATGGTGGGTTGTAAACGTTTTGCGTATTGACGAGTGGATTGTGAAAAGAGTAATACTATATGTTATATTTTATAATAAGATGTGACTCATTTGTTATTATTATAATATAAAGAATTATTTAATAAAAACTCATATAATAATAATAAATGTAATATATTTTATATAATAAAATAAAAATGAGATAATAGTATAATGTAGAGAATTTTACTTACACCAGTCATTCTCACTACATTGTCACATTGAGTTTTTCATGGATGGATAGATGTTGGGTATGCAACCCTTGTACAAAACTAAAGAGTTGAATACTACTCAAATCTCCCTTATTCTCTCCTCTTGTGATTGCAAAAGGGATTGCACAATCCATCCATGTCTTGCAATCAAGAATTGAGCTATAAATACCAAAACACTCCTTTGCATGACCACACGGAAGATCCACCTCCCGTCGACCTCCATTGAGCCGCAACGCCCGTATTAAGTATATTTTTTTCAATCTCTTTTAGTATGTTTTTATTTTTAAACAATTGTACACGTGTTATCAACTTAAAAGTAGCTGTCATGACTTGGTGCCCCAACCGTTGAAGACTTCCATTCAACAAGTAATGAACCTAGAACAAAATGTGAAAACATACATAATTACACAGACAGCACTGTACAAAAGATGAAAATCTAACAACTCAACTCATAACCCCACTATCCATTTTAGATAATGATACACTTACCACTCTTTTATTACTATTTTACCATTTATAATATATTTATTTTTTTATCATTTTCTTTTAAGTATTTTTTTAACATCTTTAATCATTAAAAAAAATTTTAAAAATATATAATTTTAATGATAGTCATTTACTTAATCATTAAATAAAAAAAATTTTATAAAAAATTAAAAAATTAAAAAAAATAATAAAATAATAATAAAATAATAGTAAAGATAACATTATTCATCCATTTTTCCCAATCTCTTGCTCTCTCAGCTCCGGAACTCAAATCGATCCCGTCTTCACGTTTCAAGTCTTCGCTCGCAACTCTCTCTCTCTCTCTCTCTCTCAGTGGCTATAATACTATAAATCCCCACTCACTACTCCCAAGACATCTCCTCCCCCACTCTTTTCTTGTTCTGTCTCCATCTTGAATCTTCCATCTCCACCCACTTCTGTCTCCTTCTTCCCCAAGAAATCCTAACACTAAAGGCCCAGAAATGCCATCCGACACAGCCGAGCACAAACCCGTAAGGGTCCAGCAGAGCTTCCCTCACCCTCCACCGCCGCAGACCCAACCGCTACCTTGCCCTCGCTGCGGTTCCACCTCCACCAAGTTCTGCTACTACAATAACTACAACCTCTCCCAGCCCCGCCACTTCTGCAAGTCCTGCCGCCGCTACTGGACCCAGGGCGGCACCCTTCGCAACGTACCCGTCGGTGGTGGCACCCGCAAGAGCATCACCAAGCGCTCTCGCTCTACCACCAGTACTTCTTCTTCCTCCTCTTCGTCTTCGTCCACCGTGACCAGCGAGGCCGTGCCCGCGAACCCCATTTCGGGTTTGCCCGAGATGGTCTCGCATGATGTCAGCCTGAATGATAACGTCGCGGTAGGTGGTGGGTACGTTGGGAGCTTCAATTTCTTGCTGAACTCTCAGGGTCCGGGTTTCATGGGGCCGGGTGGCTATGGTTTGGGGTCCATGCCCGGGTTCGATGAGATGGGGTTCGGGCTGGCCGGAGGAGGGTCTTGGGCATTTCCCGAAGTCGGTGACTTTGGCGGTGGGAGTGGCAATGGAGCATCGGTGGCTTCTGCAGTGTACAACACGTGGCAGATGACCGGTATGGATGCAGGCGGATTGAATGACGGCGGGGATTCATTCGCTTCTCCGGACCTTGCCATTTCAACCCCCGGCCAATTTCTAGAGAAATAGTGAATTTACCATTACCAGGAAATGCTTTTTTCGTTATTATCTGTTGGTTTTTGGCTTTGGATTTTGGTGGGTTTAATTTCTTTTCGAAATACTGGGAAATTGGTATCATTCTTCCTTCCAAAATTGGGTCAAAGTTGGCTTCTTTTGTGGGTCAGTGTTTGGTGGGGTATAGAGTCGTAGACTGGTATAGGTTTCATAGCAAACGAGTAGGTTGAAAGCTTTAGCCTTTACCTGATGAATGGATTGTGTGGTTCCTGATCTGGGTCCTCCATCATTAGGTAGGCTTTCTTTTTGTTTTTTCATGCTTCTGTACTGTAAATCTTTTGGTTTTTCTTGGACAAATGGATGGAAGAAAAAAAGGACAAGAACATCCATTTCAGGAGTTTTATACCACATGAGTTATCTACTTTGATAAAGGCAACTAATTCTTTGGATGCCTCAAATTCTTGTTCTAATTCTTGTCACTATTTTGTTTTTTTCTTGTTGGCAAAATTGCATCGTATTGAACAATGAAAAGCTCGAGTTTCCAACATCATTAATCTCGTAATTCAATTCAAAACCATATGGAACAATGGGATCGATCAGTGTGCAGAACCATCTGCAAAATGTACGTTTTGTAGCAAATTCCACAAATTTTGACACTGTTCTTCCCAAGATGCATTATTTCTTCCTTTCAATGGTTGAAAAAGCAAACCAAACATGAATCCTGGCTGTCTAGCTACCACCAGATATTCACAGAAGCGAGCTGAACTGCTGAACTGCATGCTACCCGGTACTGATTAATACAAGGAAAAAGCAATCAATTGGAGTATATCTATGATTTCTTTTTCTTTGGGATCACATAGTTACACCAAATGGCACCAAAATATGTTGGGAATAATGGAGGGAAGTTTCTATAAAAAGGGTGAAGTGTGGTCAAGTCTGCTTTGAAACACTGTTGGTTTGTCATCTTGAGAATGGTGATAGTGGCTGACAAACCACCGACCGTAGGACAACATGATGATCCCTGCTGTTCTTCTAATTATGTAATTACTATGCACGCATGTTACTTGGTGCCAACTTAAGCAGCTTCCTGATTTTATTTCCCCAAAGAATGAAGTATGAGGGTGGCATAGATATGCTACAAATTAAAGAGAATTTACAGATTGGTATAGTTTAGAGAAATTTTATAAGGTACTGTATGTGTAGACCTTTCTTTTTATTAAATGAAAAAAAATATTACTTTAAGAGAGATAATTTTATAATTTTAAAAAATTTTAAAAATAAAATTACCTAAACTGTATTGTAATTTCTATTTAAAAACTATAGGTAGCATTGTTTATAAGTTTAATTTTGAAATATTGGATTTATTTTATAATAAATTAAATATTTATAAGGTACTGTATGTGTAGACCTTTCTTTTTATTAAATGAAAAAAAATATTACTTTAAGAGAGATAATTTTATAATTTTAAAAAATTTTAAAAATAAAATTACCTAAACTGTATTGTAATTTCTATTTAAAAACTATAGGTAGCATTGTTTATAAGTTTAATTTTGAAATATTGGATTTATTTTATAATAAATTAAATATTTATAAGGTACTGTATGTGTAGACCTTTCTTTTTATTAAATGAGAAAAAATATTACTTTAAGAGAGATAATTTTATAATTTTAAAAAATTTTAAAAATAAAATTACCTAAACTGTATTGTAATTTCTATTTAAAAACTATAGGTAGCATTGTTTATAAGTTTAATTTTGAAATATTGGATTTATTTTATAATAAATTAAATATTTATAAGGTACTGTATGTGTAGACCTTTCTTTTTATTAAATGAGAAAAAAATATTACTTTAAGAGAGATAATTTTATAATTTTAAAAAATTTTAAAAATAAAATTACCTAAACTGTATTGTAATTTCCATTTAAAAACTATACGTAGCATTGTTTATAAGTTTAATTTTGAAATATTGGATTTATTTTATAATAAATTAAATATTTTTCTTTTAAAAATTAGAAGTATTGAAGTGTTGGCTTTTTTATCTTTTTAGAAAAATATTTATATTTGAATGTTGAGAATACTTCAACACTTATCAACATATTCTATTATTATTAATTATTTTATTATTACTTTTTCATATTTTTTACTATTATTTATTATTTTTTATTATTATTTTTTATTACTATTCATAATATATATCGACACTTATCAACACACAATACCAACCAAAATGAGTGACTTTATTTAATTTTGCAGCAGAATTCTATCTGTAATTAATGTTATCTGTAATTAATGTTATGTATGAGCAGCAGTCCATGCTGTGGGATGTGCACATTGATGTCCCCCACCAAACCCACACTTTAAAAAACATCCAAAAGAGATTCTTTGAGGAATTTTTTATAGGTTGATTTTTAGAAGGTCAGCCTCCATGAACAACATTAGTTGCTTCTATTACTGAAAGGCCAATCTAAGTTGTTCAGTTAGAATTTGAAAAGTATTTTATTTTATTTCATTTTATCTTTTTATATTATAATTTTTTTAAATTTTGATATAAAATATAAAAAAATAATTTAATATTTTTAAATTTCAAAACAATAATAAATTTTAAAAAATAATATTTTATTCAATTTTATATAAAATCATCACATCTTATCTCTGAATCTAAATCAGCCTGTTAGTATCCTAAATTATACATGTTTTGATGCTCTAAATTAATGAAAATATTGAGGACAATTGAATAAATTAATACAAGGCAAGAGAAATAAAGTACACAATATATTCATTTATTTTAAATGAAAATAAAAATTGCTTTGAATTGTTAATTTATTTCTTTAATATTTTAAATAAATTATGTTTAATTCTTTATTTTAATCTTACTCTCTTTGAACCAAAATCTTAGTCCCCCACTATATCTGGAGATTGTCAACAATGCAATATTTAATAGCACCCATTTACCTTATTTTATTTTAAAAAAGAAGATAAATAAAAAAAATATCTTGCTGATATTTTGATATGTTAGAGAATATTTATTATTTTATTTATTACATAATTGTACTTGATGTACTGTGTATTTTCTACTTTAAAAAAAAGAGTCTTCAATGGAGTGCTATGGGTCCCATTTATAAATAATTTTCCTTCAACAAATATGGAGGACCCCTCACCACCAAACACTCATCGATGCTGATGCATTCACTGAAGCCACCAAAAGCGCATGCAGCTAAATGCTAATTCCTGCCTTTTTCACCAAGCCATCCATATTCCATCATCACAACAAATTCCATCTATTCTGTTCTTCACATGCATCCTAGATACTTTTTTTAAAAATAAAATTAAAAAATAAAAACTATTTTATTGATAAATACTCTACTTTTTTTCAAAATAAATACAGAAGATTTGTATGAACTCAATTTTTTTTAAAAGAATATGCAAGTCTCGATACTCTTCTTAGAAAAAAGTGAAGTAAATTATTAAATAATAATTTTTTATATGTTACAAATTTATCCAATTTTTTAAATATGAATGCGCGTGAATTGCATTGCATATCTCAAGATTGTAAATATTATTTCTTATGTAATAAAAATTCATCTAATCAATATTTTATTTGTTGAGCGATAGAAGAATTTAGTTAAATTATATACTTTTCATAGAGCATTTAATATTAATCAAGAAACTCACATGAGCAACCCTCAAGTTGTCTGAATTTAAATTGTATAATCCACATATCTTTAAATTTGGACAATAACACGAAGCTTTAATAGCTATAAGACTTAATTTATATATAAGATTCAATAAAAATAAATTTATGAACTAATATAATTTTATATATTACATTATATTTAATTTATAATTAAATTAATTTTACAATCTAATAAATCATTTCTCTTTATATATTATTTTTTTCCTATTCTAGCTATATATATATATATATATTTTACCAACCAAATCCTATTCTACATCTTAGAATGCTGACAAAAAGACTTTTGAGACACCTATAACGACCAATCGTGGGTGACATTTGAGGTTTGTTAACTTAGCACTTTTTCTAACATGCTGATATCTTAGGTCCAACCTTTTTCTAACACGCTCTCTTAGCTGTTGAACCTGTGTCCGGAAAGGAGCCTTTTGGACGCCTGACACTGAACACAGCAGATAGGTTAAGACAAACAATGCTGGTGAAGATAAACGATATTTATAATATATGTTTATAATATCTTTTTTTTTTTTTAACAAAAAATAAACAATACTTACATAATTTACGATAATTATTTTAACATGAAACATCAAAACAAATTTATTAAAAGAATTATTATATTTTTAAATCAGTGTATAGAATATACCTTTCAAGTAATTTAAAATAGTAATATTTAAATTATAAGATTTAAATTTTAAAATTTCTTTCTTAAATTAAATTACATCGTACCGAGTACCAACAGTTTAAGGTTTACATCCCCACTGCTTTATAAATGCAATTTTTCTATGGTTGTTGAAGGACAGTGACAACGAATTGTGACTAGTTTGTCCACTTTGTTGTTTAATCCAAAGTGCTTACCAATAGGAAACCTATCTTTAGACGACAAAAATTACGCATTCCAATCCCACCTATGGACTTGAGTGGAGTTCGATGTGAAATAACATAAGCTCTTTTATTTTTATTTTTATTTTTATTTATTTTTATTACATTTCAAAATTTAAAAACCGGGCTGGTTTGGGTGGTGAAATACGTTTATTATTATTTATTATTTTATTATTAATTTTTTTACTATTTTGTACTAATATTCAATATTTCTTTTATTACTATTCACAAAATATATGAGATCATCTCACTATCTAAATGCAACCTTAATGATGCACATATCTTAATAGCAAATCCAACATACTGTGATCCATTTCATTATCTCGACACCAGATACAATCCCATGAAGACTAATATTACAACATAGAAATTGGAGGCTTCAAAATGAATTCAAACATGACAGCAGTTTAATCCTATGAAGTACTAGGAAAGATGTTCTTTCATGACACTTGTTGTATGCCAAATAACATATAAAATATAATTCCAACATCAGTTCTGCAGAGCTCACCCATCCTTTGTTCACTTTCTTTGTGTACATTTTCAACTGGGTTTGAAGAATTTCAACTTAAGTCCACTGTTCACAATGCTCCAGATACCTCCAATGGAAAAGGCCAAGCTGAAAGCAATTCCTAGCCAACCTAGGATCCAATTGAAGTACCAGTTGAAGCTGTATTTTGTAGGCTTTTTTATGAGAACCCACATGAAGCATGGATAAGCAAATGTGACTGGAAGTGTGAGTCCTCCTAACAGACCAGCAAGACTGGAGAGAAAAGGGAGTGCCACCCCTATGAAGAAGTTTACAAATCCGTAAAACACCCGAAAACCGGATCTGACCCAGATCGAGCAGGGGCGGTTGGTTCGGCTGGTGTAGCTGGCTTCAAAACTGTCAAAAACAGGCATGGAGTATATCTGGAAACTGCTCAAACAGTTGAACACGACTAGCAGAAATGCAATCGCAAGAAGTCCTCTTGGAATGTCATGACTATGAAAGGCATACAAGGCATTAAGAATCCCTCCTGAAGGCATCTGTAACAAGAAAAAGAATATTAATCCAACTATCCAAGCAACATGTCTTCTGCATGATGTAATGACATCTTTATGAAAATGTTGTAAGAGAGATCAAATGAGGTTCTTGCATAAATTAATATCAATATAAGTACACACAGGAAGGAAATCCAACTTGGAAAAAGTCATTGATCTATGTTATGATGATTTATCATTTTCATCACTGGTCACAAGAAGGACCCAATCCTTATAAGTTATAACTAACCATATGAGAGCATTCAAATACAAGTGAACTCACCTTCCAAAATCAGGTTCTTCTCTGGTTTAAATGCAAGAAAGAATAAGAGCATCTATCTTGAATTTACAGAATTGGCTAAAAGCTATTTCCTCCAGCATGTATTGTTTCGTTAAAGTCCTCACCCATGCTATACTACCATTTATCCTGATTCCTGAATGCTTAAACTTGACGGGAAAAATGTTAAATTTAATCATTTTAACACCCCCTTTCAAATGTAAGCACAGACACTTCTCCCTTAATTAGTAGGGATCAACATGCAAAATGTTTACCCTTAATTAGTAGGGGATCAACATGCAAAATGTTTACTTTACATTAAAGGTAAAGTATTAAGAAAAGATTCGAATTGAAACCACCAACTTTTTTTTTTTTGAGAAGTAAAAAAAAAAAAAGTTGGTTTATACCATGAAAAACCATCACTTCTCCTGAAGTCCCAAATTTAATGCAGTATTTTGACCATTATTTTAAACAGTCTATGAAATTATTCCCTGCAAAATCCGGTGACACACTAGAATCTTCTTTTAGACTGACTGAAATTTGAAATTCACCTTTTTGTATGCATAGTTGTGAAGAAAGTTTGCTTCTGATGCTTGTAAATCATCATGATTTTATCAATTGATGAGCATCAAGAGTAGTGCAATTTAAGTATCAAGAAGGCATTTAAGCATCCGAGTGTAGTGCAATTAGAATACTTACAAGGTTTCCATAAGCCCAAAAGCCTCCAATGGCAACAGGGAACAAGCACATGGCAATAAAGAAATAAGCAACTTTGGCTCCTCTCCACATAGGGACATGAGCTGGGTGCTTAAATGTAGATGGCATAGTTGCCTGAAACAAGCCAATGAACTCCATTAGATTCTCAAGTTGCACAAACTCAAGTAATGATATTTTTGGATGTTGCTGCTAGAGTAAGAGTAAATTTTATCTCTTCAGCCCTTGCAGAGTGCATACCTGAATCTCCAACACTAAATTGTGTCCTCTGAAAGCAAAAGCAATAATTCCAAGTGCATTCATCACTGAAAAGGCAGAAGCAGTGAAGGATGGCATTGAAAGGGGTTCATAAGATATTGGCGGTGGCCTTTGTTGGCTAACGGAGAGGACCCACACCATGGTGGAGTAAGTGATGGCTGTCACAGCCCCTATGAGTGAAAGTCCAGCAATTGAATTGAGGTTTGGGAGCTGAGATAGAACAATGCATAGAGAAGTGAACACCAGATACCACTCTACCGTTGTAAGGGGATTCGATGAACAGAGGGGCCCGCAAACTATCTGGAAAAATAGTTTCATGGTCTCCCCTCCTATAAGAATCAAAGCTGTCGCAGTTCCCGCTGATAAATAAACAGTGGGGAAGAGAGCAAGCCAGACACCCAATCTTTCACCTGCAAAAGAAAAGTATCTTCAGCAGATTGCTTGCATCAAAAGAATTAGTAAACCTCTTGTACTCCAGTCACCGTTCTCATATTCACTACTAATATTTAACTGCATTTGGAAATGTAGCAAGATCATGTTTTCAAATAAATTAATAATTCTAAATTACATAGATAATCAGTTAAGGTATGATCAACTCCAAGATAGTCAGTGAAGTTATCATCTACTCCCCATAATTTTTTAGTTTCCCCTGTGCTTGTCGTCCAACATAGGTACCCATGTACTCCATGATGATCAGTAAAGCACATTAATATTAGACACCTTGGATAGTCAACCAACAGCAAGACTACATAAATTGTTGAAAATACTAAATTTTAGAAAGCGAAGAGCAAAAGATGGGATGACCAACATCTTTTAATCTAGCAGTATCCGACTTGACCACTTATCATACAAGCGGCCACCCTTCAAAATGTGAAAATACCATAAATATACTCATCTGAATATTGTCAATAATGGAATGGTCAAATATTATTGGGGAAGATCAGGAATAAATACAACTAATCAGCCCTGTATAACAAGTTCTTACAGCCATGTATCTGTTTGTGTAATTATCAATTCGTAAGTTGTTTATAATAAACAGGAATTCATTCTCACCAAATGCTGCTTCTGCAAGCTCAACATATCTGTTGTACCGCTTTCCTGGAACCGCCTCGTGTAGCTGAACTAGAATCCACAAAGTATAGAGTTGCCAACAATAGGCTATGGTTAAAGAAAGTATTCCCCAGCTCCTAAAGAAAAGTAAAGAATGAAAAACATATCAACCAACAAATATTAATTGGTGTAATGTTCGTAAAATTTCAACAGAGCACTTATGACATATGACAGCAAGCATTTTTTCCCCAAATGGTATTTCACTTGGGAAGCCCTTACCCAGTACTGAAAGACTTATAAATAAGAATAAATTAGTAAGGGTTCTAACCAAGATTTGCCTCACCAATGTAAAAGGGGTCCATAATCATATAAAAATAGAAAAAGAAACAACAAGAAAAGGCATAGTTTCCAGTAACAATATTATGTTATTTGCAGCAGCGCAGTGTGGCATTGATGTGATATTGAAATCTGTGAAAGATTTAAGCTAGAGACATATAACCACAGACCACAGAATGTTATGAATACGTGAAGTGAACAATGCCATTCATGGGAGCCATGGCTTCTCACACCAAAAGCCATGGATGTTAGCATCCTGCACTCTGCTTCCTGAAAAAACGACATCCAGCAGTCCAATTTCATAAGGCCTTTCAAAAAGCTTCTCACTGGGATTCAAGGACCACTAGCACGAGCTTAATTTTTCTGTTTAATTATCCAGGAGTATTCAAATGTGGATCACTTATGTTGTTCAGGTCTTCATATCTTTGATGCTTGTGTGAATATCCATGACCAATTAAAGAGTCATTGACATAGGATGGAAAGCTTTTGCATGTTAACCAGTAATAAAAATTTAAAATACATAGTCAAATTTCTTATATTCTCCACAATCACCAATCTGCAACCTGCTTGGATATAAGAAATATTTTATCTCATCTTTTTCACACAAAATATAATAAATAATTCAACTTTTTCAAATTTTAAAATAATAATAATATTAAAAAATAATATTTTAATAATATTTTATTCAACTTTTATCTCATCTCATCTCATATTCTCCGTCCAAACAACACCTAATCGAACACCTAACCCACAAAGATTGTGTATAATGAGAAACCTGGGTTTTCACCATACCCAAGGCAAACATATGTCATATTGAGCTTAATTTTTATCCTTATTCCCTATTTTCCACATGATACAGTGAGGGAATAGTTTTCTAAGGAAAGATCAACCCATTATGAAGAAACATAAGGAGAAAGGGGATAGTACTCAAGGTTGCACAGTATGCCTAAGCAAAGTGCTCCCGTTACTTTTTTGGTGATTTGACATGAATATCTTTGCGTTAGTTTGTTTTTGCATATTAAATGACTTAAGATAAAAGTTAAAATTAAATAAAATATTATTAAAATATATTTTTATAATATTATTTTTAATTTAAAATTTAAAAAAAATTGAATTATTTATTTTATTTTATATAAAAATTTAAAAATATTATAAAAATTAAATGAGATAAGAACGGGGTAAAAACAACGGAGGCCATGAAGCAGATGTAAAACAAGGACTAATCAAAGTATAGAGGGCCTTCTGTCATAATCCCAAAAAGTCTTAACAGAATTATGACTGGCCCCAGTACGAGAGGTGGCTTTTTTTCTCTAGAATAAATTACTCAAAAAGCAAAAGATAAAGGACCCCGAATGACTTGCCTCAAGGATGTTTCATTCTTCTTTTATTAAACCACATATATCAAGAACTTTACTTAAAAAACAAAGAAAAAAGAAACTTACCATGTACCTTTAGTCAAATTCTTGTGACTACCAAGCATGTGGAATGCAGATAAAGAGAGAAATATTCAAGTAAAAGGAAATCAATGGTACAACTGCAAAGACACTTGTATATACGGTACAAACACAACGTTTGGGAAATTCAGAACATGTAAGAAACCAAAAGGAGTTCCTCTTTTGAAATTAATTTCATGAATAAGAAGATAGAGAAATAACATGAGAGTTGTTAATTAAGAGCAAAAGTATGAAAGAAAGGGAAAAACAAATCCTCAACAAGAACTGAGAATTCATAATTGCAGACTCGAGTCAGACATGCCCGAGCAGGCAGGCACATCAGAGTTCAGAAAGGTCCTTGCAATGGCAGTGCTACAGGAGCTACTACCCAACCTCCCTAACTATCTAACTATAAATGAGAACAACTATAAAAGTAAGAGCATAGAAAAGGTGACGAATATATATATATATATATGTATGTATGTATATATGATTATACCAGCCGAGAAAAGAAAAGGCCACCGGCAAAACCAGGGCCTGGAAGCCGACCCCGGCATTGAGGTTGTGAAACGCAGCATAGTGAGCATTCCCATTGCGAGACTCAGTGATAGGAAGCCATGCGTCCTGAGGGTTGAGTTTCGTGAGATGTCCGACCTCTTCCAAATAACCCTTCATGTTGATCAGCACCCTCTTCATCGGCGTCCCTATCGGGCTCAGAAACCGAGGAGATATAAACGAAGTCGGAGTCCACGCCGACGACGATTTCCCTTCCTTCCCCAGCTGCCTTGGCGACCTCTGACCCGACGGGGTCTGTGTCTCCGGCGTAGACGCTCTCGGCGTCGCCGGAATCGATATTAACTCCATTTCTGGCCTTTCCTCCATTCTTCCACTTCCCAGCACAAAACTCTTTGTCCCTCTGCAGCTCTGCTGCTTGCCAAATGCGGTGTTTATATTCTCTATCAAAAAAAGCTTTAACTTTTGGCTTTAGCTCTATCGCAACTCCACTCTTCCAGCTTACAAGTGTGTATCTCTATGTGTCTAAAAGAGATTGAGTACGAGAAGTAATAATGGAGACTTCTCCTATATTTTTCTTCCCGTTCCTTCGTTTTCTACGTTCGCATTAATTATTTCAATGCTTTTCAGCGTGTCGGAAGAAGTGTCAGTTGCGAATCAGAGCGTGGGGTCTGCACACTTTCGTAGAACAGAGACACTGGCCGAAAACCATGAAAGTTTGAACATTTACATCTCAACCGTTGGTACGTGGGACCCCATTGTTCGGACGGTGAAGATTGGGTTCGTGAACGTAAGTCTCGAGACTAGGTAATTAAGAAGGGTTGCGGTGCGGTTCGATGAATGATCATTTGGAGTTGGGCCCGGACAGGAGTACTCACCATTTTGCCGAGGGAGGGTCGGGAAACGGAGTCACGCGCGTGATGATGAGGAGCGTGCCTCGCGTGCAAATCTCCTGTTTTTGACCGTCAACTTTTATTATTGTGTAAATATATATTTTTGGAAAATATTACTATATCATTTGAATTTATTTCTTCGTTTTTAATCGCTTATATATTTATATATTTTTTATTTAATAATAAAATAAGTAATTTTTAATATATTAATACCTTTTTTTATTTTTTAAAAATATTTAAATATATGAAAAAAATATTACATAACAAAAAAATAAAAAGAGAAATTTGTGTTAAGTAGCACCACACCTTCATTGCTAGCGTCAACCTAACATAACTCGTATTTTTTTAGAATATGTTTATAATATATATATATCGGTTAGGAGTGTGACGAGGGTGATAATGATGATTTTCAAAATTTATTTTAAAAATTCTATATAAAGTAGAGTTATCATTTTCCTGATCAATCGAATGTGTTATTTATTCTCATTATCTATAATGCATGCCAACGAGACCAATCTTTGAGCTCGTAGTTCAGTCCCTAACGTCTTAAACTTGAGCCCTTTAGTATATGAGCTTATTCCTTCGAAACTCTAAATATCATTTCTAATATTCTGCTAACTGATTGGTTAAAATAATTATTATATATTAAAAAAAAGTGACGTAGTTAATTATATTAATAAAGTACGTAAAAGTAACTGCATATAAATATTTTATCTATATATATTATGCAATTATGAAAAGCATTCTTGGTGGAATATAATAGGGATCTGATTGGATTTTCCTAATAATTGCTGTTGCATTTTAAGATTTCTTTCCCAACAGAACAGCTACGCAATTAGATAACAAAGGAAGACAAAATGAATGATGTGTATTATCTCCTTTTTAAGTAGAATTTCTTTGTTGCTTTTTGCCTTAAAAAAAATGAGAGAATCTTTCTTTTGGATGAGAAAATAAACCATAATTAATATTTGAGATGTTCCCAAATGACTTATAATTATCTTGTTCTCAAATAATTAATGGCACCTTTGTTTTATCATTCATGAGCTTTGTCTCCAGATGTTTTCCTCATATCCCAACTCATAATAATAGATCATAAATATGCTTTCTAATGTCTTTTTCCTTTTGTAAATCAAAGATATAAGAAGATTAAAGGGTACTACGTGCCTCATACAAGACACGACAAGAAAACTGTTTATTTATAACTAATTATTTTTTGAAAAAATAATTTTTACTATTAAAATAAGTCTGTATTTATCGTAAATAATCACTCTGGCTACAAATAATCTATTACAAATTAAATAATTATTTTTCTTATAGCGAGAACTTCATTATAGTGAGTGTAGTCATGTTAAGTGGAAGGAATGATAAAATAAAGAAGAAAAAGATCATGAACCATGTATTCAAACTCATATGCTTTAATTAAGTTACAGAGAAGAACTCTAAAATTTCTATTATCATTTTTTTATAATAAAAAATTGCCAAACGGCTTACAGTTTCATTATAATATATTAAAGACGTACATTCATCTTATCTCCAGTATTTTATATCCAAAGCATCATTTGTGTCTATTAGATTAACCACTTATCTATTTATTTATTTATTTTTACTTATATTCTATAGAAACTAGAAAGATTACTCATTGGTAAAAGCTAAAACCTACCATGTTCGTCTCTCTTTATAGGTATAAAAAAAAAAAGAGAAAATATTGGTTAAAATCTAAGAGTCTATTTCGAAATACAATTACTTTGAAGTATTCTTAAACTATTTTTTTACTATTCACAAGCTATTTTCACTCCTATTCACAGATGATATGAGATATTCTTAATATTTAATAGTGAAATAGTTTATAAATAGTAATAAATAAGTTATAAATAATAGTAAAATATTCTAAAAATTTTTGAAAACAGTTGTGTTTCCATACATAATTTCTACATCAATCAACAAATTTTAATGTTATTTATTTTTCTTTCATAAATTAGCATTCAGGCCTTCTTTGGTTATACAGTTAATATGAGATATTTTGTTAATAGTTGAATAATATATTATTATTATATAATTTTTTAATATTAATTTTGTTTTTGAATTTAAAAAAGTTAATTTTTTTAATTATATTTTGTGCGACGATTTGAAAAAATTATAATGATGAAATGAGATAATTTATATTTGAATAATTATGAAATGAGATAATTTATATTTAAATAAGAGAAATGATATTTACTGTCGTGATTATGCAAGCGGCGTGCAGTCGCTTTGAAAAAAATGAATTAATATGAGACTTATATGAAAAAAAACTAACTTTTTAATCGTAGATTCTACTCTTTTTTAAAATGATTATGCGGCATTTATAATTTTACGATTGTATATAGTATTACTCTTTAAAACATAGTAGACCTAAATATTACTTTCTTTTTTTATCTTTTTTATCCTTTTTGTGAACATAAGGCGTTGGAAGACGTACTATCTAACGTTATCATGGATGTACTCAGGCATTGGATTGGACGCAATGGGAAAGTGTGGACGCAAACCGCAATGCATTGGATGCCGATTGCCGCCTGCAACCTGCAAGCTTTTACCCTAAAGCCAACCGTTGGCTGCCAACGCATGCTTAGCTAAGCTCACGCACTTTCTAACTTTTTTTTTTCTTTTTTTTTTTAATAATTGGGATTATTTCAGAATAAAATTTCTATTAATTTTAAAAAAATTCTTAATCATCATCAATATTTACAAAAATATTATAAATAATTATTCTCATAAACAAACATTTTTTTTAATGATATCGATACCACCATGCCGATGAAACGAGTTGGTACAATATCTGCAATCATTTGTTTTAGCTTTGACCCACCTGTTGGAATCTTTACTTATGACTGTTCTTCTTTGATATCTGCATATAGTGCAGTCCAATATGGCACTCAAGCATCTTTTGACATACAAAAAATGGATCAAAATTGAACATATTCCGATGAATACACGGCCAAGTAAGTATATACTTGCAAGTCATGCCATCAATAAAATTAAGGCAACGTCTTTTTTTAATTTTTAAAAAATAAAAAAGTAAGTATATATTTATAATATCAAATATAAAAAATGTGTCCTACTATCGAACATGATCGTCAACTTGTAAGTTAAAGGTGAATGGCGCTAGATGCTTACGACCACTCCAATGCTTAAATCATTAATTATATAATATAATAGCTCAAGTATATCATCAAAAGTGATTTTAAAATTACTTATTACTTATATATAGGCATTGAGATTCACTAGATTAAGACTGTGATTAGATTGCCTTTACGTGATATCTAGCTATGAGGTTTATTTCTAAATAATTAGAATCATCTGATCGTCATATCATGACTTATCGATCCTATTAACCAGAAGGATTAATCGATATATTTGGATATCTATTATTCAAGAGTATTGGGTTATTGCAGACCTTTAGCCAGCGATTTGGGATTGGCCAATATTTGATTCTCATCCTCCACCAAATTTTTCTAATAAATATATATCACGAAGAAAAATATTAAATATATTAAAAAAATTAAAAAAATACTCACTTTTTTACATCTCAGTTATTAATATATTAAAAATTATGATGGTTCGAATTAAAAAATACTAACAAAATTAATATTATTAATAAAATAATAAGTAAAATTATAAATATCCGTATCCGTATCACTACACCCATAAATGCATGCACTGAATATGCTGCACAAACTCTGGAACAGTGGCCTGCTCACTAACTCGAGTAGATCAATAAGGTAATGATTAATTTAGTTTGACCATATGTTTGAAGGTGGAGACTATTTGAATAGGATTTTACTACACAATCTCTCAACATTTTAATATTTTTTTTTTAGTTTTTAATATTTTTTTAATATTTTTTTTTTGAATTTATTCTTTTTAAATTAATTTAATTATTTTATTCATTATTTATATATTAAATATTTGATAAAAAATAAAATAATAAAAATTTAAAAAAAGATAGGATGTTGGGGTGTTAGGAGGTTGTGTAGATTTTTTCATTTGAATAATTTAGTTTTATCTTAATTCTATTTTTTTTTTTCCGTGCTATCTTCTTTTAGAAATAACTTATCACAAACTTCACATGATCTCGATCGAATTTAATTCATTTTGAAAGAGCTAGCATGGTGTCTAGCAATTTCCTTTTAAAAATAAATCCTTAGGATGATTGGAGAATAAAATGATATGATAATTTTATAAATAATAAAAAAATAATTTTTAAATAATAACAAAATAGTTTGAATTAAATATTTATTAGATTTTAAGAAATAAGAGAAAAAAATTAAATAAAAAATATTATAAAGTTAAAATATTGTTATAATAAAAATTTTTAATATAATTTTTATTTTAAAATTTGAAAAAATTTAAATTGTTTTTTGTTTGAAAGTTTGAGAAAATTATAATGTTTAGTTTAAAAGTATTTATATTTGAATGATGTTTGTGAATAATATGAGATGAGATGAGATAAAAACTGTTTAAAAAATGATACGAAGATGTGTCATCTTGAACAATAAATCAATTACCACTAATATTGATCATATCTTGACATTTTTTTAGATACTTCAAGCACAAGATCCATGATAATATCGGGAATGATTTGTATAAATCTTAAATAGATAAATCTCGTATAAGTCTTTGTAAGAAAAGTAGACTCCATTTTAAAAAAATGTAAAAAAACTATTCTTTATTATTAAGATTCACTTTTTTATAAAAAAAATTTGTGTGAGATTTGTCAATTTAAAACTTGTACATAACATTCCTCTAATAATATTTTTCCAAGGAACTTCCTCCACGTATAAAGGTGCGTGAATGAAGATTATTAGCATTCTGTTTTATGGCTCTTACCCAAACTTTCTTAAATAAGAAATTTTATGTTCATCTACCTATTTTATAGAAAAATAAATTTAAAAATTTAATATATTCTATCGACTCACGTCAATTTAAAACTTTTATTTTTATAATATCTATGTACAAATCAAATATTTTCTCTTCTTAAATACTTAACAAACACAAGTATTATAATAAAAAAATGATTTTTTCTATTTTTTCCTCTTTACTAGAGAATAATGGTACTAATAGCCAGAGTCACGAGGTTGTACCATGCATGCACGGCTGATGGTACTGCAAGAGTGTCTCAATGGCAGAGTCAAACAGTAGCAAGAAGTACAACGGCGAAATCAACCGACACGGCAAAAACCCAAGGGAAAAGACACGCCGAGTCACAACCAAGATCAACACTACTGGGCTCGGTGAACCTACATGAATGAGAACCAAATCCAGCTTGGGGCTTTGAAAGTGGACTTTCCTAAGTTTTTTGAAAGTGGAGAAGATCCACTCAGATGCATGTGTGTATGGGCCGAGCCTGAATCCATCCCGCGGTCCATGTATGTATCAGTGTATCACTGCCGAAGAGGAAAGTAGGCGAACATGTCCGGCCGATATTTACCAAAAATATCTGAATTCGACCCGCCAATCAAGGTTTCCTCTCTCTCTCTCTCTACACATATATATTAGGATGAAAAAATATAGTTGTAAGTACAATTGTACACTAATCTATACATCAATATGATGTGATTGGTTAAAAAGTAGATTTTATTGAAAACATTGTTAATTTAAATTTTAAATATGAATGAATGAGTATTGGTACACAGATTAGTACGCGACTGTACTTGTATATAACAAAACTCTATTAGGGCAGATCAACGTGCAAACGTTTGCCTAGTTGAAAAAAATGATTATTTAAAAAATATAGTTAATTTCAATTAATAATTTATGACATAGGAAAAAAATGTGAATTCTAGTAAATAGTTTTTACATTATATAAAATAATAAAATTTATATAAAAGACAAGTGTTACACATGTTATATAAAAATAAGAGATATATTATATATCAGTTAGTATTTATTCCACACTCCCATCACGATGATATGAACCCATCTCTCTCACAACGTCTCTCTTCTCAAGTCCTTTCTCTCTCATTCTCTCTCTTTTTTTATTCTTTTTCTTCCCCCAACCCTTCTCTTCCCGTAGGTTCTCCCTCCCCCCCTATTTTTTTCTTTCTCGTCTCTCTCTACCCTTTGCAATCCTTCTCTCTCACAATAAATAAATCTCAAAATTTCTCTCTCCCAACCAGCTTATCTCTATCGCCATTGTGGGGCAATAGAAATAGAAGAAGGCGTGCGGTGCCTTGCCTTTGTGGCTCATGACACGAAGAAGAATTGAGGACGAGATGCCACAGTTATCTCAGGCTCGGAGGAAAAGACAATTGCATTATAGTCATAATTAATTTAATTTACCAATAAATTGAGTTAAAGAGTGTATAGTCTTTTCACATCCAAATATTATTTATGAATCATTCATTCTAATCACTCTTCTATTTTTTTAATATTATTTTTCTTTATTTAATATTATTTTTATTAAATAGATTCTATTTAATTTTAAATATTTTTAATAAATTAGAAATAGAATTCTATCACAGAATAAAATAAATAAAAAAAGAAATCTAAGAATAAATAGATATTAATTATAAATCAATATTATTAAAATGATGTTTATATGAAATATTGAATATAAAAAAATAAAATAATAAATTAAATAGGATAGGTAGAATAGAAACTTCATCCTAATTCCTAAACAATCTAACTATTTGTTTGGTCCATTTTAAATCATAGCATACCACTGACAGTGCCTCTTGGCAAGGGATGTCATCTCATATGGGGTCACTTACATCTGTTGTGACATGTGCGAGCCGGTATATTGATGGGATCAAGAAGAGTGTAATTCGAACCACATTTCGAGGCTAACGAACGAAGTTAACGGAAAATAAAAAATATTAACGGAAAATAATAAGAACTGTTAAAACAATTCTTATATTTAATTTTTTTGTTAAGAATTAATTTTTTATTAATAAAGATGTAATGTTTTTGGTTAATTAAATAACTAACGATGTAATGTTTATGTAATTAATAAATAATTACATGTTGTGATATATTATAAAAGCAAAGAATTAATAGCATATATAGCATGGTCCTATAAATAAACATCGTCTATAGTTTTATGAAAGATGTTTGAGATAATTTTAATTCTAGGATGACGATCCAACATTTTCCTCATCTTGCATTGCTTCAATAGAGAGGACATTAAAATGCCTATATTTTTTCTTCTTCAATTTCTCTAAATCTATATAAACTTGAATCTGCTAAATTTTTTTTGACAATTTCTCCGCAACGCTTTTACCATATGGTCGATGTTCTTACAAAATAAATTTTGAATAGCAGATTAATCTTTCATATATTCAACGTGTAAAGTAAGAAGGCAACAAAATATAAATAAACTATAATTTAACTACTGATTAAGAGAAAAATCCAACGAACCATAAACCTGAGAATTCCAAATTTTTTAAGTTTAGCTTCTAGAGAACCAAACGCAACATTATGATTTTCTTTCTATCATAGCTATAATAATACATCAACGAAACCAACCAACGTTTATGAAATCAATCCTAAACTCTTCGTTGAATGAAAAAATTTTCCTCTGAAATTTAGTGATCCAAGATAAACCAAGTAATTTTCAGACAACTTCACGGATCACACTGCATTAAAATCAACATTCAAATACAATCTATACAAAGGAAAAAAATGGTTATTTGTAAAAGGATTGATTTCACTAAAATAATTCCATAAGCTCTGAAGAGTCCTATAAGGTCCACAGATTCATCCCAATAAAGTTTCAAAAACACCTTCAACATATACATGCAATCACTTAAATAAAATCTATAAGCATGTCAAAAGCATTTTTAATTTGATCCACTTGCCCAAGAGGGTAATGTCGGAGAAATAGGTAAAAGAAAGTAAGAAAACATGAATCCAATCACAAATGAGACGTGCAATATCTACAGTGAAAAATGAAGGATGGGACACCTGGAGGTGATGAGTCATGGTCACAAATATATACTCACATCCCACCCTGAACAAAATTTTCAAAAGTAAAGGTGAATGGCCCAACAACAAGAATCTAGTGAATTTATAATGAACATAAATGTATGAGAAAAATGAGACTAACTACATACACAAAAGAAGCTAGCACACTATAAGAGCAAAAATTCTAAATGAAGATTTCTCAAGAACAAACGTATCACATTGGATTTTAGGGCCAAAACACTAATTTTCTATTAACCCAATAAAAAAGGACCATGACCTGCTTATAGATATAAAGACTAACTGCTTTAGGCTAAAAGGTTTAAACAGATAAAGGAGATGAAAGAGACATCATCGGATTTGAGGAGTTGACGGTGGGGAAATAAACATCAAAATTACAAAACCATTTCTTAATTAGCAAAACAATTTGTTTACATTTCATGAAAGAAGAATTTTATTATATTGGAAAATGTCGATCTCAATAAACTTTCATGGAACAGAGGAGATACCTTTGGAAGTCCACCATTTCCCAGTGCTATATCCATAACAAAAGAACCTATGCATACTTAGTAAAACAATTGATATTTCTCTTTTCTGTCTCAGTTATCTCTGACCAAACAAGATGGAAGAAATTACAAAGAAAACCAAAAAAAAGTGCTAAAGATTGAAAATAAAGAGTAGACAACTGACTAAGGTCCTGGATCTCAACTTTGGGCTATTTGATCTTCGAAGCGAACGAATTAGTAAAGCTGTGGGATTACAAATCATTAGCAAGAAAAATGAGAGAGTGATCTTGACCGGAAGCAGATAGACCTGAAAAAAAAAAAAAAAAAGTCTATTTGCACCCGGCAGGGAAACCCCCGCGTACCCGTCTCTCTCATAAATGAAATGCAATGTTTCATATACACCAAATGACCAAAATCACTGAGTCTTTGCTGTTCCTTCCCTTCCCTTTGTCAAAAACTCTGCTTCTCCCTTCGTCTACCCACGAATACAGGTTCGTCTTCTCATCTTTTTCTCGACTTCGTCTTCTCATCTTCTCCTTGACACCTGCTCACTCTCGGTCATTCTCTCCCTCTGCATTTGATCTTCCTCTCATCACTCTCTCCTTCTTGGTTTCTTTCTTAGCCAGCACCAACGTCAAGCCTTCCTCCAGCCATCTCTCAAGGCATTGCCTCACATCGGAAACACCATGAAAATAGCCTAATCAATGTGCTGCTCCTTTCACTGATACAAGTGGCCCTGTTTTTTGTCCCCGAAACAGAGCAGCCAAAGGAAAGTGCCACCCAAGTTCACTGTTTTTTGGTTACTTTTGTTAATATAAATGATAAAAGGCTTGGGAACACTGTTTCTGGGCATTAAAAGTATGATATTATGCAAACAACATATAGTTATAGTTCATCATGGAAACATAGCATACCTCGGGAAAAAATCTAAAATAAATAAAATAAATAACACCCAAGCTACATATCAATGCATTCTCTTTCAAAGCACAAAGCCCAAACGGAAATGTTGCACCTGAGGCACAGAAAATGTTGCTAAAGGCAAGAACTCCGACTTCCAAAATAAACAGATTTAGAAAGCATCTAGACCTATTAAAACAAAAAAATAAAGTGAATAGATCCGTTCTTCTCAAACTGCAGGTGCTCTCTCTCTCAGACAGCCAACGCTTTCTCTCTCCCAGACGGCACTCGATCCTTTCTCTTCTTCAGTTGGTTTCATTTGTATAAACTCTGTTTGTATTTCTTTTTTTTTTAAAATATATCGATTGACGTGCGGTTCTCCCAAAGGTATCCAACGCCGGGTACCTGTATCAAAGCTGAAAAATAAAAACCAACGCTGCAGAAAAATAAAGAAGAATCAAAGAAGAGAGAAGAGAGAAAGAAAGGCAAATAAAAAGAGGAGAGAAGAATCAAATAAGAGAGAAGACAAAGAGATGGAGGAAAGAAGTGGTTTTGGAGAGAGAAACAATGAGAATATGTAGAAAAAGAAGACGGAAAGGTGGAAAAAATTAAAGGACCTGACATGTTATACTTTTAGCCGACCCCACGTCTGATCATTTATATGAGTAAAAGACAAATAAAGCCTCATATAAACAGGCTAAAAGAATAAAATAGAAGGATAAAAAAGTAATGACATAATAAACGACTACACACAGAAAAACGAACGGAAGGGACGGAAAAACAACAAATAGACGGAAAAACAATAAATTCCGTTTTATACATATTTTTTATATATAGAAGATATATATATATATATATATATATATATATATATATAAAGATATATATGTATATTGTATGAAATCTTTGTATGATCGCCACACTATATCTTTTATTATCATTTAAAATGAAATTCTTTATAGTTCTATGGACATAAACACATTATCAAACTACGTAAATCCTTGTGTCGTGCATGTGTGATTAAATTTACTTTTTTATATTATGCTTTTTATCTTATTGTTACTAATTGGAAAGGGATTTTTCCTACTTGCCCATGGGTAAGGCCGGGGTAGGACATCCAAGGTCCATCTTGGCCTAAGCCTCATCCCCCAAATGGACCTGATGCTGCTTAAGAAGTTCAGCCCTTGAAATATGCTAACTAGAGAGGGGAAGGGCATAGTGCAGGAAAACCAATTGACAGGGACAAATAGGACTCGCTCTCTTGACATCTCTTGCGACACCTAGCAATAAAAGATCTACACTGACAAAGGGCGAGAAACTCATGCAACCCTCCATTCTTTGACAAAGGGTATGAAGAATAACAATTCCTATCATCTATCGGAAATATGCCACTCAGGGAGCCACACCTCATTAATGGTGCCACCCCTGGACTCCACGTCGCATTGATGGCACCACCCCGGACTTCACGCCACATTAAAAGACATTGACTAGGCTACAGTTTGGGGGGGGGGTGATGTGAACCCCCTGACACCGAGTACGAGATGCCCCCCAACTAAGTAAATCTTATGTTGTGCACTTGTAATTAATTTCACTTTTTTATATTATACTTTTTATCTTCTTGTTACAAACTGGAAGGGGAATTTCCCTACCGGCCCATAGTTAAGACTGGGGTAGAACATTTGAGGCCCATCCTGACCCAAGTCTCATCCCTCAAATGGCCTTAATATTGCTTAAAGAGCTCGGTCCGAATTATGCTAACTAGAGTGAGGGCCAATAGTGCGGGAAAACTAATTGACAAGGACAGAGGGGACTCGCCGTCCAATAAAAGATCTGTGAAACCTAGCAATAAAAGGTAGATGGTTCACAAATTTCGTGGCCACTCAAACTTCCAACAAAAGAACACTAAGAACTTTAAGAACACTCAAACTCACACACACACTTCTGATTTCTCTCAAGAACTAAGGGGGAGATGGCTTTCAATTGCTCAAGAGGAGTTGGAGTTGAGTTGTGGAGGAAATAAGGGGCTGAATGGGCTTTTTATAGGCTGCCAAAGGGGAGGAGATGTTGGCCTAAACCCTTGGAATTGGGTTCTATGAGCGGTGGTGTAAGGTGAAGAAATTTTAGATTGCTTTCATCAGCTTGTGTCATCTTGTGTAGAGGGAATAGTGGCCTAACATCACCATGACTTCATCAAGTCAGGAGCTACATGAGACCTACAGAATCTGGTCTGGTCATGGTGCAGAATAAAAGGAAAGAAAAATAGATAAACATCATGCATAAGCAGATGGTTTCAATGGATGGTTTTCCTTGGCAGATTTCGGCTTTTGTTTTCTTGGCTAGGAAAAATGTGTCCAAAGCTCATGATAACCATGAGGACCTCCTGCGGATTGGGTGGTGAAGGTGGTGGTGTGGGTTGTTGGCTCAGCCAAGGGCAGAAGGGAGGTTGAAACTCAACCAACTTGGTTTTCATCCAACTAACACCTAAGGTGCAATTTAGTTTTGGTGTTTTGGTTTGGTTCTTGAAACTAAAATCGCCCAAGGCTTGGTCTGGGTTTAAAAGGATCTCATGTGGTGTTTAAGGACCATAGCACCCTTACGAACAAGGCAAAAAAAGATTGGACTTAAGGGCAAAATAGTCCATTGCACACAAAGGGCACAAATGTTTGTCGATTGGTGTAGTTTGCGGTTTGCTATGTTATTTCCCTAATGACATGTGTGGAGGATTATCTAGGCTCCTAGTATGATCTAAGAATGATGTATTTAAGTAATGGAACACGAAAGTTTCAAATCAAAAAGCTATAAAGATTAAGAAACAAAATTAAGCTCAAACCAAGGTTTAAAGATCACTAATCATGGGTAAGTTAATTAATGGTCCTAACCAATTTTCAAAATTTAACTTGGGTTCAAAGAATTACTTAGGGTATGATATGGGCTTAAGAAATCCCATGGAAATGTGCATTGGGCTTCAATTTGAAGAGTGAAGAGAATCAAAACAAGGCTTTGGGCTTTGTTGGGCTTAAAAGGGCCATGAGTGTGAGTGGAGGTTTTATAGGCTTTGAGTGTGGGTTGATTGGAGGCATTTATTTCCAAATTTTGAGGGATTATGAGAGACCTCAAAGTTCACAAAGATGGGCTTGAAAAACTCACTTTGACCTAATTGGGCCATGGGTCAAATTTACACTAAGTTGGGCCCAAAAGGCATTCTACCTCAAACTTGGGCTAACCTTTAACCTATCAAGACTTGCACTCCTTAAAAGGCTTGGTACAAGTTTTTAAAAGCTTGGCCCATTTACACTCTGCAGTTCTAAGGGTCTTACTAAGATTACTAATGGGCTTACTCCACTAATCCTCCAAGTTTAACAATCAATTATACTAATTGTCATGGTCTTAATAATCTAACTATTCTTAATAATAAAATATTTAATGCCCAAAATCATAAACTTAATCTAAGCACACTTAGGGACTAATCCTAATAGTTAATTAGGTGGGGTGTTACACCAGTTATCTCCATTAGAGAATGTGATGAAGAAGGGGTCCTTTACCCTCTTGATGACATTTTGGTAGTAACCATGTCGTTCACCAACTTCCTCACAAGAAGGATTCTCATTGACAACGAATGTTCTACCGACATTCTCTTCTAGGATGCCTTCATCCAGATGGGGATTGATTCCACCCACTTACAGTCAATGTCGATGCCATTGAAAGGATTATCTAGGGACATGGTTCAATGAGTGGGTGCCATCACCCTATTGGTCCTAGCAGGCAAAGCCCCTTGTGCGGCTTCAACCATGGCCAACTTCATAGTGGTGAAAAGTTTAAAAAATCACTATAAGACATAAAAAAAAAAAAAAAAAAAAAGAAGCCTATAAAAAATAATATACATAAATACGTATAAAAAAAATCTTTTAAGAAGTGTTAAAAATATTTTTTTTCAAAAAATCTAGGTTTTAAACATAGATATCCAAATTTTTTAAAAAAGTGCTATAAAAAAATTTTCAATAATTTAAAGGTTTTTTTTTTTAAAAAAAGAAGCAAAAAATAAAAAAAAGTATTAAAGCCGGATATCCGGTTACAACTTGGGTATCTAGGTCCAAAACCAACACCCACCTGTTGTTATGACTGGATTTATCTGGGCAAATATATATCCACCTAGTTTTTAAAAGATCTAGATCCGAATCTTGTTGCATAGCCTTAACGCGCAACTTGAAGTGAGTGGGAGTGTGGTACCCATCTAACACAACCAATTTAAAGGAAGCTAAATAGGTGCAATCAAGTGCACTATAGACTATTAGAGATGTGCTGCTGAAGTCGGGAAGAGAAACAATCATCCATTCTCGGACTAGGGAAGCCTAACGAGCACAATTATATGTACATGATGGCCCGTCGAGAGCTTGCCGACGTAGTGTTTTAAAAGAAAAAAGAAGAAGAACAAATGAATTCCTACAGAACTCATCTGATAGAAATTGGTGGGATAAGTGGAAGGGGAATTTCCCTACCGGCCCATTGGTAAGGCCTAGGGAATTTCCCCAAATTGCCCTAATGCCATTTAAGGAGCTCAGCCCTCGATTATTGTCAACCAGACATAGGGGCTAGCATAGTGCGAGAAAACCAGTTGGCAGGGATAGACAGGACTCGCCACCCTTGACATCCCTTACAACATCTAGCTATAAAAGATTTGCACTAACAAGCGGGAGGGAAATGCACGCAGCCCTCCATTGTCTGACGAAGGGGATGAAGAATAGTAACAACGATTATATACCAGCAAGAAGCCACTCGGTAAACCACGCCGCATAAATGGTGCCACCCTCGGACTCCATACCTCATTAATGGCGCCTCTCCAGGCTCTAGATTGCAATGAAAGACCCTAGATGAGCTACAGTGTGTGTGGATTTGGTGGGGGGGGGGGGGGGGGGTGACGTGAACTCCCTGACAACAAGTACGAGATGTCCCCCAGAACATCGTACAAAAGTCGTCCTTCATGTGCAAATGTCTCTCTCTAAACTAGAAAATTTCAACACGACTTACTAAGACGATCGACTAACTTTGACATCAAAGACTCCTTATACCCCACTGAGCTGCCTTTGCCTTCCCTTGTTTGTAGATAAGAGGGTCTTGTCCTGAGTTGTTGGAACTAGACACAAGTGTGCGAAACATGACGTTAATACTAACATAATCTTCCTCTTGAGCTTCCAGTTTTGTATATTTGGGATCATGTTTACCATACTCATCCTTTCTACTCTTTATCTAAAGTACATAGCAAAATCTTGTACACAGTACACCCACAATTGATATAATATATATAATGGATAACTATATTTATTTTCCTCTTTACAAGACATTAGGTGTGTTTCTAATATTTGAATAAATTGTAAGAAGTACATAAACCCTAAAAGCAAGAGAGGATTTAAAATTTAAAATTCTAAACTTTTTCAATGTAACATTTGTTTTAATATAAGCGGAAGGGGTTTCAAACCCAAATTTTCCCTTTAAAAAACCAGGGCATATGTCCATAAGTTCTTGGCATTCAATATAACATTTCAGTAGTGTACGTGGAGGATAAATATATGGAGGAGTGAATATAATTTTCTTAAATGCATGGCTTTAAATTTAGAGAAATGATAGTTGCATTCGTAAGTATGTAAGTACCGCGTAATCACTTTTAATAAATGAATAAATACAGAATTCATATGAAAAGAAAATTAATTTTTTCATACTGGACCCTAATCTTTTTCAAGACTACTGTATGACGCTTGCATATTTCACGACTTTATGTAACATTACTCTTAAATTTATAGGATATTTCATGATCATGTATTAAAATTTTAAACCTTCAATTATTATTTTCAAAATAAATGACTGATAGATATATTTATTACTATTATGAAACTAAAAGAGAAATGATATTGCAAGAGAAAAAGTTGTTATTCAATATAAAAACTTGATTATATACAAGTGAATGATATCCATATATATAGGAGTACAAATGAGTAGGTATAACTTAAGTCTTAATTGATGGCTAAAGATAGGTTTTAATTGATGGCTCAATGGTCTTAATTAATGGTTAAATATTGACTTAATTAATGGCTAAATAGTCTTAATTGATGGCTAAAGATGGTCATACAAATAAGTTTATAACACTCCCCATTTGGATGATCATACATAAAAAATATGTCTCGTTAAAACCTTGCCAAAGAAAAATCCAGTGGAAAAAATCAACAACGAAAGAAAAAGAGTACAATATTCATGTATATCGCCAAGTGTTTTAAGATTGCTTCATTAAAACCTTGCAAAGGAAAACCCAGTGGGATAAAACCTTAGCGAAGAAAAAAGAGTACAATCAGCACAAGTGTTCAAGACATTACTCCCCCTGAAAAGTTCATGATAATAGGTTTTTAAGTCTCCGCATTTCAATGTTCTGCACAATCTTCTTAAATGTTGCAATTGGTAATGCTTTAGTGAATAAATCTACCAGATTATCACTTGATCATATCTGCTTGACATTAATTTCACATTTCTCCTCATAAATTGTAATGATCTCTCTGTGTGGATCTGAAAGATAACCTGCATCCGTATATCCAATTAATTGTAGACTTGATCCATGTTGATAAAATAATCGCATATCAATCGTACCTCGGAGGTAACGAATGATATGTTTAATACCATTTCAATTTCTTCAAGGTGGTGCAAAACTATATCTTGTAAGTAAATTAACTGAAAATACAATATCAGACCGAGTGCAATTTGCAAGATATATCAGGGTTTTAATGGCACTGAGATAAGGTACTTCAGGACCAATAATTTCTTCATCATCTTCACAAGGATGAAATAGATCTTTCTGCTCATCAAATGATTGAACAACCATTGGAGTACTCAGGGAATGAGCTTTGTCCATATAAAAGTACTTCAAGACTTTATAATGGTACTTCAAGACTTTATAATGAAATGTTTTTACATTGATGCATCTCAATATTGTGTACCAACTTTTTAAATGATGTAGTTGGAAATGTTTTGGTAAACAAATTCACCATATTGATTCAAGATCTTTTTAACATTAAATTCACTACTCTTCTGGAATTCTTATAAATAACATAGTTAGTGAAGAAGTCATCTAAATTAAGCTGCAACCTCCATATTCAACAAAAACAGTGGCCATATTTTTAGACCAGATAAGCACCGCAAGATTTTATAGCTTTTATGGAGCTGTTAGGTGCCGTAAGGTTATGATGAAACATCTCTTGTCCTTTATAGAGAGATACTTCACGAGAGATGCTGTGAAGCAATAGAGATGGTTTGTCATTCCTTTTACTCACCTGATGATGTTGCTCTTATGATAGGAGTAGAGATTCATTTTTCGGAATGAGTTATTCTGATATTGTTCAGAATCAATATTTCTTAATAACCAATATTCTGTCTCTGTTACGACCCTGTCTCGGAGGTTATTAGCTAAAGTAAATGAGGTCAATCAACTCAATAATCAAATATCTTAATTGCATTAGAAGCTCTCTGCGAAGAGTCGTAAGAACAAGAAACTGAAGGAGGAGAATAAAGAACTAAAACATTATGCCCTTGATTTTTAGGATCAGCAACAATGGATATTTGAAGAAATCCAAATACTTAAAGAATAAGGACAAGCTTCATTTAATCTCGCCGTTGATATCTGAAAGAGTCCAACTTCAAATAGAGTAGGGGCAAGCTGCTTTTAATTTCACGGTCTAATAAACAGCTGCAAGATATCTGTGTTTAGCGTAACCTCTATCAATATATATAATTTTGTCCTGCTTTCATAATTTTCTCTATAAAAGAAATATTCAGCTCATCTTCATTCACATCCAATCTTTTTCACTTTTCTGTAATTAGTTTGCATTCTTACTCTGCAATCACTTTCTGCATTCTTACTTTACAATGGCCCAACAATCTTCTCGTGACCAATATATGAGATATTCTACACCTCGTTTACCAGTTATTTCTGTTTTTACTGTAGGTGCTATAATGCAATACAATAATGATCTGACTAATAAGTCAGATGATGATGCTATTTACGAGTTTGTGAGTCTCGGTACTCGATACTCATAGACCATTGTCGCATTTTCTCAACAATTACAATCCAAAACTTGTGATGTTGACAAATTCAACGAAAATTTTTTTATCCTTCAGCGATTTCTTCTGGAGTCCAACATGAAGATAGAAGCAATAAAGCAAGAGAATAGGAATTTAAAATCCTTGATTGACTCTTCTTTTCGATTGCCTACTCCTTTAGATAGGGATGTTGATGGCTTGCAAAATTTCATATTGCAGATTTTACAAGTTCGCTCGAGCGGAGGCTTTTGGCCGCTCGAGCGAATTCAGGCAGATTCAAACGCTCGACTGCCGCTCGACAGGGAGCTCGAGCAGGTTGCTGAAAAACGAAGATCGCTCGAGCGGAGACATTGGCCGCTCGAGCGAAATCAGGCAGAGTCGAACGCTCGATGTGCGCTCGATAGGACGCTCGAGCGAAATCAGGCAGAGTCGAACGCTCGATGCGCGCTCGACACCCCGCTCGAGCAAACATCGTATTTTGACAGATTTTAGGTTTTCCGCCGTGGGACCATATAAAAGGCCATTCTTCACTCTAGAGCCGCGAGTTTTGACTGGAGAACACTCTTTGGGAGAGAAAAACATAGCTAGAGGGATTCAAATCATTTGTTTTGGAGACGGAATTCCAATTTCTTGCACGTACGTTGGATTCATAGACGAGCACGGACGGGAGAAAAGCGTTGAATCGTTCCCTTGAGCTTTTGACGAAGAGTTGAGGTTGCAAGGAGGATTTTTCAGTGTTTATTTTCTTCTTCCCATCTTCTCAGAACAATTATGGTGAATTCGTTTATGTTGAATTCCATTTCTAGCATGAGCTAAATTTTCTTTATTCTAGGAAAACGATGTAACCTATTTCCAAACTATGCTTGTTTGTCCATGCTAATTTAATGCAATTCTCTCTTTGTTTATCTGATTTATTCTGAGTTTAATGCTTCTAATTAACTGGCCATTGATTAGATGATTATTAATCTTGTGATTTGCTATCGAAAGAGGGAATCATAGGGTAGATCTTGGATATTTCAGCATAGGTAAGTATAGAGATCGAAAGACTTGTATGAACCTGTGTAGTAATTAAATCATTGGTTTTATTGCGTTCTTGATTATTTAATTTGCATACTCTTGTGTGAATTGATAAACTAAAATCACTTCCAATTGACTATCGAAAGAGGCTTTTGGATGAATTAGAGATTTGCTAATAGACAAAAGAGGTTTAAGTTAAATTAGCTGGATGAAAAAAGCATAGTGAAGAATTATGGTGAAATCGATTTCCTAGAAGTTTTCTTCCCTATTGAATTTGATCTTTGAAAGTCAGTTTTATTTTCTTTGCTTATTTCTCTTTGAGTTGATCTAAGTTTATTTGCAACTACAAAAACCTTAGCGATTCCTCTAGATAAAATTGAGATTAGTAAAATTTTGGTATTTGGCAAGAGTGAGGTACCAATCCCTGAGGACGATACTCTACTTATTACTTTACTATAAAACTACGATACTGTGCACTTGCAGTTTTGCACCGGTCAATGTCATGCAAATTTTTGAAAAGTAAGATCATTTAAAGAATGAGGCGAAAAGTTTCAAATTTTTGTAATTTTGTTTCAAGATAATAAAATAATATTTCACAAATATTTATATTATGTTTCTATCTTCTGATAGATGTTCTGTATGCTCCATTTTATTTCTCCTTTAATAATGCATATTTGTTAGAAAATCGTAATATGAATTTGAAATACTAATTGCATTTAAGAGATGGTATTTCAGAACTAATAATTTCATTTATCTCCCTTTGAAGCCAAAAGAGTTTCTGATTTATATTTCAAATATGTGAAGTTTTTATGAGCCCTTCTAGAGTCTCAATGACATTTAAATCATCTATATAAACTGCAATAAAAGCTAATATAGATACTGAAAATATATGAAAATAGCTTGTTATTGCATCTATAAATTAATTATCATCTAAACTTTCAGTTCACTTATGATAATCAAGATAACGTCGAATTATTTTATTTTATTTGCTTCTAGCAAATTTTTCTTTCTACTCATAGTGGGAAAAGTTTATAGTAAAAGAATCTTTTGGTTCTTTTATACACGTCTATATGAATATTATTTAACTTATCGTAATTGATTTTGGATGATCAAAACAATCATGAAAAACATACAAATGTTTTGAATCATATTACTTTTGATGCATCATAATATTTGATTCAATAGTTATATAATATCATCTCAAAGAGAAAGCTACTAGTTCATCTTCCTTTCTCTCGGTTTGAGAGGTGAGGTGCTTCCTCTCTATTGTTTCTTTCAGAACGTAGAGACTAATCTCTTGAACTTTGTTCGAAGAGTGTATTACGGCTCAGGTTTAGTGTTGGCTCAGAGTATGGATACGGCAGAAGAATTATCAAACATGTACGAGGGATTAAGGCTCACGGAGGAGGAGAAGCAAGAAGTCCCTGTCCCAAAAGAGGAAGTTTTACTATCTATAGAAAAAAGTAAGAAGTGCATAGCAATCCTTGTAGTAGCAGAAAAAGAAGTAAACAGAGGAGCATTCCGTGCGACTATGAGCAAGGCATGGAAAGTGGGAGGCCAGGTGCACTTCAAGGATCTAGGATTCAATAGAAGCCTTGTTGAGTTTCAAAATCCTATAGAAAAAGATCGTGTACTAGCGGGAAGACCCTGGTCCTTTGACAGGTCCCTAGTCTGCTTATTCAACTGTGAAGGATGTCTGGCTCCAAAGGACATTAATTTCCAGTTTGAACCCTTTTGGATTCAACTTCATGAGTTACCGTTTGCTGGAATGAATAAAACCATGGGAGAAAGGCTGGGCTTGGCAGTGGGTCCAGTCCTAGCAGTGGATGTCGATGCGAGTGGAATGGCATGGGGAAACTTTCTCAGGGTTCGAGTCTTAGTTGATATATACAAACCTCTCCTACGAGGTAGATTTATTAACATGGATGGGAACCGATACTGGATCCCTTTCAAGTACGAAAGACTACCCACTTTTTGCTTCCAATGCTGGACCATTAAGCATGCTGGTCTCTCTTGTCCAAACCCTCTTTTAGGAGGAAAACGACGTGAAGAAACGGAGTTGTAGTATGGAACGTGGCTCAGGGCAAGCTCCCAGCAGAGAAATGCTTCCTTTTTTGGCAAGAAGGGTGGAGACTCTGAAAGTTTAGGAAGTTGGCGCCAAAACAAGCTAGGGGACAATAGGACTGACTGGGATGGGACGGGGCCCAGCAAACAGGGTAAAACTGGACCAAGTCTTGAGCTAACTGAGATGGGGACTTCTGACAATGTGCAACTGAGTGGCCTTTTACTAGGGAAAGGAAATATGTACAAACCTGATTGCCAACCGTATATCCCTTTTCAGGCAAGCAGTGGGAACCTACAGTCTCCCCTAGTGGCTGCAGAACAGTCGAAAGAGGATGGGATTTCAAACCAAGTTGCATCTAGTCAAGGCCTCAGCATGGCACAAGGGAACTACTCTAGTTCTAGTCCTGTCAGGGATAACCCACAGGTCAGTTCCCCATCACATAACTCACCCATTAAAGTATAATCCAGTAGGCCATGTAAAGGTCCTACGTGGAAGAGAAGAGCAAGAAGTTTTAACTCTATAGGTGTTCATGACCCTACTGATTCACTGGGCCTCAGTGACACAGTTATGACTGACTCTAATGGCTTGAAACAAAAGAAAAGGTTGGGGGTGGAGTTGCAAGAACCTATTATGACTAGGAGAAGGGCTAAACAAGCTAAATTGGCAGAGGCTGGTTTCCAGACCTGCCAATTGCCATGAAACACTTAGCTTGGAACTGCCGAGAGCTTGGGAACCCCCGGAAAGTTCGTGAGCTTCACCTTCTGGTGAAGGAGAAGAGCCCTGACATAATCTTCCTTAGTGAAACAAAGTGTAGAAGGGAGAGGATTGAAAAGATTAGAGACAGATTGAAGTATGCATGTAGTTTTTCAGTAGACAGTCGTGGAAGAAGTGGGGGACTGGCCTTTCTATGGAAGGAGGGGGTGGAGGCAGATTTAGATTCTTATTCTCAATCACATATATCTCTTCTGATAAATGCTAGTAACTCAAGTCTCAAAAGAACTCTAACTGGTTTCTATGGTCAACCAATCACAGCTAAAAGAAATGAAAGTTGGGACCTCTTGAGATTAATTCACTCTAGAATCCAAACTCCTTGGCTATGTATGGGAGATTTTAACGAAATCATGTACCAAGATGAGCAATTTGGTTTTGGAACCCGCCCATTCAAACAAATGTAAGAGTTCAGGTTGGCCTTGGTTGATTGTGGTTTGATGGACACAGGTTTTATAGGCTCTATCTTTACTTGGTGCAATAAAAGGGAAGGGTTAGACTTAACTATATCCAGGTTAGATAGGGCCCTGATAAATGAGGATTGGGCAAACCTATTTGATATTAACCAAACCCATGTACTACCTGGACAGTGCTCAGACCATAACCCACTCTTAATCCAAAGTGTCAACTCTGAATAAGAAGTAGTCCCAAAGAGAAGGCTATTCAGATATGAAGTGGCTTGGGGCAACAGGGAAGGTTGCAAGGAGCTCATCAAAGAAGTGTGGAGATAGAGAATTTTGGAAGGGACTAAGCTTAAAGACACTCGAGCAAGGCTGGAGGGCTGTAGAGAAAAATTGTAGGCTTGGAGTAAGGAGGCATTCAGGACTCAGAGGAGAATGCTTGACCAAAAGAGAGAGAGACTCAGAAGACTTCAAGACTCTGACACAGGCCAAAATTGTGGACTGATTAAAACTATTCAAAGGGAAATAGATGAGCTGCTTGAAGAGGAAGAACTCAAGTGGAGGCAGAGAGCAAAACAAAGGTGGCTTAAGGATGGGGACAGGAATACCAAATACTTCCATAGATGTGCTACTCATAGGAAACAAATGAATACAATCAAAGTGATTACCAGTGAGGAAGGAGTTAGAGAGCATAGCCAAGAAGGTATAGCCAAGGTCTTTTAAGATTTCTACCAAGTGCTCTTTGCTTCATCTCATCCAGAGAATATTGATGAAGCCTTGCAGTCTGTCCAACCGTGTGTAAGTGAAGAAATGAACCTCTGGATTACTAGGGCCTTTACTGAAGAGGAAGTGACAGCAGCTATTAAAGGTATGAACCCCCTTGGTTCTCCTGGCCCGGATGGTTTCCCAGCTATTTTTTATCAACATCACTGGGGCACAGTTGGGAAGAGTGCTACAGAAGCAATTCTTGAAGCTCTAAATGGCAGGCAAGGCCTTAGGGACCTTAACCAAACTTATATCTCTCTAATACCAAAGAAGAAACTCCCCCAATCAGTTGTTGATTTCAGGCCCATCAGCTTGTGTAATGTTCTCTATAAAATTGCCTCCAAAGCAATAGCAAATAGGCTCAAAACCATTCTACCAAACCTGATTTCATCATCTCAAAGTGCCTTTGTCCCAGGAAGGTTGATCTCTGATAATGTAGTGGTGGCCTATGAGCTTTTGCACTCGATGCAAACTAGACTCAAAGGTAAACATAATGGGTTTACCAGCAGCTCGTGGTGGCCTGAAAGTAAACCATCTGCTGTTTGCTGATGACAGCCTAGTATTCTGTAGGTCCAAGCCAGAGGAATGGAGTAGGCTTCGACATGTACTAAGCAATTATGAAGAAGTCACTGGTCAAAGGCTCAATATAGAGAAGACTTCCATATTCTTCAGCAGAAACACTAGGAAAGAGGTACAGCAGGCTATCCTTCAGCAAGCAGGGCGTAGAGCCCATGGTCCTTTTGATAAATATTTGGGACTCCCTTCTTATGTTGGGAGGCAAAAAACCAAAGCATTCACTTCAATTGTGGACAGGATCAAATCTAAAATGGCTAGCTGGAAGACAAAAGTGCTCTCACAAGGTGGAAAGGAAATATTGCTGAAATCTGTATTGCAATCTATCTCCACGTACAACATGAGAATTTTTAAACTACCTAAGTCAATCATTAAGATTCTCAACAGGCTACTATAGTCCTTTTGGTGGGGTCAAACAGATAGCAAGTCAAAAGTCCACTGGTTAAGTTGGCAGACAATGGGAAAACCCAAGGATCAGGGGGGGCATGGGGTTTAGAGACTTTGAGTTTTTCAATTTGGCATTGCTAGCCAAACAAGGGTGGAGAATCATTCAAGACCCTACCTCCCTTGCAGCTCAGGTTCTGAAGGCCAAATATTTCTCAGGATCAAACTTTTTCTCAGCAAAAGGTAAGGCAAGTGACTCATTTGTATGGAGAAGTTTCCTTTCAGCAAGGCATGTACTTATGGAGGGCATGTTATGGAGAGTTGGTGATGGATCCCAGATAAAAATCTGGCAAGACAAGTGGCTCCCAAGCCCTTCTACTTTTAAAGTGCAATCTCCTGTAAGAATACTAAATGCAGAGGCAAAAGTAGCAGACCTAATAGATCCAGACACTGGACAGTGGAACTTAAACCTTATCTATGCCATTTTCTCAGAACCTGAGGCCAAGATAATCAGCAGGATGACAATTAGCCAATGTGGTAGTCAGGATATGAGGACGTGGAGGTGTTCAGAAAATGGGAAGTTTACTGTTAGAAGTGCATACCATCTGCAAGGAACAATGGAGGGAGATAGGAAGGGGCAGTGCTCAAGTTTGAATCATAATCCAAAGACCTAGAGGAAAATGTGGAGCCTGCAAGCACCTCAAGCCACGAAGTCCTTTCTATGGAGAGCAGCCAAGGAGTCCCTTCCCACGTGTGTGAACTTGTTTAAAAGGAAGATGGTTGATTCTCCCCTCTGTCCAGTTGATTGAAGCTGAATTATTACATTTTTAATACTTTTGGAACCAATATATATCTTTCATTACTTTATCATTGATTTTATATGGAAAAATGAATAAATCAAAGTTGTGATTTTAATTGATTAAAAGCATGAATTTCTGCTCTAATTTTATCAACTGTTGATTAATATGGATTATGGTACATTTCACTTGAGCGGCGGCTTCTGGCTACTCGAGCGAAGTCAGGCAGATTCAAATGCTCGACTTCCGCTTAACAGTGGGCTCGAGCGAGATGCGGGAAAAGAGATCGTTCGAGCAGAGGCATTTGGCCGCTCAAGCAATTCAGGCAGAGTCGAACGCTCAATGTTCACTCGACAGGCCGCTCGAGCGAACTTAGGCAGAGTCGAACGCTCGATGTTCGCTCGACACTCTGCTCGAGCGAATATCGCATTTTTACAGATCATGGTTTATTCCGCTGTCAGAGTATATATATGTTTTTTTTACATCTTAGGACGACCTTTGGGCTGGAAAACTCAGTTTTGAGTAGAGAAACACTTAGAATTCATTTTTCCTTTGATTTTCGTTCAGATTCGGAGAGGAGGATTCATTCAATCTATTATTCACGCAGCTACACAATTTCCACTGGATCATTCACTCACACTGCAGTAGATTAAAGAACTCCTTGAGGGGTCTAATTGCCACTACAACTCAGCCTCCTCCACCGCTTCAAATTTTCATCTCCATTCAACTGGCTTGATCTTTTCAATTCCCTACTTGCTATTTCATTTCAGTTTTGAGTTTCTGAATTATTTTAGAGAATTTTGATTTAGACGTTTGAGTAATTTATTTGTTATTCATTTAATTCATGTTATTTATTTTTATCATTTTGTTAAACTTTCATTTTAGTAGTGATTACAATTACGGTGGTTTAATTTGAGAATTTGTGAATTGAATATAATGATGAACCCTAGAACATTGAATTTGGGACTTTTCAATTTTCAGTGCATGTTTTATCAATTACTTCCTAATTTAGTTTAATTCTTAATTTAGTTTTATTAATTTCTGAGTTTAATCTATTAGTCCTTTACATTCCAATCCGACAATCAAAATTTAAAAACATGAATCTAGTCCATGACTAGTACCCTTTTCCATCCATTGCACATACCATCATTTTATTTTCTCTTTGTTTCACCTTTTTCAACGATTTTGATTTTTAAGTAACTTTCCCTGAGGAGACGATCTAGGAATTTATTCATAATTATTACACGACATTCTCCTGCACTTGGGATAGCTTTAGTGCTACTCATTTTTGAGTGAGTCACCAGTCTGCCACAGAGTTCCTGAGTCAGTTACTCATGCCATTTGGTCATGTTCAGCTGCACAAGATGTTTGGTCTATGAGTGCTAGGAGAATTCAGAAACTAAATGTGGAAGGTGGCCCTTTTTTGGAGGTTCTGAAGCCATTGTTAGAGAATCTTTCCTCCCATGAGCTAACAGAAGTAGCAGTTACGGCAAGAGCTATATGCAACAGGAGGAATCAGTGGCTGTTTGAGCAATCTTTTCACTCACCTTTCCGGGTCTTGAAGCAGGTCCACACAGAATTGACAGCAATAAAACAGTGGACAAGTTCCAGGGACAAAGCTTCTGTGACTCAGGTGGTTAACAGTTCTGAGTGGACTGCCCCTCCTTCAGGCTTCTACAAGGCTAATTGGGATGCAGCAGTGGATAAGGGGAACTTCAGGATTGGTGTGGGAGTGGTTGTGAGAGACTCGAGTGGTATGGTGATGGCTTTATTGTGCTCTTCCATGCTCTTAGAACCAGATCCTTTGCTAGGAGAAGCCGTAGCAGCTCTCAAAGCATCTACTCTTTGCTCTAATATAGGACTGGATCAGGTCATGTTAGAGGGGAATTCCTTAGCAATGGTCCAAGCGGTACAAAGCAGGGAAGAGTGCTGGAGTCCCATGGGTCTAGTGGTCAGGGATATTAAGCTTGTATTGTCTAGAATCTGTACTTGGTCTGTCCATCATATTTCTAGAAGGTTGAATGTAGTAGCACATGTGCTAGCTAAGTTTGCTTTGACATGTTCGGGGGAACATACTTTTATGAAGGATTACCCTCCATGTATTCGGAATCTACTTTAGTGAATGAAATCTTTCTTTAAAAAAAAAAAAAAATCTCAAAGAGAAAGCTGTTAGTTTTTCCAATACGAGCTTTTGACTCAAAATCATAGAAATACTATAAACATATTCATTACCATGTCCAAGCTTTTGATTTCTTTGAAAAAATGCACCATTCTCTTTTAAAAATGATATAAATCCAATACTATTCACTTCAGGAATGATGTGGAACTAGTAAGACGTGACTAATGATTTTTTAACAAAAACTCATTATTTTGCTTAGCCACTAAAAGACCAGATATAAATTTAGAATATATTGTAAACTTTTACACTCGATATTGCTACTTCAAGAGCACATTCAAGGCATTCATTTTAAATATATATTCTTTAGTGATTTTCTCTACACAATTTCAATTATGCAACTTCAAGTGCATTAATCATAATGAGCTTTTGGTATACGTATAACTTATTTAAACTACCTCACAGAATCAATAGATATTTTATTATGAAATGCTCAATAAAATTATTGGTTTATAGCGATCCTTCAGGGATACTCAATTTCTATTCTAAGATGAATCTTATCATCAATAATTCATAACAAGTATAAAAAATAAATAGAACTTGTATAAAAATTATGTGAATAAATATAAAATTTTATCAAGTAATAATAAAGAATATAATCTTTACTACTCACCTTGGAGATTGCAAATAATATATTGAAAAACTTACTTGAAGTAGAAGACCACTAGCTTCAGAATCAACAGAACCTCGTGCTGATAACATGTTATGAAACTAAAAGAGAAATAATATTGCGAGAGAAAGAGTTATTCAATATAAAAACTTGATCATATACAAGTGAATGATACATATATAGGAGTACAAATGAGTAAGTATAACTTAAATCTTAATTGATGGCTCAATGGTCTTAATTAATGATTAAAGATGGTCATATAAACAAGTTTATAACAATTACTTAATTTTGACTGGCTATGGACTATTGCAGGATTATTTCCACCTACTCCATTTTAGGTACAGGAAGTCTACATAATTGATCATGACTTGATCTGTTCAATGTATATATATATTCCGTCAAATAATAATTAATATGGTTGATTCCCTTTATCCATTTTGAATCCTCCTAAATCAATCTCCATTATTGCATGATCCACATATATGGCAAACTAGATGGCAGATTGGACAGCATCTAGATCAGGAACACGAACATGCATGCATGCATGCGAGCTTCTACCATTATAGTTAAGCAAGCATGACAGTCTGAGTCCCTGCACAAAGAATTAAGATTACTGCGATGGCGGCCATGGAGATAGTAGTAGTGATAGTAGGAGTAGGGCCTTCTGGTCTTGCAACTGCAGCATGCCTAAGATTTGGTTTTGCAACACAAAATTTTTATCTTAAATTTAAAATTTTCATCTCATCTTTACAATTTTTTTAAATTTTCATACAAAATATAATAAATAATTCAATTTTTTCTTAACTTTTTCAAATTTCAAAATAATAATAATATTAAAATATAATATTTTAATATTTTATCTTAAAATTCAAAATTTTATCTCACTTACCAAACGTAACCTAAATCTTCACTCTATTCCCAATTTGATTCTAGAAAGGGAAGATTGCTACGCTTCTCTTTGGCACAAAAGAACCTACAATCGATTGGGTCTTCATTTAATTAGCAAAAGAATTTTGTTATCTACCGCTTAAATCCATCCCTCCTGAAATACCCCCACCTTCATGCCCAAAAATTATTTTCTTCGTTATGTTGATGCCTATGTCTCAGAATTCAACATCAACCCTCTCTACCATCATTCGATCTGTTGAATCTGCAGTTTACAATGATGTTGGAAAGAAATGAAGGAATGAAGCTAAGAACACCATGAAAGGAAGTATTGTTGAAGTTTACACTTTGGAGTTCTTGGTGTTGGCTAGTGGTGAGAATATCGAGGGTCATATTCCTTCTCTTCTTGGGTTGGATAGCCTTTCCAGGAGAGATCCTCCACTCCCAACATTACAAATCGGGCGAGGTATAAATCCAAGGATATTTTGGTAGCTGGTTGTGGTAATTCTGGGATGGAGATTGCCTATGATCACCTTAATTTCAGACCATGGAACTTGCACTTCAATCGTTGTTAGAAGTCCGGTACGTACGTAGTAATTACTTACATCCGTAAAATCTCCTCTCTCGCTTTTTCTTATTTACGTACGTATTTGCACATGCATGTGTCCTCATGGTCTGAATTGCAGGTGCATGTACTTGTTATGTATCTATAATAAATACTACTATTTTTCTTTATAATAATTATTAATTATGTCACTAATTATTTTAATGTGGTTAATTTGATTTGTACGTATGTACGTGTTGGATTTTGGTTGGAAATAAAGGAGGAGCAAAGGTCCAAAACCCATAAAAGGAAGTTTAGCCTTCTTGGCTAAGTGCACCAGTCACATGCTTAAATAGTAACTTTTTTACTTTAGTTAAATTTATCTATTGCCCATTTTTGTAAAATGGAAAGAGGTGTGAGTTAAAGTTTTGTTGTTGGCAAAAGGTTTGTGGGTGTATTTGGGGTGAGGAGAGAAATTGTGTGATTGTAACAATTTTTCATATAATAGATTTTCTTTTCTGGGTCTGGAGATTTTTCTCATGTTTTGAAAGTTTTCCACTTAAAATCTTGTATTTTTATTATTTCTCTAATTTTCTTGATATTCCTATAAATGGTAGATCTTAGAGGGTGAATTTGGAAAATCCAAATTCTAAACAAGTGGTATCAGAGTCACTAGGTTCTTTTGGTGGGATAATTCTTTGGTGTGGTAGTGTAGATACTTATTGTCTAAGGGGCTTCTGTCTAAGAAATCAGATTTTAAGCGGGACCATTGTGACCATCCAATCTTTTCTGGGAATTTACTTAGTAAGTACTATTCATTTTTACGATAAAAATTTATCAAGATAATATCAGTAAGTAGGGCTTCAAATCCTATTATATTTGAGGTGGATAAATTTGATAGAAAAATCAATTTTGGCTTGTGACAAGTACAAGTAAATGATGTTTTGATTCAATCAGGATTACATAAGATGTTGAAGGACAAATCAACCTCTGAAGTCAGCAGTAATACTAGCGACATGTGAAAAGGATAGTGTAAGGAGCAGGTTGGGCAAGTGCTCCAAGTAAGTAAATGGAGATATTGGAAATTACTGAAGCAAATGTTGTGTCTCTCTCTATGGAAAAAAGGACATGTAAATCTTCATGGCATGTCGCTAATTTCCAAAATTACCATGATAAATGATGTGTTAATGTTAGCAGGTCTACAAGTTTGTACACAGACATTGGTTTGGCATTGATGCAGGGTGTGTGGTACTGGAAGTTCATGTCGATGGTTGATGAACTTCCAAGAAAGCTAAACGTGGAAGTTACACCATAATTTTCAGTAAGGTTGTTTTCGACATGGGCTGAATTAGTGAAATGTGTGAAATTGGTTTATTCTAAATATGTATGTTTTTATCGTGAAACATAATAGTATAAGTTATAAAGATTTTCATTGAGGTGGAGTGAGGTTGTGGGACTAATCAAAGTCGCAAGATGGAGATTGTTGGTTTCTTTCTCATTTTTCTTAGTCCCACATTGGTTGGGAATGAAGGAGTAAAGGCTCAAGGCCTATCAAAGGGGGTTTAGCCTCCTTGGCTAAGTGTACCAATTAAATGCTTAATTAGTAATTTTTTACTCTAGTTAAGTTCATTTGTGGTCTATTTTTATAAAATGAAAAAATGTGTGAGTTAAATTTTTGCTAGTGAAAAAAGCTTTGTCAGTGTATTTGGGATGACGAGAGAAATCATGTGATTGTAGAAATTTTCACGTTGTGAATTTTCATATCTGGGTCTGGTGGTGTTTCTCCTGTTTTGAGAGTTTTCATGTAAAATCTTATGTTATTATTATTTTTCTATTTTTCTTGATATTCTTGCAAATGGTAGATCCTAGGGGGTGAATTTGGGAGGTCCAAATTCGTAATAATACATACTTAGTTTGATGTGCTGACCAAAGGCTTGGTTCATTAAGGAATGTCGTTGCTGAATTATCTCCCCGTTTACATGGTGGATACCCTAATCACAATGCTTGCAAAACTTGAATATGGCGGTCTGTCCAATTATGGGATTCATAAACCTGAGAAAGGTTCATTTGCAAACAAAATTGAAATCGAAAGATCTGCTGTTATTAATGTGGAACCATAAAAAAATATTTGCAAACAAAATTGAAATCGGAAGATCTGCTGTTATTAATGTGGAACCATAAAAAATTCAAAATGGAAAGATAGAGGTTGTCCCAACTGGGATTTCGAGCATTAACAAGAACAATGTACTGTTCGAAAATGGCACCGAAAAAGGGTTTGATGTGATTGTTTTTGCAATTGGTTATAAAAGCACAGCTCATGAGTGGTTGAAGGTATTTATTTTTTTCTTTATTATTTTTCATCATTTTCATATAGAGTAATGCCAATTACAGTTTTACAGTGTGCAAACCTTACGTATGCGCTTTAAAAAGAAGTTAGCTCTAACGTCAAAAAAATAATCTTCATGTGGATCTTAACAATGCAAATATCATTTTTCTTTCATATATATATAGTTTATAATAGAGAGTTGAAAAATATGTCTTATATTTTTAAGGTTAATTAAGGTTTCTGTTCCTAATAATTAACTTGTTGTAATAATCTCTATTACAGGACAAAAAGTTAGACAAAAACGACTATCTCCAGCTCTTAGGATGAGCTTTTCCTACTCCGTAGAATGTCTTCCCCTCCATTTTCCTAGCTAATACTCCCATCCTACCTTTTCACCTACTTTGACCCACAACCACCCTTCCCATTACAGTACTCACCCATCAAGCTTTAGCCTTCACAAACACGATGTCAACCGACCAACCAACTATTGACCTTCTAGTCTAGCAAACCAAAGCCTTAACCTGGAATGACATAATATTGGAGCCAGCTTCCGAAATTGCTACTCATGTCTCCAATCGGGCTCTTATAGGTAAGTTAGTCTCCTCCAAACCTCCTATCAAGCATATTTTTCATTCCACTATAAGGGCAATGTTAAGTTTTGTAAATGGTTTGATTATCGAAGATTTGGGGCCAAATACTTTTCTGTTTACCTTCCCCAATCCACTAGAAAAATATCGAGTTTTCCTTAACCTACCATGGAATTTCAAAGGTTATGATATGATGTTAAGGGAATGGCGACCGGGACTTAGCCTTCAAGAGGTAGATCTTACATACTCAACCTTTTGGATACAAATTCTTAGGCTTTCACTAGAATTGATGACAGAAACAAATGCCAAAAAAATAGGATTAGGTCTCGATAAGTTATTGGAAATCAACCCAAATTCTCTCCTAACTATCGGACCTCGGCAATTTCTAAGGCTCAGGGTTGACACTAACACTGATAAACGCTTGTTTGATGGATTTTCACTCCCTAGAATTAATAGAAGTCTAGCAAAAATTAGCTTCAAATATGAAAGATTTTCAAAATTTTGTTATGGGTATGGAAGTCTTGGTCATCTGCTACAAGTCTGTCCATTATATTTTAACAATGATAAAAATCGTGGCTCGGGCACCGGTTGAGAGCCAAACCTCTTGATTTTCGACGTGGGGACAGAGCTGAAAGGCAAGTTATGCAACCCATAGAACAACAACAAAATATGCCCCATCTTGATCCAACATCACCCATGCACCAACCTCTCGCCCTATTAAGGATTTGTGAACCAAGTGAAACTCTCCTTCCAACCCGTCCTTAATCACCCAGTGATAAAGGAAAACAAATTCAAGTGAAGCATCTTGGCACTAGAAAAGCAAGAATCATCAACTCCCCATAGGTCAACAAGAAAGAATAATGTATTCAACAGCTATTTTTAGGTGCAATGAACCAGGGCAAAGAAACCCTAGAAGACGACACTATTCATGCAACTAGCAGTCAACCCCCTTCATCCATGCAAGTCCCTCTTTCCAACTCTGCACGTGGCAAAAATCAAACTTGCAAGACAACTCTACCATTGTCAATTATTGAGCACTGCCAACCCATCCCATTAGAAGTCACAGCATTTTTAAATTTAGCCAACTTGGAAAAATGTGAGTTCTCCCCCTACTTACACGTGTCTTCTTGGTTTGGAAGAGTGTTGCCTAAAACTGCAATTGTCCTCCATCTCCATGCTGTCTAGTCCCACAACTTCTTCCTCAGTAGACTTCGTCCCTACCTCCAATTAAGGATCTAGTTGATGAGCCTAGCCCTTCAATTTTCAAACAAATAATCCAATAAGTGTGATCCCCTTTGATAGCCAAAATCCCAGCCCAAATATCTCGTTGCTTGTAAGGCCATCGGGCCGTGTTTTGCTTTACTTTTAACTTTATTCAACTGAGCCCAACTCAAATATTTTCTCAAACCCATCCAAACCATCACCTAACAATGCCCTTCTTGGCAGCCTACATTGATATTGAACCCAATCCATTGGAGACCAAGGTCCTTTTAAAGAATCAAGCTTCCCCCCATCTCCAAGTTATATTACCTGAAGCACCCCTGAACCCATACTGACCCCTTTACCCTTCAATGAGATAATACGGAAGAGGAAAAGCTCCCTAGAAATGGAAAAAGAACCACAATCCCCACTCAAGAAATGCTTGCTCAGTTCCTCCCTCAGCATCGAGGATGCAAGTTGCAAAGGAAAAGGTCAAGTATCACCCTCCTTGCAGATCAATAAACACCACAGTTTGAAGAAAAAGGCAAAGGAAACAAAACCAGGCAAGAACCCAACAAAGTCTAGTAAGGGCTCCTCAAATACAGTTCGTTATGCGTCTTACCAGACTTGAGTAACAAAGTTCAGTCCCAAACAATGAATATTTTTCCCTCGAATCCAATGACTAAGGTGGTAGGGTCCTCACTGCTGCCCAATGATCCATGAAGGTATTATCGTGGGATTGTCAGGGTATTGCTACGCCCCGCACAATCAGATCTTTGAGAGCAAATATCAGGGCCTTTAACCCTAAAGCTATTTTCTTATCCGAAACTTTATTATGTAGTAAGGGCACTGGTTCCCTTGTAAATAGATTAGGATTCTTTTCTTTTTTGCATACCCCTCCATCAGGTAAAAGGGGGGATTACTACTTGTGTATCGACCTAGCATCTACTTTGAACTCATTCATGTTTCTAGTAAAATTATTTTTGTTTTGGTTTACTATGATCCTATTCATTTACCATGACTACTAAATTGTGTCTACTGTCCCACTCTTCATATTAAGAATATTTTTTTTCCTAGGACAACCTTCCAAAAATCACGGAATCTTTCCCAGGTCCTTCACTAGCTATTGGAGATTTTAACTCTCTTCTCACCCAATTTGAAAAGCTAGGGAGAAAACTTGTGATCCAATCTTTTAACCCGAAAGGTCTCCACCTTTTCATGGGAAAAAATGGTTTTGCGGAACTAGGCTCTTCGGGCCCAAAATTCCCTTGGAGCAATAACTGCCATGGACATAACCAAGCAGAAGATTGGATAGAAGACTAGCAAACATTTAGTGGATTAACTCATTTACTCTTGCACCCATTACTACCCTCACTCGGATTACATCTAATCATGCACCCATCATCTTGAACACTTCAAATTGCACCAACCATCCCAAATCCTTTCAATTTGAAAATTTTTGAATAAGAGACCCTTCAAGCCTAGAGATAGTCAAAGAAGCTTGGAACTCATCCTATGTTGGTAGTCCTGCTTTCATTCTCGCAAAAAAAAAAAAAAAAAAAAAAAACTGAAAGCTACAAAAAAAAATCTTTAAGGATCTGGAGCCTCCAAAGCTTTAGTCATATTCAAATCCAACTCAAAATCCTGAACTCAACCCTGGAATCTTTGCAGTCTCGGACCTCTCCCATCCCCATCTCCTTAAAAGCTGATCTCAAAACCAAAATCAACGAACTCCTTATTCGAGAAGAATCTATTTGGAAACAAAAATTCATAATCACTTGGCTCACCACCATTGATCTCAACACCAAATTCTTCCATGCATCAATAGCCATAAGGAGGAGATGAAACCAAATTGGCAGTCACAAAATTGAGAGCAACGAATGGACCTCAGAACCTTCCCTCATAACTTTAAAGATCCAAGAACATTTTCCAAATATTTACACCTCCTCACAACCTCCTCCACTTGAGAACTTAGAGAATTTGTTTACTAGAAATATCACTGAGCAAGAAAATGGCTTGCTTTGCGTTATTCCCACAGAAGAGGATATCACTTTGATTATCATACAACTTTCCAATTCAAAAGCACCTGGCCCTATCAACTTTATAGGTCTTTTCTACAAAACTTAATGGGAGGTGATTAAAGCTGACTTAATCGCAACTGTTCAAAACTTCTTTAGTCATGGCAAACTCCTCAAAGAACTCAATCACACTAATCTGGCTCTGATCCCAAAAAATGAGAATCCCAATGATGTGCATCAATTTAGGTCAATTAGTCTGTCAAATATTTGCTATAAAATTATTGCCAAGATTCTTGCAAATCGGCTCAAATCTATTCTCCTAGCATCATTTCTCCTTGTCAATTAGCATTTCTTTCTGGTCGTCTTATCCAAGATAATACCATTCTTGCCCAAGCAAGAAATCTTTCACAACATGACAAAAATGGAGGGGTCGCTTGGGTCATATGGCAGTCAAAATTGATATGGTAAAAACTTTTGATTCCATGGAATGATCATTCTTTTTTGATGTCGTGCATCATGCTGGTTTTAGCCAACAATGGATCAACTGGATCAGAGAATGCATCACCTTAGTCTCTTACTCTATTCTTGTTAATGGATCCCCCCAAAGTTTTTTTTTTTTTTTTACTTGACCATAGGCCTCAGGCAGGGTGACCATTTGTCTCCTTTCCTTTTCATACTGGGAAGCAAGGTCCTCTCTCGACTCATTTTCAGAAAGGAAAATTTCAACAACATCAAAGGCATAAGAATCTCAAGAGACGGCCCTTCGATCTAAATCTTCTTTTTGCGGATGACCTGTTTTTATTTGAAGATGCTTCTATTCAAGGCTTATACTATGCTAGATTCTCAAGGAAAGGACTAGCGAGAGTATTAGCAGATGCAACAACCATAGCCAATGACATTAATAAGGTTATGATCATGAGTGGTGACTGTTGCGGATGGAGACAAAAAGAAAATAAAAAGAGAAAACGGTGAGTCATGCACCGTTTGTTCATTTGTCATATTAGGCACCGAATGCACCGAAAAATATTGTAGGCTGCTCTCTCCTATAAATAGGAGAGAGCTTAGTTGTGTGCAGCAGAGACGAGTAGAGAGAAAATAGAGAGTGTGTGCTGCATGTGTGCAGACAGAATGTGGGAGAGAAAGAAGAGAGAAAGAGAGTGGGTGAGCAGAGAGTTTTTGTAAAAAAAAAATTATTTTATAGTAAAATTACAGCAGTTGTGGACGTAGGCAATTGCCGAACCGCGTTAAATTTCATCCCTCCTTTATTTAGAATCATCTCTGTATCAGAACAGCTCCCAACAACTGGTATCAGAGCACTGGTTCGAGCTATCTGAAAATTCAAATTTTTGACAACTCCATGGTGTTCCTCCCGTCGAGACGAATCCGTTGCAGCAAACGGAATCAAAAACGGAGGTCGGACAAACCTACACGCGCCCCTAGAAGATCAGCGCGTGCATCTGCTGCAACCCACGCTCCCCCACGTGCTCCGGAGGTTGAAGACGAGTGCACCACACGCGCCCATGCGCCCTCACGCACTCTAGAGGTTGAAGACGCGTGAAGGATACGCGCCCACGCTCCCCCACGCGCCCTACAGAGGTTCGGCACGTGTGTCACACGTGCCTCACTCTCTCCCACGCGCACACAGTGCTGTAGCGCGTGTAATACACGCACCCACGCACCGCCCACTCGCACTGTGCAGCGCATGTATCCCACTCGCCAGACAGATCAGAACCGTCCATTTTTCAGATCTGTTTTGGGCTAGATTTAAGCCATTCGGAGTCCGATTTCAACGATCAAATAGTGCTTTCCAACTATTTGGATCATTCCAGACTCATCCGTACGGTCGAAATTTTGAGATTCGGCATCAGTACATTGGATCTGAGCCATCCACGTGTTGCAGATCATTTTGGGCTAGATCACGCCAGTTGGAGTTCCATCGCGACGATCAAATAGTATTGACAAACTATTTGGATCATTCCGGACTCGTTTCCAGCTAATTCGAGTGTTTCGGACATAACGGTGATTTTTTTTTGTTTAAATTTGAACTCATTTGTAAAGTTATGGCTGGAGAAGAAGCTAAAGATGTTGGTATCGAGAAATTTGACGGTACAGACTTTGCCTACTGGAGAATGCAGATAAAGGATTATCTCTATGGAAAGAAACTACATCTTCCACTCCTAGGAAGAAAGCCAGATGACATGAGCAATGAAGATTGGAGTTTCCTTGATAGACAAGTGTTGGGAGTCATTCGACTAATACTGTCAAGATCAGTTGCACACAATGTGGGAAAGGAAAAGACCACAGCGGATTTGATGAAAGCTCTATCAGACATGTACGAGCAGCCATCAGCCAATAACAAAGTGCATTTGATGTACAAGCTATTCTACTTGAGAATGGCAGAAGGAACTCCAGTTATTCAGCATCTAAATGAGTTCAACACCATCATCAATCAATTAGCTTCAGTGGGGATTGAATTTGATGATGAAGTAAGTGCACTGATAGCTCTAGCTCAATTACCAAAAAGCTGGGAGGCCATGAGAACAGTTGTTAGCAATTCTTATGGCAAAACAAAGATGAAGTATCAAAATATCCGGGACCATATTCTTAGCGAGGAAGTTCGCATAAGAGATACAGGAGAAGCATCAACTTCCAGTTCTACCTTAAACCTCGAGACGAGAGGTAGAGGAGCTAGTAGAAGTTCAAATCGGGGCAGGTCAAAGTCCCGAAGAGGCAGAAGTAAATCTAGATCCGGAAAACAAGTACAGTGCTGGAATTGTGGCAAGATTGGTCATTTCAAAAATAATTGCAAGGAAGCAAAGAAGAAGAATGAGCATGACTCTGCTAATGCCACAACAAAAGATCTCCGAGATGCCTTACTCCTTTCAGTCGACAACCAAATTGCATCTTGGGTGTTAGATTCAGGAGCCTCGTTCCACACTACAGCACACCGAGAAATCATGCAGAATTATGTCACTGGTGATTTCTGGAAGGTGTACTTAGCAGATGGTGAAGCGTTAGAAATCGAAGGCATGAGAGATGTACGAATCAATCTGCCCAATGGAAGTGCATGGTTGCTACATAAGGTGCGACATGTTGCTAAACTCATGAGGAACCTGATTTCTATAGGACAACTTGATACTGATGGGCATTCGGTACTATTTACCGGTGGCACGTGGAAGATAACAAGAGGAGTTATGGTAGTAGCTCGAGGCACAAAAACAGGTACTCTATACATGACTTCAAGCATTAGAGATACTGTTGCAATTGCTGACGCAAATACTAACCTATGGCATCAAAGGCTTGGTCACATGAGTGAGAAAGGAATGAAAGTACTATAATCCAAAGAGAAGTTACCAAAGTTGGAATCAATTGATTTCGATATGTGTGAAGGTTGCATTTTTGGGAAGCAGAAAAAAGTTAGTTTTCTGAAAAATGGTAGAACTCCAAAGTCTACAAAGTTGGAGTTGGTGCACACAGATTTGTGGGGGCCATCCCCAGTCGCTTCTCTTGGAGGATCGTGGTACTATGTTTCATTTATTGATGACTCAAGCAGAAAAGTATGGGTTTATTTTTTGAAAAATAAATCTGACACATTTGATACTTTCAAGAAGTGGAGAGCCATGGTTAAAAATGAAACAGGCTTGAAGTTAAAATGTCTGAGGTCAGACAATGGAGGAGAGTACATCGACGGAGGGTTCAAAGAATTCTGTGCTGCAAATGAGATTAGATTTAAGAAGACTATTCCCGGGACACCGCAGCAGAATGGCGTAGCTGAACGCATGAACAGAACTCTCAATGAACGTGCCAGAAGCATGAGGCTGAATTCAGGATTGCCTGAATGTTTTTGGGCTGATGCAGTTAACACTGCAGCCTATTTGATTAATCGGGGACCTTCAGTTCCCTTAAAGTTCGATCTACCAGAGGAAGTCTGGAGCGGAAAGAAGGTAAATCTTTCCCATTTGAAAGTTTTTGGCTGTTTATCATATGTTCACATAGATTCTATTGATCGTAACAAGTTAGAAGCCAAATCTAGAAAATATTTTTTCATCGGTTATGGTGATGAAGAATTTGGCTATCGATTTTGGGATGATAAAAATTGCAAAATCATCAGAAGTGGAAATGTGATATTCAATGAGTAGATTCTGTACAAAACTAAGTCACAAGCTGAACCTGAGGAACAACCAAAGAAACCTGAGGTTATTGATTTTGATGTTACTCGAGTCAACACTGATCAGAACGAGGATCAAGAAAATGATGATACACAGATCGAACAACATACACCACTCACTGTTATTCGAAAATCTTCAAGGACAATCAGGCCACCACAGCGGTTTTCACCATCTCTACACTACATCTTGCTAACAGATAGTGTTGAACCGAAAAGTTATGATGAAGCTCTACGAATAGAAGATTCGATCAAGTGGGAGAAAGCCATGCAAGATGAGATGGAGTCACTGATGTCAAATCAGACATGGGAGCTAACTAAGCTTCCAAAAGGCAAGAAGGCTTTGCACAATAAATGGGTGTATAGAATTAAGAAAGAGCACAATGGTAACAAGCGCTACAAAGCCAGAATGGTCGTGAAGGGGTTTCAACAAAAGGAAGGTGTCGACTACATAGACATTTTCTCTCCAGTTGTAAAATTGACAATGATCAGACTAGTGTTGGCAATTGTGGCTGTAGAGAATCTACATTTTGAGCAGTTAGATGTGAAGACTGCATTTCTTTATGGTAATTTGGAGGAAGACATCTATATGCACCAGCCACAAGGATTCTCAGTGATGAGAAAAGAGAATCTAGTTTGCAAACTGAAGAAGAGCTTGTATGGCCTAAAACAAGCTCCACGACAATGGTACCGGAAGTTTGACAACTTCATGTGCAGTAATGGATTTACAAGACTGCAGGCTGACCATTGTTGCTATATGAAAAACTTTGACAACTCTTATATTATGCTACTGTTGTATGTGGATGATATGCTCGTTGCAGGGTCAAGCATCGAGGAGATCAATAAACTGAAGAAGCAATTGTCAAAGCGATTTGAGATGAAGGATTTGGGTGTTGCAAAACAAAACCTTAGTATGAGAATTATTAGAGACAGGTCTAATGATACTCTCAAGCTCTCGCAGGAGGAGTATGTGAAGAAGGTGCTCAGAAGGTTTAACATGGACAAGGCGAAACCAGTGAGCACACCCTTAGCTAGTCACTTTCGACTAACTAAGGATCAGTCGCCAAAGATGGAGGAAGAGCAAGAATGCATGAACAGAATACCATATGCATCTGCTATTGGTAGTCTTATGTACGCCATGGTCTGTACAAGACCAGATATTGCACAAGCAGTGGGAGCTGTGAGCAGGTACATGAGTAATCCAGGAAAGCAGCATTGGGAAGCAATCAAGTGGATTTTAAGATATCTACAAGGCTCTTCAGATACGTCACTATGCTTTACAAAAGTAGGTTTAAAACTACAGGGATATGTAGATGCTGATTTAGCAGGTGACGTTGATAGCAGAAAAAGTACTACTGGATTTGTGTATACACTGGGTGGTACAGCTGTATCGTGGGCTTCTAAGTTACAGAAGATTGTTGCTCTCTCAACTATAGAAGCAGAATACGTTGCTATAACTAAAGCAGGGAAGGAAATGGTTTGGTTGCAGTCATTCTTGGAGGAATTGGGAAAGAAGAATGAAAAAGGTATTCTGCACAGTGATAGTCAGAATGCTATTTTTCTTGCAAAGAATCCAGCCTTTCATTCCAGAACAAAACACATATAGTTGCGATACCATTTTATCTGATCTCTTCTCGATAGTGGACAGCTGATACTTGAGAAGATTCGAGGAACAGAGAACCCAGCAGACATGTTCACAAAAGTAGTTACTGTTGACAAACTGAAGCTGTGTGTAGCTTCAGTTGGCCTCCATACCTAAAGGCATGACTTGAAGTTGCTGGGATAGTTGCTATGAAGATATGTAGACTCATTTGTCTCCAAGTGGGAGATTGTTGCGGATGGAGACAAAAAGAAAATAAAAAGAGAAAACGGTGAGTCATGCACCGTTTGTTCATTTGTCATATTAGGCACCGAATGCACCGAAAAATATTGTAGGCTGCTCTCTCCTATAAATAGGAGAGAGCTCAGTTGTGTGCAGCAGAGACGAGTAGAGAGAAAACAGAGAGTGTGTGCTGCGTGTGTGCAGACAGAGTGTGGGAGAGAAAGAAGAGAGAAAGAGAGTGGGTGAGCAGAGAGTTTTTGTAAAAAAATATTATTTTATAGTAAAATTACAGCAGCTGTGGACGTAGGCAATTGCCGAACCACGTTAAATTTCGTCCCTCCTTTATTTAGAATCATCTCTGTATCAGAACAGCTCCCAACAATGACCAAAAAACCAAGCAGCTGGCTAGGTTTCCAATAACTTGGTCCCAATTTCTGAAGCTGCATGCATGTATCTCTATCTCTGTATATATTCTTTGGGCAAGCATTCTTTATTAGTAAATGTCGATTTTTATTTATTTATTTAATACTTCTGCCCAATTTGCTGTACCCAGAAAAAGCAATCTACAATAGTAATGCTAGAATACAATTAAAGATGGGTCTATCATTAAAAAATAATTTTTTCATATGAATTTTATATTTACTTATTTTCTTCAAAGTGAGTGCGTATGTTTTGCATATCCTAAAACTGCAAATATCATTTTTTAATCTACAAAGGAGTAACAAATTAAAAGACCCACTTGTAATTTCGACCCTACTGATCTGGAGATTTGAATTAATGCATCAAGAAGTAGTATGGCAAGTAGATGGAAGAAACTAATGGTGTGTATATATATATATATATATATAACCAAAGGGGACAGAACCAAGTAAAGAAAAGGAAGAGAAGTAAAGATATGGAAGCAATAAATAAGGACTAGATGACTGGAGTTGAAAACAGAACCAAATAATTGAAGTTATAGTGCAGGTAAGTAAAGCAAGAAATTAAAATGTTGGGACTAGCTAACTGGAGTCCAAATAAATAAGGACCAGATGATTGGAATCCAAGTCATAAGTAAGTAGTAAAATATATCAATAGAAAAGAGCAAGATAAAAATGCTGAAAATACTCACAGATTAGCAAATGAAACTAGTGAAGTTCTCATTTGAAATGAACAATAATACATGAAAAACTATGGGATTAGAAAGGAAGAGCAAGGAAGTAGGGGAAGAGAAGTCTTCTTAGGTTCTGGAGCTCCTAAGGATTCTCTAAAATATCAATTATTTTACCTGAGCAATGGGGTATTCAGGCTCTTGAACCAAAGTTTTAAAAATAGGGAAATTTGCAGGGAAATCCTCAATGCTTCTCAATTTTGGAGAGATGAGAGGAAAACCTCAAGTAACATTATCAGTCAGATCCTGGGTATAAGAAACTTTATCCCACCACTTGACGTAGCAATTGCAAGCAAGAATATCATTTTTCTTAGCATAACTCCACTTCAACATCTAAAGAAGTTTTTATTTCTCACAGAAGTGGAGGAAGGGAAATAGGGAGTTTCTATACATACTGGTCAGTCTTGTAAATAGTGACGAAGTATTTAACAACAATATTGAGTTTATCAGGGAAAATCTTCGAAATAGGTCCAAATTGTATCCACCATCTCAGATACCACAAAGGGAATTGAGAATTGAACCCTTTATTGAAGTTAATAAACCATAAATGAGACATCTCAGTATTCTGGAATAGTGTGAATTTGAACCATGCTTTGATGTAGTCATAGTAGCAATAGGAAATATTTGAATCAGGGATATTTTTTACAACATATGGATGGGTTCCCCATTTTTCTTGGATAATCAAGTGTTAATATCGTGTTTCGTACACCTTGGAGCTTGGTTCCAGTAACTCAGATCTTGAATCTTTCACTTGCAAACTAAAGAAAACATAGAGAGTTGGGGGCCTTGGTAGAGGCCAGGGAGTCTTTAGTGCTTAACTTAGTATCTCCTTAGTAGTTTGTGCAAGAGTTTAGGGGAATCATAGAGAGTTCTTTGTACCTAGGGATCGGCTTTTATACTAGGTTTCTGAGGGCGACAACCAATACCCTGTCTCAGGGAGTACATGTCCATTCAACTGTTCACTTACTCAGAATCCTTTAATGAAGTGTGGCTCCTGGGGTGACACAATTAATGCGGCATGGTGCCTTTGGGTGATTTTGTGTGATTGTGGTCATGGGTTAGCTTTAGCTTTTGGGACCTTAGAAGGTCGAGGGGCCATTCAGTTGGGTTGGACTTCCTTATATGGGATTGCCTCTTGGGCTTTTAATAGGGGGAGAATCCCCTTACACCAAGTTTAGATGTAAACACTATGGCAGATCAATTTGATTTTATTAGTTTTTTCAAAAATGGGTTTAATTAGGATAGATTGGGTTTGGGTGAAAATGAAGGAGTAATATTGAAGGTTCTTCTAAGTATTTTCAGGAATCCAATAGAAACTAGGTGGAAAATATCCAACGGCGATCTTGGATGGATTGGTATATATTGAACGATTAGGTTCATCATAAAACAAGTTTTGGCAATAATGTTTTTGGTCATAATCAGTCCTTGAAGTAGGGTTTTTATCAAGATAGGAAGATTGAATAGGTTGATGAGATTTAGCAATAGCGTTAGCATAAGGATCGTGCGGGGTAGCTAAAGTAGAGGAGAAACTTGTTTTAGCATTGTTTTAGCTATACAGCCTGTACTATCTAAGGTAGTAAACCAGTTAGAAATATCAGGTGGAAAAGCAGGCTCAAGTTTCACTAGTTTCTTGTTGGGGATAGTAACATGTGAAACGTGCTTATCTTTTCTGCTTGTCCTGATTATGCAAAAATTTACAAGTAAGAAAATCAGGGATAGCATTTTGGGAAGCTTCAATGTATTCAATATCAAAATAAAAAATACTTAAAAGTTAAAATAGCTTGCCATCTGGCAAAAAAATGTTGAGAAAAATATGTTTTGAAGCAATATGCCCAATATCTTTTTTTAATACATATTTAGTATTTTTGCAATCAATACATAATATAAATTTTTGATTTAATAAATCACTTTGAACTTAGAAATACATAGTACTACAAATAAAATTTCTTTCTTAATAGTACTATAGTTAATTTATGCATTATTCCAAACGATATAATGGAAGCGAACGATATGCTCAGACAAGTATGGTAAAACAATTTGTTTCATAATGCCACTATACCCATTATCGGAGGTATCGGTTTCAATAACTTTGAAAAATTAACAGTAGGAATACCAAGACATGGTAGAGTCTTGATATGAGTTTTAGGTTGATAAAAAAAAAAAAAAAAAACTATATTTATCATCTATTTTATCATTATTATCTCAACAATACATGATGTGGCATCAAATTCACAAGTTGAACATAAAAAATAGTCTTCAATTATTTAATACTATATAATGGAATAATGGGAGGATGATTATAATAGTATGGCATGTAACATTAATCATATATATATATACACATATAACTAGGAAAATTATATATACTACACCATCATCATATTCTTATCCCACTATGATGAGGTGACACTACCTATTAATCTTTAAATTCTATAAATATTTTAGACAATATTAGATAAATAATAAAGAACGTAGGGCTTACTTATTTTGTCAATTTCTTTAATAAATTTATATATTGAGAGAAAATGTTGGGGGATCAATTCATATTATCTAGGCTGATCATTATATATGTTCATGGCATATATATGGGACAAGAACCAAATATTATTGCTAAAACAATATTTTATAAGAAAATACTAATATATCTTATGAGTTTGTCTCTTCATTTTAACTGTTTATGTATTTAATTCAAAAAAAAAAACTTTTTTATTTATTTAAAGGTTAAGAAGGTGACTTTTAGTATATTGATATATTTTATTTATTTTTTAAAAATATTTAACTATGTTCAAATTCTTTTTAAAAAAAATAGTAAAATTTATACTAGTAGACATATTTCGAGATCAAAGCTGGACGGAACACTAACACCATTCTATTTTACAACCATATAATATTATAATCGATCGAGATTATAAAATATTGGTAGGTCATGTTGGGTGATGTTGAGCCTCATTCAAAATATTGTACGATTTTCCTTCCAACCAAACACTATATTTATTAACCGATTGATGACTAAAGACTAAAATCCAGCCTGGCCTTGGAATAATATGAAAGGAAGAGGTCAATCTAAATAAAGTTGCGTTTAAGGAACAGACCAGAACAAAAAACACAAAATGATAACTACTTTCCCCCGATAATGTGATCGAGCAAATCATGAAGTGACACGTGTCTGGAGAGTGAGAGAAGAAAGAGTCAAATCAGAGATGAGAGAAAGGTGAATTGCTTTATTGGTGAGTGAGCGAAGGAAGGGACAATTGAGATATTGGGTCCATCTTCATTTTATTATTATTATTTTTTTAATTTAAATTTTATAATATTTAATTTATTAATAATTGACACGTTCACATATATTATTATATAAATAAAAATATAAGTATAGATATTATTTTTTTTGTAATATATATGCGTCTAGAAATAATATTTACAATAATAAAATAGATAAGTGTATATTTTTTTTAAGAAAAAGAGTAAATATAAAATTAATTTTTTTAATAATAAATCAGTATAAAGCTCTTATATAATTTATGACTACATCTAATATTTAAAATTATATTTTTTACTTTTTGTATTAAGAGTGATTCAAACAGAAGGAATTTTAAAAGCAAAATTATTAAATTAAATCATTATAGTCAATTAAATGGGTTTGGTTGGTACAAGACCCTCACGTAAACAGTAGTATCTACCTCTCTTTTTCCTTCCCCTTTCCTTTGTTCTATTCCTTTGCCAGCTAAAGTAAATGGAGCTTAATTTGTCGTTGTATATCATAATCCATGAGAATGATAGATAGCAAGTTGACGGCTGATAGTCGTTGTTATCTTTGAGTTCTTAACATTTTTAAGGAGAAATACTATTCTCAACGAAGTTCTTTTACCGAATTGTGTTTTTATTTTTATTTTTTATTTCTTACTTAATGATTAAGAAAATATATTTTAATAATTTTATTATTTTTAAAAATATTTAAAATGATTAAAAAATATGTAAATAAAATAAAGAAAAAAATAGAAAAATGACTTAGCCTTTTTCCGGTACCCATTCGGTAAGCATTTTTCGGTAAGTGTAGCGTCTCTCATTTTTAAGTTAAAATATTATTATTTAATATTTATATGCTAAATATGATAAATATTGTGTGAAATGAAGTAATAAAAATTTACATCTATAATCAGATATCTAATAAGATGTTTTCATATCAAATATGACATCATAAATCAAAATAATGTATTTTAAGCTTTATTAGTAATTGAGTTAAAATATTGCATATTTTTATATATTTAGAACAAATATATTTTAATTCTTTCATTACATTATTATTAGTTTTAAATAAAAAAATGATTAAGATACATAAATCTCAGTTATGATTTAAATTGATTAATAGCATGAATTTATGCTTAATTTTATAATTTGTGATTTAATTAGATAATGTTCATTTATATGTATAATATATTTTTGATATTCTATTCTTTATTTTTATTTTATTTTATTTTTAATTTTTATTTTTAATTTTTTTATATAAATTAATTAATAAAAATGAGACTTTGACCTTGATATGCGTTTATTTAAATGAGACTTTGACCAATATGAAGACTTTTGAGTTTTGAGTTGGACGGAAACGCACCACTTTGTGACCTAAGGCAAAAAAATAAAAGATAAAAAAAATAGAGAGAAAGAGAGAGAGATTATTTTATTCACTTAGAGCAAGGGAGTGCCGCACGCTTTTTAATTGGATATGGGGATATGGATGACTTCTGGCTTTTAGAAAGTTGAAGACTTGCATGGTAAAAATTCTTTTCTTCTGGAACGAGAGAGCACCGCACATATGTGAGATCTCTTTGAGCATTCGGCACCACACAAAAAATCAATTAATTCTCTGAAGCATTCAGCATTCATTTTCAACCACACAAAATATTATTTTCCTGGGTATTCATTTCAACACACGCTACTTTTTCTCTAAGGCACTCACTCATACTATAGCATCGTTGAAAATTTTTTTAAGGGATCCAATTGTTACTATAGTTTAGCCTCTTCTATTATTTTTAATCTTTATTTCCATTCAATTGGTTTACTCTTTTTATTACCTATTTTTTATTTAATTTCAATTTAAAGTTTATGTAATATTTTTAAAATTTTTAGCTTAGAAGTTTGGACAATTTATTTGCTATTTATTTACTTCGTATTATTTATTTTTCTCGCTTCTTTAAACTTTTATTTAATAGTGATTACAATTGCTATGATTTAATTTTGAAAATTTGTGATAGCTTTATAAGGAAGAACTCTGGAATTTTGATTTTGGTGCTTTTCAAATTTCAATTCGTATTTTGTCAATTACTTTATAATTTAGTTTAATTCTTAATTTAGTTTTATTAATCTCTTAGTTGCATTGCATATTAAGTTGATTAAAATTTAATTAGGATTTAAATAATTTCAATTTTATTGTTTAATTTTTAGATTAATCAAGATTGTTCAGTTTAGTTGATTTTTTATTATTAATTTTAATTTGTTAGTCTTTTACATTTCATTTCGACACTCAAAAATCAAAAAATATGAATCTACTCTATGACTAGTGCCCTTTTTCATTCTTGTTGTACTCTTCCATCTATTGCACATACCATTATTTTTATTTTCTCTTTGTGAGTATTTTTACTATTTTAAACGAATTTGATTTTAAGTAACTTTTCCTAAGGAGACGATTTAGGAATTTATTCTTAATTATTACGCTACATCCTCATGCACTTGGGATAGCTTTTGTGTTACTCATTTTTTAACGAGTCAAGTTTTTGACATCGTTACTGGGGAGTAATTGTCTAATTTAAATTTAAACTCGTTATTTTTTTTCATTTATTTTCACTATATTATCTCTGATTACATATTTCATTTGTCATCTACCACTCAGTCACTTGAATCTTATTTATACTATTTAGACTGATGTTTTATGTCATGGGTGAGAGACAGCTCAAATAGGTTGCTTAAAGTTACATCAAGTGTTGAGAGTAATATATATAGCTCAGAGATAGATAGCTCTTCTGTCTCTTCTATGAGCGAAGATATTGAAATTGAACAAAACATGACTGCACCTGCACCACGCACTCTTAAGGATTATTTGCAATCCACTCGCACCACTACACCTTCATGCATTGTTTTACTCAAAGATGCACCTAATTTTTTTATCAAGCATGGTATGATGTCAGTGATACCTCAGTTCCATAGGATGGATTCTGAGAGTCCTTACCAGCACTTAACAGATTTTGAGTTGGCTTGTACTCCTTTTATTACTAGGGTCATTACTAATGAATTTATTAGATTTCGTTTGTTTTCTATCTCTTTAAAGGATAAAGCGAAGATTTGATTTAATTCTTTGAGGCCTAATTCTATCTCTAGTTGGTCTGATATGTAGCACGAATTCTTACAAAAAAAAATTTCCTTTTTAGAGAACTCAGTTTTTGTAAGAGCAAATCAGTCATTCAATCAGAAACCTGATGAGACTTTTCAGGCCAGTTGGAAAAAATTTAAAGATTTGATAAACATTTGTCTACATCATGGTTTCAAATATTGGAGGTTGGTGAGCTATTTTTACACTGATTTCACTCCAAAATGCAAGCAATTTATTCAGAAGATGTGCAATGAGGAATTCTTTAGCAAGAAACTCGATAAAGCACTATCATTTTTTTATTATCTTGCCGAGAGCGCACAACTATAGAACACTCGTACTGATCGAGTGTCGTTAACAGCACAGCCACTAAAACCTATTTCTGGAGGGGACATATATGAGTTTAAGGAAAACACTAATGTTCAAGCCCCGAATAGCTGCTTTAACTAGAAGACTGGAGGTCATGGAAATGGAAAAAATGAAGACTGTGAAAGTAGTAAAAGCATGTTCTATATGTGCTGATTTAAACCGTAAGACCCAAAACTGTCCGATTATGCCAGTATTTCAAGAAAGTGGATTTGAGTATAAGCAATCATCTAACTGGATTAACAGAGTATTGAATCAATATTTTTCCAACACATATAATTCGAGGTGGAGGAATCACTCAAATTTCTCATTAAGAAATGATCAGCCTGGACGGTCTCCACCATCTCAGCAGCAACCATTTCATCAAGGTGCTCCTCAGCACCAGTATCAACCATATCAGAGTTCTCAGAGCTATCCTTTTGTAACTCCTCCTGGATTTCAGTGTCATGTAACTGCACAGAGTTTTCAGCCTCCATTATCTGCAAAGAAGTCTCTAGATGACAGTATGCCACAGATGGCCAATACACTTCAGCAATTCATGCAGATTCAGGCCACCACAAATAATCAGAACACTCAGGCCATAAATGAGTTGCATGACACTATTAATAAGATGAGCACGACCTTGAGCACTCTAGAGAAAGGGAAATTTCCAGCACAGCTTAGCCTAATCCTCAAGTATATAGGCAACAACAACAATAAGTGCATAATGTCTCAGGGGACGTTTTTGAGACAGCGAAGATTGTTCTTACTTTGAGAAGTGAAAAGAAAGTTACCCAACCAGAGATGACTTTGGACACACAGGTAGTTGCTCCCACACCTGAAGATGCAGCAGAGACTAGTGAAGCTGAAAAAGAACCAGAAGTAGTGATACCAGAGCTGAAGAAGCCTGTGAGTGCAAATGCTGAAACTAGTAGAGAGTACCAACCTGTGGTTCCTTATCCTCAGAAATTGGTAGCTGGCCAAAAGAGCAAATACCACACTGAGATTCAGGAGATTTTCAAGTAAGTAAAGATTAATATTCCACTCTTAGATGCCATACAACAAGTGGCTTCATATGCAAAATTTTTTAAAGATTTGTGCACAGTAAAGAGAAAGATGTATGTAAAGAAGAAAGCTTTCCTAACGGAGCAAGTCAGTGCATTGATATTGAGCGAGACTCCTCAGAAGTTCGGAGATCTTGGCTCTCCCAACATTTTCATTATGATCGGTGAGTCACGCATTGGGAGAGCTTTACTTGATTTGGGGAGTAGTGTGAACTTGCTACCATAGTGTACGAGCAGTTGGGATTGAGTGAGCTGAAAAGAACTTCCATCATGCTACAATTAGCTGACAGATCAGTTAAGGAGTCGAGGGGTATTGTAGAGCATATGCTGGTTCAGGTGGACAAATTTTACTACCTAATAGATTTTGTAGTTCTTGATATGCAGCAGCCAGCCTCTACTATTTATCAACCTCCTGTCATTGTTGGAATACCATTTCTAACTATATCAAATGCTTTGATTAATTGTAGAAGTGGAGTTCTGAAGCTTACTTTTGGGAACATAGCACTTGAGTTGAACGTTTTTAATGCTTGCAATATGCCATCACATTTTGATGACACAAGTGATTTGAATGCTGTGGAAAGTTAGACACCAACAGAATTTATTTGCTCAACTTTTCCTTTCTCTGATAATGATTTCATTTTTCATACACCTGAATTTTTACTTGATGAAAAAACTGACCATGTTGATGAAGATGCCTTTGAATTTTTGGACTATTTTACAGATTCTTCTTTACCATTTGAAGTACAATTTGCAAGGGTAAGATGGAAATCTCAGTTTGAAACTCTACCACTACCAGACATACTTAAATCTTCAGATGAAGAAGTTCCCCAGTTGGAATTGAAACCACTTCCTCAAGATTTAAAGTATGTGTTTATTAGTCCCGAAGAAGGTACTTTTCCTATGGTGATTTCCTCAAAGTTAAATTAGAAGGATGAAGCTCAGTTGATTAAAGTCTTAAAAAAACATTGAGATGCAATTGGTTGGACAATAGCTGACATCAAAGGTATTGATGCTGCTGTTTGTACCCACAGAATCTATCTTGAAGATGATGCTAAACCGGTTCGTGATGCTCAACGTAGGCTCAATCCTACCATGAAAGAAGTTGTTAAAGAGGAAGTGCTTAAGCTGCTTGCAGTGAGTATTGTTGCCCAGATGACTAACACAAGAGGGGGGGTGAATTGAGTTGTATTAAAAAAATAACAATTATAAATCAAATATATAATATAAAATATAAACAAAATATGAAATAACAATAAATATAAAGAGTAAGGGTAAGAGAGAAGTAAACTCAGTATGTTAACGAGGTTCGCTCGGCCCCACTGCCTACGTCCTCGCCTCAAGCTACCCCTTGAGGATTCCCAAATTCACTATTCAATTTCCTTCAGGTGGAGATAGAAACCTATTACACCTTTGAACAACACCGCTACAAAGGATCCGTGTAGAACACCCTCTACACTTGCAATCAGCTTACACGTGGTGATTCAACTATTTCCCGTGTAGAATACTTTCTACACACACAAGGGTTATACACACCTTTTTTCTAATACAAGAGCTGATAGTGGGTAGGTTATCAGAAAACACTACTCAATGAGTAAAATAAGAACAATACAGCGCAAACTATATCTCTCAAAATGAACAAGGATTAAGGCTCAATGCTTAGAGAAGAGAGAATGAAAGCTTTGAATGAATGTTGTATGCTCTTGGTGTTGTGAATGTGAAGCTCTCAAATGATCTATTTATAGGCATATGAGACTTCATATTCAAATTTAAAAAGATTCAAATGTCAAAGAAAACATCATTCACTTTTTCAAAAAATTCAAATAAAAGGTTCTTCTTTTTCAATTGTCAAAGACAATATCATTCACTTTTTCAAAAAAATCAAACCTAATCTTTTACTTTTGGCATATGACAAAATGAGCACATTTTTCCTTTTCAAAAAATTCAAACCTAATCTTTTACTTTTTGCATATGACAAAATGAGCACACTTTACTTTTCAAATTTTTCAAACAAAATCATCTACTTTTTGTATAAGTCTAAAAAAGCATCAATTACTTTTGAAAATATTCAAATAAAACATGCACATGTGAAAGATGACAATCAATCATCTTTAATATTTTCAAAGTTCAACCCTTTAATCAAGGCATGCACATGCAAAAGATGACAATCAATCATCTTTCAAAATTTTCAAATTTAATTTTCAAAAATATTCATGCACATGTGGAAAATGTATTTTAATGCTTTATGATAAAATATTAATTTTGAGCATTAATCCTAATTTCGAATTTTGAAGAGATTTACAACATTACTCTATAATTTTAATGTGAACTTGTTCCCTTCTTACTCATGCTTGTTTCCTTGATGTGCTTGACTTCATTGTGTAGACAACTTGAGCTTGAGACTTCTTTATTCTTTGAATTCATTTGTTATCATCAAAATCCATGTGTAAATATATAATTACACAAAACTTGAAATCTTGGGTTCAACAATCTCCCCCTTTTTTATGATGACAAATACTTGATAGAACCTGAAACCTGTATTAATACTTAAGCTCCCCCTGAGAATGTGCGTTGGTTTTTCAAGCAAAAGTATAAATATAATTCCAAATATATATAATAAGTTTAGCAATTCAAACAATGTGAATGTTCTAGTATAACACTTCTCCTCCTTTTGGCATCATTAAAAAGGATCCGCAACAAGTAAATGGACCTGAAAAAAACGGTGCGTTAGTAGACACTGTAGATAAATAAATAAATTTCATCCGTCCGTGACCCGACAAGTGCGGCTAGAGATTTGAAAAAATCGTCTGATGTTGTTGACAAACGAGATTGAAGGCTCCGAGTTTCTAAAAAATGTCATTTTCACCGATCGGGAAAAAATACATTGTTCTTTGACTTGGATGATAGCTTGTCTTATTCTTTATGCTATCTCTATAAAATCAATCCTGAAGTTCATCCAATTCGCATCAAGTTTTCATCTCATCTCTATAACTCATCTGTATTCCTTCAACATTCTCGTTTTAAGCCTTCTATTCTTTTCTCAATAGCTCATTCTTATAACATTTCTCTAGATCCATCCATGAGGCATTCTGCATCTCAACCTCATGTCCTTTTGGCAGCTGCCATTGGTGCCATATTGCAGCAGGAAATAATAATCTGACTAAGAAGTCAGATTCTGATGCTATTTATGACTTGGTGAGTCTTGAGACTCGCTACTCTTTCTCTATTGTTGCTTTTTCTCAATGGCTACAAGTCAAAAATCATGAAGTTGAAAGGCTCAAAGAACAAATTGTTGTACTTCAACGAATTGTTCAAGAGTCTCATACAAGGGAAGGAATCATTCGGCAGAAGAATAAACAGTTGAAATCTTTATTAGATTCTTCATTCCGCTTGCTGGTTCCCATGGATAAGAATGACATGATATTGTATGAAGAGAATGAGCGTCTCAAACATGAGGTTAAGAATCTTAAGTTTATGTAAAAGTATTTAAAAAATCTATCTCTATTTTTATTGATTCTCGTCTATCTTTTAAGAGATATTCATAGCATGCATCATACCTATTTCTCTTCTGATCATACATAATCTATCTTTTGGTAAAGGCTTTGTGAAAATATCTGCTAACTGATCGTGTGTGTTTGTGAATTCTAGTACTAGATCGTCTTTCTGCACATGATCTCGAAGAAAATGATATCTTATTTTAATATGCTTAGTTCTAGAATGTTGTATTGGGTTCTTTGAAAGATTTATAGCACTTGTATTATCACATTTGATTGGAATGTGATTATACTTGAGTTTAAAATCTTCAAGTTGTTGTTTCATGTAGAGAACTTGAGCACAACAACTACCCGCAACAACATATTCTGCCTCAGCAGTAGATAGTGCAACAGAATTTTGTTTTTTACTAAACCAGGAAATTAATGCATGACCTAAGAAATGGCATGCTCCACTAGTGCTTTTTCGATCTATTTTACAGCCAGCATAATCTGCATCTGTGTAGCTGATTAGATCGAAAGATGTATGCTTAGGGTACCATAATCCTAAGTTAATTGTACCACTAAGATATTTAAGAATGCGCTTAACTGCAATTAAATGTGATTTTTTTGGAGATGATTGAAAGCGTGCACATAAGCACACACTAAACATAATATCTGGTCTACTAGCTGTTAAATATAATAAGCTACCAATCATACCTCGATATATTTTCGAGTCAACTGGCTTACCGGATTCATCTTTATCAAGTTTAGTTGATGGGCTCATTGGTGTTCCGATTTCCTTAGCATTTTCCATGCCAAACTTCTTCAGTAATTCCTTAATATATTTTGATTGATTGATGAATGTCCCACTTTTTACTTGCTTAATTTGCAATCCGAGAAAGAATCTAAGTTCTCCCATCATACTCATCTCAAATTCTTTCTGCATAGTCTTAGCAAAAACTTGACACATATTTTCATTAGTAGCACCGAATATTATATCATCAACATAAATCTGAATCAAAAGAATATCATCATTTTCATATTTAATGAAAAGAGTTGTGTCGATTTTTTCTCTTGAAAAACCTTTTTCAATCAAGAAATCACTAAGTTTTTCGTACCAAGCTCTAGGAGCTTGTTTAAGTCCATATAGTGCTTTTGTGAGTTTGAAAACATGATTTGGAGAAATATGATTTTCAAAACCTGGAGGTTGCTCAACATATACCTCTTCATTTATAAAACCATTTAAGAAAGCACTTTTAATATCCATTTGAAAAAGTTTGAAATCTTTATAACAAACATATGCAAGTAGCATTTGAATAGCTTCTAATCTTGCGACAGGTGCATATGTCTCATCATAATCGATTCCTTATTCTTGATTAAAACCTTGGGCTACAAGTCGAGCCTTATTTCTAGTAATGACTCCAGACTCATCTTTCTTGTTTCTAAAAACCCATTTTGTTCCAATAATAGTATGATTTTTGGGTCTAGGAACAAGTGTCCAAACATCATTTCTTTCAAATTGATTTAACTCTTCTTGCATAGCTAGAATCCAAGATTCATCAAGAAGTGCGTCATCAATATTTTTGGGTTCAATTTGAGATAGAAAAGCAGTATGATTGCAAATATTTCTAAGAGATGATCGAGTACTTACATCTTGTGAAGGTTCTCCCAAAATTTGTTCCACTGGATGATCTTTCACAAATTTCCACTGTTTGGTTGCATCTTGTATTAAATTTTGATGATCTTTCCTGATGGCTCCATGTTGAACTTCCTCTATTGTTTTTTTCTTTGTTGAGATTGAGACTTTCCGTATTATTTATATCTCCTGTTTCTTCATCAATAGATTTATTGGAGAGTGAAGAATTAGATTCATCAAATACTACATGCATAGATTCTTGTACAGTCAAAGTCTTTTTATTGAATACTCCATAAGCTTTACTATTAGTAGAATACCCGAGAAAGATACCTTCATCAGATTTTGCATCAAACTTGCCTAAATTATCCCTGTCATTCAAAATAAAACATTTGCATCCAAATACATGAAAGTAACAAATGTTGGGCTTTTTCTCATTCCAAAGCTCATAGGGGGTTTTATCTAACTTAGACCTTAGCATAACTTTATTTATAACATAACATGCAGTACTTACCGTTTCGGCTCAAAAATAACTAGGCAAGTTGTTCTCATTGAGCATTGTTCTTGCCATCTCTTGAAGAGATCTATTTTTCCTCTCTACTACCCCATTTTGTTGAGGAGTTCGAGGAGTAGAAAAATTATGCACAAAACCATTTTCATCACAAAAAGTTTCAATATTTTTATTAACAAACTCTTTTCCCCTATCACTTCGGATACTTGAAATAGTATAGCCATTTTCATTTTGAATTCTCTTGCATAACTTGGTAAAGGCATTATGTGCCTCATCTTTATGAGCAAGAAAGATGACCCAAGTATATCTAGAGAAATCATCAACAATAACAAATGCATAATATTTTCCTCCTAGACTTGCAACTCTATTTGGTCCAAAAAGATCCATGTGTATTAGTTGCAATGGTCTAGTAGTGGAAATATGTTTCTTAGTTTTAAAAGAAGTTTTTGTTTGTTTACCAAATTGACATGCATCACAAATTTTGTCTTTAAGAAAATATGTTTTTGGTAAACCTCTCACAAGATCATTTTTTGATAGTTTGGAAATAAGTTCTATGTTGGCATGACCTAATCTTCTATGCCATAACCAACTAGTTTTATTTTGAGCTGAAAAGCAAATAGTATTTTGTGAGGTAATTTCTTCAAAATCAATTGTATAAACATTATTGTTTCTAAAAGCAATAAAACAAATATTACAATCATGATCATTCAAAATAATGCACTTATCCATTTTGAAAGTAACTGTAAATCCTTTATCACATAATTGACTTATGCTTAAAAGATTATGTTTTAGACCTTCAACAAGTAGAACATCTTCAATTATAAGAGAAGATTCATTACCAATTTTACCTATTCCCATGATCTTCCCTTTCGAATTATCTTCAAATGTCACGTGTCCTTCGTCTTTAGATCTAAGATCAAAGAACTTAGTCTTGTCTCCCGTCATGTGTCTTGAACATCCACTATCTAAAAACCATTTGTTTTTACTTGTGGAAGACTTCATGCATACCTCAATGTCATCTTTAGCCATAAGACAAAGATTTGCTTATTCTCCATTGCTTGCTTCACTATCTGAACTACTTGAATCATCATCCCATGTAGCTTTCATTGCTTTCTTGCCCTTGTTTCGATCTTTCTTTAGCAGAGGACAATCTGGTTTGATATGACCAGGTTTATTGCATTTATAACAAATTAAAGTGTCATTTTTACCTGAATCTTTCTTGGAAAACTTTTTGAAAGATTTCCTTGGAGGAATTCTATTTTTCTTCAAGAACCTCTGAATTCTTCTTGTTATCATCGCAACTTCTTCATCTTTATCTTCATTTTCCTCATCTTCATCACTTTCACTTTAATGAGGAACAGCTTTAAGTGCTAAGCTCTTCTTTGGCTTTCATTCTTCTTCTCCTCTTTTCAATGTGTACTCATGGGTGATAAGTGACCCGATGAGTTCATTGACTTCGAGCTTCTTGATGTCTTTAACTTCAAGAATCGCTGTCACTTTTGATTCCCAGCGTTTTGGTAGAGAGTTGAGAATTTTTCTTACTATCTCCACCTTGGAATAAACTTTGCCAAGAGTTGTCAAGCTGTTTATGATGTTAGTAAAACGAGTGTGCATACTAGAAATAGATTCATCATCATTCATATTAAACATTTCATATTCATGAGTAAGAATATAAATTTTTGATTCCTTGACTTGCGAAGTTCCTTCATAAGTAACTTCCAAGTTATCCCAAATTTCTTTTGCCGTAGCACAAGTCATTATTCTATTAAACTCATTTCCATTGAAAGCATTAAATAATAAATTCATAGCAGTTAAATTCAAAGTATAAAGTCTATCGTCTTCACGATCAAACTATTCTTCTTCCTTTTTGACCTTTACTCCATCAACCACTTTTGTTGGAATATAAGGTCCATTTACAATACATTTCCAGATTTCTCTACCTTGAGCTTGAAGAAATATTCTCATTCTAACTTTCCAGAATGAGTAATTATCTCCACAAAAGAGTGGAGGCCGGCTGCTAGATTGACCTTCACCAAACGAAACTGAAATGTTAGCCATAAGATCTTAACTCAAAAGATAATTAGTCTTATAATAGAGCTCTTAGCTCTGATACCAATTGTTGCCCAGATGATTAACACAAGAGGGGGGGTGAATTGAGTTGTATTAAAAAAATAACAATTATAAATCAAATATATAATATAAAATATAAACAAAATATGAAATAACAATAAATATAAAGAGTAAGGGTAAGAGAGAAGCAAACTCAGTATGTTAACGAGGTTCGGTCCCACTGCCTACGTCCTCGCCTCAAGCTACCCCTTGAGGATTCCCAAATTTACTATTCAATCTCCTTCAGGTGGAGATAGAAACCTATTACACCTTTGAACAACACCGCTACAAAGGATCCGTGTAGAACACCCTCTACACTTGCAATCACCTTACACGTGGTGATTCAACTATTTCCCGTGTAGAATACTTTCTACACACACAAGGGTTATACACACCCTTTTTCTGATACAAGAGCTGATAGTGGGTAGGTTATCAGAAAACTCTCCTCAATGAGTAAAATAAGAACAATACAGCGCAAATTATATCTCTCAAAATGAACAAGGATTAAGGCTCAATGCTTAGAGAAGAGAGAATGAAAGTTTTGAATGAATGTTGTATGCTCTTGGTGTTGTGAATGTGACACTCTCAAATGATCTATTTATAGGCATATGAGACTTCATATTCAAATTTAAAAAGATTCACATGTCAAAGAAAACATCATTCACTTTTTCAAAAAATTCAAATAAAAGGTTCTTCTTTTTTAATTGTCAAAGACAACATCATTCACTTTTTCAAAAAAATCAAACCTAATCTTTTACTTTTGGCATATAACAAAATGAGCACACTTTTCATTTTCAAAAAATTCAAACCTAATCTTTTACTTTTTGCATATGACAAAATGAACACACTTTACTTTTCAAATTTTTCAAACAAAATCATCTACTTTTTGTATAAGTCTAAAAAAGCATCAATTACTTTTGAAAATATTCAAATAAAACATGCACATGTGAAAGATGACAATCAATCATTTTTAATATTTTCAAAGTTCAACCCTTTAATCAAGGCATGCACATGCAAAAGATGACAATCAATCATCTTTCAAAATTTTCAAATTTAATTTTCAAAAATATTCATGCACATGTGGAAAATGTATTTTAATGCTTTATGATAAAATATTAATTTTGAGCATTAATCGTAATTTTGAATTTTGAAGAGATTTACAACATTACTCTATAATTTTAATGTGAACTTGTTCCCTTCTTGTTCATGCTTGTTTCCTTGATGTGCTTGACTTCATTGTGTAGATAACTTGAGCTTGAGACTTCTTTATTCTTTGAATTTATTTGTTATCATCAAAATCCATGTGTAAATATATAATTACACAAAACTTGAAATCTTGGGTTCAACAAGTATCATTTATCTCATCTCAAACAGTAAGTGAGTAAGTCCAACTCAAGTGGTGTAAAAAAAATCTGGTTTAACTGTTGTCAAAAATGATAAAAATGAGTTGATTCCAACTAAAATGATTACTGGTTAGAGAATGTGCATTGATTATAGAAAACTTAATTCAGCCAGTATGAATGATCATTTTCTTTTACCATTCTTGGATCAAATTTTAGAAAGAGTGGTTGGTAATGCATTTTATTGCTTCTTGGATGGATATTCTGGTTATTATCAAATTGCTGAAGTGCCTGAGGACTAGGAGAAAACCACTTTCACCTGTCCTTTTGGCACCTTTGCTTTTACCAGAATGCCTTTTGGTTTGTGTAATGCTCCAGCTACTTTTTGAAGATGCATGATGAGTACTTTTTCTAACTTGATTGATGATATTTGTGAAATATTCATGGATGACTTCTCTGTTTTTGGAAAATCTTTTGATAGTTTTTTGCATAATTTGGCACATATTATTTAGAGATGTGAGGAAAAAAATCTTTTACTTAATTGTGAAAAATGCCAATTTATGGTTACTTAGAACATTGTTTTGGGATATATTGTTTCTTTTGAAAGTATAAAGGTCGACAAGGCAAAAATTGAATTAATATCTAAACTTCCTATCCCTAGGACGGTTAAGGATATTCGTTCTTTTCTTGGTCATGCTGGTTTTAATAGGCAATTTATTCAAGGGTTCAATTATATTGCAAAACCTTTGTGCACTTTTTTACAAAATGATATTGAATTTGTTTGGACTGATGAGTGCCAAAAACTTGTTATACCCATAAAAAAACCGCTTACCACTGCCCCTATTATGCAACCCCCATGGTGGGACATTCTCTTTAAAATCATGACAGATGCAAGTGATTATGTCTTAAGAACTGTTTTGGGGCAGCGTGTAGATAATAGACCTTTTGTGATTTATTATGCTAGTAGAACCTTGAATGATGCCTATAAAAATTATACTATACTAAAAAAGAATTGCTTGCGGTGGTTTTTGTACTTGATAAATTTTGGACTTACATTCTTAGTTCTTCTGTTCTTATTTTCACTGACCACTCTACTCTTAAGTATTTTTTGGCTAAAAAAGATGCAAAACCACGCTTGATTTACTGGATTCTACTACTTCAAGAGCTCAATATCAACATTAAAGACAATAAAGGAGTTGAAAATGTGGTAGCTGACTACCTCTCTAGATTGTCATCATCCTCATTTTCAAATGTCAGCCGTTCTCTTGATGATAGTCTTCTAGATGAGCAGCTGTTTATGATTAATAGAGCTCCCTGATATGCTGACATAGTCAATTATCTAGTGACTGAGCGAATGCCTTCTGAATGGTCCACCCAAGATAAGCGTTGATTTTTCTCTGAGGTACGACACTTTTACTTTAATGATCCATACCTTTTCAAATATTGTTCGAATCAATTGATTCGAAGATGCATTCCTGATTATGAGTTTTCTTTGGTGTTGAGATTTTGTCATATGGGTATATGTGGTGGTCATTTTTTAGCAAAGAAAATAGTCGCTAAAATTTTGTAAAGCATACTGGCCTTCCATGTTTAAAGATGCTTATAATTTTTGTAAGGTTTGTGAGCCTTGTTAAAAATTGGGATCTATTAGCAAAAGAGACATGATGCCTTTTTCCCTTATTCTTACATTAGAAATTTTTGATTGTTGGGAAATAGACTTTATGGAACATTTTTCAATTTCTTTTGGAGATACATATATTTTATTAGCTGTGGATTATGTTTCAAAATGGGTGGATGACGTCTCTTGCAAAGCAAATGACCATCATGTTATCCTAAAATTTTTGCAATCTCTATTCACTCGTTTTAGCATACCCAAAGTTATCATAAGTGATGGGGTTCTCATCTTTGCAACAAACCATTTCTACACTCATGAAGAAATATGGTATCATACATCGAGTTTCTACCCCTTATCACCCTCAAACAAATGGGCAAGCAGAATTGGCAAACAGAAAGATAAAAATCATTTTAGAGAAAACTATCAATTCTAATAGGAAAGATTGGTCAGTTAAGCTTCTTGATGATTTGTGGGCTTATATGATAGCTTTTAAAACAAATTTATGGATGTCTCCTTATCGATTAGTTTATGGTAAACCTTGTTATTTACCTGTTGATATTCAGTATCTAGCTATTTGGGCTATAAAACATGTAAACATGTCACTTGATGAAGTTTCAGAGTTCAAAAAATTGCACATCAATGAATTCGATGAAGCTCGTCGAAATACTTATGACAACGCAATACTTATGACAACGCTCAGCTGGCGAAAGAATGTATGAAAATTCTACATGATCAGAAAATTCATCCAAAACATTTTACACTTGGCTAGGAAGTTCTTCTTTACAACTCTCGCTTACATATTTTTCCTAATAAATTGAAATCCTGATGGAGAGGGCCGTACATTGTAAAGAATGTTCAATCTCACGGCAATTGCTTGTACAATTGCTTGTCAATCCGAAAAATGACAATTGCTTCACTGTCAACAGATAACGTCTAAAGTTATTTCTGAAGGTCTTTGATCCACACGAAGAGATCTTGCTTGTGCAAGATTCCAGGGAAGTTTTTTGATTTTTTTCCTCTTTACAGTTTTCTTGACTTGAATTTATTATTATTATTATTTGTTATTTTGCTTTAATTTTATATTTCATGTTGATTTTTTTTTTTTTTTTTGCTTGCTTATTTCTGTACACTTTGTTTTTTTTCATTCGATTAATTGAGAACCATATCTCTCATTAGTTGGGGGTAGCGTATGTGCACAGATTTAAAAAGAAAATTTTAAAAATTTAATATGATGTGTATTGATACATATATGATTGACGTACACTCTATTTCTGGTATTTTGTAAAATCTGAACATCTTGGTGGAATAGTTAAGCAGAATCATTTTGTGAAAATTTATTTTCAAGGTTAAGCATAGAACATTATTTTTTATGCATCATGTTTTGTTGATGTGTGGCTTGAAATACTATGATGCTATATTTATTGAAATGAGACAATATAAGATTTTTGTAGAACGAAGGGTAAATTTTGAAGGATATTTTGTACATGCTTACGCTTGTAGTGTTTCTTATTTACTATTCACTGATTTAACACAGGAGAAGTAAACTGCAAGATTACCAAGCCATGCTTAAAAAAAAAAAAAAGAAGAAGAAGAAGAAAATGAAAAGAAAAAAAAAAAGAGATTTGAAAAGATTAGAAAAAAAAAAGAATAAAGGCGACTTAGTGAACTTTCCTAAATAAAAGGGTTAGAAACAGTTATCCAATATTTTAGGGGTTGAGTGTTCAACCTTTAAAAATAGAGTTGGTGTGAAAACTACTAGTCCTTTAGGCTTTAAGATAGTTAGAATTAGCAATGATAAATCTTAAGGTTGAAAAATCCTATAACAAATCATGGCTAATAATGAGGAATACACAGCCAATTTAGCTCCACACACAGATTTGAGTTATCAAACATTTGTCTCAATTCTATGTGAAAGATTGTTGAGATAGTCTTAGTGGTTATAGCCCCTGGGGTTGAGTAGTAACGTATCACTTTTGTGAGAATTTGGAATTGTGTTTGATTGTTTTTATTTGAATCTCGATCTTTATGCAATGTTCATCTTAAATAAAGTTTCACTATTTTGTTCAAGGATTAGCAAAATGCTAGTTGGGGGTGTGATTAAGTTAAAATATTGTATATTTTTATACATTTAGAATTAATATATTTTAATTCTTTCATTATATTATTATTGGTTTTAGATGGAAAAATGATTAAGATGTATAAATCTGAGTTGTGATTTAAATTGATTAATAGCATGAATTTATGTTTAATTTTATAACTTGTAATTTAATTAGACAATGTTTCTTTACATGTATAACATATTTTTGATATTTTATTTTTTATTTTTATTTTATTTCTAATTTTTATTTTTAATTTTTTTTATGTAGGCTAATAAATAAAAATGAGACTTTGACAAACATGGAGACTTTTGAGTTGGACAGAAACGCACCACTTTATGACCTAAAGCAAAAAAACAAAAGAAAAAAAAAAAAAACTAAAAACTAAAAACTAAAAAAAAAAAGAGAGAGAGAAGAAGGAGATTATTTTATTCACTTAAGAGCAATGGAGTGCCGCATGCTTTTGGATATGGGGATATGGATGACTTTTAGCTTTTGGAAATTTGAAGACTTGCATGGCAAAAATTCTTTCCTCCAGGAGCAAGAGAGCGCTGCACATATATGAGATCTCTCTGAGCATTAGGCGCCGCACAAAAAATCAATTAATTCTCTGAAGTCTTCAGCATTCATTTTCAAGTTGCACAAAATATTATTTTTTTGGATATTTATTTTAACACACTATTTTTTCACTGGGCATTCACTCATACTACAACGTTGTTGAAAAACTCTTCGAGAGATTCAATTGTTGCTATAGTCTATCCTCTTCCATTATTTTTAATCTTCATCTCCATTCAATTGACTTGCTCTTTTCATTCCTTATTTTTTATTTAATTTCAATTTAAAGTTTATGAAATATTTTTGAGATTTTTGGCTTAGAATTTTAGATAATTTATTTGCTGTTTATTTACTTCCTGTTATTTATTTTTCTCGCTTCTTTAAGCTTTCATTTAATAGTAATTATAATTGTTATGCATTAATTTCGAGAATTTATGATTTGGATACAAAGATGAACTCTAAAATATTGATTTTGGGACTTTTTAATTTTCAGTTTGTATTTGGTTAATTACTTTATAATCTAGTTTAATTTTAACTTAGTTTTATTAATCTCTTAGTTCCATTTCATATTAGATTTATTAAAATTTAATTAGGACTTAAATAATTTCAGTTTTATTGTTTAATTTTTAGATTAATTAAGATTATTCAGTTTATTTGATTCTGTGATTGTTAATTTCAATTTATTAGTCTTTTAAATTTCATTTTGACATTCAAAAATCTAAAAATATGAATCTACTATATGACTAGTGCCTTTTTCATTCTTGTTGCACTCTTCCATCCATTGCACATACCATTATTTTTTTTTCTCTTTGTGAATATTTTTACTATTTTAAACGAGTTTGATTTAAGTAACTTTTCCTGAGAAGACAATCTAGTAGTAACTTTTCCTGAGAAGACAATCTAGTAATTTATTCCTAATTATTACGTGACATCCTCCTGCCTTGGGATAGCTTTTGTGCTACTTATTTTTAAGCGAGTCAACTAGTACACTATTTCCTTTTGTAGCTAGTCTAGTTTTCAATATATTTGATACTCTCTATAGACAAATGTTCAAGAGACAATACTCTTTGTCTAAACAGAGACTTAAATTCACCTTCATAGAAAATAAGACTCAACCTCTACTGACAAACGTTTGAGAGACAAACTCTTTTTTATTTGAATTAACAAAAAATGACAGCAGTAAGATATATGCGAAAAAAGACTGATTATAGTTTGGACCATCTCTAATAGATTTTAGAATCTGTGAAAGCTAGTGAAGGCAACACATTTATCTCCTTTTAGCCACAAAGGTCAAATTTGAAAGGTCTGGTAGTGCCGAGTTTAATGATTTGCTGCGTGTATCAAGAATAGTTGCCAGAATGGGTGGCGCGTGAGGATGACATGCAGATGTGGGTAGCGCGTGAGAATCATTTGTAGTGATTTTTGCAAAACCACCACTTTTCTCTTAAAAATTTTGATCTGTGAATCTATTTATACCCCACGTGTCTCTCGGGAGTTACCGAAAAATTATAGATATGTCATTTTCAGCCTTAAAGAAAGCAAAATATAACTAAGTCAAAGAAATCTTGATAGATAAGATGGGTGAATGACGGAAAGAGGGAATAAGAGAGAGGAGGAGAAGAAAGCCTAGTCCTCCTCCCAAATTCTGGAGCCCTTGGTGTCTTACGAGAGAGAGCTTATTTCATAATTTAATACTTAAGAAAATGTTACTATGCCCCCCAATTTATACCACTTATTATGTCTTTTTAATGTGGCAATGTGGTGCCACCTAGCTTATTTGAAAAATAAAAGAAAAATAATAATAATTTAAAGTACAAATATAAAAGAGTAGAAGGAATCTAGAATTTTTATATTTTCTTTTTGTATTTTTGGGAGACATTTTGTTTTGAATATACCTTAATATGAAAGCAACAATTACAAGACTAGAGAATTCTTAGTAGTCAATTTTCAATAATTTGAAAGTAGGCATGAATTCTTGAATGGGATTTAGTTTATTTATTTATTTTAATTATTGAGGTAACTGCACATAATATGTTTTTTCATAAAAAAAGAAGGGAAGTTATTGAGGTAAATAGTGCCTCGTGGGTTCTTCTGTAAAAGTATAATGTAAATTTGGACCAAATTATCTCCAACTACATACACTACACGATTGTAGATTCCTTAATATGTTAAGTTAGATTAAGATATGATTTAAGCCTCGTTTGAATAGTAAGATGAGATAATATGATATGTGAATAATAATAAAATAATTTATAAATAATAATAAAATGATTTGAATTGATACGTTTTATGTGTTTTTAAAAAAGAAGATATAAAAAGTTAGTTTTTAAAAAATTATATTATAATAATATTTTAACTTTATAATATTTTTTATTCAACTTTTTTTCTCTCATTTTCTAAAACTCAATAAATACTTAATTTAAATTATCTAATTATTATTCACAAATAATTATATTATAGTTATTTACGTATTTTTTATACACTCTATTAATGTAATTGGTCAAAACAGTTATTTTATATTTAAAAAAATAATACAGTCAATCATATTAATAAAGTACACACATGAATATGTAAAATTGAATGTAAATAAAATTACAAATTTCTTATTTCATATTTTTCTCCGAAGATCCCTTGTCTCACTTTTAGAAAACAACCACTTTAATGCAGTTCTCCATCAGTTTCGAAGTCTTGCCACACGACAAACATCTATGAACTCCATTTATGAAAATCCTATGAAAAGGCCATTCTACAGGAAAGAAGACGGATTAAGTGGGGAACTCTCAGTTAATTATTAGAGTGTTCCCGATCCTTCGAGGCCCGACGTGACGTAACCAAATTCTTATTTTGCTAGAGGAGCTCTTTACACCAAAATCTACTTGATAATAAAGTCTGCATAAAGCTGGAAGGAGTCTAATAGGAAGAAAAATATATAAAAATGGGGATTCAACTAACCCTGAGGATGGAGATGAAAAGGTGGTTCTAAAAGGAATAGAAAATCATGGCTACCAGAGCAGAAAGGGACTATCACATTAATGTGATATCTTATTATATATAACCGTAATTCACAGATTATATTAAATCATGTCTCTTAGCCACTTTTGACTTACTTTCATTCAAAACCATCTATATGTGGCTGAGGTATGCGCTTCCGTCATTCCATGAATCGCTCTTGCCCACGTTCTAATATTCAAGAAAGGAGTTAGAGGCAGTCGTGGGTGTTACTCAAGTGAGAAAACAGAAATATAGTTTATTTTATTACGAGATATCTTATCGACTCAAATAAATTTATAAGTTAATGTAATTTTATGAGATATATTAAATTTAATTTATAATAAAAATAATTTTATAATTTGAGATATTATATTAAATTATATTAATTTTTATATTAAATTATATTAATTTATAAATTTAATTTTATATAATTTTTTATGAATAAAATATTTTCATTTTAAGAATTTGAGTTAATTATAAAATCAGTAATTATATTTTTATTTTTCTTTATCAATCGAGACCTAGGTTTTGACAACCCTTTGGGAGATTGTCGTACGACAGTAACCCGTCACCTGCCAATTTTTTATTGGCTGACATGGCATACTGGATGATGTGCATCAGCCAATCGAAAACAGACATGTGGCATGTGTATGCCTCCCGGCAATCCTATCGTTAATTAATTTTCCAAAGGAGGGTTAAAAGTTCACGTGTCATGTTGAAAACAATTATCGATTTATAAAATATAAAAATAAAAATAAAAAGAACTCTAAATTTTTATAACAAAAATAATTTTTAAATAGGTTTAAAGCTTTATCACTTAAATAGACAACCACTAATCTCTACGATATTAGTACGTGTGATTTGGTATGATGTAAAAATCATCATTTCTCTTCTTAAAAAAAAAAAAATATTTGTAATTATGAATTGTATAACTATAACGTGCTCAATTACTTAATATTTATATACTTTACAATTATATGTAGATTTACTCGTATCCTCATTTCTCTTATGGTAGACATATAAATTTGTAGACATTATAGAGCTTTTGAAATTCGTTTATTTTTTTTTATCAAGAGGAACAATATCTATCTAATCAATAAATTACGTATCATCATGAGAGTATCTATTCAAATCTTGATCATTTATTGTTAGATATAATTTTAAGGTATATAAATTTTCTTAAAAGTGAGGTCTATAATGAAAAAGTTTATATTTTTAATGTGGATCTCATCAGATTTTTTTTATTTTAATTTTTTAAATAAGTATGTGAGACTTGCACATTCTATATCTGTATAATTTTTTTTTCCCAAAATATATACCATATAATTTCTGTGTCATAAATTATCACATAATTTTACATAAATAAAGCCCTTGAATAAGTAAACATTTATCATATAAGTAAAATTCTGGCTAAGTGCATGGACAAACTCTATGTTATAACTTCTAATATTTGATAGAATTTCAATATTATTATTAGAATAATGTTGCTTTACCTTTTCATGTTGTCTATTCATTTTGAAGATTTATATATTTAATTTTTTTTATTTATTAATTAAAAAAATAACTATCAATATATTAATAGTGGTCACTTCAAGGCAGCATCCTAATAATACTCTTATATTATTATTATTTTCTATGAGCATTTTTCACAATTAAATATTGGATTTTCAATCTCTTTGTATTGAATCTGGAACATATATTAACAGTCAACATCTAAATAAAAAAAATTACTCATTAATTGAAAAGTTTCTTTGTGGAACGAAAAATTATTAAAATAAGGACAACTTTTGGCAATTGAGGAATTTAAATAAATTATGAAATTGTAATTATTTATTTATTATAAAATAGATTTGAATACCAAGTCAAAGTGGCTCTCAACACTTTTAGTTAATTGTCCAATATGTCCGACTAGGTTCACTGTATCTGTGGTTTGTACATATGTGAACGAGGGTTATTACTGTCTTTCTGTCGCCTGCACTTTCCTCCATGTTTGGTTAGCAGGAAAGTGCCCGGAACTTGACGCGAAAAGGCTAAAAAGTAAAAAGCTATTTCTCGTCAAAGTCAAATAAAGCAAGTCTAATCACCAACAAGACCCTCTGTCTTGCATCGAATTACAAATCTAGACCGATCCGACCATCTTTTGAACGACGAAATTAATTTTTAACAGTAATTATTCTTTTTTATCGAATAAAAATTTTATATACAATCATTTTTATATATTTTAAATCATAAAACTCGTATATTTTACGATTGAATATAATATTATTTTTTAAAATATTTTTTTTAAAAAAATTACAGTTTGAAAGTACAAATTAGATTTTTATTTTTTAATTTTTTCCTTTTGTACTTTCTATCTATGTAATGATTTAATGAAAACTTTGTGTATTAAGTTTGAGATTATGTCATCAATTTTGAAATCATTCGTCATTTTTTAAAAATAATAAATTTAAAAATTGATATCTTCATCAATTTGTAGAAAGGAAATAATCCCAACAGGATATAGTATTGAGCATTTTTTCTATTTCTTTCAAGAAAATTATTTGATCTTATTAAATAAGAATTATAAAAAAATTACTTTCTGAACTTGTTTGGGGGATGATATGGGTAAACAACTTATAATTAAAAGTAATATTAAGTACAAGTCTTATATTTATAATCCTTATGCAAGACATTTGTTAAAAACATGGTGGATGCCACTAAAACAAAAGTAATTTTTTTTTTTTACATTAAAAAAAGGAGTAATATTCGATACAGTTTTGGATTGGGCAAGATACTCATTTTGAAAAAAAGTAAGATTCATTATTAAAAATTTAATTTTTTCAATAAATCTCATATTTATTTATTTTTTAAAAAAAAATACGCGATGCTTATTCACTCTATAATTTTAAATATCATTTTTCTAAAAGGAGACTAGACTTGTATACTTGGCACAATTATATTTATTAATAACTTCTCTTTTGTAAATATTTTTATAAAGAAATAATTTGTACAAATTTTAAATAGATAAGTCTTATATAAATTTTTATGAGAAAGTAGATTTGATTTAAAAAAAGTGTAAAAAAAATATTTTTTTATTAATATGACTCATGTTTTTGTAAAAACATGATATAAAACTTGCCTATTTGAGACCTCTTCTTATCATTAATTATTTTTATTATACAACCCAATATTTCGCTTTTCATGGTTATAAAGACCGTAGACCTAACGGTTCTCTTCTCCAACTTAGAAGGAAAAAAAAAGCCTCAGGCAGAACGTAAATACGAAGGACAAGAAGGCCCGTTTTGGGCATTAGAACATAGCCGCCGTCTATTAAACCCAGACCCTGGGTGTCGTCGACGTTGTTGATTTTCCTTCGCGTCCAAACACATTGATTCGGCCCCCGAGTCTTGAGCGTCCTCGCGGCTCAGGACCATTTCTCGCCCCCCAAATCCAATTTCAAACCAAACCCTAACGATCTCGATTTCGCAATTCCCCATATCGTCCGTTCCCTTATCCCCGCCGTAGCTTCTACTCTCAATTCCACCCACCCTTCTCCGATTTTCTGTCGGTTTTTGGGTTAATGGAGTTTCTTGGATTTTTGGGTTTCCTGAATTGTCTTTGCTAGTTGCCGAAGCCACACTGTACCAAATCTTCATCTTGCTATTCAAAATCGTAGAAATGGCTATTCGAGTTACCTTGAGCTTCTCTGGCTATGTTGCCCAAAACCTTGCCTCCTCCGCCGGCCTTCGGGTCGGCACTTGCCGCACCGTTAACGAGTGTTGGATCCGGTCTCGGATATTTGGTCACAACCAGAAGTCTGAGCTCGACCCATCCAACTCGGTGCGCAATTACCGATCCGATGTCCGGCGGCAGAAGCCGAATAAGTGCTGGGGAAAGAATTCGGCTTCTTTGCACTCCACTCTCGCCGGGGAGATTCTCCGTGATAATTGCAAAAGCCCGATTGTGCTGGGCTTGTTTTCGCTGATGAAGTCGACGGCCTGTTCGTCGGGTACATCGGCCGCGGCACTCGGCGTCTTCAGTATTTCGCCTATTAAGGCGTCGTCGGTTTTGCCCTTCTTGCAGGGATCGAAGGGGCGAAGTAACGAGTCGGCTAGTGGGCTTGTGCATAAAGGTGGAACACAGTGTTGTGAGGTTGTGGAGACTGAGAGTTCGGAGTTTAAACACAAGTCGTTGGAGAAGAGCGGTTGGTTGTCGAGGATATTGAATTTCTGTTCAGAGGATGCCAAAGCTATGTTCACTGCTGTGACTGTGAGCTTGTTGTTCCGATCGTTCTTGGCGGAGCCTAGGTCAATCCCGTCCTCTTCTATGTTCCCTACGCTGGATGTGGGCGACCGTATTTTAGCCGAGAAGGTGCGTCCAACTGAACTCTTTAACTCGAAAATGAACTTTTATATAAGAAATTCTCTTGATTTGGGGGGGGGGGGTAATTTTGGGAAAAGATTCTAACTTGATTGGGTATGTACCTGGCTAAATTGTTGTTGCTGATTGTGATCAGAATTCTATGATGCGATTGACTTTAAACCAACAAGCAAGTTCTTATTTTTCTTCGTAGAGCTTGTCAGCGCCTAAAGTGCGCATGGGGTTAGCTTTACTCTCAAATTTATTTCTTGTGTTGGGGTTAGCTTACGGCCTAGTTATATTTCTTGAATGACTTGACAATTTTCTTTCTAAAAATGAACAAAGATGCGACATTTTTGTTTCGATGGTGTGTTGTGTTTAATTAAGGTTCTGATGATGTGTTGTGGTTGTTATAATTGCGGAAAAACGTTTGATTAATTCATATAGTGGCTTTTTGGATCTTAACAAAGAAAAAAAAATCGAATTTGGCTTTTGGCCTGCCATGGATTCTCAAATATTTTGCACGGTTCTTAGCATTTTAAGTGGTATCTAGAGACTGAAAGCTGTTCATTTTGTTTTCGATGCACGGGCTAAAGATAAAATATAAAATATATGAAATGGTGCACAGGACCGGGGTTTATTCTGCAGGGGTGGGTCCAAAGGGCCCTGCCTTGGAGAGCTTCCCCGACATCAAAAATATATATATATATATATATATTGAGATAATACATTAGGCCTTTTATGACTGTAAGCTGATTTTAATGCCTTTCTATTTATTTATTTTTATACCACAGGTTTCATACATTTTCAGGAAGCCTGAAGTTTCTGATATAGTAATTTTTAAGGCACCTCAAATCTTACAGGTATGACGTGTGAAGTACTTTGAAATGTCTTTAAGAAATGTTGTCTCGATTGATTGGGAGTTGCTGATTTTGTGAATTGTTTGCATCTTGTAGGAAGTTGGTTTTAGTTCCGGCGATGTGTTCATCAAACGAGTGGTGGCAAAGGCTGGAGACTATGTTGAAGTAAGAATTCATGTGCATTTGACATTTAATTTATTCCATTTACTTCTTGAGGTCTTAGTTTTTCTCTTTTCCTTTTATCATTTTTTTCTTTAAGTTCATATATATGTCTCTCTCTCTCTCTCAAAAAAAAAAAAAAAAAAAAAAAACACTTTCTGTACCTTTATCTCTAACATCTTCAATCGTGTCTGGATTTTTATGTTATAGGTACGTGATGGGAAATTATATGTTAATGGTGTTGTTCCAGATGAAAATTTCATTCTAGAGCCACTTTCTTATGAAATGGATCCAGTGGTAAAGCAACATTCTCATCATCAATTTCTCTTTCCTTTATGGATCTGTGACATATCTCTTACATGGTCAAAGCTTTGGTTGCATTTGTTAACGGAGCCTTGTGCACTCTTTTTTTATTTGCAGCTAGTTCCTGAAGGTTATGTATTTGTGATGGGAGACAATCGAAACAACAGTTTTGACTCTCACAACTGGTAATTCTGGAAACTTTGTGTAGCTGATGATTTTTTGGTTTGAGAATATGTTGAATTAGGTAGGAAAGAAGCATTTTCAGCCTGTGGCTTCTACAAATATTGCAAACATGCTTATGTTAAAATCTTATTCAGGGAAATTATATAAAGATGTATGAAGATTAACATAATTTCGATTATTTCTGGTCCAATAGTATGTTTTTCGGTTTTGAATGTATTTCCTGACTCGTTGATTTGTTTACCTTGTCAACAGGGGTCCACTTCCAATAAAAAACATTGTAGGTAGATCAGTTTTTCGTTATTGGCCTCCATCCAAGGTATCAGACACCTTACATGAACCTCATGTGGGAAGGGATGCTGTAGCATTGTCTTGACATACTGCCCTCTGCCTGAAGGAGGAGATATTTGGTGACATCTATTTCATCTAGATGGTGATTCAAGAAATTGTTTTTTCGTTCTTTTACCTCATTATTGAGGAGTTGTGAATATTCAGACTTTCCTCATCATAATGCCTGGTTAACTTGGATTGGTTCGTTATGGGCACCTTGTCCATTGATCTCCATTTTGATGGTCCATCTGCGGCCATAGATATATTTGTTATGTAATGACGTGTTTAAACCTTTGTTTTAACAAAATGGTGGGAAGAAAGGAATGAAGACAAAGACAAAGACATCTAGTTTTTCACTCAGTCCTGAATATGCATTTATATTATCTGTTGGGGAGTTGAATGCACTTTTTACCAGTTGAGGAGTCGAGGATTGGGGCCTGGTGCTGCTATCCACTTGAATGCGGTTGGAAAGTCTCCATCTCTCCTGGTTAAAGTTGCCCTGATGGTGAATTGGTGAAGTGAGGCAGGCAGGCAGATTATCTACGCTGTTGGGGAAGGAGCTATCCCTCTCTCCTCTTAAAAAATGTCCTTGGCTGGCTGGTCGGTGGTTCTCAGTGCTTGCAATTTCCCCTTGTTATTTCTATGTTGTGGGTCGAGACCAAGTTTGTAATCAATGTCTATTTTTTTGTTGTTTCTATCAACTTTTGCTGCTGTAATTTTGCCTTGTCCTATTTTTGGTGGAGCAGGCCTCAATGTTGCTGTGTGGCTTTGTCCGTAAAAAAGGACAGAGGAACATATTCAATCATTTGGTCTCATTATCTTGATGTACTTCAAAACCTTGTTTCATTTCATTAGACTATACAGGAGTAGGACAGCCTAAAGAACAAGAGATTTGTCTCTAATAACTGTCTCAGGCTGTAGACCAAAGAAAGAATGCTCAAGATCCATAGGCTGATTGCATCTAGGGGGTTTCCTTCTAGATAGTAAATAGCTCTAGGGGAAAATGATAGAGTTACTACTCCATTACAACCCATCTATTACTATTTTTGTATTTGATTTTTTTTTTAAATTTTTTATATTACTTAATGATTAAGGAAGTGAGTATTGGTGAAGTTACTTTTTCATAAAAGTAAGTCTATGATCTGCTTTGCATCCCAATAAGTAGATTATTTGTGTATTTTCATATTCATACAATGCCCCACTGCCCATGCTATGGCTAAAACTTTCCCCAGATCTTCCTCTTTTGTACCCTTAATCAAATCCAAAATCACAGAGCCAGAGGTAGTTTACTGATTAATCCAAAAGGATTCATCTATCATGCCATACATGTCTGATTTGGAGCAGAGATATAAATTGCATGACTGCTGTTTTCAGCTGCTGTACTGAAGAAGTCCCATATATATGTCTTTTGTGATGACCCCTCTTCAGCAAATCCTTTTTTGTTGGTAATGATTCAGTACAGGCTCTCTATGCCATGCAAAGTTTTTGCTTTGTTAGGTAGATTCATATTCCATAATTTGATCCAATATTTACTGTTTTCTTCCTACTAAAACTTTCGACTTCATCTCCATGGCTACTTTATTGCATCACTGCCAAATAGACACTCTTCACCGAGAATTCATATTTCTTTGTACTCCCCATGCAATGTGATCATTGAGATATTGAGGGTTAAGATCAGGAATTCACAAAATAATATTAAAATCTACCTCCCAAGGATGAGTTTCCTTCTTTCCAAGTTCACTAACTTGGGCATTGGGATCTAAAAAGTTGAAAGGAGAAATAATCCTCTAATTTTATGAAGAAGGTAACAAATTATCATGCCAAATTCAAATATTTTCTCATTCTCCACCCTCCATAAAACCACTTGCTAATACCTTCTTAGTACGTAGAGTAGATACTCCTCCAAGCATATATTGGATTCAGCCCCATAGTGAACTGCAGAAAACAACATTTGGAAAGCCTTTTAAAAGCAGTCGCCAGAACTATGGTCTTCCAAAAATGAGGAATGGCTATTCTGTATATAGGAGCCGCCAGAATTCTGTAAGTATTTTTACAAGTTGCTGTTATACCTCTTACAAATCCAAACAATAATAGATCTTACAAGTATATTTGACTTAAGTATATTGAAAAATCCATAATGTAGGAGCCCGGCCGCCAGAATTCTATTTTCAAATTCTTTTAAGTATTTACTTTTTTATGCCTTTTATTGTTGTTGGGATGGAATATTAATATTAATATTTGACTCCTTAAATAATGAAATATTTACTTTCTTATATGTTATTGGTTTGGATAATGTTTACTAATTTATTTATTTATTTATTTTTCATGAGTCCGGAGGCTGGGCCATCTACAAGATACAGGATATTGTTTATGAAATATTTATTTTCTTATATATTATTGGCTTGAATATTCCAACAATTAACAAAATTGCACAAAGTAAAGTTATAGATCTTATAAACCCAAACAAAAACAAAAATAAACTTACAAATCAAACCAAGCAAATTTAAAGATTAGAAAAATCTCACAAATCCAACAAAAAACTAAATCAAACTTACAAAATTACATATCAAACCAAAGAAATAAACAAAACCAAGTAGAAATCGGCAAATTGCACAAATCTTCATATTATGCACAGACCCACGGGCCACGGCAATAGTCATTCATATAGATTTGTGCACATATCTTTAGTGATTTGTGGGTAGATCTGTATGATCCATGGTCAAAGTTGTGGGTCATTAAACTTACAGACCCATAACGACTTCACCCATGGTTGTAGCCACCTGCAGTAGGTCTCTAACGACAATGAAGAGAAGTTTTCTGCATCTTAGAGGACGAGGAGAAAAAGGGAAAATGGAGAAGGGAAAGGAGAGAGAAGAGAGGATAGTGGCCACTGGCAGTCTAGCACTAGGGCAAATCCTAAAAGGAAGGAGAAGAAGACACTACAAGAGATGATTTTTTGAGACAAAAAATTTTGTCTCAAAAAATGGAAATTTCGTCCCTAAAAGTTTTGGAGATGAAAAAATTTCTTCTCTATTTTGTCTCAAAAAGGCTGTCTCAAAAAGTTTTCGGAGACGAGATTTTCGTCTCCGAAAAGTAATTTTAGGGACGAAATTGGGCGGAACCGGTCGAAACCGTTTGAACGGGAAATTTTTTCTGAGACAAAAAAATGTCGTCTCAGAATCAAGTTCGAACGGAAATATTTTTGTTCGAACAACATGAAATGTTAATTCGAACCAATAACCATATCTGACCAAGTCCGTTTGAACAAAAAAGTTCGTAAGCGACTTTAGTTCGAAGAAAAATATTAACTGTTCGAACAAATAATCTATTTACAGAAATCTTCTGTTCGAACGGACTTTTAGAAATGAATTTATTCGAATGAATATTTAGTTGTTCGAACGAACGCATGGATTCTATTTCCCGGTAAGTTCGAATGGGTATATTTTTGTTTGAATGAGAATTTATTGGTTCGAATGGATATGTTTTTGTTCGAATGTATGCATAAATGGTAATTTACCATTCAAACGGCATTGATCAAACAAAATGAAATTGATACTAATACAAATTGTAATCTATATATATCAATTGTTCAAATGTTTACAAACATCGTAAATATTAAAGGTTATTAAAAAAAAACAAATGAATTATGATTGTGGTGGTGGTGGTGGTATAGGGTTTTGGGACATAATTAATTGAAATTGCTCAAACATTTTTTGGTTATTTAATTGTAACCTCTCTTCTAATCTTGCTTCTAAATCTGCTGCTTGATCTAATCGGGTTAACAACTCTTTTTCCTTCGATCTCAATCGTTCTATCTCAAGTGCAGCTTCCTCTAATTTTTTAGTGTTGTCGTCATTCGATCTGGCTTTAGAAGATGATGAAGATGTTGAGGATGGCTTCACGCAACGTCCTAAGCCCCTCAAATATCCAGAACATGATCCAAGAACTTGAGAAAAGATTTGAGCATCGTTGACAGATGATTCATCAGATGGATCCGCAACAGTATCTTTAAGAGATATCATCTTGTCCTGGAAAAAGAAAAACATTAAAATTAGTATATGTAACAAAAATATATTTAGACAATGAAATTAAATAAACTTAAACTTACATAATTTGCCTCTGCCTCAGGATTGCTCCAAACACCATCATGATTTTTATGTGCTTTAGCATACAATTGGGTCAGATCATAATCAGTAGGATTTTCTTCTTGCTGCCAAATGAAAATTAATATCATAATTTATACGAAAAAAGTGTATATATTAAGATTTATTGGAGACAATAAGAACTAACCATTTTTTTTGATAAGCGATGAAAAGATTGAGAACCCGCGTGATGGTGTATCGTTAAATTTGATCTATTTGTTTTGTTCACTGTACTCCGTTTCTAAAAAAAAAAGAATTATAATTTTTATTTAATACATCTATTATATATTATTAAAAAAAAGATAGTAGCGAAATTACCTGATAAGCAGGATCTTCAAACAGATCACAAACTTTCTCCCATTCGTTTGGTGGCATTACTTGGAATGGATTTTGACGCGCCTCTATCGTAGTATTGAACTTCTGGTAGTGTGTATGGCATCGACCTTTGTACCTCCGAAATGCATTCGACATGAGTTCTTCAATCGTTAGTCGATCCTCCCGCCGACCAAAATTTAGTTCAAACTCGTCCTTAAAAAAATTATAAACAATTAGTATAATTTCAAACATTCGCATTTAAATAAAAATGTTATACAAAGTAACTTATTACCAGACAACGATTTTTGATGTGGTCTTTCACATCTTGGGGAACTTTAGCCCAGGATGATGTAGCCATCGGTGCATACATGCGAGTAAGTGTACCAACATAAGAAGCAAGCCAAGCTGCCGAATCCCCAGAGCCACCGGTGTGATCATCAGATATATCAACTTTAATTTTACCCACTTTCCTTACTTTTTCTATGCAGACACCCCTCGTAATGCCTCTAACTCGGCGCTGGTTTACAACAGCTATATATACAAATGACTTAGAATATATTTTAATTAAATTAATCTTATTTGAAAGATATACATTGAAAAAATACCTTGTTCTAGTTCTGGTGACGGTGGCCCACCATTGTTGGCAGGTGAAGCACACGGGGATTCGCTAAGTGGTGGGGATGGCTCACGTGTTCTTTTGCGTTTAGGAGGCATATCTGTTTGAAATTATAATAAATTATTATTCGAACAAAATACATGAAATATTTTTATAAGAATTTTACCTACACAAATATCTGTTTGAAAATCATTCGGTATCAGTATTGCTGGACCAATCGCTCTCATCCTCAGTAGACACTTCAGTTGATTCATGTTCTTCCGACATGTCACCTTCAATTACTTCGGATTGAACATTTTCTCTGCGCAATGGGACCATGTCATAATGGCTTAGATCAACAAATAGATTGATGCCTGATTCATTTTCTTGATATGCTTCTTCATGGTCTGGACTATCAACTTCTTCATGTGGTTTGTCTACCTCTGGAATATAATCATACACATTTCTTGGCGCAAATTTCTCGACTATTCTCCATGGATTTCCGAACTCCGAATCATCTAAATAAAAAACTTGATTTGCTTGGCATGCGAGAACAAATGGGTCGTTCTCATACCATTTGCGAGATGTATTGACACTTACAAAATATTCATCCTTACGCACTCCCAATCTAGGATTCGAGACATCCCATCAATTACATTTAAATAACCAGACCATATATCCCCCCACATACTTTAATGCTATGATATTCTCCACAATTCCGTAAGAATCAATATTTTCATCCCCATGGCTTCCTTCGATAACAACCCCACAATTTTGAGTTTTCCTATATCGTTCTCTGTCTGCTGTGTAAAATCTATATCCACGCACCAAACATCCTGAATATTGGATAGCCCGCTTAGATGGACCACATGCCAAAGCATATACTTCTGGTGAGATTTTACCTGAATGTTCATTATATTTCGATGCAACCTACATAAATAAATTTTATTCTACTTATATCAATATCATATATAAATATGATGACACCTACAAATTAAATAAAGTTTAAAATACTTTCAAGCATAATTTTTTCCCGAATAATACCGTATGTTCAAACCATGAGGCAAATTCTTCTTCATGCGTCTTTTCTACGTCAGTCACACCATTCGTGCGAAGTAGTTGTATATGTCCGCTGCATATGTTAATGTGAGTTATTAATTTGTATCAATATATACTATATTATTAGAAATGCACTTAATACTACTACCAAATTAGATGATCATCACTCACCTCAAATACTGTTCAATCTCTTCACAATTATTTAAGACATACCATCGAGCTCTTTCAAACTCTCGCCCACATAGGTCATAGCCCCCTTGTGCACCTATAGGACGTACTTTCTGGGAAAACACGGTAAATGCTGACGAAACTCCCAATTGTCCACCTTCATAATTTCGATCCGGTCTCGTAAATCTAGTATCAACCCCACGAAAATACATTGAACAAAATGTATGCCACTCATTATGAATATATGACTCTGCGATCGATCCTTCCGGACGAGCCTTATTCCCCACAGATCGCTTAAGTTTTCCCAAAAACCGTTCAATAGGATACATCCATCTATACTGAACGGGGCCAGCAACTAAAGCCTCACGAGGGAGATGTACAGCCAAATGAACCATTACATCAAAGAATGAAGGCGGGTACAAACTCTCCAATTTACACAATATCAATGCAATGTCAGCTTCCATTTTTAATAAGGCATCAACTTTCAACGTTCTACTGCAAATATTTCTGAAAAATCGCCCTAATTCTGTGATAGCTATACGAACATCTGGAGTAAGCTTTCTGCGCACACCAACTGGCAACAATCGCTGTAAAAATATATGGTAGTCGTGACTTTTTAGGCCAGTTATCTTCCAATCATGAGGTTGGATACATCTTGACATGTTCGAAGCATAACCATCGGGTAATTTGATTGTCATAAACCAATCACAGAATTTCTTTCTCTCATCACTTGAAAGTGTATACCATCCAATGAGCATATAAGCTGATGACCCAATATCTTGCAAATGCAACTCTGATCTGATTCCCAACTCTTTCAAATCTTTACGAGAGTTGACTGTATCTTTTGTTTTTCCTTGTATTGACATCAGGGTACCCAAAATATTCTCACATATATTTTTTTTCAATGTGCATTACGTCTAGATTGTGACGCAGTGTTAAGGTAGACCAGTATGGCAACTCAAAAAAAATACTTTTTTTGGTCCAATTCAATTCCACTGCTTGTCTTTTCCACTTTCGGCATCTTGCATTCTTTCCAAATCTGTTGTCTGGGACATCTGCCAATTGAGTGAGAATATCACTGCCAGAATACTCTGGCGGTGATGACCTACGATCAACCGTTCCATCAAACATTGCCCTATTGTTTCGCCATCTATGATCATGAGGTAGATATCGACGGTGTCCCATGAAATATAATTTCTGGCCATTCGCAAACCACTGAGATTGTGTATCTTTGTTACAAACAGACAAGCCATTTTTCCCTTTGTGCTCCACCCAGACAAGTTCCCGTATGCCGGAAAATCATTAATTTTCCAAAGTACTGCAGCATGCATTTTGAATTCACCCCTTGCGGCCACATCATATGTATTGACACCCTGTTCCCACAACTCTTTCAACTCTTCCATCATTGGCTGCAAATATACATCTATTTCATTTCCTTGTGACCTTGGCCCTGGAATCAATAGAGTCATCATAAAATAAGGATCCTTCATACACTTCCATGGTGGCAAATTATAAGGCATTACTATGACAGGCCAAGTGCTATAAGAAGTGCTCATGTTGCCAAATGGATTAAACCCATCAGTTGCTAAACCAAGACATACATTGCGAGGTTCTTCAGCAAACCATGGATACTCGTCATCAAATTTCTTCCATTGTAAGGAATCTGCAGGATGAGTGAGAAATTGATCATTTTGAACTCTTTTTATGTGATGCCAAGTCATATCTTTCGCAGTCATCCGGGAAGTAAATAATCTTTAACGTCAAGGAATAAGCGGAAAATGTCTTAGCACTTTCTGGGGTACATTAAGCTTATCTGATGTCCATCTTGACTCAAGGCACACCGGACATGATTCACATTCTGCATATTGCTTCCAGAAGAGAACACAATCATTCTTACATGTATGGATGATATTATAATCAAATCCTAACCCTCGCTTCAATTTCTTTGCTTCATAAAAATTTCGAGGTACTACGTTATCCTCTGGCAGAGCCTCTTTAAATAATTCAAGCAGCATATCGATAGCCTTTGCAAAAATACGACAAATAGAGTTTATATGGAGCAACCTGACAGTGAATGACAACTTGCTATGACGGGTGCACCCTTCGTACAATTCTCGTTGTGCATCCTCCCACAATGATCCAAAGTCTTCATTTCTCCCAAATGACTGGGTAGATGTTCCTTTTCCAACCCTGGCACCAAATATGCCTGCGCCAAGATCTCCTAACATTTCAGTCATATCTTCTCCATTATCATAACCATCATCAGAAATATCAACATTTATGTCCTCCGTGTCGATCTCATTACATTCATCCATCTGGTTGGTGTGACTGCCAAATCTAACTCCTTGGAGAAATGGTTCTCCATGTAAAACCCAATGTGAATATTTACCATCAATTCCATTTACGAATAAATGATCCTCCACAGCCGTCATATTATAAGAATTAAGGTTTTTGCACTTCTTACATGGGCATCTTATAAATCCTCGACTATCAACACTCCCATAAGCAAATTCTAAGAAAGACTTCACCCCTTGTGCATATTGCTTATAGTCTCGACCAAGTCTATCTCCCAACAACATCCAACTTTTATCCATCTATAAAGGAAAACCACAATCATGGGATAAACACTATCATTCAACTATTACAATACATGTGTTTAATTACCCTGTACTTTTAAGGTAGTTGGTCCTATCCCATTCGAAAGACTATCATCTATATCGCATATATACTCAGTCTAAAACTCGTATGTTAATAAAAATTTCGGCAGCATTTCCCTACAATTCTCCAAGTATGCTAGTCACGATAAGCCGTCGACCCTATTCATGAGCCGAGAAACTTATGAACTACATACTCGAAGAATGTAGAAAAATGCTAAACCAAAATTTAAATTGACTAACACGGGAGTTATAAGTAAGTATATATGCCATATAGATGATAGAATCCCAAACTGTCCACTTTGGACAATTCAAGAGTTATACCCAAATATTCTTTAAGAGAATATTTGGCCACAACTCTCGAACGGGTCTAAGGTTTAACTGCATGTAAAATAACTACAAAATCCAAACACTCAGTAGTAAACATAACAAGCATACATCACAAATACATGGGAAGATTACATTACAAGTATACATGATGGGCCATTAAAGATTTTGAAATATTTAATACTTGAGTACTTACTTATGTTCAAATATTTAATTATAATTTTTTAATTAAATATCTTATGAATATATTTGGAGTATTAAGCTATTTAATTAGTGTACTTAGATATAATTAATTATACATTATGTATTAATCATCTTATTACTTGAGTACTTAAATATCTTCACATATTTAATTATAATTTTTTAATTAAATATCTTATTATTATATTTGGGGTATTAAGCTATTTAATTAGTGTACTTAGATATAATTAATTATACATTATGTATTAATCATCTTATTACTTGAGTACTTAAATATCTTTACATATTTAATTATAATTTTTTAATTAAATATCTTATGAATATATTTGGAGTATTAAGCTATTTAATTAGTGTACTTAGATATAATTAATTATACATTATGTATTAATCATCTTATTACTTGAATACTTAAATATCTTCACATATTTAATTATAATTTTTTAATTAAATATCTTATTATTATATTTGGAGTATTAAGCTATTTAATTAGTGTACTTAGATATAATTAATTATACATTATGTATTAATCATCTTATTACTTGAGTACTTAAATATCTTCACATATTTAATTATAAATTTTTAATTAAATATCTTATTATTAAATATGGAGTATTAAGCTATTTAATTAGTGTACTTAGATATAATTAATTATACATTATGTATTAATCATCTTATTACTTGAATACTTAAATATCTTCACATATTTAATTATAATTTTTTAATTAAATATCTTATTATTATATTTGGAGTATTAAGCTATTTAATTAGTGTACTTATATATAATTAATTATACATTATGTATTTATCATCTTATTACTTGAGTACTTCAATATCTTCACATATTTAATTATAATTTTTTAATTAAATATCTTATTATTATATTTGGAGTATTAAGCTATTTAATTATCACTGCAAATAATAAGTATTTAATTCTGTGATACTGTTCAAACAAACACTCTATAAGTTCGAATGGAACGCTGGTCGAGTTATATTCTATTCGAACAAATAAAAATTAATTCGAACGGTATTCAGAGCGTTCGAATTAAACCAACCCAGAAACCAGTCACGAAACATAGCACAAAACTGATAAACAAAACACAATTTCTGCATTCATGATGCCATATTTCAATACAACAAACTCAAAACTATATGAATATCTCTAAATATGATTATTAAACAACTTAGAAAACTAATAAAACTTACTTCTTGTACTAGCAATTCAAACTTTAGTCAATCCACAATACCTATATATACATAAAACACATTAAACTATTGTTCTATCCGAACAAATAAATGCAAAAACTCTATAGATATTTGTAAACGAAAATCGGAATGAAAAATACAAAAAAACACAACTTACCTCTTGTCCTTCTCTTTTCTCTCTCAAGAATCTCGTCTCTCTCAACGCTTTCAAGCTCTCTCTCTCCACAACACTCTCTCACAGCCTCTGCCACGCTCTCTCCCCTTTTCTCAATCTTCAATTCGAGTGAAAATGAAGTGAAAGGATCGGATTAATAATATGTGCATTTCAGTTCGAACTAAATTTTAATCAGTTCAAACGCGAAAATCCAAATACCGCTAATTTTTCCCACAATTTTTTCCCGTTCGAATTAATATTTTTCCAGTTCGAACAGAAAAAGGAATATTCTCCAGCATATACTGATAACTTGGCGCGAATTTTCCCTCCAAACAAAAAAAATTCGTTCGAACATGAATTATCTCTATTCGAACTAACATTATATTAGTTCGAACAGATAATTAGGTAAATATATAACTATACACATAATACACCCAATATTATTATGTGTATATGTAAAAATTATATAGACTATATAATACTAAGTGTCACTAATATCATAATACTAAGTTTCTTATCAATCTATAATATTAGGTATTTAAAATAGTATAATATTTTATTTACAATCACTAATATTGTTATACTTATAAGTTAGTATCACTATAAGTATAATACTAAGTATCACTAATAGTATAATACTAAGTGATATTAAAGTATAGATACCATCAAAATATGAAAACTAATAATACTGTAATACTTTATAATATAGTCCAAGTACTTGGTTTATTATTAATATACAAACTAAATATATTAGAAATATATTTTTTATACATATAATTAATGCAATGTTTTACTATATACTTACTATATTTACTTTATAATGCAATGCTTTAGACAATACTATTTTATACTCATCTAATCTATAATATATATACTATTACATATATATATACTAGATACTTACAATATATATAAGTAACTAGTATAAAACTCTATACTATCGATATATAGTTATCTAATATATATTATTATATATACTAGTGAGAAATTTTTTATTAGTACTAGTATACTCTGTATTATATACTATTATTACTAATACGCCGGCGTTGGTTATACGCCGGCAACTATCCAAAAAAATGCCGCTAATTAATTCGCGGCGTTTTTCTAACGGCGCAACCGTCCGCCGGTAATGGAGGGTCGCTATTTTCATTGTTCTGGCGTTTGCGCAAACGCTGGTATGTGTAAATCTCATTAGTGGCGTTTGTATCAATTTAGCGGCATTTCTTGAAACCCCACCACAGTACCTACATTAACAGCGTTTCTCAAAATGCCGCGAATTTATCGTTGCCATCCTTGGCATATACTAGCGGCGTTACTATAAACGCCGTGGCTACTACATTGCCGACGCATCATATAAATTAGCGACATTTATTTAAATGCCACTAATAGTACATTGGCGACAGTACATTGAATTTATTAACGGTGTTTATATGACCGCCACCAATTTTTAAAATAACGGCGTTACAAGTACGCTGTTGGCTCATCATATAATTTGGCGGCATTTATTTAAATGTCACTAATAGTACATTGGCCAATTTTGTAACTGCGTTTATCAAAACGACGCCAATTATAAAAATAGCGGCGTTTATGTATTACATTGCCAGCGCATCATATAAATTAGCGGCATTGATTTAAATGCCCAAATGTTACTAATAGTATGTTGGCGACACATTGAATTTATTAACGGCGTTTATCTAAACGCCACCTCCAATTTTTTTTTTTTTTTTTGTATTGCGGCTTATTGTAAATGCCGCCACTAATTCGTTGCCGGCACATTTTTTAAATTAACGACATTAATATAAACGCCACTACGAATACATTACTAGCACATTGCATTAATTAACGGCATTTAGAAAGCACAAATAATATGATAATATCCCACAATAAAAAAAATATATAACATATCAATTAATAATAAATATGATATAATGAGTCATTATTCACCTAATAAAAAAAAATTACAAATCAAAGCATATGAAAGTTCTTCATGGATAATTCTTCTTCTTCACATTGTGTTTGTCATTAGCTTTAGGACCATTTCTTTCATGGGCAGTTCTTCTTCACACTTATCCAATGGTTCTTTGAAATTGTTATGCAAACGTTGAGCCTGGAAAAGACCAAAAAAGTTATACTAAATTAATAGAGAGAGTAATATATGTTAAAGGAATAAAGCAAAGCATGTTATATGTATAAATGGATGGTACATTTTCTTAGAATGTAGTCCAGGTTATAACACGTATCACTCTCAAAACCTGTAAACATCATACAACACAAGGTAACATTTATGAACTACATTGTGCAAACCTCTCGCGTGGGTGAACCATGCCTCATAAATCTAAGAAAGCTTGGATCTCATATGTAAAAGTACTATTAACCTAATTCATACAGGTAATTCCAATTAATCTTATCAGTCTTCCTAACCCAAAAAAAAACCCAATACTCATGAAACCGTGTTTAACAAGACAAAATCTCTAAGTAAAATTAATCAACTTACCAAACGTCCACCAGTAATTATGGCAGTGATGGCAACTACTGCCTTAACGACAGCCAGTCCAAGAGCTTCAGCAATGGCTTGGAAACTAACCTGAAAAACAGTAGATGAAATTTTTTCTCAAATGATAGAATAAAGTGATACAAGAAATCATGAAAATAAAAACAACAAACAATTACAAGTAAATAATTTCCATATCTATACTCAAAAAGAACAAATAATTATTCTGCATTAAATGATCAATATCAAAATGTGTAGAAAGCAAGGTTGGATCAGGAAGTTTGGGGTTGATCTATGAATGCCACATGCTTTGGAATGAACACCACCGTAGGATGCAGGTCATTCCTATCATCTTAACATGTTCAACTGAAAAAGAACTCCAAGAAGTCTTTAGTTCGCTAAATGATGAAACAAAGATGCAAAGCCAAGGAAGAACACATTTTTTTATTTGAAGTAAGAGATAAATATTAACCCTGCCATATATTTTCTTTTGTTGTCTTCTAATTTCTAATCAACCATCTTTAGCCCTCTTTTGCAAGTAATATGAATTTAGTAAGAATGAAAAAAAGGCAAAATCCAACTAATAAGAGGAGCACCGAACTAGAGAAGTAAAGGATCAAGGAACTCCTAAAAGCAAGATAAAGAAAGTCAAGTGGAAGAGCATTTCAAAGTAATGCATAGGAAACTCTACCGTCGGCTATAACTCTAAAACCAAAAGCATTTGTGTTTGCTCAATCAGTTTCAATCTCAAAGCAAGCAGACCCATATATCGATTAAGCCAACTACGATGATAAATATACCTCATACTAGATCATGGCTTGCCCTCCTAGTCCAACTCCATAGTCTGCTTTTGCACACATTGCCTTTATATTTACTTAGGTCAACTTCTTCCAAAATGGAGAAAATAAATTAACTTTGATCTAGCCCAAACCCACAATAAAGTAATCTTTGGGCAATATCACAGCAACCCTTTCTTTTCACTTCCTTCCTTTTGCTTTTCTTTCCTCATACTTACTACTTAGGAACTTCATATAAAAGGAAAGCACCCAGAAAGTTATCTTCACAGCTCTTTTACTGGAAACTATGCTATTTCTCGCCATGAGTAGCCTTGGTGAGCAATACTGCCTAATGTAGCCGTTACTTTTTAATGAATTGAATAGCATCTAATGTAGTTCAATGTCCCTATCAAAAAATGCAGTTAAAAAACAGCAGCACACAACTCCAAATATAGTGGGAAAAAAAATCAAGAAAGGAACAATTTCCATAACCTCATTTGTTTTCCTTGCCTATCCTCATAGATCTTGCAGTGACTTTTCTGAAAATACACCAAAAAAGTAAACTCTGTACCGTTATTACCACCAGAACAACTGAAGGGCTGGTCCGTGAGTGGAAGGGCTGCGGAAGACAAGAACAATTGAAGAAGAAGAAGAAAGGAAGGGAAGCACGGCGCAGCAGCCTGCAGGAGCCAGGAGGAAGAAGAAGAAAAGAAGAAGAAGAAGAGCAGCATGGGTCGGAGCAGCAGAATATGAACTGAGAAGTGAGGAGAGGAAGAAAAGAAAATGATACAAAACAACCTAATATGACCAAAACGCATCGTATCATTAGGAGGGAATTAGGGAAAAATGAAAATAGAGGGCTGGGCAGGCAGGTAGCGGGCTGAAGTGCAATGGGCTAGGCTGGGCCTGAAAACTGGAAGGGCTTGGCCCAAAATAGAAGAAAAACACATCCAAAATAAGTCCAGTCCAAAAATAAATGGTCCAATAAAATAAAAGTAATACAATAAAATAAATTCAAAACAATTAAAAATAATACAACTAAATATTAATAAAATAAAATGATTAAACCCAACAACAAATACTATATTAATATTAATTATAGCTATATAGTCTAATATATTATATAGTCTAATATACTATATAGTTGTACATAATACATTAAAGAATATAATAGACTATTAGTATTAATACTGTAAGTTTATATAATAGTATTAATACTGTAAGTCTATATAATAGTATTAGTATTAGACTATTAGTATTAGTATATATATTAGTATTAGTTATATATGGTGATTTAGTATAACTATATTAGTATAAGTATAACTATAGTCTATATTAGAATATTAGTATTAGTATATATGTGATTATTTTATATGCGATTATTTAGTATAGTGAATCAGTGATTTATATACTAATTTATAAATAGACTTAAAGTATATTACCAATAGTAATATTGTATTAAACTATTAGTATCATTATAAATATAAGAATGAATTATAGTGATTATAATAAGTTAAAAAAGGATGCTGACAAGTTAAAAGTTTGAATTCTTTGTGAAAAAAAAAAAAAAAAAAGGAAATAGAGTTTGAACTCTTGCTTGAATTCAAACAATATATACACATATCAATTAAATGATAAAGTGAAACCATCACATTGGCTTTTGAGAATTCTTTGTAGATTGGAGATTTGAGAATTCCATGGGTGCAGCAAATCCAAATGAAGAGGGCCCAAAACTTGAAGATTCCAGCTCTCCACATGATGAAACCAAAGTCTACTGCCAAACCCAAGAGGACCATGACCAAAACAATGTCTCCAAAATCAAAATGATTCATATATTGTAATTTTTTATTTTATAATGCAATGTATAAATACAAAATAATGTAGTGAATTATATTGTGTGTTGCATACATTTTTACATGATGAATATTGTATATAATTTCTTTTGCATGCATTTAGTTAAAATGGTAATTAGTTTCTAGCTTTAGTTATTTTTTACATAAAGTTTTCTATTTTGATATATTTTTATTATTATGGACCATGTTCAATGCATTATGTTTTTTAATGCATTTGTGATGGTGTTGGTGCTGCTAGCATTGTTTTTATGCTTCCCACATTTGTTTGTAGCTTAGAAGAATCACCCAACATATAACTATTACAGTTGTGAGATTTGGCACCTTTTGTTTCTTTTGTTAACATGTATTGTGACAGTGCAATTGTTGCAGGTCTTTGCAATGCTGGAAATAGGTTTGGGACTCTTCCCAGATGTAGTTGCCTCTTATTTCTTGTCCAGTTATGTTGTTTTCTTTTCTCTGAATTGATAAAATCAGGTGACCATTCAAATAGATGTATCAGTCATTTATGCCCAGTTAAGGTCTTTGATTTTAATCATACAAACTATAGAAGAGTTAAGGTCTTTGATTTTAATCACACAGCATTTGTGAAACGCCGCTGATGCTATACATTATTATCGGCGGTATATTATAAACGCCGACAAATACGGTTAATATAACGGCGTATAATTAATAAATTATTGGCGTTTGTTTAAATGCCACAAAAAACATATATTATTACCGGCGTAACAATATAAATGTCGGGAAACTACTAATTTTCCTGCGCATAATTGTTATATTGGCGGCGTTGTTATAAATGCCGCCAAAGCTATATATTATTACCGACGTAAAAATTTAAACGCCGGGAATCTCAATAATTTACCGGCATAAACATTAAGCGCTGGTAAATTTATATATTTACTGGCGCATAAACAACGCCGCGCATATAAACGCCGCCAATTTTGCCTTTTTTGTAGTGTAATAATACCGTAATACTTTATAATATAGTCCAAGTACTTGGTTTATTATTAATATACAAACTAAATATATTAGAAATATATTTTTTATACATATAATTAATGCAATGTTTTACTATATACTTACTATATTTACTTTATAATGCAATGCTTTAGACAATACTATTTTATACTCATCTAATCTATAATATATATACTATTACATATATATATACTAGATACTTACAATATATATAAGTAACTAGTATAAAACTCTATACTATCGATATATAGTTATCTAATATATATTATTATATATACTAGTGAGAAATTTTTTATTAGTACTAGTATACTCTGTATTATATACTATTATTACTAATACTTCTCAATTGTTTTACCTCTTGTACTTATATATATATATATATATTTTTATGAAGTATTATATAATTCATTCGAACTTATACCCTTCTAATTCGAACTTATACCCTTTTAGTTCGAACTAATTATACTTCCGTTCGAACGAAATCACGTTATTTAAGCCGCGAACCAGTTTCTTCTCCATTCATTTCGTGCCTCCTCTCATTCGAACTCTTCGATTCCTCCGCCGTTAGCAGCCACAACGCCGCCACCAACTCCGACCAACTCCTCAGATCTCCTAGAACAAGAGGTATGGGTTAAATGTGCTTTATTTTTATTAGTTTTTTAGTTAGTTTTGGGGGGGTCGGATTTTGAATCAATCCGGCCCCATTTTGTTGTTTTGGGGGCAAATGACACAACTATAATCGGTAGAAATGATAGGGATTTACTCCTAAATCATTTCTACCGATTAAAATATTGGATTCCTTCATAAAAATGAATGTGTTGGTTCGGTTCTGAGTCGACTCAGCCATGTCTATTTGGCTCAGGTCCGTTCGAATGAATATAAATTCCATTCGAATTGAAGTCAAGTCCATTCGAATTAAATTTATATTCATTCGAATGGAATATAATTTTATTCGAATGGATTTTAGGTTAATTCGAATGGAGTTATCTGAGGTCATTCAAATTAATTTTATGTTCATTCAAATGAATTTAAATTTCATTCGAATGAATATAATTTAATTCGAATGGAATTAAAGGCCATTCGAATAAGCAGTTGTCAACCATGATTGCACAACATCATCATTCCTCTAATTCACTTTAATTAGATCACATATATCTTTTATACATCAACAGTATACTAATGGCAAGCAGCAGTGGAAGAAAACGTTCTAGACCTCAGACAGTAGAAAGTACCTCCGCATCTCCTTCTCAGCCGGCCGTCAGGCCTATACTAGTTGAGCGGGAGATCATTCTAGGTGACTTCCGTGACCTCACTTGGGAGGGGCGGAGCATACATGACATCATCACCGATCGTGGATGGACCCCGATCTGTCGACAGAGGGGCACAGCATATCCTGAGATGGTCGGTGAGTTTTACCGTGCCATGGGTGAGCAGCCTAGTGATGCTCTATGCTATAACTTAGTAGCCCGGGGAGTGAGTATTATATTCTCTCCCTGCGTTATTGCTGAGTTTCTAGATTTGCGTCGAGAGCCCGGTGCCTATCCTGCAGCAGCAGCAGCGAGAGCAGTAGCGAGATCAGCGACTGCACCATCTGGAGAGGACACAACATTCGCATCCTCATCGCCAGTGCCGGATGTACAGACCGCAGAGTTGGATGCTAGCTCGGATGATAGCGAGAGCGGTGATGAGGTACCTGATGATGGTCTCACAGATGATCAGGTTCGTGACCTAGTGCGAGACCCTGAGGCTCCTCCATATGATGGAGTAAAGTGATCCGACAGGCCGACTGTATAGCATTTTTCAGAATGCTTAATTTGATTGTCGGGTATAACATTGATCCGAAAAAACACAAGACTGATTTCGGGATCGAGCGGGCCAGATTTTTGTTACGGTTAGCACAGGGGGAGCCGATTGATCTGGCATTATATTTCTTCCTCCGCATTTGCACAGAGTCACGCTATTCGGGTGGAGGTAGTCTACCATTTGCGCTTTTGATATCTAACCTCTTACTCCATTCAGGGGTTACAGTGACTTTGACTGAGCGGAGGTCGCCACAGATGGGGCCCGTTAACAAGATCACATTCAGTAAGAGCAAGGGTCACTTGTCGAAGACTCGTCCAGTCCTACAGGATCAGCCTCCGCCTACTGATCCAGCTTCTACTGCTGCTGCCCCTATTGAGAGACACCCTGCTGGGGCTACTCCAGATGAGGTACGAGCTATATTGACGGACCACCGTGACATTTTATTGAGGGACTTCATTCAGCCCATGATGGAGAAGTTTAAGGACCTAAAAGGACGCTTGCAAACTTTACAGGAGGATTTTGATTTATATAATAAATAAATATTTTTAGTAATTTTTTTACTTTTTTATGTTGTATAGAACGTCTAACTCATTTTGGAATGTAATTAATGCAGTATAGTTTTTATTTTTAGTGTTTGCTAGCCTCTTTATTGTTAATAACACATTTCTTCTCATTATACTTAGTATTCACGATAATTGAAAAAATGACACTATCTTTAAATTAATATTTAGTTAACTAAAATATTTTTAAATTAATTACATAAAATTAATTATTTATGAATTTGTAAATATTTTAATTCATTGTAAATCATAATATATAATATATAGAACTTTTTATTTACTTTGGAAATGATAAAAAATTAATAGAAAAAATATGTATTCTTACAATTTTAACAATATATCTTTTCAATTAAATAATACCGTTCGAACACGTTAATACTAATTCGAACAAATAATATTGCATTCGAATTAATTAATTTTCTGTTTGAATTAAATTTAATTAGTTCGAACGGTATAGATTTTTGGAGATGACCTAATTCGTCTCAGAATCTCAAGTTCGAACTAATTTTTTTTAGTTCGAACGGATTTATAAGGTTTTCCATGTTTTGAGACGAAATTAAAATTTCGTCTCAGAAAAGTACTTTTAGGGATGAAATTAATTTTGTCCCTAAGCAATTTCGTCCCTAAAAATTAAATTTCTTGTAGTGAGAGGAGAGGGGGGAGGGGGGGAGGGAGGACTGCGGTCAGAAAGTGGGAATGAGAGAAATGAGAGGAGAGAGAAAAAAGTTGTATTTATATTTAGGATTTTGCTTTTATTTTTTTAATATATATATGATATTATGAGGTATATATATATATATTATATAGGAATTGGTATGTCAGATGGTGGGATAAATCTCCTCACACCCAAAACGTTATTGATAATGTTACTAGAAACTTTCCTCTCACTTCTCCAATCCTAGGGAATATAGACGGTTCCCCTACTGCTAACACCATAGTTCAAGCACCTGCATGTCGTATTGCTCAGGCGTTTGCTTCTTCTGATAAATCAAGCAAGTCTTTTAGGTTTCAAAAGAAGTCTATTCTCTAAAAACTTAAGAAGAAATATTTGATTTACTTATTAAAATAGCCCATCTAGGACGACGATGGTAATTCTGATAATGAGTCCAAGGCATCCTCTAAAGCCTCTGTTAATCCTTACCATGATGAATTTTTTGGACATGATCCAGAAACCACTCAAAGGTTATCTAGTGATTGATCTGCTAATTGGTTTCAGCTATGAAAGTTATTGATGTTGACACAAACCAACAAAAACTACCACAATTATTATTGAAGACTCCCGCTGCTGGTTCTGCAACTCTAGCTGTGGATAGAATTTCTAGTTCTAACGTTTCCTTTATTTATTTACTTACTTGCACATTACTTACTTGCACTCCAATCATTTGGTCACTTATGATCTACAAAAGCTAAAAATTGAGAATACCAAAACTTTTATTAGTGGCACTGTCTGTGCTATTACTAGTAAAGGTAAGGAGGTAATCTCTAATGAAGATTCAGAAACTGAATCCTCTGATTTTTCTATTGATCTTGATATTACTGTACTTATAGAAAATTTGGGAAAATCTAATCCTATGAGTTTTACAAAAAGTTGGTATTCAAAACCTATTCCTCCTGATTTGCAACTTGAAGAAAGATTTTTTCCAACACAGTTTTCTATTTCAACTGATATATTCTATGAGTAGAAATATTGATGGATTATTTGAACAAGAAATCCTCAATAAAATGAATAACATGTTTATGGTTGCTAATGCTTATGTTGCCAACCATAATCTAAGTCATACTGAAATTGTTGATTTGTTAACTACTGGTTTTTCGGGTAGTCTTCTTCATTGATAAAATAATATTGATGATTCCAGAGAAACTATTAGAAATGTTATTAAGCATGATGATGATGGTATGCCTATTTCTTATAGTATTACTGGTCAGGGTATCTGTGATGGTGTTAATGTTTTAATTTATACTATTATTAAATACTTTATCGGTACTCCTAATATTACTACTCATATTCGTGATTATTTAAATAATTTATGATGTCCTACTATATATATAATAATTATAAACATATGCGGGCTAAACGGGAGATATCTCTGGCTGGCCTATTTTTAGTCTTGCAATTCCATAAAATGCAGGCGAACACCCGCATGCCTACACCTGAAGGGCGAGAGAGGCGGGGGCACCCATTTGCCCTCGATTAGTGCCAGACAGACCCACTGCCCACCACCCCTACTTCTTAGTATATCTTAAAATCCCAATTTTAATTCTACCATTTTCTCCTTCCTAAAACATCCTGAACTCAAGCTACTTCTACTATATACAGGTGTGTCCTTCAGACCACATTTTGATTCATATTCTTAAGCTGTCATTCACTCTTCATGGATCTCAATTAGTGGAAACTTAGGATGTTTTGAAGGACATTTATGTGGGATAGAGGTGGGAACTAGAGGACATTAGGGTTTAGAAGTTGGGTATTAGGAAAGTCCGATTTGATTGCTCACCAGTATGGGAGTACTTGATGCATTTCAAACGGAGGGTCCGTTTGGCATGATTTATGTTTTCTTTTTTATCCATTTTGAGTTTGAGAGAAAAAATTGCTATTGTTGACGTTAGGTCTAATTAATGGTAATGTGGCCATTTCTAAAAAAGTGTTAGATTATATTCTGATCAAATGCTTTATTATCAAGATGTGGTCTATGATTGCTTTAGTTTTACAGAAAAATAAGTTAGGGATCATCTCCCATTATTGGTTCTCTTTACAATATGCCATGAATGCTAGATTAACTAATTTTTTATTGCAAGGAGATACTTGTAAAATGGAGAACATGCTTTGAAGTAATTGACATCATAGATTAGCTTAATTGTCGTATAAGGAGATCAAATTATGCTTAATCATGGTTGTAAATTTTGTCACTTTATCTTCCATTGAGATTCTGTGGTGACTAGGATTATGCACTAACTTTGTTAGTGTTGGTATCCAAAAATGGGTCCCAACTTCATTAAACTTTGATTTTTGACTCCAACATTGAACAACCTAAACTTTGATCCGTCCTAACTTCATTAAGACAAAGCAGATGCTAGAGCGAAGGTCAGATCTAGACTTTGTTTTAGGCAACAAATAATGACATTAAAAGAACTTAATATTCCATTGAGACACTTGTGAATGAAGTGCAAAGAATGAGGATGGATGAAGGCAAACTAATGGCAATGTCAGCGAGGGCCAATGACAGTAAGGGTTTGATGAAAAGGGTAAGCGGTGGTTGAGAAAGAGAGGAATGGGAATCGTAGAGAAAGTGGGAGAAGGAGACTTGAGATAGTGAGGCTAAGGGTTTCATATCGATTCTTAATATATGGTTAGGGGAAAATTGAGTTTCCAATTGAGTTATCCAATGAATTAAGAATAATTAAAATACCATATTTGTACAAGGAATTTCCGACACTCTACTGTTTGTCAAATTTGAGTGCTTTTTCTGTTAATCACTTTACTTCGCTTTCATTTACATTTAAAATTAATTTTTGTTCTCCATTACATATTTAATATTTTTCTTTAGTTTCTTTGTTCTTTTTGCTATTTTTTTTAATTTGTCTTCCTATGGAATCGACACCTCAAAGCTGTGCTACAACTACCGCGTTATTCTTTTGGCTTAATCAAATTTTGGCGCCATTGCCAGGGAGACGGTAGAAGAATTGTTAGATAGTTTTTCTTTTCAGCAGTTTGTAAAGGCAGTAACTTCATTCATTCTTTTAGCTTTCTGCATCTTTATTTTCTTTTATTTTTCTTTTTATAGTTTTGGTTTTTTTTATTTTTTTTAGTGTTGCATTTTTCTCTACCTTGCATGCACAGGTATAGAAACGCCTTGGGTCGGTTTATTTGTAGACCTTTGTTAGAGTCAGAGTCAGAGCCTAATTTTTTTAATAATTTGTTTGATAATTTTTCTAATTTTGAAGAAATGAGTGAACAAGAAGATCAACCCACTAGGACCCTTCAAGATTACCTCCACCCTACACGCATAGCCACACTATCATGCATCATATTTCCAGTTAATACTTGCCAATTGGATTTTAAAACAAGAATGATACAGTTATTCCCTACTTTTCATGGCTTGGAAAATAAAAATCTATATGTGCACATTAGGATGTTTGAGGAAGTAGTTGTGACTTTTCATAGTCAAATGCAACTGATGATATTGTGACACTTAAGTTCTTTCCTTTATCTTTGAAGGATAGAGCTAAGAGTTGATTATACTCATTGAGACCACGATCTATTGGGTCTCAATGAGTATGACTCAGGTCTTCTTTAATAAATACTTTTCCCAACATAAGACCATGCTTTAAAAATGCAAATATTCACCTTTACACAAAAGGACAATGGGACTTTGTATCAGTCTTGGGAGAGATTTAAGAAGCTATTGAGTATGTGTCCTCACCATGGGTATGAGAATTGGCATTTAGTGAGCTATTTTTATGAGAGACTTACACCTAGAGAGTGTCAATTTGTGGAGATGATGTGTAATAGTGAGTTCTTATAGAAAGATCTTGATGAGGCCATAGAATACCTCAATGAGCCTGCTGAAAAAGCTCACACTTGGACTAGACCTAGTGCTACTGAGAGCACAAATAACCTTGGAATTTACCATCAAGCTTTAAAATCTGGTGGAATTTACCATCAAGCTTTAAAATCTGGTGTACGGACTTTGAATTCTAGTAATGAAATCTTGGAGAACCTCAGGCAGGTAAAAATTAACCTTCCTCTTTTGCATGTTATTAAAGAAGTTTCCACTTATGCAAAAGTTCTTAAAGATTTGTATACAGTTAAGAGGAAGCACCATGTTAAGAGGATAACATTTTTGATAGAGCAAGTTAGTGCTCTAATTGAGCAGCGAATTCCTCCTAAGTACAAGGATCTTAGTTGTCCAACGATTGCATGTAGTATTGGGAATCATGAGTTTGGACAAGTTTTGCTAGATTTAGGAGCTAGTGTTAATTTAATGCCTTATTCTGTTTGTTTGCAGCTTGGTTTGGGTGAAATTAAGACTACTTCTGTTGTGCTTCAGTTGGCTGATCGTTTAGTTAAGAAACCGAGAGGATAGTTGAGGATGTTTTGATCCAAATTGATAAGTTTTATTATCCTGTTGATTTCTTAATTTTGGACACTCAATCAGTTGTTGAGTCTAACTCTAAGGTTCCTCTCATATTAGGTAGATCTTTCCTTGCTATGGCTAATGCACTTATAAATTGCAAGAATGGGTTGATGAAACTATCTTTTGGAAACATGACTATGGAGGTCAACATTTTTCATATTGAGAAACAGCCAACAAATGACGAGTGCCACCAAATGTACATGATTGATGCACTCATAGACAAGGGAGTTCACACAACTCATGATTTTGATCTCCTTGAATATTTCCTTATGAATTCTGAATTTGATACTATTAGTGATTCATCTGATGTTATTGATATTTGTGATGTTTTTTATGAAACTCAGGATTATGATATAGAGGCTTGGCAACAGAAATTTGAAGAGTTGCCTAAGAAAGGTGGAAAACAGATTCCTGTAAGTATGAAAGCACCAAGAGTTAAATTGAAACCTTTGCCTAAGTCTAAAGTCTATAAGGTTAAAATGAAAAAATTTCAAGATAAAAATATTCTTAGGAAGAGGTTTGAACGTAATAACTGAGTGTTCTTATATAATTCTAGACTCCATAAGCACTTAGGAAAACTTCGGTTTAGGTGGATTGGCCCTTTTGTAGAAATAGAAGATCCTAAGGCTGGTCGGATCTTTAAAGTAAATGGTCAACGCCTTAAAGTATTAATTGACAAGCAAGTTCTGGAAGTGGAAGACATTCCACTTGTGGATCCAGTCTATCAATCTTGACCACACCACCTAGGTATGTTTTTCTTTATTTATTTTATTTTGCTTTGTTTTTTCTTATTTTCTTTCTTTTCTTTTTTGTTTGTTGTTGTTTTCTTTGTTTTTGTTTGTAGGTTAATTTTATTCTGTCAGTTCAGGTTACCATCTTTGGTGCGTAGTGAGCTACACACGTCACTCATCAGGTGCATTCTACTATTTTCAGTTACTCCCCATTCAATTTTGATTCTTAAATATTGAGGAAAATATTTCATTTAAGTTGGGGGTGGTGGTGCAAATTCAGTATTTGAAATGATTGTTGGAACTCTGTGGCATATTTTCATGTGTCAATTTTTTTTTAATTTGCATCACACGTGCATCATTTTCACATATGTACTTATTCTTATTCATAGCCATTTTCGTGAATTCACCAAACCCACCATAATCATTTTTGCTGAAGCATTCATAGAACTCTTAATGCACTCATCCAAGTTTTGTGGTAAGATAGTGGTTTGACACATGTAGCTAGAGAACTCTTTTCCTTAAGTGTTTACCAAGATTAGATGAAAACATCTCATCCCAAACTGTACATAGACGAGTTTTGCGTAACCAAACAAACATCCAACACGTTTATTTCATCTTAGAAGATTTCTATAGTTTTCAACCACCATCTGATAGAAAACAGTAAAAAGTAAACTAAAAAGAACTTTACACAGGAAAAGGCACTGGCTTCGTCCTCATCTCTTCCGTATATTTTTTTTCTTTCTCTTTTTGAAAACACAGCAATGCCATTGTGGCCTTTGCCCTAGCCATGAGAAACGGCACCCATTTTGCAATAAACCACCCCCATGTCGCCTCTCGTTCCTGTGTTGCGCTGCAGTATTTCCAGTCCAAGTACTAATACACCTAGACAACATTGGGGGTCGACGGGGATGTTGGAGCCAAATAAAAAGGTATTTGTACCATCTGAGGATTTTTTTTATTCTTCCCCGCCGAGTACAAATTGTTTTATCTCTACACAATGTTTTAGCTGCAGTGGTAGAGTACTATAGATTGCCCACGCCTCTGAAGTTATCTGTGGGGGAATCTACCTTTCTCGATTTCCCTTATCAAAAACAGTCCATTTCGTTTCCTTCCCCATGCAAATTTCCTCCTATAAATTCAAAATGACCCCACTCAACAGACCCACCACCTCCACTGCCTGGAAGCATCGCACCGGCACCCCTAGGACCACCATTAAACGGCGCATATTTTTCGAAGCCGCCATGGCTCTTAAGACACGATCCGTCAAGGTAATATATTTTTGTGCACCTAGTAATTATGCCACTACCATTTATTTTATATGTATTTGATATTTTTATAATCTCATATTTTGCTTTAGTTTGAACAAATAGTCGATTTGAGTATCAGTGCTATAGCATTGTGTCACCTGTATATGGATCAGAAACTAGTTGTTACCCAAACTTTAACAGATGTTTTCTAGAGTTCTATCACGCCACATGCATTGATAGCCATTACAAACATCTCTTATTTGATGTACATTTTACAAATTTAATATATGTTTGTACATAAGGTTTTTGAATACATAGTTGCATGTGAGGATTTGGTTCAAGTAATACGAACCTATGTACCTGATCCTAGAATGACTTTCAACTAGAATGTTTTATAATTCAACTGGTGCATCCTTTACTTTAAAAAATAAAAATGAAGTCGTAAGTTATAACTTCACAAAAGACATTTTCTATATAAAAATAAAATGAGTGATAAAAGTCATAATCATAAAATTGTAAATTCCATTTAACAAATTAAATATATATATATATATATATTTCATAATTTGATAAAAGAATTATCTATCCTTTATGATGTTGTTTCCTCGAAGGATGATCATTACTTGCCCAAGTCAAATAGAATGATTCATGAAAAATGCCCTTTTCTACTTTTATCTCGAATCTTGGATTCTCTTTATTTTTTTGTTGGTTTTTGTTTTCCTAACTAATTCGTGAAAACATTAAAATCAATTTTCTCATCTAGTCAAAAGGAAATGCCACGTTCTTGATTCAACGTACATAAAACCATACCCATGGAAATGATGGCTTTAGTAATGTCCGCCTAATTAACGCGAGAAAGAAGTTTAGTACAAATCTAAAAAACATATTAGTACTTGCAGAACCAGAGTATGCAACTCTGCCTGCCTGCTTCTTCAGAGCTAGCATGTCCCATTACATATTACAATAATAACTCCATTTTCATATAAAACATGCACACCCATAGTCTAAAGTAGTCTCCATATATAATTATCATTAGGACATGTGTAATGTTGTAGAAATTTGTATAGGTAAGATACTACATATATATAGGGGATGTGTCTCAAATTCAGCTTTGCTAATTTGTTGTTGAACAAGGAAATATTTAATGATATTGGCTCATTCATAAATACAATATTTTTGTTCCACACTGTTGAAAAAAATAAAAAGCAATGAGGAAATCTATCCTTTATAAAGGATTGCTGATTGGCTTTATAATCACTTTACAAAGCACATTATTATAAACTTGAAAACCATTAGGAATGAATGCTAAAAGCAGGCTAATGTCTATCGTGTATTATTTATATTTTCAGCCTTTCAAGCAATTATTTTTTGTTAGGGACATATATTCATTATCATTATGTTAACCGTTGTATCCATCAGCTTTGAGTATAGATTTATGCAAACTTTTTAACTTGCGCTTCTTTCGATTATAGCCATACCAACTACGCTCCTATCGAGAAAGGCACCCACCAAAGGTATGAGTTGAAATTGCTCATTTTCACTGGCTGGATTTCTTGCTATAATCTTGTGTGTTAATAAAAAATGGGATGATCTTGGATTGATGTGATGACATTTTACAAATTATTATATTTGACTTTGCATTAGTTATATTTTTCTTGCTTGCTTTTTTGTCATTTTTGGAGAATAATTTGTTGCTGGATTTTTAAGTAGAGTTAACTTGTATGCATAATAGCAATATTGGGTCACTTATGATATATATAGATCCAAAACTGCCTTCCTACACTTATGCTATATACTGCTGCTGAATTATTTTACCCAACTGCTTACCTACACTTATGTAATATATTGCTAGATACATTTACATTAGGTTGATTAATGGTGACCAACAGGGTTGTTAGTTAACCAACAACATTATTTCCATACTCAGAAAGAAATTTCTTAATCATCTTATGTATATATGTATATTGTTACTATTGGCTTTAGCTACTTCACATGGATGATTCGGAAAATACATACATTGCTCGTGAGCTTTGGTCTGATGAGATGGAGGAAAAGCTTATTGATCTATTGTATGCGGACGCCCTTATTGGTGCAATAAGGGTAGGGAGGATCACCTCCTGCGACCATGCTATTTATGCTCAACGCCTGACAGCGATGGGCAGAAGCAAATATGATGCTAGTCAAATTAAAGGCAAAATACATAGGCTCAAAGGCAAGTAGCGCCTTTTCTCCGACCTAATCAGCCAAACTGGAATGGGTTGGGATTTAGAGACCGCAACAGTCATTGCTAGTGATGAGCATTGGTCCCATGCTATTAGGGTAAGTATTTGAACAATTACGAAATATAGTATGTCAAATTGAGTTGACGTATAGTTATCCAATTAGAATTTAATAATGACTATTACGTTTGTGTTAGGCAAAATCACAATGGAAGAACTTTCGCCATGCTGGCTGCCCTAAGTACGAGGATCTATGCACTATTTTCGGGGTGTCCGTAGCCATTGTGGCACATGCACATGCGCATGCGCATGCGTCCACCCCCAACTGCTGAGGAGGAGGTCCAGCATGATGAAGATATGTGAGGTCGCATCAATGTGCGCCATCGCATGAATGTGGGCAATCAAGATGGTGTGGTGATGGACAGTCCTGAGATGGACGGCTTGTTTGGATATGGGAAATCATCCGTGTCTTCGGGCCAAAATCCACGTCGTCGAAGGAGAGGGGCCACCCCTGGGTTACAACAAGAGATGTCGAACTACCTGTCCAAGCTAGCGCAAACTTCCATATCGAGACGGAAGCACTATGAGGAAGGGGATGAGGCTTCAGGTTCGAAGCGCAGTAGAAGCACACATAGTTCCAAGAGTGATGCTCATTTTGATCAGCGCACTCAATGTGTAAAATTACTGCAATAGCTTGAACCTCCACTGCCGGCGGCCGCCAGAAAATTTCCTTCGTGCTTACGACTCATTGATGGACAGTAAGCATCAAAATGGCTTCCTTGCGTTGGAACCTATAAATAGGAGACTTTGGGCTAGTCTTTGAACATGCTTTGGCGGGTGGCCATGCATAATTTAATTTATCTATGATATGGATTTTTTATTTCTTGGTTTTAATTTTCTATTAGTAACTATGGAGTGATGCAGAAACTTGGTTAATGGTTAATTTTCTATTAGTAACTATGCTTTGTGGAATGTTTATGCCAAACTGCTTTATTAACGTTAATGTGTTTAGAAAATTTTTAGTTGCCATTAGTTTATTACTTACAAACAGAACTGCTTGTGGGGTAATTTCATGCATATGTGGAATGTTTGAATATGGAATTGAAGCAATATTATGTGCCAAATCTGTGAATATGGAATTACAGCTAATCTGTGATTTTACAACTAATGAGTATGAGGCAAATATTCTGGGCACATGGGCATGCTTCAAAATGATTATCTCTTCTATCTTCAATCACTAATATCTTTTGAATAAAAATAAATTTATATTCTAATTATGATCATATACTCATTGTAAAATTCATCCATTCTTATCATCTTCTAAAAAAGATAGAAGAAAATAATAACAATAATTTTTATTGCTACTTTATAAGTTTTAATTCATTAGCTCATTCCACCATTACATTAACTTTAATTTTATCTAGCAATTGGTGACATATTGCTACTTCATAAGTTTTAATTCATTAGCTCATTCATCTCCTCTATTAACTTTAATTTTATCTAGCAATTGGTGACATATTTTTCACTACAGTAAAGACGCACTTCGACAATGGATAGTGATAATCTCTTAGCAGATAGTTCGTCAATGGATGATGATAGCAATGGAGGAGAGGTAAACTCTGAGTTAGGGTCAAGTTCTAGTGGTTCTGACTTCAAGCATGAGGCATATTCAATCGTCATGCTTATTCGAATTATATGTGATGAAATGGGCATTAATCTTAGAATGCCCCAACACAATATTGGTTTACGTGGCCATCAATATATTACGAAATACTAAATGGTAACCCCAGAAATTGTAAAGAGTTGTTCCGATTAGAGGTGGACACATTTTGGGCATTATGCTCGACCTTGCGTGGAGAAGGATTTTTAATGGATTCCCCACGTGAGGTCAGTGTAGAGGAAGCAGTAGCCATCTTTTGTATTTTGGTGGGACATGCACAAGGTCAACGTATGGTAGCGGACAAGTTTCAACATAGCAGTGAAACCATTAATCATCATGTGCGTATAGTCATGAATGCGCTATGTGAGGTTGGGAGGTATATTATTAGGCCAACGTACACAGACGAACCTCATCTCTATATTGCGGGCAACCCTTGGAATATGCCATAGTTTGAGGTAAGCAACATATTTTTTTACCTCTGCACTTTCGTGTTATTGAATTGTAAGTGGAAATAACAAATAAAAAAAGAGGGGAAAAAGTAAGTCTGGGCATTTGTTGGATTTTTTTTGTGGTGTTATAGGGATGCATTGGGGCGATAGACGGAATGATGATCGATGCGATCATATCGGCTGAGGTACGTGAGGCATACAGAAATCGGAAAGGACGAGTTGCACAAAATGTGTTATGTGCATGTGACTTCGACATGAAGTTCACATTTGTGTACACAGGATGCGAGGATACAGCTCATGATGCACGTGTCTTAATTAATGCGATGACTCAGTCAAATATCAATTTCCCAACTCCGCCCCCCGGTAAACTTCTAACTAGTAAATTATTTTTTACTTTAGACTTGGGGATTATTTTATTCAAATTCCTTGAATGGTGCTTATAGTATTTTCAACTTTACACTATTGAATACCACACAAATGTGTACAGGTCGCTATTATCTTGTGAATTCGGCATTTGCACTTTCTCTTCGATATATGCCACCATACCCAAGAGAACGATATCATAGAAGCGATCGGCATAATCAGCGAACATTCACTGGCTATCGAAATTATTTTAATTTTCGTCATTCGTCATTGCAGAATGTTATTGAGCGCACCTTTGGTGTGATGAAAGAACACTTTAGAATTTTAAGTTTAATGCTTTCTTAGTAGGTTGGGAGGCAAGGGAAGATCATAAACGCATGTTGTGCGCTACATAATTTTATTAGAATTACAACACCAAATGACTGGTTATTTGCAGACGCACATAGCATGCGGATCCGCCTTAACCAGTCAACTGGCCCGAATGAGGTTGCATCATCATCTCACCAAGCAGACATGACAATTGCATCAGCCTAAGCAATGGGTACAATACGAGATAATATTGCACTATCAATGTGGGCAGCTATGGGTGAGAATTGAATATTAGTACTTTCAAAATTTTATGTAATGGTGTAATTTATATTGGAGGTATATAATTTTGTGAGTGGAATATGCACTTTGATACATTACACACTTGGAATTTGAAATTTTTGTGACTATTGTTCAATTATGCAATTTGGAGTTTTAATAGGAATTTGTAATTCGAACAAGAAAAAAAATCTACAACACTTTAGGGACATATATAATTATTTATTACAATTCATATAATTATTCTAATTTTTATAATAAGGAAAAAAATTTTGAATTTTCTATATATAGAAAAATAAATAGGCCATTTCTATTTATAATATTCTAATTTATAAATAGAAAAGAATTTCAAATTTCCTATATATAGAAAAATAAATAGGTCATAATTAGATTAATATTCTAATTTAAAAATAGTAAAAAATTTCAAATTTCCTATATATAAAAAAATAAATAAGTCATAATAAGAATAATATTCTAATTTATGAGATGAAAAAAATTTCGAATTTCCTATATTTTAGAAAAATAAATAGTTCATAATTAGACTATGTTTTAAAACATAATTATTGTTCTAGATTATATAGTAATTTCGGAAATTTTGGGATAATCAAAGAATATTTATACATTATTTTTCAATTACTCATCAATATATTATTTTTTATTAATATATTAATAATTATATAATCAATAATTAACCAATCATTGGTGGGACCCATCACTTTATCAAATCCCAAAAAGTCAACACTATCTCATCTCATCTCACTATCCAAACATACTTTATTTTACAAACTATCTCATCTCATCTTAACTTATCTAATCTCATTACTATTCAAAATATCTCATCTTATCTCATTTGAACTGTGTATCCAAACGTGGCCTAAGTATTCATGTGAGTTTGGGAGAGGATTGAGAGTTTACAAATGCAGTAAATTGTAATAAGCGTTCATTAATCTGTTGAATCAGACACTTATTTTGAGAATATCATTGCATGGTTTGCGGTACAATGATGGATATACTTGGGATATGACGAAGGTCAATTTAGGATTAACATTTGAGGCTTTTAAGCTATCCATTTCCATCATAGACCCCTAGTAGTCAACTTTGAGTCAATAAACATATGTTACGTTTTCTTTTCATATGCCCATATCATCCATGCCTCTCCACATTGGAGTATAACCTATACACTGATTTTTTTACCCTTTTTGCTTCCAAATGTATACTAAGTGTGAAAGTAAAAAGGGTAAGAAAATCAGTGTATAGATTATATTTCAATGTGGAGAGGCATGGATGATATGAGCATATGAAAAGAAAATGCTACGTGTGTTTGTTGGCTCAAAGTTGGCTACTAGGGGTCCATGATGGAAAGGGATAGCTTGAAAAGCTTAAACGTTAATCCTAAGTTGACCTTCGTCATATCCTAAGTATATCTACCATCGTACCACAAACCATGTAATGATATTCTCAAAAGAAGTGCCCAATTCAATAGATCAATAAACGCTTATCACAATTTACTGCATTTGTAAACTCTCAATCATCTCCAAAACTCACATGAATACTAAATAAAATAGTTCTTTAGCTAAATGTGTCAAACTACCATCTTACCACAAAACTTGGATAAGTGCATTAAAGGTTCTGTGAATGCTTAAGCAAAAATGATTATGGTGGGTTTGGTGAATTCACGAAGATGACTATGAATGAGAATAAGTACACATGTGAAAATGATGCACGCGTGATGTAAATTAAAAAAAATTAACACATGAAAACATGCCATAGAGTTCTAACAAGTATTTAAATACTGAATTTGCACCATAACTCGAGGTGGAAGCCTGCCCCCCAGACTTGGTCTCTCACCCTGGTAGTCATAGAGATTTAATGAAAAGGCTAATGATCTCCTCACAGAGGGAAGACTTACACTTGACTTCCAACTTATCAACGCACTGCTTGGGTAGGGCAAGCTTCGCCTTCATGGTCTCAGTTACTTGACGAAGTTGGAACTAATGTCCATTATTGATGCAGGGGGATCCGAGACAGATTATGCTGAGTTGTCAGATTTCACCTTGATGGCGCTGAGATGCCATGAGTTGGCAGATCAGCACAAATGCGGGAATTGATTGTGATATGTTCATAATTGGGGCCGTTTTGAGTGCGTTTCAGTCTTTTGACCATAACTTTGGCTACAGGCGTCGGAATCGCGCATAAGACCCTAATTCGGAAATCTCTTTTCGGCGTGCACGCTGTCCACATTGACCATAGCTCCATGTGCCATTTTTTCGACCTCAAATTTTACTGTTTTCCCTTCCTAATCACTAGTTTTAGTTATTTTTTACTATTTATGATAATATTTCGTTTGTCAGTTAGGGAGTCATTTTAAACTCGATTTGGGCTGGATTTTTTGCAGATTGCTTATTTTATTTTGAATTTCAATTTAGAGTAATTTTTGAGATTTTGCTATTTTTGGCAAAATTCAAATAAACACGATTTTTGGCTATAACAATTTGACTTGTGGACTGATTTTCGATATTGCTTGATTTGATAATATTCAATTAAATGCTAGAGATTTTTCTCTCTGTGTTTTTAGGCAATTTTCTCCTACTCTTCCCTGTGAATCACCTCCTGGAACTAGCTTGCAGGATAATCGTTATTCTGTCTGGTGTTAATCATGTTGCTTAAGCTCATCCTAACAGACCAAAACCTAGCCTCAATCTACACCAACTCATCACGGGTAGTGTCAAGATCCATCTAGGGCTGCAAATGAGAATTCTCGACCAACGAAATTCTCTCTATATACTTAGAGCTACTCCCCCTTGCATCATTTACATCAATCTCAAATCTATTGCCGCGATCACATTCTTCATCCAGCACATCATCCAAAAGTATGGATGCGTGGTTGGCCTCTCGCTCATGCTCCCGAGCTTGGGCCAACTCACTTAGAGCCCCCACTAGAGAAGACCTCTCCATAGCAAAAGCACGCAAAAGGCCATAAACCTCTATCTTTAGGATAGAAATCTTGGCCTCTTGGATGCAAGAGTGAAAACCTAGTCAGGAGTATGCATCCTCCCACTTTTCCTTTGCCTATGAAATAGACAGTGCCCATATGCTGTTGACTATGAGCGTTTAGCTGGTAGTGCCCTTATGTCACTGAAACAACAAGCTTAGTTCTTGCTTGCGGCTGCTAGTGCCCCTATAGCCTACGAGCGTGTAGTTGATAGGTGGTTTTTTTTCACCAGTTTTCAACACCTGTGACATGCCTACCTCAGGGCCATGCTAAAAAAATGTCTATCGTGGCAAGGAGTTTGTTGGTGGGCTAGATGCCATTGATGGAAACTCTGTTCAATAGTGGTCCTTCATGTGCACAATGCACACCATGCAGCCAAACTTTCTCTCTTTCTCACTTTTCATCTCCTTTTCACACTCTCATTAGTAATGAAATGAAAATTAACATGTGAAAAGTTGAGAGGATCTTATCTGCTTTTTTGGAGAGGATCTCATGAGCCAGGGAATCATCCTTCTTCCATTTCATTTGCAAAGAATAAGTCAATTCTACATACGGTGGCAAATTATTGATTCATTTTTTTTTTATAGACCAGAAAGGAAGAAGGAGCCATCGTTGGGCCATGATAGTAGCTTGAGCATCGGTACAAAGTCCTCGCATTCAACCATAAAAGTAAATAATAAGAAAAATATAAATAAGAGAGAGACATACAAATTTATATGGTTTGATATAAAGTCTATGTCTACGAGATATTTGGAGGGCAACTCCACTGTGCTTGGTAAGGAGGCCAAATGCTCAAAAAATATAGTTAATTTTTAATGGCAAGAGTTGCAGCATAGAGTTGGCTTAAGCCCCTTTCAGGTAAGAAGGTAATTCATTTCATTTGAATAGATTTAGTTTCATGGATCAGTAGTAGTTCAATGGCCAATGCATCTTCTACAAAGTTAAAATCGATCCTTGTCATCCCTGTTGAGGCTCTAACTGTGGATACAAAGTGGTAGGATGAAATCGTTCAATTGTACTTTTGATTGTACATGTTCTTTTCAGCCTTGTTTAACGAGGAATTATATAATGAGATAAATCATCATGTCTAAGGCTCACTCTAAATTGATTTAGTACATAGATTAAAGAAAATGAAAAATATCACTTTATGTATTCAATAATCTATCAAACCATGTGATGACTTAAGTTTATTCAGTTTTCTTTTGGCATTGAAGTTTGGATTTCCAGTTGAGAAATTATTCATCTATACAGTGATCTTATTGAATTTACAAACAGATGTCTTGATATGGTATGTTAAGCTCAAGTCAATTTGTGATGCATCCCTTCTTTTTCATTTTAGACACTAGCTAGCACAACACCAGCTGAACCTCAACAATTGCGGGGATGGGCACAAAAGCCTCAATGGATTACTCCCATTTCAGCAATAATTAACTCCACACCTAATGCCTCATGATCCGCTTGGTTGACAAACTGTTTGGAAATTCCTAATACATACAAAATGACAACAGCTGGCAATAAAATTACACATCACCTTAGATCACAAATTTTGTAATGGCAGTATAGCTACAACATACTAAAAAACCTTAATAAGAAAACCAAAATATCTGAAGTACATCCCTAGCTAAACTCCTGCCATTTCAAGCTTTCCCTCAGCATCAGTTTGCTTCATTTCCACCTTTTTGTATTTATACCAAGATGCACACACCAAATAAACCCCAAAGTTTACCACACTAATCCCGGACAATAACCAGTAGAAGTAGTTCAAATTATCTCTGTTCAGATTGTTATTAGCCAACCAACCCCCACTCACCTTGTTCACCACCTCTACCACCACTGTGCTAAGGTAGTACCCAAATGCCAATGAGCACCATGAAATGGCTGTGCTGAGTGACTTCATGCCTGCTGAACTCTCTGCATAGAAAAACTCTAGTATTCCAACTAGGGTAAACATATCTGCAGCACCAAATATGGCATATTGGAACCCCAGCCAAAACACAGTCATTGGTAGAGGTTCAATGCTATCAACCATGTTGTGTTGGATAGCCACAGACTTGCGGCGGGTCTCCACAATGCCAGCAACCGCCATAGAAATTGCTGACAACACTAACCCAATGCCAATTCGTTGTAGGTGTCGAATTCCAGTGGGTATTCCTGTGATTTTTCTTGCTAGTGGGACAAACACCCTGTCGTACGTTGGAATAAGCATGAACATGAATAGTAGGGGGATCACTGGGATTGAGGGGCCGGGTACTTTAAAGCCCAGGATATAGGGATCCAGGGTTGTGCTTTGTTGGATTGAGAAAGTTTGAAGTTGAGCCAAACATGTGTTCATGAATACAGTGCTTAGTATAATTGGTAGCATGCGGATCAGAATCTTTGTTTCTTCAACTTGTGTCACTGTGCACAAGCTCCAGTTGGACTCTAATTGCCTGGTTTCTATTGATGAATCATTGTTACTTCTAATGATTGCTGCCCTGTCAAAAAATCTGTAAAACGGGGCATAGTGTACTTAGATTTCAATCATTGTAAGAATACTGCAAGGGAAGGTAAACTTGATGATTTTGTTAACATATATACCTAAACTGTTCTGTTCTCTCCAAGATTTCATCTCGCATATTGGTTCCTTTGTCATGAATCTCTAGTAACTCCCCTGTATTCTCTGGAAACGGAAGTTTTCTGTTTCGAATGGCAGCCACAAATACCTGAATTTGAAGAACAAAAAACCGCTAATTAATAAACAAAGAACATGTTTATGTGCTAGTGAATCATGCACACAAGAGTAGCGAGTCTTAATCATGTGCATCTGTCTGTGTGCACATTATATTCAATTCCATCATTGATACCGGACCGCACTCAGTTAACACATTACTTAATAGTTTCAATAAAAAAATCAAAATTGCATGAGGATAGGGACAAGAAATGAGCATATATGGTAGGCATATGGGGTAAGAATATTCCCACTAGGTAGTCATTTAATTATTTATATGTTTACCTACCATGAATATGAAACATGACTAGGTACATCAATTAAATATGGCATACTAATGATATTTTTTATGGTCCAAACAGTAGTCAAAATGTACATTTTCATGTAGAAAAACATTTTTTTTACACTGTATTTTATGATCTGCAATCACACCGACTGATGTTTCATAGTTTAAAGTAACTTCAAAAGTCAACGATTTAAATGATGAAAGTGACTGAAAATGCGGCACATTAGCTGGTGAGATCACTAGAATCATAAAATAAAGAGCATTTTTTCTGTTTTGTGTAATAGTTACCTGTAGAATTCGAACTAGGGGGCTTCCCTTGGGCACATTATTCCGATACAATGACTTGCCCATGCAGACGAAAACCAATGCACATAATATCGCAATAGTGCAGATGCCAAAGCCCCAGTCCCAGCCTTGGTTGATGGTTATCCATACTATGAAAGTCACCCCAAGTATAGCTCCAATGGTGAGGCTAAACAAGAACCAGTTAAAGAAGCTCGACAATTGAGCTGCCTCCTTAGGGTTCTTATCGTCGAATTGGTCTGCTCCCAAGGATGGCAACGCCGCCTTTACCCCGCCAGTTCCGAGTGCAACCATGTATAAACCAGTAAAAAGGATTGCTACGTGGCTGGTGGCTGCGGCCTCGCATTTGTCCTGTCCACTTAATCCACCACCTTTGCACGGCAAAGGTCTTAGTTGGTGAAGATGTGCTTGTACTGCTAGGAGGGCATATCCCTGCATATGCATGCGTGAATTAGTTGATTAGTCAAACTCATTTAGACCAGATTGTTGATGGACGTCATCATCATGTATACTTTAAAAGGAATATTATATGTTAGTTTAAGAAAATATCATAAAAAATATTATCAACATTGAAAAGCAAACATTTATATATGATAATATATCTTTAAAGGAATGGGAATCTATTAGTTTACCCACCAGAAGACACTCAACAAACCTACTACAGCTCAAGTTGAAATTACTTGAGCTGTGGAAGTGCAACAACAGAAGAAGTTATTTATTTTTGTTTGTTGTTGAGTCAATGGCGCATGCCATTTAAAAATGGTTTTAGGCTGTGGAGTACCTTGAAATCTGTTGGTAGTTGGTGTCTGTCTACTTCGATCGCCAGTTATATGCATGGCTGATCATCCAGAGACAAATTATCCATGGAATATCGATATACCATTATTTGAGATGAAATTTCTTCATGGTTTGCATACAAAAAATGGGTTTAGAGTTGTATAAATACTTGTTTAGGGGTTGTCTATGGTACCTTCTGCAGGAGTTAATTTACAGAAATGTGTATATTCCCATAACTTAATAGCAATATTAGTTATTTTAGCTTAGGTTGAAATTTTTTCAATTTTCTACTGTTTCTTTTATGTAGTAATGCTCATCATGCATCATTCTCATCTTATCCGATTCCAATAGTTTTTATCAAAGCCCTAGCTATCTAGGTTGGACTGATCCTGAACAAGAACTGGGTCAGAAAACTCTAGATGATCAGTTGAAGGACTTGAACATTCAGACCCAAGTGATGAGAACATAGAAGCTTAATTTGTGGAAGCAAGATGATGAAATATAGTTTATACTGGAGTTAGGTGATGATATATACGCAATCTTGACGAATGGAAGAATAAACTTACCAACAATTCTATGAATGCAAATATCACACAAGTCTTAAATCTTGACAAATAGGTATCACATATGAAACCACCAACGAGTGGGAGCAAGAATGCAGTCCCCATGAAGTTTGTGAGCGTAGTGGCGGATTTTGTTATGCTGAAATTCATGTACCCATAAAAATATGTTACAAGGCTCACAGCACTGGTGATGAACGCCATGTTCTCCAGTCCCTCCGTAGCTGCATGAATGCATGAATTCACTATTAAAAACCAACCAACCTACCGACCACAACTGACAAACAAAAAGGTAGTAATTATAATCTTCATAATTATATGTGTTTTATTGTCAGTACCGTATACAAACAGCGCAGCTCGATTTCCACCTAGCTTTGTTTCTGGCCTTTCAGCCTTTGTCTTGACATCAGTACCGCAGATGCCCTGGTGAATGATTAATAACAGAGAAGAATATTGCATTTTAAATCAAAGTAATTATGAATCATGTTGGAGCGAAAAACTCGAAACTCAACGCCAAGAGAATTAGAAAATGAGATCATATTGAATGCGCACAGTCACCATGCATATATTGCATGCAGAAGAATTGAGAGAGCTCAAGAGAGAAATTTTGGTGGATTTGAAACAGTGAAGAGAGTTGGCCTTAGATGCTCTATACATTTCCAGGCAGTACTATCTTTTCTTGACTAATCTAAAGCCAACCTGGAGATTATAAACTAAGCTAATTAGCAGCTGCTTACCATTGTGTAGGAATAAGATGCAGATTTCTTCTCTGACCCAAGAGGAATATTAAGGGAATTTGCTTCTTACTTGGCAATGGCTATTCAGATTTAACTCCTGGGACTATTTATAGAGGCAAATAGTAGAATAAGGGAATCATATGGCATCTTCACCCATTAAAAGCAATTATTTCAATGATGGATCTTTTGTCTTTAGTTGTTAACCTAAGTGTATATGCTGCGTGGTGTCGATAATGATACATTGTACATTAGCGCATTCATTCAACTGATCAATGTATATCAGGCGAATAGAATAATGAGAAGAAATTTGCTTTAAAATGTTTTCTTTGACTTTTGCTCTTAAGCATTTCCAGTTGTTTCCAACACTTTTCACAGTGATTTTTTCACAGATAAATATTGGTTCTTTAAGACTAGGTGATGACTGATGATGAGTGTTTAATTTTATGGGGCTCTCAGCTGGTAGGAAAACTTTACGGCTGATCAAGAGAGAAAAAACTGCTTGCGGAACTTGAACTGTATTCACGACTGTCGTACCTGCATAATCTTGCAGTATATAATATATGAGAAGCGATAGTTGAGTGTACAAATGCCGTATAATTATTTTAAAAAAAATAAATAAATACAGAATTCACGTAAAAAAAATTAATTTTTTAATAATAGATCATACTCTTTTTTAAAACGGCTCTATAGTGCTTGCGCATTCTATGATTATATGTAGTATTAGTATTATTCATATGGTTCGATAGGATACCGTACATCAAATTATAAAATTATTAATTTTATTATAAAATAAATCTAACATATTACGTAAAATTATTATAAAAATTTAATTATTTTTATAAGATTTATTTATAACTCTACTGCTTCTCTTGTTAAAACAAGAGAGAGGCATCGTTGAAAATAATCACCACAAAGTATCTGATGTTACATCCTATCTACTCTACCTAGCTTAGAAAATTATAAAAGTTATATACAAATTATATATAAATCGTACGTACGTCATATACAACATATATATCAAGTTGGCAACCTCTTAGGTTGCAGACAGTTTCAGTTAATCATATATCATGGAATTTGTTAGTGCAGTCGGTGAATATCTTAGCCATTTATAATGAGGTTGCAGTAGTAGCCATGTATATATGCTTAATTCCGAGATGCATGTCTGCAACATTCACGTTCTCTCCCAAGAAATTCGATTCATATAAATATATATATATATATATATATATATATATGTATGTATTGTACATAACAACATGCAGGCCATTTATATGTAATAATTGGGGTATTCTGCCCCCTAATTAATACTCATGTTAGACCTAAATAATTAATATGCAATGTCACATACAACACTCAAGCATTATATATATTGTAGTGCCCCTATTAAATTTTTGACTAGACGTTGTGTTTGGATAGTGAGTTAATTTTAGATATTCTGTAAATAGTTGTGAAAAAATAATAAAAAAGTATTGAACAATAGTGAAGTAATTTGAGAATACTTCATCACCTAAACCAACCCTAAGACCCACATTTCTTATTGACATAAACTCTAATGTTATTTGTAACGCCTTAAGTAAGACTCAAGTTACATCTGGATATATACTCCAAAAAGATCACTCATCAATGATACAATTGGATTCTCATTAAAACTATTATAAAGAGTAATAATTTTTTGTTTCAAAACAATACACCATTTGCTCTTATAAGTGGAGTATCACATATATAAACACAAACAAACACAGACACACACACACATATATATAAATTATATGTACAGTTACTTTTACATATTTCTTGTATATTCAATTACTGTAATTGGTTACATAACTTTTTTTAATATAAAATAATTGATTTAGCTAACCACATCAATTAAGTATGCAAGAAGTACGTAAAAGTAACTATATATAACAGAACTCATATATATATATATATACACACACACAAACATTACATGTCTGGTAGCTATTTTGGACGGGTGTTCATGGCACGTAGTGGGTCCTAATATATGTAAGCTTCTTTTTTAAAAATTACTTCAAATACGTAGCTAGGTAGTTAAAAGATGGGCCCCTACATTTAATAAGTCAACTTGCATATGCTAATTGATGAGGAAAACCATACTCTAAGGATGATCATCCTTTTTAATATTATATGAAAGTGAAATGCCATGTGATTTAGCCGGAGAAAAAAAGTCGTCATGTGTTAGCTAACTCATATGAAAACCATTATTATTAATATTACTATATAGTCATGCTCCATATTATATATATAGTATTCCATGCATTATTTGTGACGAAAATGAGTACCATTAACTACAAAAATAGACGTATTCTTACCTTCTCATTAAAAATAATTGATTACAAATAAGTATTTTTTTTTATAATAATTAAATAAATTAATTATATGCATGACGATGGGCCATGGCAATGATGCTAGAAAGGCCAACGTTCATCCATCAAGGCAAGGCCACATTATCAGAATATGACCGGCCTACTTCTTATGCTATAAGGGGGAGACCTACCTAATGAATTATGTTGACAATTCGATGAGTGGGTGGCACAGCTCGACTCCATAATATATTTGAAAGCAGGATGAATGTATGTGCATGCATGTTGGTGCGTCATGCAGTTGTGTTTGTTCCAAACCTTCGATTAAAAAAGATATTCCCCTTATAACTTAATTCTGTTAAGTTATGGTCAGTTATTTCATCATGCAAAAATAAGTATTTTTTTGTCAAAATGAGTATGTTTCGATCACAAATAATCATTGTCGTCGCATATAATTAATCACAAATACTGTTTTTTTTTTAGTGATTTTTCCTCCAAAAAAATGGATTTTTTTTTTTTCATCATAAAACTAGTCTCACTTTTGTTGGCTTGCAATTTCATCATTATTAAGGTGAAAGAGTAAGCATATGGGTGCTTGATCTCGCGGACTTTTCAAGAGAAAGTAATATTCATCATCATTTTAATCATAATATATATATTATGTGACATAAAATTATTAATTATTTTTTACTTGTCTGCTACATATTATATGATGTGGCATCAGAAATAATGGAACTATCTGTACAGCTGCTTAAAAAAAACATGTAGGTAACGTCTCTAGCTAACGCAAGTTATGATCATAAATCTATATATATACACGACATCATGCAGAAGTTTGTTAATAAAATAACTTTTTCATATGTAAGCCACAGTATACAAAGTTGATGATATGCTTTTGATCGAGTAGACGACAATTACATATGTAATAATTAATGTAGATCTGTTAGAAGGGAGACATCAAGCTATCATGATGTACTGATCATTTAAATATCATTGAAAATAAGTTTTTGGCATTTTGTCTCTGTCCTTAATTCTTAGCAACCATCTAAAAAAATGAACAAATACATCTATTTTTGAGAGGGTTGCAATCTGATTTATTATTTTATTCATCATTGAACTTAATTAGGGCACAAAAGGTACATGCATATATTAATGCTGTACGTCTATATTTTATCGGAGATAAAAGATCAGAATTAATTTGTGCATGGCTGAGTACCACTCTTTGAACAAGTATTAATGGAGAATATCTTTGTATGAATTTCTTCACCTTCTGATCAAGTGAGACTTTGTGTTAAATATTTACTTGAAGAGTTATTTTAAAACATATATATAATATATAATTATCTATTTAATAACTGATTTGTGTCCATCAATCGTGAATTGTTGAGGAATAAGTAGCCATCTCTTATTAAACCAATTTTATGAGATGAGTTAGTTTCATGAATTTCTTCATGGTATTAGAGCTTGTCATAAGACGAATGGAAGCCTACACTACTTACCCTGTGACAAGGACCAGGAAAAACGCTGGTCTGTACGTGAGGGAGGGTGTTGAGGAATAATCTCACATTGCCTGTGGACAAGGTCTTATGCATGTTTATAAGCAATGAGCAACTCTCTCTTGTTGAACCGGTTTTATGAGATGAGTTAGACCTATGAATTTTTTCACATAAATAAAAAAAGAAATATATTGATTTACGTAATTTGACATTAAGGATTACTATATATGTATGGTAAAATTGTATAAGCTCTCATGTTTACTCTAAGCTCACTAATACTAGGCTTGTGCAAAATAAAGCATGTAGCCTATCCGTCCACAAGACCCGATCCATCCACCGGAATAAAGTCTGGTTGAACTTAACTACGAGTTGGACATCTTTCAACCCAACATTTATCGAGCTAAACCATAGCCCTAAGAGAATGAGGATGAGGAAGCATCCTCATTCTTTCTAGTTGTTTTGCTAACCTTTTTGATCTGCTAAGAAAGCAAAAGAGAAAAGCACAAGATGTTTACAAAGCATCAATATGTGGACATCTCTGACACCACTTGGACCTCTTGGAGAGTGCCCACTTCACCATCGCCATTGATGACATGGTAGCTCTTGAGAAAGTGCTTGTAGGCCTGCAACTTGTTGAATCGTAGGACCAAGGACCAGACAGTCGAGACGGGAGCATCAATGGTCTACATCATGGCAAAGCAGCACTGGTTGGACATAAGGGTGTGGGTGTGGGTCGACTTGTTGTGAAAAACGATGACAATGAATTGAAATAACAACGAACGAGAAAAAACAATCACACACACAATCACACACGACACAAGATGTACGTGGTTCGGCAAATTGCCTACGTCCACGGGAGCTGCAGAGGATTTTATTATTGAGGAATATCACACTACAAGATGGGTCTCAACACTGTTCGTCCACAGTGTTTTCGTGTCTACAGTACACAGACATAAGAGTCAAAAATCATATATATAGTTCAAACGGCCGAATCCCTAAATCGCATGTTCGCTCGAGCGGCGTGTCGAGCGGACTTCCCTTCCGCGTCCCGCTCGAGCTCACTGTCGAGCTGACGTCGAGCGTTCGACTCTGCCTGACTTCGCTCGAGCGGCCAATGCCTCCGCTCGAGCGAACTCCTCCCGCTCGAGCTCACTGTCGAGCTGACGTCGAGCGCTCGACTCTGCCTGACTTCGCTCGAGCGGCCAATGCCTCCGCTCGAGCGGTGTAGACCAGACTCCACAGTACTCAACAATTCTCCCACTTGGAGACTGGTACACTCGTTGTATCGCCGTCTTCCTCAAACATGATATCCTCCACCTCTGCAACTCACTGCTCCTGTCTTCATTCTAGAAGACCAACTGAAGTTGCGCACAACTTCAGTTTCTCAAGCGTAACACCCTTTGTCAACATATCAGCAGGGTTCTTGCTTCCACAAATCTTCTCAAGTAACAACTGTCCGTCATCTAACAATGACCGTATGAAGTGATACCTGATCTGAATGTGCTTGGTCCTGGAATGGAATGCTGGATTCTTGGCAAGGAATATGGCACTCTGACTGTCACTGTAGAGAGTGCCTTTCTGATTCTTCTTACCCAATTCTTCCAAGAAGCCTTGTAGCCATACCATCTCCTTTGCAGCCTCTGACACTGCAATATACTCAGCTTCTGTTGTAGACAAAGAAACTGTTTTCTGTAGATTAGAACCCCATGACACTGCAGTACCACCAAGTGTATAAATAAAGCCCGTGGTACTCTTTCTGCTGTCAATATCTCCAGCTAAATCAGCATCAACATAGCCCTACACCTCCAAGCTCTCTCCAGAGAAACATAAACAGGTTTCTGAGGAACCATTTAGGTACCTCAAAATCCACTTCACTGCTTCCCAATGTTGCTTTCCTGGGTTACTCATGTATCTACTCACAACTCCCACTGCATGGGCAATATCCGGTCTTGTGCAAACCATAGCATACATAAGTGAACCAATAGCTGAGGCATAAGGAACCTTACTCATGTAATCTTGTTCCTCCTCTGACTCTGGTGACTGATTCTTGCTGAGTCTGAAGTGACTTCCCAAGGGTGTGCCAACTGGTTTGGCCTTGTCCATATTGAACCTACTGAGTACCTTTTTCAAATACTCAGCCTGTGAGAGTCTCAACGTACCTCTGACTCTGTCTCTGACAATTCTCATGCCAAGGATTTGCTTTGCAACTCCCAAATCCTTCATTGCAAAGTGCTCTGACATCTGCTTCTTCAGATTATTGATCTCATCAATACTAGCCCCTGCAATAAGCATGTCATCCACATACAACAGCAAAATAATGTAAGAATTGTCAAAATGCCTGACATAGCAGCAGTGATCTGCCTGACATCTAATATACCCTGCACTGTGCATGAAGTTGTCAAATTTCTTGTACCACTGTCTAGGAGCTTGCTTCAGGCCATACAAGCTCTTCTTCAGTCTGCAAACTGAACCTTCCTTTCCCTGTACCACAAACCCCTCAGGCTGGTGCATGTAGATGTCTTCTTCAAGGTCTCCATGAAGAAAAGCTGTCTTCACATCTAACTGTTCAAGAAATAGATCTTCAGTAGCAACCATAGCCAGTACCATCCTGATAGTTGTGATCTTTACCATAGGAGAAAAGATCTCAGAGTAATCAATACCCTACTTTTGCTGAAAGCCTTTTACAACAAGTCTAGCCTTGTACCTCTTACTGCCGTCATGCTCAGTTTTCACCCGGTACACCCACTTGTTGTGTAATGCCTTCTTCCCTGATGGAAGTTCTGTCAACTCCCATGTCTGATTCCCTAGCAAGGAATCCATCTCGTCTTTCATGGCTAGCTCCCACTTGCTAGAATTCTCATCTTGCAAGGTTTCTTCATAACTTTGCGGTTCTCCACCATCTGTCAACAAAATGTAATTCAAAGTAGGTGAGAAACGCTGTGGAGGACGTATAGTCCTAACTGACCTGCGAACTGCAACTGTAGGAGTAGACGGTTCTGAAACTGCCTGCGGAATAATAGGAATGGGTGCACTAGACCCACTCTCCCCGTCACTCACATCTCTACACTGCACTGTGACCTCTGGTAGGTCATCCAATCCTACAAACTTGGACTCCTGAGGAGCTACTACAGAAGTTGTACTAGACTTATCCTTGTACATCATTTTCTCATTGAAAATCACATTCCTGCTTCTTATGATTTTCCGACCCTGATCATCCCAGAAACGATAACCAAATGCCTCGTCTCCATAGCCAATGAAATAGCATTTCTTTGACTTAGCCTCAAGCTTACTACGAGCATCAGAATCAACAAACACATAAGAAAGACAACCAAAAGTTTTAAGGTGAGAAAACTTAACCTCTTTCCCGCTCCAAACTTCCTCAGGCAATCCACAATCCAGTGGAACTGATGGCCCTCTGTTTATCAAATAAATGGCAGTGCTGACTGCATCTGCCCAGAAAGTGGGTGGTAGTCCAGCGTGCAACCTCATGCTTCTAGCACGCTCATTAATAGTCCTGTTCATACGCTCAGCAACTCCATTTTGCTGTGGTGTCCCAGGAATGGTCTTCTCCATTCTGATACCCAGAGCTGCACAATACTCCTTGAACCCGCCATCAACATACTCACCACCATTGTCAGACCTCAAACGCTTCAGTTTCAAACCTGTCTCTGTCTCAACCATGGCTTTCTAAATTTTGAAAACATTAAATACTTCAGATTTATGTTTCAAAAAATAAATCCATACCTTCCTACTATGATCATCAATAAACGTAACATAGTAGCGAGAACCTCCAAGAGATGCAACTGGGGAAGGACCCCACACATCTGTGTGCACAAGATCAAGTCTTCCTGTCTTTGGCGTCCTGCCACTTTTCAAGAAGCTGACCTTCTTTTGTTTCCCCATAACACAACTCTCACACATACCGAGATCAACTGTCTTCAGTTCTGGTAGCTTGCCTCTAGACAGAAGTTCCGTCATGCCCTTCTGACTCATATGGCCAAGCCTACAATGCCACAAATCTGCTGTGCTCTGTGCAACGGTAGTAGCAATAGTGTCAATTAAACTAGTAGTCATATATAGTGTACCAGTTTTCTTACCCCGAGCTAGTACCAATGCCCCTTTTGTGACCTTTCAGGTGCTATCTGAGAACACCACTGAATGACCACACTCATCAAGCTGCCCAACAGAAATGAGGTTCTTCTTCAACTCAGGAATGTGCCTGACCTTTTGCAAGGTCCATTTGTTCTTGCCAGGGAGTGCAATGTCAATGTCTCCCATCCCCACTACGTTCAAAGCCTCACCATCAGCCAAATATACCTTCCCAAAATCACCTGCAACATAATTCCGCATTAGTTCCCTGTGGGAAGATGTATGGAAGGAAGCCCCTGAATCCAGTATCCAGTCATCAACTGGACTATGAACTGCAAGCGATAGTGCATCCTGTACTTCTTCAGTTACCACATTAGCACTATCATTCTCCGTCTTCTTGGGGTTTTTGCAGTTTTTCTTTATGTGGCCAGCTTTGCCACAATTCCAGCAAGTTGCCTGCTGACCAGGCCTCGACTTGCTCTTGCCCCTGTACTTTGATTTTGATTTTCCTCTGTTTGAGTTCCTGTCATGTGATCTCCCTCGAGAATCAACATTTAGGGTTGAACTCAAACCCGAGGTCTCACCTGAATCTTTCCTGCGCACCTTCTCAGCCAAAATCAAATCACGAATATCATCATATTTCAGTTTAGTTTTACCAGCAGAATTACTAACAGCCATTCTCATGGCTTCCCAACTATTTGGCAATGAAGCCAATAGTATTAGTGCACGTATCTCATCATCAAATTCAATTTCAACAGACGACAATTGATTTGTGATAGTATTAAAATCATTCAGATGTTGTGCAACAGACGTACTATCTGCCATTTTCAAATTGAATAACTTTTTCATCAGATGTACCTTGTTATTCGCTGACGGCTTTTCATACATACCTGACAAAGCCGCCATGAGATTCGCAGTCGTCTTCTCCTTGATGACGTTGTGTGCAACGGATCTCGACAGGGTTAATCGAATAACCCCCAAAACCTGTCGATCCAACAGGTTCCAACTAGCATCATCCATCTTTTTCGGTTGCTACCCCAATAGTGGAAGATGAAGTTTCTTCCCATAGAGGTAGTCCTCTATTTGCATCCTCCAGTATCCAAAATCCGTGCCATCAAACTTCTCGATCCCCGATACCTTCAATTCATCTCCAGCCATCGTTTCTCCTCAGACCCGAACCTTGGCTCTTGATACCAATTGTTGTGAAAAACGATGACAATGAATTGAAATAACAACGAACGAGAAAAAACAATCACACACACAATCACACACGACACAAGATGTACGTGGTTCAGCAAATTGCCTACGTCCACGGGAGCTGCAGAGGATTTTATTATTGAGAAATATCACACTACAAGATGGGTCTCAACACTGTTCGTCCACAGTGTTTTCGTGTCTACAATACACAGACATAAGAGTCAAAAATCATATATATAGTTCAAACGGCGGAATCCCTAAATCGCATGTTCGCTCGAGCGGCGTGTCGAGCGAACTTCCCTTCCGCATCCCGCTCAACCTCACTGTCGAGCTGACGTCGAGCGTTCGACTCTGCCTGACTTTGCTCGAGCGGCCAATGTCTCCGCTCGAGCGAACTCCTCCCGCTCGAGCTCACTGTCGAGCTGATGTCGAGCGTTCGACTCTGCCTGACTTCGCTCGAGCGGCCAATGCCTCCGCTCGAGCGGTGTGGACCAGACTCCACAGTACTCAACACGACTTGGTTGTGCAAAAGAGTGTTGATTTAGGAGTGTTTATGGCAATTGAGGGTAGCGGTTGCGATGTGAATATTGGTGGGATTGGTTTTGTGGAATTGTAGCGATGAAGCTGGCATAATGTCTTCTCTTGTTAATTGTAGCGAGGAAGAGTATGGGTACATGTTCCTCTGTCGATGAAGAAGAAAGAGTGAAGTATTTTCAGGTTTTTTATTTTTTATTTTTAAAGACCAGGTCGGGTCATATGGGTTCAACACGATTTTGTTTCGATGGGTCGGTTTAGATCGGGTTGATGCCTTATTATGGAGATATTCATGTCGGGTTGGGTCAAGTTGGGCACAAACTCAGCATTGTCAGCTCGAGTTGCAGGCCTAACTAATACAATTTTCACAGAGGTGAAGATCAAGGGAGGAAGGAAGGATATATTCCTATTTTGTTCAAGTAAATCCCTTTTTTTGTCATCTTTCTTTTTAGTCTTTGTTCTTTTTTGTTTTAGGACACCTCTTCTCTTAGTTTTAAGCCTTTTCTCCCTCTTTAATTGTCTTGAATTTAGATCTTTTAATGCTTTTAACGAAATTACAGCTTTTTGTTCCATTATTTCTTTTCACATAGTCATAATAGACTTTTGACGGATCCTTAGTAGGGCTTGTTATTTCTCAACAAATTTGAACATCAAACGAATCTCAATATGCATAATCAGGTTGAGATCATGTCAATATTGTGCATCAGCAAGTCGATCTTTACATGATAAAAACTGAACCTCAAGTACATGTGGACAGCTTTATCTCAAACAAAGTATAACTCAAACTCCACATGTTTTGTGCATGAATAATTCCCGAAATTGGCATGCAACTAGACTGCCATTGATCATCCAAATAATCCCATATGTAGAACAAGCTTATATTGGATGTGTTTCACCATTGACTAATCTCGATCGCTCACCTATGACAAGAAAAGATGGTGATCTGGTGTGCCTAGAACACCTTTGATGCCTAAGTCAGAAGTGTGCATATATGTGAATATATATTTATATATATATATATATATGTGAATATATATATATGTATCTATATATATATGTATGCATGTATTGCCTTGCAATGAGAGACCAAAAAGTTACCTGCTAGTGTTGGTCCTTTATATAGATATAGATTATTGCTGATAAAGATAGTTTAATCCTCTCCCCAAATCTCGAGAACTCGATTATCAAGTTCTCAGGATGTGCTTTAAGAAGGAAAGAATTAACATGTCGACAATAAAAATCTCTAAGATCTCGCTATTTTCTTAAGGGTAGATATCTTTAATTGGTAACAATTACCATATTAATCCCATTGGGCAATATGATACCTTGAGGATGAGCGTATGGTGTGCCCACGGCTATCTAACTCGTTGACCTCATGACCTCATAAAGTTAAGGATTCATATGGACTCCTTAATTCAGTGATTCTTGAGGTTTCTCCCCAAGGGACCATTGACGTGTAGGGCTTTGCTGAAAAGATGGCTCTCACGGCCTGTGCTCTTTCCCATGGGTTACAACTCTCTTTCTATCGGCCGATGAATGACATTCTTAGCTACTTGAAGTTGTCACCAGCTCAGCTTCACTCTAACGCCTGGAGAATTTTGATGTGTTGCTATGTCGCCTAAATGATGGTTTTGGAACCCGTAGGATAGGGGTATCCTAACTTGACTGTCCATGAGTTCCTTGCTACGCACGAGGTCAAGCATTAGAAGGCAATATTCGGAGCTTTTGTTCCCACCCCTAATATTGTCTCACTCGATTCGAGGGTCGTCATTTGAATGCCAAACAGTGAATGATTCTTTCTTATTTTTGGTCAGGGGTGGGAGTTCCTTGTAGAGAAGCCAATAACGCCGAGTTCCCAATTCGTGTCATTTGGGGGAAAGTCTCGATGACAAAGCAATAGCTATTACTCTCTCCCGATAAGAACAAGCCCACGTTGAGAGAGTTTATTCCTGGGTTGAGCATAACCAGGAATCTGTTTGGACAAAGGCCTTGCCGGTGAGGGCCTATATTGATAAGTTTTTGGTAATGCCTGATCGGTCTCGTGCAAGTGGGCATCACCTTCTAAAGGAACCAGCCGTTTTCCATTACAAGGAGAAGCCTGTGACGACCCCGTTGGAGAATGAGGGGAAGCATTATCGTCGCAAGGTCAAGGTGGTGTCTGAGCCTCGTGTGGCCTTGACACCAACAGAAGTAGATTTGGAGTCTTCTTATTTGCCCGACAGCTGTTCTAGGTTGGTTCAAGTTGTAGGGGTAGTTTTCCATCCATTAAGGTTCCCTTGACTCAGATGGTCTAGGAGACTTGATGGGGGGTGGGCCCTCTTGGATTTGGCCACTACCCTAGACTTTGAGTTCTCCTTTCAAGAAATCGAATCTGCCCAGTCTCCAAGTTTTGTTGTTCCATCGACCCTATCGATTGACCTAGAGGTGGTTGATGAAGAGGATGATGCGAACATCAATGCTGCTTTCTCTTAGGGTCTTCTATATTCTACAGTATTTCCCCTAGCATGACCCCGATAGGAGAAATTAAGGGTCGGGTCTTGACTGATGAGCAACGGGGCGAGCCTGACTCTCAGGAGGAGGCAGGGGAAAGGGATCCTACCCCATGCTCCCTTCCTTCAACTATATCTAGTAATGAAACCCGTTTACTGTGACACCCCCAAATTTCGTTTGGGATCGGACGGACATTTGAAGCGTCGAGACATGCAACACAAGGTTACCTGCCCCCGTTCATGACATATAAAATGCAATGTTCCTAACATGCATATAACAATATGCAATATTCACAGCAGATAAATTTTTTCTTTAGCAATACTATGCACCAAATTGAAAATATCTCAATTGCTTAAAACATACTTCATACATAAAAATCTATTGAACAACTAAGATCACAACATTAGTCTAAAATGGTTATTATCCAAAAAATACTAGAGATGCAACTCCATCGTACAAGTAGTAATTTACGTTAACTACTATATTAACATTGATGTTGCATCGTCGCTTAGTCAACTATGTCTAGTTGGTCAACTCCTGATCCTCCTTCAGGTCCTGTAACAAGATCTACCAATCGGGAGGAATGGTAGTTGGGACTACCACAGTGAGATTTGATTACAAATCTCAGTAAGTTAACAAAAACTTCTATACAGGCTAATGATGCATGGATGACAGTAAAAGTATGAATGTATAATCAAATTCATAAGTAATTAAAGCATAACTTGACGTACAATATAGCATAATTGATATAACTTAAATTGAAATGTGAACTGAACTTGACTTGACATGAACTTGATCTGAAACTTGTCTTAACATGAACTTGTTCTGAAACTTGACTTAACATGAAAAATACATACTCCACAGTTGTTATAGCCCCATGTATTCTATGTGTAAATACATACTCCACAGTTGTTGTGACCCCATGTATTCTACACATCACAATGCAGTTAAATACATACTCCACAGTTGTTGTGGCCCCATGTATTCTACGGAAACTTATTCTTTAACTGCTTAAATACATACTCTACAGTTGTTGTGACCCCATGTATTCTACTTGTCACAATTGGTGTGTCTCACGTAGTGTATGCGTCACAATTGCTGTGACCCCATACATAAGTAATCAAGATGAAACGTGACTGGAATACAAAAGGACTGAAGTCCTGACGTAACATAACGTGACTTGAACATAACTTGAAATACATGACCAACTTGAGATAGAAACATTTCGTAACATGGCATAACATATAATAGACAACATATTTAACGTGACATACTTGCAACAGTGAGTATTACATGACTTGACATACATGTAATAGATGGCACACTTAGCATGACGTACTTGTAATGTACAGTAATATATGACAGAATATGTTATGTAACAGATAAAAATTGATGACAGAATAAATTCTGTATAATAGACAATTACGTGATAACTTAGCATGGCATGACATATATGATAACACACATACATACACTGTAGTTCCTTTACTTAGCACACATACACAGTAGACTGCTAGTAAGTTAAAAGCTAACTTACCTCAATCTCCAAATTTCTTATAAAACCTCAAGCGCGATCACGAGGAACTGTAATTAGTGATTCTAAAAGTTAGCACTAAATCCCTAATAATTTGAAATATGTAAAATACTAACTTAAAGAGTAAAATTTTCATTTTACTCTCTACATGTAGGAAAATGACCGTTTTATCCATAACTTAAGGATTTTGTATACTAACTCCAAAAATCACCAAAATTTACATGCCTCATGTAAATTTTATCCTCAACTCAAATATCAATTTAGAAAAATTTAAAACTAATCACAACTATTAAAACTCTATAGGGCCGAAATTCCTATATGCTATTTCCATTGATTTTTGTTTCTAACTTGTTTTGATTAACCTTTTGATCTATGACTTATAAAGATGTGATCTTCAAACCAAACCATCACATGATTTAAAAAGATGTCATAAAACATATATAAGTTTCTAATTCAAGATCACATGGTTAAATATTAACCAAAACATAAATTGAGCCAATAACATCCACACTTTGGCCTATCCGAATATCTTTTTGCATAAAATTTCATATCTTTGAAACTAATATCAAATATCTTCAAAATAATAATATAACATGTATATAAGATTCTTAGAATCCTCCAATAAAATTATCAAAATCATTGGAATAGGTTTAGACCTCCAAAGAGTTAAACTTTCTCAAAATAGAAACTGTTTTTCCTCTTCCAGTTTCTAAATTTCTAAATCTAAGAAAATCTTTCATCAAAACCTTTAATCATGCAAAAATCCTCAAAACATAATCATATAAACATGTTAACAATACTCCATAAAAAGTTCGGACCAATATCTATCCATTAGCTTAGTCAAAAACTCCAAACTATAACATATTCTCCAGTTTATCTCCCAGAATGACTTATCTATGGTTTACATAATATTTTACTGATCAAATGATCTTCAAATGGGACAAATAATATATCCACATAAACTAGACTAAAAAAGGAACAACTTATATGAAGGAGACTTTATGATAAAACACTTAAAAAAGCTTCGAAATGGGTGTGCAAAAGAACTCCTAAAAGCTGTCCGAGAGAGAGTGTTTGATATTCTTTTAATGGAAAGTGTAAATGAAGATAATTTCATGGGGGGTGGCTGGAGATACTTATGGATGAGATATGGAAGAGATGAAACTGGAGTGAGAGTTGAGTGTAGGTCTCTCTTACCTAGAGTGAGAGTTAAGTGTAGGACTCTCTTACCCGATAATATCTACAAAAATCATCACAAGATATTTTTTACCCAATAATATCTACGAAATTAACTTAAGATATTTTTATCCAATAATATCCACAAAATTAACTTAAGATATTTTTATCCAATAATATCCACAATTTTGAACCGACGTTTCGTTCGAAAATATAAAAAAGTGTTATTGTGTCATAAGACCTTAAATGACTCTCTGAGTCTAATGGCACAAACCATAATACATTTTGACACTTCTAACTATCTCCAATAATTAAAAATACACTTCTGATACCATAGTAAATAATAACACTAACTATGTAGTTAAACTAAAACTTATACGATTAATGGATTCGTGAAAACTTATGGAGTCTTCACGAGGTTCTTAAAGCTAATAAAAATTTCACAACTGAATTTCTAGCGGGCTGTTACAATCTCTCCTCCTAAAAAAAAGATTTCGTCCTAGAGATCGAAGTAAGTAAGAAATAACAAATTAAGGAATAGGTGTTGCTTACCAACCTGTTGTCTATTCCGTATATATCTACCTTTGAGATTATGTCATTTTTTTAATTCTCTTACTTTAACCAATAATTATATTATACTTCTTTCCACAAGGTTGGTCAAGTTGTATCGACATACTCTTCAAACCTAAACTTCAAGTAAATAATCTTCCGAAACTCTTCCTTAGAAAAACATAGGCAGTATTCATTAAGTGTTCTTGTAAATACCATAGTTAGTAGAGAATTCATCAAAAATTAAGCCGTTAACCTTTAACAAAAGCGGTGGCCTTTTGTTTTAGACTAGACTACTCTGATCCGCATGATTTTTATAGGTCTTTTGTAGCTGTCAGGTGCCGCATAGCTATGACACTACTTGCTCTTCTGTAGTTATTAGGTGCCGCAGCTATGATACTACATTACTCTTCATTAGCTGTTAGGCGCTGCAGCTATGATACTACATTGCTCTTGTCTCTTGTAGAGAAATGCTTCACGAGAGATGATTCGTCATAATTTTCTCTATAAAAGAATTATTCAGTTCATCTTCTTTCGCATCTCATCTTCTTCACTTTTCTGAAATTAGTCTGCATTCTTACTCTGCAATTTCTTTCTGTTTTCTCACTTTGCAATGGCTCAGCAATCTTCTCATTACCAATATATGAGGTATTTTGTACCTCGTTCACCAGTTATTTATGCTTCTTCCGTAGGTGCTATAATGCAATCCAATAATGATCTGACTAATAAGTCAGATAATGAAATTATCTACGAGCTTGTGAGTCTCGGTACCCGATATTCATCAACCCTTGTCACATATTCTCAGCGACTACAATTTAGGACTGGTGGGGTTGACAAACTCCACGAGAATATTTCTATCCTTCAGCGGCTTCTTATGGAGTCCAACATGAAGATAGAAGTACTAAAGCGAGAGAACAGAGATTTAAAATCTTTACTTAACTCTTCTTTTTGAGTGGCTACCCCTTTAGATAGGAAAGTCATGCAGATTTTTGAAGAGCAAGAGCGTTTAAAGATTGAGGCAAAGAGTTTCAAATTTCTATAATTTTGCTTTGTGATAATAAAATAATACTTCATAAATATTCATATTTGTGTTTCTATCTTCTGATAGATATTTTATGTGCTCCATTTTATTTCTTTCAGGGATTTTCATATATATGACATGATCCAATGACTCATATAAATATGCATTTAATCATGCATATCCAAACTCTCGGTAATCTTCAAGTTAATAAAAACCTCAAGGAGTTCTACTAGTCTAGGACTAACTTACTTCTTTATAATTGCAACAATCAATCCTCTTCCTAGGTGGTACTTCGATAACTGACCAGTTAATAACTTAAACTTGAGACTTTCTCTCTTATGATTGTCATAACTCTTCTATCTATCACGAGTTATCAATTATTCTAACTCTAAATGATTTGTTCTTAATGTTCATATAAATCCTCAAGACCAAGATTTTACTCCCCATATAATAGTCTCCAAAAGAAGATCAATCTATGTATCCATAAAAATAGTGCTTTGCCAGAAATCATTTACTGGTGGCGTGGTAATACTATTATCATAAATGAATCCTACTAAGGCTAAAGCTTCTCCTAATCAAATTACTCTTCCAAACACAATTTCTATCGTATTCTTAGAATCAAAACAATTCTCCAAATATGTGGAATACCATTCATCAATCCTAAATATCCTTTCTCATATTACTAAAAGGTATTCTATATCTACATTGGTATGAACAATAATACTTCTAATGAAATTGTTACTCTTACCACCAGGGTAACAATTCAGCTTCCAAGCTGAATTCTCAAGCACTACCACAATTAATAGAAACAATGACTCGTTTGAATCAAACAATGTACAATTTACCAACCCCAATGACTTGACCTACTCCAAAATAAAAATAATGCAATACTACCATCAATTGCAATCAGATCAACCTTAACTATGTTTAACCACACATAGATCCTAGTAAAATACTAGTGACGATACCAGCTCCTGCAGTTCCTGGGGCGCCAGCATCTACGTCTCTCTGAGTGACAGCATACACTTTAATGGGTATGTGCACTTGCCGTAGTTGTTGATGTCTAAGCACGTTGGTTAGCAAACTTACTACCTCAGCTAATCCTTCATCCATAGGGGAATTATGATCCTCTTGATTGTTATCTCCCTTAAGATTCTGAGGTATTTTACCATGAGTCATGTGTCCCTTCTTAAAACACACGAGTACACGTATTAAAATCACATACTACCTTTCATATCCTTAAGAAATCCAAGTCTAATGACGACTAAAATTTTAAGCCTAATATTGGGTGCATTTCTTAAGGACATGGGGATTTACTTTCCAGAGACGTATTGCTCTGATACCACCCTGTGACACCCCCAAATTCCGTTTGGGATCGGACGAACATTTGAAGCGTCGAGACATGCAACACAAGGTTACCTGTCCCCGTTCATGACATATAAGATGTAATGTTCCTAATATGTATATAATAATATGCAATATTCACAGCGGATAAATTTTTTCATTAGCAATACTATGCACTAAATTGAAAATATCTCAATTGCTTAAAACATACTTCATACATAAAAATCTATTGAACAACTAAGATCACAACATTAGTCCAAAATGATTATGGTCCAAAAAATACTAGAGATGCAACTCCATCGTACAAGTAGTAATTTACGTTAACTACTATATTAACATTGATGTTGCACCGTCGCTTAGTTAACTGTGTCTAGTTGGTCAACTCCTGATCCTCCTTCAGGTCCTGTAACAAGATTTACCATTCGGGAGGAATGGTAGTTGCATAGTCTAAGGACTTGTGCGCTGTTTTTCTTTTTCCTCATCACTAGTCTAAGGACCCAACCTTGGTGTGTGAGAGTCACATAGTCTAAGAAGTTGTGCGCCCTATTCCTCACTACGAGTCTATGAACTCAACATCAGTGGGCGGAGGTCGTGCAAGTCTGAGGACTTGGCACCCCTTTTATTTTTCCTTGTCGTGAGTCTAAGGACCTGATAATGGTAGGCGAGGGTCGCACAATCTGAGAAATTGAGTGCCCTTTTTCTTTTTCCTCACTGCATAGTCTTAGGACTTGGGTACCCTATTCCTAATCGCAAGTCTAAGACATTGGTGGGCGAGGTCATGTAGTATGAGGAATTCCACGTCTTATTCTTCACTGCGAGTCCAAGGACTCCGATGGGCGTTGTGCTTCGAGTTATGATGACGCATGAGGGAAAAACAACAAACTTTATTCATTGTTCTTCACTGCTGACAAAATTAAGAATAATATATTTTTGGATGCTCGGCGTTCCATAAGTGTGACAGTTCCTTTTCATGGGCATATTTTAAGCGGTATGAGCCTGGTAGATTGCTTGTGATCACAGCATATGGTCCTTCCCAACAGGGGCTGATTTTTAATTCTTCTTGTCTGATTATTCCAGTTTGTCTTAGGACCAAGTCGCCTACCTTGAAGGTTCTGGACTTGACTCTTCAATTGAAGAACCGCTCAGTTCTTCTTTTGTTAAGGGCCACTTGGGCTTTAGCTTCATTTCGTTGTTTGTCTAGCAAGTCAAGGTGCTCTTCCAATACTCTGTCATTCTACCCTTGATCGAAATGTTGGATGTGTTAGCTTGGTAACCCAATCTCTACGGGGGCCACAACCTCATTTTTGTATGTCAAGGCAAATGAGGTTTCCCTTTGAAGTTTTGATTGAGGTTCTGTACACCCATAGGATGCCTGGGACCTATTTCACCCACTCTCTATTTTTGCCTGTAAGCTTCTTTAAGATCCTGAGAAGGGATTGGTTATTCTCATCCAACTGTTTGTTGGCTTTGGGGTGCCTGAGGAGGAGCATTTGAATTGAACTCCAAGCGTTGTACACTATTCTTGATAATGTTTTGACTCGAATTGCCGTCCATTGTCTGAGATGATGCTTTAGGGATCCCGAACCTACATGCAATGGTCTTCTACAAGAACTTGATGATGTTTCTCGTCGTGATTGTCGCCAAGGGTTCTACTTCTGCCTGTTTGGTGAAGTAGTCTATGACAATGACCATAAACCTTATTCAACCGGTAAGGGCCCTACTAGGTCAACCCCTCATTGCAGAAATGGCTAATGGGACATTATGGAGGTCATCTCTTTTGATGAGCAGTGTGATTTCGAAGCTAATACTTGGCACTTCAATCATTTCTTAACAAACACCTTTGCATCCTTGAGGGCATGGAGCTAATGCTAACCTACCCTCATGACCTTTCTTGCCAAAACTTTTCCTCTAGAGTGGTTCCCACACACTCATTCAAGTATCTCTACTAGGACATATTAGACTTCTTGTAGGGCGGCACACCTCAATAAGGAGGTCGAGAAACCCCGCTTGTAGAGAATCCCCTCGATCTAGGTGAACCATGCAACTCTTCTTTTGATTTTCCTCACCTCCTCCTTTTCTATTGGGAGCTCTTCAATATCTAGGTACTTCATCACTTCTTGGGCCCACTTTGGCTCTCTGGTCACATCTTAGTGACCTCAGTCTTGACAGCGGAGACTTCTATCACTTTGCATTCAACTGCCTATGGTAGGGTAGATTCCTCCATTCTTGAGACTATTCGTGCTAGTTTTTTTGCTACACCATTGCTTTCCCTTAATATTTGTTCAATGCTAAAGTGACAAAACTGGTCACGCTTCTCCCATGCCAACTGTAAATACTTTTTTAATTTTTCATCTTTTGTTGTGTACACTCCCAATACCTGATTAACGACTACTTGCAAGTCTGCCACTAGCTCAACCTTGGTAGCTCCTAGTGCCTCAACTATTGAAAGTCCTGCTACCAATGCTTTGTACATGGCTTTGTTGTTGGTAGTTTTGAAAGTGAATTTCGCCATGTAATGGTGTTCATGCTCAAAGTCGCTTATTATGTGAACCCTTACTCCCTTACCCGCACAAAAGGATGAGCCATCGATGAAGACCTGCCAGGGCTTCTCAATTGGTGTGGTTACCACTTAAAGAAACTTCGTATAGTAGGAGTTAAAGTTTGATAGGGTCTGTCCCTTCGTTGCGTGTCTTGGCTGGTAATCGATGTCGAACTCACTTAGCTTAATTGACCAACTCATTCGGCACCCAAATGCGTCTGGTTTTTGTAGTATCTTCCTTAGAGGAGTTTTTGTTAAGAATTTGATGGAGTGAGCTTGGAGATACGATCACAACTGCCTAGCGGTTATTACTAACGTGAAGGCTAGCATCTCCATTCAGGGGTATCTTGACTCTACAACCCCTAAGATATGACTCATATATTACACTGGCTTCTAAATTTCCCCCTCTCCCTTGACCAGGGTCGTCTACACAGCATAGGGCAAGACCACCAAAAACACGTAGAGCATGTCGCCTTGCTCAAGCTGGCATAGTAATGGTAGGTTGGATAAACACTGCTTTAGTGCTTGAAATGCTTGATCATAGTCGTCGTTCCAAGGGTGTACCTTGTGCAAAATCCTGAAAAATGGCAAGCATTTATCTGTGGACCTGGACACAAATCTATTTAGTGTTGCTACACAGTCAGCTAGTCTCTAGGTCTTGTCGATGTTCTGAGGGGGCTTCATATCCATGATTGCTTTGATTTTCTCCATGTTGGCTTCAATTCCTCTTTCAAACACTATGAAACCTAGAAATTTGCCTAAGTCGACATCAAAGGCACACTTGGTAAGGTTCAACTGCATTTATATTGACATAATACGAAAAATGCTTCTCTCAAGTCCTCCAAGTGTAGGGATGGCTCTTAGCTTTCAACTAGCAAGTTGTCAACGTAAACCTTCATACTTTATCCAATCTGCTTCTTGAACATTCAATTTACAAGCCTCTAATACGTTGCCCTAGTGTTCTTGAACCCAAAGAGTATGACTCGATGGTAGTATAATCCTCAATCTGTTATGAAAAAAGTCTTCTCCTTGTCTATTGGGTTCATTCGGATATGGTTGTACCCCGTACGTGACCATGAAACTTATAATCCTGTCCCATCATAGAGTCGACAATCAAATCGATCTACAACAATGGAAATTGTCCTTTGGGAACTTCTTGTTGAGGTCAGTGAATTCCACGCACTTCATTTCCTATTGGGATTTTTTATTAGCACTACATTGGACAACTATTCAGGGTAGTAAGCCTCTCTAATGAATCCTGTAGCGAGTAGTCGGTCAACTTCTTCAGCTATGTTTGTGTACTTTTTCATGCTGAATGACCTCATATTCTATTGGACTTTCTTGTTAGTAGGATCGATGTAATGGTGATGCTCAATGATTGCATTGTCTATCCCCGACATGTCTTCCTGGCTCCATGCAAACACATTCCTAATTTTGACTAGGAGCTTCTTTAATGCCCCTTGAATCTCAGTTGGAGCCTGGTGCCAATCCATGTTGTAGTCTTCGATCATTCTGGGTGTAGCGTTTCCAGCTCTAGAAGCTTATTTGCTTATGCTTGCTATAAATTCTCTTCATCTCGTATTTCCATGTCATGGTCAAGAAGGACTAGTGGCGAGGGCGGGACTTTGCCCTGACTTTGGTTTTTCACTGTGTAGACATTGCTCCCTCTGACTTGATCTCTTGCACATAACACTCATGAGCTAGGGCTTGCTCGCCTTGGACCTCTCTTATTTGCCCTTTCATTGGGAACTTTATCTTCAAATGGTAGGTAGAAATGACAGCTCTAAGGCTGTTAAAAAACGAGCACCCCAGTATGGCATTGTGGGATAAAGGAGTCTTAACCACTAAGAAGTAGGTCATTGTGGTGGCCATTTACAACGCCTTCTCGGTTGTGACTAGTAGCGTTATTGCACCCAAGCATTGTACTACATCTCTATAGAATCTCTTCAATGGTGTGGATGATGGCCGCAGTATGCTAGGATCAATGCATCCCAAAAGAAGATATTTGCTGAGCTTCCATTGTCGATCAAAATCTTCCTCGTGGTATAGTTGGCAACTAACAACATTACCACCAATGCATCATCATATGGATATAACACCCCTTTGCAATCTGCTTCCCTAAAAGAGATGTTCTTTGGGCTCTTTCACCTTCGTTGCTTGGGCGACTTGTCTGTCATGTATACTTCATTGTGTCTTGCCTTACAAGCCTACACTTTTCCACTCGGTGCAGAGGTGTCTCTGGCGAACCCTCTAACTATTGTGCTAATTTTGTTCAGGAGCGCCTCACCGGGATTTGGGTTTTGGTGGGAAGCATCTTGATCATCTTCCCTCATTGGTCGCCTCCGTTTTGGGCTCCTGCTTTGTTAGTCATTTCAACCTCACTTTATTGTCCACCCAGTCGCTTGCTTCGTGGGTTTCGAATGTTTCTCGACTAGCCACTTCAACTCGCCGCTTTCCCCTTAACTCTTCAACTATTCTTTTCATCATATAGCAGTCCTTCATCCAATGGGCGTCATTATGATGGTAGGTACAGAAACATGGCCCTCTCCTAGCCTAGTTGCCTTTTGTTTACTCTAGTGACCTTTCCTCCAATTGCACATTCAAGTTACTGTGAACGAATCTTGGCCCACATTATAAAGAGATTATGTTAAATTGTACAACGATGAGTAGATAAAGCTAAGTAAGTTGTTGAGTGGTTATAGGATTTGTCTTAACATCGATACTTGGACATCATTGCAAAATATGAACTATATATGCATATTTTAGTGATTGCAATTAGAAATTGAATAAGAATATCCTTAAGTTTTGCCAAATTTCTGACCATAAGAGTGAAACTATTGGAGGGTGTTGGGTTTGGGATTTAAAGAGTGAGGGGGACTAATAAAATTTTTACGATCATAAAATTGTTGATCACATCTTGTCTAATGACTTTGCCATTAATTATACGACAAAAAAGAGAGAAAATGAGAAGAATTGTGTCAAATTGGGTGGTGAACTTCTTTACATGCAGTGTGTTGCTAATATATCAAACTTGATTGTTATTTATAGTTTGAAAAATGTTTGCAACTTGGTAACAGGAGTTAGGGATACTATCAAACATGTGAAGTCTTCTTCAACACGATTTTCCAATTTCAAGGCTTGTGTGGCAGGGAAAATATTGGTGGGAGGATGATTTGCTTAGATGTTCCTGCTCAATGGAGCTTCATGTATTTAATATTAAGTATTACTCAAAAACATAAAAATTAAAAAAAAAAAAAACATTTGAACAGTATGCATATAAGGATGCTCAGTTTGTTAATACCACTTATGGTGAATGAAAAAAATGCATGAACTTTTGTAGATCATTGCTGAGAGTTTTTTATGATGTTAAATTGAATATTTCTTGTTCTTTATATTTGGCTGCTAATATATTCTTTTAGGAATTGTGCATAATTGAAAATATATTAAATGATATGTGTATGAATGATAATATTATCACTAACACCATGGATAAAAATATGTAAAATAAGTATTGAGGTATCATAAATAGTTTTAACTTGCTGAGATATATTGCTTTCATGCTTGACCCACAATACAAGATAAAGGCTATAAGATTTTGATTGAAAAGGTGCAAAGGAGTGATGAGTTGGCAGATAGAATAGAAGCAAAAGGTTAAACTCCTTCTAAGTCATCCAATCTAACAATACATTACATTTGATGTGTTAGAGAGTATATAGTTCTAATGTGGCTTAAGGAAGGTCAAGTACTACTTCTACAAACATTGATAATGAGTTGGCACTGGCCCTGCGTAGATTTGATCTAGTGACTAATTCCTTGAAAGAGGAGGGTTTTACGGGGTTTGGATCAAAGCTAAATATTCAAGGATTGTGTAAAACTATCACATGATTATGATATATTATACTGGTAGAGGATTAATGCAGTCAATTCTATTTGGTGTCCTAATTCTTTATGAGATTGCAGTTATTTAAAGTCTCTGTAGAGAGCTGAAGAAATAGTAATATAATGTTGACGACCTGATGTTGGGAGAGTTGATATTGTTGCCGGTAGTGATAGTAATTTGATGACGAACTTGATGTTGGCAAAGTTGGTTTTGGTCTTGGCATAGCCAAAGTTGCAAGTATAAACATAAGTATAATCTTTAGCAATAAATTAAATTGATAATTGCAAAACACCATGAAAGTAACATCCAAGATTCCCACAGCAACATAAATGCATGATATAGAAAATGGAAAGTTTTAACTATCAATTGTATTATAGGAAAGCCTAGCTGTATAAAGATTATGTTTCTCTTTCTGTAGTATAGCAATTATGTACAGACCCTCTATAAGGAGTGTATTCATCTTGTAACAACATCTATATAAATTATACAAGGACTTTCTCTATCTCAACCTGTGAGATAGAAATTCTCAAAACTTCTTCATGGTATCTAGTGCCTACTGGGTTGATAGAGATTTCTTCCAAGATCTCCATGGATTTATCTACTTCATCCATCTCCTTTCTTCCATCAGATAACTATCCATATCCTGTTACTTAAAATATTGCCAATTATGTCTCTCTGAAACTCACATCTACCAACTTTCTTTTACAGAAGACACAAATGTTAAATATCCTTGACAATTATGATATCCAAGGTTTCATTACTGTTGAGACTCCCATAGCCATTTCTCATCAATGAAGAATTTGAACCTCAACCAAACTTTTTATTTTTTATTTTTTTTTTAAATTGAGACGTTTTGACAAATTAATCAAGGGTTGGCTTACATCTACTTTATCTAAAATAGTCCTTGACATTTTTGGTCTCAACATTGCCGCAAAAGTTTGTAGTGCACTTGTACATGCTTTTGATCTATTTCTTCATATCCTTGTTCTTAAGCGAAGGGTGATTTCCATCACACAAAAAACCTAGAACTTTAATTGACTATTTGAGAAAATTCAAGAAAAACACAAAAAATCTTGGTGGTTGCTACATAGTTTTGGCAAGGAATTTGAAGTTTTCTTACCATTATGCTTCGATCGCCTATTTCGACTTATTCTGAAGTAGTTACCTTGCTTGATAGTTGTGTATAGAGATACAAATTTGACATGCTTAACACTTATCCAATGGCTTTTTATGGTCAAAAGCCCAACAAAAATAAGAAATAACAAGGCAACTCAGCCTTCTTCAACTCTAAGGTCGTGGTTTTTTCCAAGGCCAAAACAACTCTTCCAAATCATCTTCAACAACTTGAAAAATCCTTTGCCAACCATCAATCTTGTGGTCATTCTATCAACAACCCTTCCTATAACAAACATTTCCCTAAGGAGGAAGTGCTCTATCAGTTTTGCAACAAAAGGAATCTCACTACTATGTACTTTAACCGCTTTAATTATTCCTTCACTTTTGATAGTATCCCTTCCAATTTAGCATATGTCAAATTAGATGAAAAACAAGAATCTTCATGGCATCCCAATGCCAATGCTACAGATTACATGGCCAGTAGTCAAGGCAATCTTCACTCCTTAACTTCTTACTATGGCATTGATTGAGTAATGGTTGGTAATGGAGAGGTCCTACGTATGACTAGTTCCTATTCATTTTTACAAAGTTCATTTTGACTCATGGGGACCAGTTCCCACTCTTTCTTAAGAAACATATCAATCCTATGTTATCTTTATTGATGGATTCACTAATTATTGATAGTTAAATCCATTTTGACATAAATCTGAATTAGCTTCAACATTCACTTAATTTCACAAGTTTATTACTTGTCAACTAGATACCAAAATTTGTAATTCTTCCAAAGTGATGAAGGTGGTGAATTTGTAGCTAAGGCTCTGGCTGAATATCTACAAACAAATGGAATTCATCATCAATCAACTTGTCCTACACATCAATCAACACCCTCCTTATTGCACCAAGACATTTTTACATTTGTGTATCCTTCCTCACTTGCCATGGAAGCTGCTGCTACCATACTACTACCTTAACTTGCCATGCAAACTAGGTCTAGCATGGAGTTTACAAGCCCAACCCTCACTGTGCCAATCTTGACATTACTTAGGTGATTCATGCAATACCCAAGACTATCAAAATAGCCAAGAGCCATCCTGGTTGGACTGCCATAATGAATGAAGAATTACATGCTCTTGCTACCAATAACACTTAGACTTTAGTCCCAAGAACCTCAATCATGAATGTTATATGGTGTAAATGGGTTTGCAATAGAGAATTTAAGGCAGATGGCACCATGAAGATGCTTAAAGCTCGACTTGCAGCAAACGGTTTTAACCAAGTGGATGGGATAGACTAATAAGAAACATTTTCTCCTATTGTCAAACCTACTAGCATTAGGGTTGTTCTTATTGTTAAACATTGAGAGCTTTGGCAATTGGATGTTAGGAACACATTTTTGTATGACCACATCTATACTCTAATTTATATGCATCAACCTCCCAGGTATGTGGATTCCACTTACCCTTTAAATGTGTGTCAACTGCATCGAGCTCTCTATTGGCAGAAACAAGCCCCTAGAGCCTAGTTTGATAGGCTTAGTAACATTCTACTATAACTTGGATGGTACTCAAGCTTAGTAGAACCAAATCTCTTCATTTGCCACTAAACACTTAGTGTTCTCATCATTTTACTGTATGTAGATGACATGGTTGTCATTGGAGACAACTATTGAAGGCACTTGATTGTCTATCCTCTTACAAGATCTTGGAGTTCCTTAAACCAAAGCACCATCACCGCATTGTGACAACCTTAGTACGCTATGCATGACCATTAATCCAATTTTACATGCTATTACAAAACACATAGAACTCGGTTATCACTATGTTAGATAAATGGTAGCTCTTGGGACCTTGGGGACTCTCTATATGTCACCTCTCTTAAGTCAACTTGCAGATGTTTTTATTGAGCCCCTGCTCAAGGTTCCTTTTCAGTCAATAAGGAGTAAACTTGGCCTCTATTCTCCTCCACGACCAGGAGCAAAACCCAATGGGTCCAGTTTCAAATTTTTAGTAAAATAATTGAGATTCTATCCATTTTTTTTAATTGGATGATCAAATTTAAAATGTAATAGTTACAATATTAAATGTTTGTATAGAGTCCACACATTGATGCAAAAATCTCATAAGGATATAATTGAATTTTGTAGTGATGTATTACTTGATCTAATATGACTATTATTTGCCTCTCTAAAAAATTACTCCTGCCAAATTATTATTTAGTCCGCAATTTACAAAAGTTGGGAGTAAAGTGATTAGAGGTTCTATCATAAACCCTTGTTAATTAATTTTCCATAACGGGAAACACTCAATATTGATGCTCACAACATTGTTATTATTCATCTCTAGTTTATTATTGACCAATGGAGTTTATTTTAGGTGACTCTACATAAAAGCTAATGTTGCATACAATTTTAGGGTACGTAAGCTCTATGCATTACTTTTAAGAAAAATGGAATCCATCATTAAAAAAAAATAATTTTTTTATGTGGATTCTAGATTTGCAAACTTTTTTCAAAGGAGTATGCAAAGACTTATATACCCTAAGATTGTAAAAACAATTTCTTCTTAATGTATAACATGATTAAAAATGACAAAATACCGAGCAAAGTCCAACTAAAATTGTATGAATGATGCTACTTTGCCTCTCTATTTTGCCCACTCATTTTGAACATTCTTGTATTTATTGTTTAAAAAAATTCTTTTATTTACTGATTAAGGAAGTAACTATTAGTGTATTGGTATTTTTTTAATATATTCTTTTAAAAATTTTAGAACTATTAAAAAAATATGAATAAGAAAAATGAAAATAAATGAAAAAAAGTAAAATTTGCCTAAGGGGCACGCCAACGGACATGGCTTGGCGGCACCTAGCAACACTCGAATTGCATATTACTCTTATATGCACTATCTTACTACGTAATACGTATGTACATAATATTTTTTTATTTTTAGTCAAAGAGATTAATATATATATTAATTTATATATGTCACATTTAAACATTTTTCATATAAATTATTGAAATTAAAATTAGCTAACAAATTAAACAAAATGATAAAATTCCGCTAGAAAAAGGCCAATCCTATTCCCATGCACTTACATCGTGCGTAAGACTCTGTCCATCGTTTTAATTCCTCCGCTACACAGCACGCACCATCCACGTAAACTGCATACATCAATTTAGGACGTGCTTCCCTCCTACCAACAATAACGGTCCCTTTGTCCTTCTTTTTGAATCTCGACCTCTCCAATTTACGGCAACAATGGACCTCCGGGCATCGATAATCAACCAGACCGACGTAGCTTTGGGGATCACGAAGCAGTTGCTGCTCGGTGAAGGCAAGGATTTGAACCTAGTGTTCTCGCCGTTGTCGATCCACGTTGTGCTGAGCAATGAGCATGATCGCAGACGGGTCCAAGGGCCCCACTCTCGACCAGCTGCTCTCCTTCCTCAACTTCGACAACGGGGTTCGGCTCAAATCATTCGTTTCGGAGCTCGTAGCTGTTGTCTTGGCCGACGTCAGTCACAATGATGGGCCTGGGCCAAGCTTATCCTTCGCCGAAGGGGTTCGGCTCGACAGGTCCCTGTCTCTAAAGCCTTCTTTCAAACTGATTATGGACAATGTTTATAAGGCCGCTCTGCATCAGGCTGATTGCCTGACCAGGGTTAGCGTACCTCAACTTACTCCCTTGAGTTTACCGTATTACTCTTCTTGTTCTGGTTTTCAATTGTTTGTGAGAACAAATGATATCTCAGTATTTCCATTTATGACTACTATAAATGGTAATTAATCAAGAAAATGACCCGTACTGTCAGATTTTATTGAATGATTAGATTTAGCTGATCGGATATCTATAATGGTAATATATTAGAAGAGAAATGAATATATAGTTTGAAATATTTTGTAAAGCTATTTTAGTTCGACGTAACCAACAATGGAGTCCATGCCTTACACATAATTAATTATCTCCTGCAGTACTAGTTTTTTGACTCAAGTTTGTTCGATTTCTGTTGTTCCTTGATTGTCTGTTGATGTTGGCTGTTGCAATATTGCACGTTGCTAAACATTCCCCCACAAGTGAATGGGCTGGATTCATACCATGTACTCGTCCGCAAGGAGTTGAAAACCAAGTAGACCTTAATCCTTAATTGGGTAAGATATCAATGATTTGATCGGTTGTGGAAATAAACTTGATGAAGATGTCATGGTTTACCACCTTCTTACATATAAAATGAAAGTCATCTTCTATGTGTTTTAATTGTGCGTGCATGAAATACTGGATTGATCTCTTTGCCTCTGTGCTAGAGCGTGGGGCGCAACCTGTTGCTTCTTAGAACACCAAGAAATAGGGCAAGGACAAGAAAAATAATACTCCACAACCATTGGTAGAAACACTGGTCAATTGGTCATCCAGATTGGCAACCCATTTAGAGTACATAGGTCATAGACAATAAAAGAAAGTTCCAAGGAACGTTTTCTGAAAATAACGGCCATGGTCAATTGTGCCTTTAAGATAACGTTGGACGTTTAGTGGCTGTCTAATGAACAGTAGTGGTAACAGCATGCATGGATATGATGGCAAATTTGATTGATCAAGAAATACAAGCTCAGATCTAGTTAAGATGCAATATTGTAGAGCACTAACCTTTTGTCCAAATTGCAAAAGTTTAAGCTTTTGAGACATGACTGGTTGCATTTCTCTTTAAGTTAATTTAAAGTTGGATTATTTAGCGTGAATCTGTGTGTTTCTTTCGAACAGGAAGATTTAGCCGCAATATAACTACCATATGGTGTTGGTAAATTACTGTGCTGGCTGAATTTTTCAACGAAGGCCTATATTATGAAGATGGGTATTTCAATAGACATATATTTCCATTTCTTTTTTCTTGAGAATATTTCCGGTTCTCTAAATCTAAGATATAAATCCCTGTAAATGCTTGCTGTTCTCTTTACAATAAATAAGAACTTTATTCTTACTTAATTTAAGCCTAAACAGAACTCTAGATCTCCCTGTTTATGTATTTGGCTGATCCCTTCAAAGATAGCATAATACACTGCACATGATTGATTGACGCACTTTTCAAGCTCAAGTCTCTGTAAGTTGGTAATTATGCCACTCCCTTTTTAATAATTACGTTGATCACTGCATTTTCTAGATTATTCATAGTGCTGAAGTTCTGATATACTAACATTGGTATATTCCATTTTGATGGTGGTGTTGAAGGCTGCTGAAGTGACAAATGAAGTGAATTCATGGGCTGAAAAGAAGACAAATGGCCTTATCAAGGAGGTTCTTCCCCATGGGTCAATTGACAGGACAACCAAGCTCATCTTTGCGAATGCATTATACTTCAAAGCAGTTTGGGATGAGAAGTTTAATGCATCAGCAACCAAAGAAAATGATTTCCATCTTCTTAATGGGAGCTCAGTTCAAGTGCCCTTCATGACTGGCAAGAAAAAGCAACTTCTTGTTGCCTTTGATGGTTTCAAAGTCCTTGGACTTCCTTATAGGCATGATGATGATCAACGCAAGTTTTCCATGTACTTCTTTCTTCCAGATACAAAAAGTGGGTTGCCAAATCTTATAGAAAAAGAGGTTTCTGAATCTAGTTTCTTGTATCATCACCTTCCAGATAAAAAATGAACGTGGGTGAATTCAGGATCCCAAAATTTAAGATATCTTTTGGGTTCGAAGCTTCCAATGTTCTGAAGGGATTAGGACTAGTGTTGCCTTTCTGTGAGGATGCTGATTTGACAGAAATTGTAGGGGATCAGAAATTATTTGTTTCAGGAATATTACACAAATCCTTCATTGAAGTGAATGAAGAAGGCACAGAAGCTGCAGCTGTTTCCACCACAGTTACGGCTGGATGCAGTCGTGACTCCATCAAAGTTGAGATAGACTTTGTGGCTGATCACCCCTTTTTATTCCTGGTCAGAGATGATATGACTGGAGCTGTGTTGTTTATTGGGCAGGTACTCAATCCTCTGGCTGGTTGAATGAATAAATCCCTATATCAACTGATGATCGACTGACCATATATAACCATATGCTCCAACAAAATTAGTTAAAATTACAACTGAAACTCATTTATATTGTGATGAGATTAGGAATGTTCACAGAACGAGATGAGATGAAAATTCTTTGAATAGTAATGAAATAATTTGTTAATAACAATGAAATGGTTTGAGTCAATTTTCAGTCATGTTTGGATAGTAAAAGTGTTCTCTTTCATCTCATCTCAAGATTACAACTTTTGTCAAATTTTTATACAAAATATAATAAACAATTCAACATTTTCAAATCTCAAAACAATAATAATATTAAAAAATAATATTCTAACGATATTTTATTCAACTTTCGACTTTCATCTAAAACCATCTCATATCATCTCACTATTTAAACCGCACCTTATCGTGTTTTGGGAAATGAGAGAAAAAATGTTAAATAAAAATATTATAAAGTTAAAATATTGTTATAATATAATTTTTATTTTGAAATTTGAAAAAATAGTATTATTTTTTATATTTTGTTTATAAGTTTGAAAAAAATATAATGATTAGATAAAAATTTGAAATTTTGAAATTAAAAAATATTTGTAATTGATATTTGAAAAAAAAGTCTGAAAAATAAATTTTGAGATGAACAGATAGTTTGTATTGTCAAACAGTTTCATCAAATAAAAAAGCCGATGGACATTGTACTTTTTTTGTCAAGTAGATGTACATAGTACTTACGCGTGCTAATGTGGGTGGAACATTAATAATCAAATTAATGCAAGTACTATTTGAATGATAAAATTCGATGACTTTTTTTCACACGAGTGAAGCTAATTAAAATTTATCAATAATTAAAATTTTACATCCCAAATGATTTATTTATGATTTATATGAGCTTGGGCTTATTTACAAGCTCCTTGATCACTTTAATTTAATGTAAAATACATTTCATCACCCAAAGCCTGTAAATTTTTGTAAATTAAATTAATATATATATATAAGTAATTACTTGTTTTTATTAGGACTATATTGTACCAGGTAATGAGATAAACTATGGTTATAAACTTATAAAAATTAAATTGACCAAACCACCTATTTCTAACAAAAAAATTATTATTATTTGTTTTTAACAAAATATGTCATTTATATTATATGTCAATTTAAATAAATAAACCTTTGTGTTATATCTTATGAATTATCTATAGATAAACAAATCTCGAATTTCCATGAAGATCTTTTGTGATATATATATATACAATGATCACTTTCGAAAGTGCGGTACACGATACTAGAGTTTACTCTGCGGGGTGAGTCCGAAGGGCCCTTTGCTTTGGAGAGATTCTCAGACATTAAAATATATATATATACACACACAATAATACATATATGCACCAATACCTTTCTATATCAATACTTATATTTCGCCATGATTACATTTATTTAATTATATTTATCACATTAGAAAGAGGATTGATCACTTCTCTTTTTTTATGTTTCTCCAAGTACTTAAAATGTTAGACATTACAAAATTATAAATAATCTCTTACAAAATAATAGAAGATCATGAAGTTACATGAGTTTAGATGATTTGTACAAGTTATGCCTTCGTCACCACTTTGTAAAAAATCATTGGGTATGAATATGTTAGATACTTGACTCGATTGATGAAATAGAATCTCTCTCAAAAAAAATTTTTTTTTAATTTTTTTTATTTACCGCCGCACCAAGAAAATATACATCAAATCATAATTATTGACATAAACCTTTGTCACATAAAATGAGAATCTTTGCGATTATACAAGATAAACTTTATTCTAATCATAAATGAGCTGCACTCAAATCAAGTCGAGTGCAACTATTCATTAAAGTGACGAGCTGTATTCTTTTTCAATCATCCCACTGTACTCTATTTGGTGATTACAAACATTCACATCACTTTCCCAAGATGTAATAATTCACAAAACACTTGTGAGCACAGGCTTTGCACAGAAGTTCCTGCAAAGCAAAGCAACTTTTTTTAAAAAGCTATTCAATTTTTAAGTTTACTTATAAAACATATTATATATATTATTTAAATGATTAAATTTAAATTTTAAAATTTATTATTTAAATCAAATTATATTATAGAAACACATTATTTAATTACGTGTTTTACGTACCTACTTGAAAATATAATTTTTAAAGAATTTCTATTCAAACGACAGTTGTACAAAACAGCTGTTAACTCTATATTGCAGAAAACTTGCTTAGAAACAAAACCCTAGTTGTCCAAAAGCGAAAGGGCCAATTAGTTTTACCAAAGATACAATGATTCCAAAATTGACAAGACAAAAAGGCTAATGGGATAAGAAGTCAGGACTTGTGGATTGGATTAGATATCTCAACAAACAGTTAGTGAGCAAACAAATATTGCAGATCCCACTTTCTCATTATCTTTGTTGAATAATTGGCCAATTCTAAAGGAATAGTTCTTTTTAATGATGACATGAATTTGAAAAAATCAAGAGGAGATTTCAATATACTTTTTACATAATATCCTAATGAACTATTAAGACACGGAAGGACAAGCTCCATGATCGTTGCAATAGTTCTTTTCATGCTTTTGAGGAGAGAGAAACAATAAAAGGGTTTCATTAGTGTTCCAAAGAAAATGATAGTTACGTCGGAATTGCATAAGCGTGATGCAATCATTTTAAAATATATATAAATATGAAATTTATATAAAAAAATTAATTTTTTAATAATAAATCATTTTTTTAAATAACTATATATGATACTTTGTATATACTGTACATAACATTATTCATATATATATATATATATATATATATATGTATGTATGTATATATTGTGTTAAGGCTGGATCCAATACCTTACATGCATGATCTCAAGTCAAGTTAAAAGTCATGGGGTATACCAGAGAAGCTGTTCAAAATAAAGCAGACCTTATTGGTTTGTTTCTTTGTTGGTAGGGAGACTCTCTCAATGATTTGGTATCTGGGTCTTTGTTTATGTGTAAGAGAAATGATTTGTACCAAATTCTAAATATACAATGCACCTATAAGCTCTCATAAAAATTTAGAACTCATTTGAAAAAAGTGTAAAAAGTTAAAAATTATTTTTTATTAGTGGGAATCACTCTTTTTATAAAAAAAAATATATATATCGAACTTGTTTATTTAGAGTTTATACTTAAGATTACTATGTGTTATAGATTATAAATAAGAAAATTATTGTAGATATAAAAAGATTACATAAATTAAACCTATAAATTAATGTGGTTTCATAGAATCTATTAGATCTATTTTATAGTAAAAGTAATTTTATAATCTGATATATCACATCAATTTATAAATTTATTTTAATTTATATAATCGTGATTAAATTATTTTCCTATAAATAATAAAGAAAAGTTGCGCAACTACCCTAAGAGCCTATTTATTTTGGTCTTAAAGCTATTTGGAAGTCTAGACTTCATTAATCATTATTTTGGTTGACTTATATACCTGTTGTTGTTTTTAAGGTAATATATATCTTGATTCTCTTGATAAGATATTATCAATTGATTCTCAATATATTATCAATTGATTCAAAAGATCACTTACGTATGTTGCTATTGAATACGGAGAATATTCTCCTCTATACTAAAAGGTAATGCTGAAGATAATCATGAAATCCGAGGTTTGACGGAGACAGGTCCCTCTTAATGCCCACTCTCTCTTGTACCTTGTTCGAGCACATTACAAAAGTCATGTAAGAACGATTCAGCTTTATTTTCGCTTGACCCACCTCATGTTACTCATTCAACTACATGGCCCGTAACATTACGCTTATAAAAATAAAAATAAAAAAAATTAAATAAGAGGTATGAGAAGAGGAAGAGAGTAAGGCATTCCAAACAAAAATCTAATTATACATATTACAACTAAACAGCCAAATGTTTAGCATGAGAAATGCTTTGAAACTCGAATTTATGTCTTGGAATTTTTTTTACTTAGTTATTAAGAAAATATTTTTTAATAATATTGTGATTTTTTTTTTATTTTTTAAAAAATATTTAAGAATATAAAAATGCACCAAAAAAATAAGTTTGTTTTTTTGCCTTATTCGGCGGGCTCCGGGCTGCATCTCTCAGATGTAGCAATACTCGTTTAGCATAAAAATCTAGTTGAGTTAATAGGAAAAACCCTCCACATTCAAGCTAAAATGGAACCATGAAGCTAAGGTTTTTTGAATCAGATGTCATAAGGCTTGGTTTTTAAATAGGAAAACTAAGTTAGAATCTCCAATCCTATAAAAAAATCATAAGAAAGAATAATTGAATACACAAGCCAATCCCTCCAAATTATCAATTTTAGATGAATCACAACCCAAACTATAAAGAAAGATACAATAAATGACACTTCCACACTTTTTATTTTGGAGGATAATGACTCATTTGGGTACTTTGCCTTGCTTGGCAATAGAGATGAGATGAAATATTTATTCAACTTTCTAAATATCACTCAAAATTTTTTATAATGTTATTGATAAATATTATTTAAATATAAAATACTTTTTAATTTAAAATATTTAACTTTTCCATCTCTTCATTACATTATTCAAAACAAAATCCTATACAAATTTTTTAAACTTCTAAACAAAACACAAAAAATAATACAATTTTTTTTTTAATTTAAAACAAAAATAATATTTAAATTTTTTTTGACTTTATAATATTTTTATTCAAAATTTTCTCCCTCATTTTCTAAAACCTAAAAAAATATTTTAGCTTAAAATCTTTTCATTGTTATTTACAAACCATTTTACTAATATTAACAAAATTCTCGTAATTTCTCATTTCATTTCGTTACCCAAGCATAATTTATAATCTCAATTCAAATAATCTTAGAATATTTATAAATAGTAGTAAAATAATTTGATTTAAAATGTTTTATTGAATTTTAAAAAATGAGAGAAAAAAATTGAATAAAAATATTATAAAGTTAAAAATTGTTTGAATATAAAATTATATTAGATTTTATGTTTAGATAATGATTAGGTAACGATTAAATAAAAAATTTAAATTTAAAATATATTTATATTTTAGTGACATTTAAAAAAATTATAAAAATATTTAAAAATATATAACTGTCTAAACAAGTACCAAAGAATAATGTAGTGAGTATTGACAAATTAAAACATGGGGATTTATGATGGAAAAGATTTATTTATAAATTTTATTTTTAACACACTCAATGTAATGTTAATATGAAAGCTCCACATAAATTAAGTTAGAAAATTTTTTAAATTATAACGCATTTCGTTATAAGGTCTAGTTTGTTTTTATAATTTATTTTATTTAATTATTATAATTTTTTAAAAATAAAATACATAATTCAATATTTTAAAATTTTAAAATAAAATACATAATTCAATATTTTAAAATTTTAAAATAAAAATAATATTTAAAAAATATATTCTAATAATATTTTATTTAATTTTTAATTTTTATTTAAATTGATCTAATCTTATTTTCTTATTTATATAATAAGTGAGGCGGTGAATTGTCAGATTTTTTCATCTTTAATACAACTTCTGTACAGGAAACTCGGCCTGGGAACTTCCGGAAGACGGAATAGCCATAGGCATGTTCAACCTCGATGGCAAAGAAGTTATTTTGGAGAAATTTGAAGGCTAATTTGGTCGGATAAAGCATGTAAGGACGACGGGTATGATACACCGACTTCCTCGTAAACTGAAGTCCCATGCCTTCTTTCCATACACTGTGCTTAAGCCTGATGCTCTCCTCGGTACACGACAACCTTAACGTCATCCCAAACTCCACCCCCCCCCCCCAAAACAAACCCTTCTTCTCTCTCTCTCTAAACGTGCTTAGATATTTATAGGTTAGTAAATCACCTAGACTCCCTTCTTAACTTTCCTTTCCTTTCCTTTCCCTTTCCTGAAGAAATCAGCTGGAGGACTTGCTTTAACGACTAATAAACAGAAAAATAACAGAGAAAGATGGCGGACACGGGTCATAAGCATAACCAACCGCCACAGCCAACGCAGGCGCCTCCACCGTCTCAAGCTCTCCCTCTTGGAGCAGCAAGGGGTCCCGTTTATCCTCCCACCGAGCAACTCCCGCATCTCCAGTTCTGCATCCACTCCAACCCTTCATGGCGTTAGTATCTCTCTTTCTCCTACTCCCTCCGCTTTTTCTCTTCGATCTTGCTTTGCGGTTTGATATAGTATTTCCACTTGAATATAATATTACTGGTTCTTTTTAGCTCTGCAAAATAACAAAAAGGGTAAATTTAAGATTCTTTGATCAAAAGGTTGGTGCTTTTGTTGTTATTTTTGTTGGCTGGGCTGTAATGCCCCCATCTATATGGTGGGTTATGAGAGGATCACACAAATTCGTTTCATATACCTTATTTCTTTGTGGATTCTTCCCGTCTTAATTTTGCCTATTATTTTTTCTTTCGTAATCCAGGATTATTTTTCTCTTTTGATTGTATTATGTTTAATTTAAAGTATAGATATGAGCGGCCTTTCTGTTAGTAATTTGTGCTCATTTTAAATTGTACCGTGTGAAACTAATTGTAGAATCGCCTGTCCCAAAAAGTTTGATGGAAAGATGTAGGTTTTATATTTTATTTTTTATTTTAACACTCCCCTCACGCATGGGCGGACTCTAGAGTGGGCCTAACATCAGAAATATTTAATTAAAAAAATAGTCTAGAGTTAGGATCCAAACTCAGCACTTGTGCTCTGATACGGTATGAAATTACGACTTATCTCAAAAGTTTAAGTTATTGAGAATAGTTAAATTTTTATTATTTATTTGTGTCTTAAACTAATTACTTTTAATCAATGTAAATATTACAGTGGAATCATCGATGCTGGCTTTTCAGCACTACATCGTAATGCTTGGAACTACGGTTCTGATTGCTAGTACTCTAGTGCCTCTCATGGGCGGGAGCCATGTAAGTATTTCTCCACCATATCATTTTTTCAACTAGAGTTACTATATATATATGTATATGTATATGTAAACACCCCAAACATGTTATCAAAGCTCAATTTGATGGACTGCAACTTTGCTTTAATCCCAATATTCAAAATTCACTGTTTATGCGAGCAGGGTGATAAATCCCGTGTTATTCAAACAATACTTTTTATGTCGGGACTGAACACACTGCTTCAAACGATGATTGGGTCAAGGCTTCCTACAGTGATGGGTGCATCCTATGCTTTTGTCATACCAGTTTTAGCGATTATCAATGATTTACGTGATGAGGACTTCACATCTGAGCATGAGGTACGTAAAGATTCAGGCAATATGTGACTACTAAGTACTAGAAAGGGAGAAAAATCCTATGATAAATTGTTGCATGTCTAGTCGTTCTCTCTTCTCTTGGTAATACAAGTCTTGACACTTTGCTACATCATCATTATAGAGTTCTTTGTACTTTATGGTAGTATCATTTTTTTTATTTTGATGTCGGGAACCTCTCCAAGGTAGGGCCCTTCGGACTCACTCCTGCAAAGTAAACCCCGGTCCTATGCACCGCACCCGGAAGTATGGTAGTACCATTTTTTTTTTTTTTTATCTGAATGAGCTTAGATGACATAGATTATCTGGTTATTTATTGTTTAGGAGTTATCGTCTGCTGATCTCATGGATGTGGTTAATTCTCTTGATTAACATGTTTAATTGATGAATTCTTTTGAAAATCTTGAATGTTGACACGCCCTTATTTGTGGCCATCCTGGTTTTTCTTTACCTTTTCACTTGCAAGTCATCTGAATTCCTAACTTGGTGATGTTATAAAGCAATTGCATGCATCTCTGTCCAGCTGATTACTAAATTTGGGGACAATTGAGGTGCATGCTTGGTGGGTTTACCATCAAATTGTGTTGCCTTATTCTCGATTAAGTGGGTCTGGTGTTTACAAGTTTTGAGTATTCAAGGCAGAGGATTGTTTGATGATTGTAATTAGGATGCTTGCAGAGGTTTGTCCACACTATGAGAACGATTCAAGGATCCCTAATTGTATGTTCCTTTCTCAACATCATTCTTGGATTTAGTAAGGCATGGGGGAATTTGACAAGGTACATAATAATGATATTAAAATTTGGTTATTACTCTTTTCATCTTAAGGATTCGGGCTTGAAAATTAGTCCCAGTTTTTTTGGGCTCTTATTTTTATTTTTTGTCTGTTCCCACTTTGCTTTTCTCCTCCCCAGGTTATTCAGTCCCCTTGTTCTTGTACCAGTGGTTTGTGTAGTGGGCCTTGGTCTGTTCATGAGGGGCTTCCCACTGGTAATTTCGATTAAAGAGCATTCAAATAACTCAGTGGCATCGAAAATAAATTATTCTGACCAATATCTGTCCTATTGCCTATACAGCTTGCCAACTGTGTGGAGATTGGCCTGCCCATGCTTATTCTGCTGGTTGTTATCCAGCAGGTTATATATCTTTCTCAAACTCGCACCTTGATGCCAATATTCTCTCTGCAAGTCTGATGAACTGTTATGCTTTTTGGTGCAGTATTTGGTGCGGTATTTAAAGCATGCTCTTCCTAGGGGCCATTCCATAGTTGAGAGGTTTGGTTTGCTTTTTTGTATTGGTATTGTCTGGGCTTTTGCAGCTATCCTCACTGCGGCTGGTGCTTACAACAATGTAAGAGATCAGACTAAGATGAGTTGCCGCACAGATCGGTCGTACCTTATACAATCTGCTCCTTGGTATGTCTAGATATGGGATCACAACACCGCTTCTGTAGAATCATGAATTTCTGGTGCATAACCTGGTTTTTTTCCTTTATAGGATTAAAATTCCTTACCCATTTCAGTGGGGTACTCCCATATTTAGAGCAAGCCATGTCTTTGGAATGATAGGGGCAGCACTTGTTACATCTGCAGAGGTTTTATCACTATTCCAGAAATCACCATTTATCCTCTTTGTACAGGATTTCCAAAAGCCTAGCTAGTGTTTAAACCTTAGAACATTTCTCATTGATGTGGAATCTGAAAGTTTAGTTTAGTTTCTTGTTCCCTTTTCCATGATGAAATGTTTATTAAACTTTGGGCAGTCAACTGGAGCATTTTTTGCAGCAGCACGTCTTTCAGGTGCAACTCCCCCTCCAGCACATGTTCTCAGCCGAAGTATTGGCCTGCAGGTACAGCCATAGACTGTCATGCTTCTCTCTCTCTCTCTCTCTCTCTCTCTCTCTTTGTGATACTCCATATGATAAGGATAAGGGTAGGTAGTGTATGGGCTCTCATATTGCTTGGAAAGGAAAAATTCTTGCTCTTTATAATGTTCCAATGGGGCTCTAATTGTATAATTGACTAGTCATTTTGGAAAATAGGTCACGTGGATTAGACTTTTCATTAGGGTATTACAAATGGTATCAGACCTATCCTAAGTAGAAATGTGGGACTTGAGCCATACTACCTACGATGGATTGACCCAACAAGGATGTCGGAAATTTAAGAGGGGTAAATTGTGATACCCCATATGATAATGATAAGGGTAGGTGGTGTATGGGAACTCACATTGCTTGGGAATGAGAAATTCTTGCTCTTTATAATATTCCAATAGGGCTCCAATTGTATCGACTAATCCTTTTGAAGTATAGACCATGTGGCTTGGGCCTTCCATTGGGGTGTTACTCCCTCTCTCTCTCTCTCATTGTTATAATAGCAGCTGAAATGAATCTGGATTTTTCATTAGCAGTTATGCTGCATATTAATGCTATATCTTCAAATGCAGGGTATTTTCTTGCTGCTTGAAGGCATCTTTGGTGCTGCAGTTGGTACTACGGCATCTGTGTAAGCTCTAATGATTAATCTGTTTCCAGTCTTTATTAATCTTACGACTTAAAATCCTTCCGGAAAATGAATGGCAAAAAAAAAAAAAAATAACCTCTTGGGTCCTGGAATGGGTTGGCCATTCCATGGAACTCTCTGGGGTCCTGTTGGGTGTCAGGGACCCGTGGCTGCCTGAAATTTCCAGGTCTAGATCCTTACAGAGGAGCCAAGTCTGTAAGATCATGACACCTTGTAAAATAACTTTTATTCAAGGCTTGTGCCTATCTGTTATGTTATATAAGAAGGTGATATCATTTGAAATTTTTCTGTGAAATAACGCTGGATGGTTAAATTAAATCCTGTGGCTGCCAGAAGATCACTGCTCATGGACTGTAGGAACAAGTAGATACTTGCTTTACATACTTGTTGGGATGATATTGCAGTGAAAATGTCGGCCTCCTCGGACTGACTCACATAGGGAGCAGAAGGGTGGTGCAGATTTCAACTGCTTTCATGATCTTCTTCTCCATATTTGGTTTGTTTTCTACTTCTAACGCAAATGCTTTACCTGTAACCATTTTTTGTTATGGGTAATGCTTTACCCGTAACCTATCATCCAAGGTTTCATTCATTTCATATATAATTATGTTACCTTCATGTCTTCAGGGAAATTTGGTGCCTTCTTTGCATCTATTCCTTTACCAATATTTGCTGCAGCCTACTGTGTTTTATTAGGCATTGTTGGTGAGTGATTTTTCTATTGTTGGACTTGGTCTATTTTAATCTTGTTCATGTCTTCTTAAAGGAAAATTTGCTCTTCCGTTTTGTTATTCACAGCTGCTGTTGGGATCTCATTCATACAGTTCACGAACTATAATTCCTTGAGAAACCAATACGTTTTGGGCCTGTCCCTGTTCCTTGGAATATCTATACCTCAATATTTTGTCTTGAAGACCAATCAGACTAATGGTCATGGGCCAGTTAGAACAGATAGTGGATGGGTAAGTAGAATATACTTTGATGTCATTTTCCCTTCTTTTTTGATTTTTAATACTTATTTTTGCAGTATTTAATCCTCTTTTTTGATCTCATACAATTTTGACTCGGCATCTTATAGGGAGGTAAAGGTTTCAGATGGGGTGTAAAAAAGTTTGTCAAAAGTACTGATTAACCGAATCTGCACCTATAGTGCTCTTCTATATCATGCTTAAATCTAAGAAAATCTATTTATTCCTATTCGTGCAGGTAACACAATTATCAATATTAAGATCCCTACAGTGCTTGCATTTCAATCAATAAATTAATGTAGTTTTTTCTGCCTCAACCTTCCCCAGATGTGCTGAATTAGCAAAACATTTTATGTTGCTAGCTACCTTACCTACACACACTGGGTTTACTGTCTTATGCATTTAATACTCAAATTGCATAAAATTAAACGGTCTTGGTAAAGATTGAGTGGTATTTCTAGTTTGAATCAACCTTAAGTTGATGCCTAATTATGCTTCTCTGCGTGGTAGTTTTAGTATGATTCTATATGACTTCACATTATCTGAAATTCTTTAGTCGTTGTCCTTCATACTCCATAGTTTGAATGTCTCTCCAAAATGACTTTAGAGGATTCTGTGTTGTGAGACAACATAAAGATGATTACATTCCAGCCAGAAAAATAAAAACTTCATGCTCCCAATTCATCACTGTAGTTAACATGTTTTGCGTTGGCCTGATTTTATGTCAATTTTGTAACTGTTGCAGTTCGACAACATCGTTAACACAATATTCTCGTCGCCACCAACTGTGGCGATAATCCTCGGAGTGCTGCTTGATAACACGCTTGAGTGGAAGCAGACAATTCAGGAGAGAGGACTGCCGTGGTTGGTTCCCTTCCAAAATAGGCATGGAGAAGCGAGAAATGCTGAGTTTTATGGCCTGCCTTTAAGGATAAATGAGTATATGCCTACCAGATTTTTCTAAATAACTCTTACCCTCGTGTATATTATATAGCTATATACTAGGAAAAAAATATTAGTTTTATTATGTGTAAAACTAGGTGTGTTCTAATTATATAGATTGTATTGTCACCAATGCGAGCCTGCCGATAATTTGTAGGATCTAGTGGATAGATCCATATCGGTTTTTGATTGTCCATGCCTTCTGTTTCTTTACCCCCTACCCGATTCTCGGAAGACCCTTTTTTCCCAGTAGCCAAATGCATGGAACTCTTGCGCGGTTTGGCTTCTGCAGGCATTGGTACAAGGGGAACTGAGGGGATTCTTTCTAATCTGTGCTATGTGGAAAAGGGAAGTAACCCATAAACCAACTGATGACCTTTGGATATGTTGCTAGGTTTGCACCTGAATTTTTGAATTCAGATACTAGTGGATCATTACTTGTTTTTGTTGATGTTTTCTAAATGATGGATTGGTGGCTCTTGTCATGTTTTGCATGTTTAAGAATCTTCCTAGTTATTTGATTAAATAATCAGAACCAGTAACCGAAAAAAGAAGAACTCAAGTCTTTGGTCGGAGCTTCTTCATTAATAAGTGCAATTTATTTAAGCTTGTATGTCGCAAACTATTCACGTTGCATAATTTGATCTGTAAGATTCAAATTTTAAAATTTAAATTTTTAATCAAATTTATACTGTGTGGATATTGTATGGTGTATAAGTTATTCTTTATTTAATTATGTAGTTATCTTATAATTTGAGCTAGAATTATATCCCAAATATATGTATACAAGATAATTACATTTTGAGCCTCACTGTTTCTCCAATTACAGATGACACGTTTACTTAATTATTAACACATTGTGTTATGATTTGTGCTATAAAAAATCTATTAAGCAAAACCTGTTAGGCCTCGTTTTGTGTATTTTTTTTTATGCACTTTACTGATGTGATTAGTTGTATATTAAAAATAAATTGATTTAACTAATCATATAAGTGTACTGCATAGAGAGTATGCAAAAGTGATTGTATATAGTATTATTCATATTAAAATTGTGATAGTTTATGTTTCATCAATTTTAATAATAAATTTGACATGAGAAATCTGTTAGGCCTCGTTTGTTTATAAAAAGACGAGATGAGATGAAAGTTAAAAAATTAACTAAAATATTATTAAAATATAATTTCTGTTTTTAAATTTGAAAAAAGTTAAATTATTTATTAAAAGTTTAAAAAAATTGTAATGATATGATGTGATGAGATAATTTATATAACCGAATAAAATTTTAATAAGATAAGCGAATAATTATTTTTATGATGAAAAATTTTATTTACAAGTCAATGTGAAGAATAAATATTTACGCAACACGATAAAATATAATTTATAGGAGAGATTTAAAATTTTGAATCTCACAAATCAAATTCAACCATGAGATTGATGCGAAATGTGTATCCTCTACACGACTTGCAAGTATCAAGAATCAACCATCCGCGAAATCTTAATCTCTCTCTATATGTCACTGTTTTTTCTTTTACCCACTGCAATCAAATATTATAATCTTGCCAAAAGGAAGAGTGGACCTAATCTTGCCGGACTTTAGCAAAATACATTAGGTTCCATCTCTCTATCTAGCTTTCGGCAAGAGTGGACCTAATCTTGCCGGCCATTTTTCATTTTTGAATCATCGCCTGATGAAGTCATTGTGCATTATGCTTATCTACTTCAGAAAACAAACAAGAACAGACCTAAGATTCATGAACGCAATGAATAATTTGGGGGCATACCCATACCAAACACATGATTAAAAACAAAAAATAAAAAGAGTAGATGACAAAAAACCCATCATTATTCAAAAAGTAATCACGCACCATCTTTGACTACTTCTGGTGTGATTTATCTATAAAATCCAGACTATAAATAAATTAATTAATTAATTAATTAAATTTTACGTACCAATCTTATAAATCTAGCTAATAATATAATACAAAATCAATAAATTTAATCATTTAATTTATGAAAAATGATGGATATTACACAAATCTTTTTGTGATTTTTTTATATATATTTATATTCTAAATGAGGAATACTATGATAAAATAACTTATAAAAATAAGATTATTTTATAAAAATATGATCATTTTAAAATATGGTTATATCGATCAAGGTTGTAAAAAAGGTTAATTGGATGTTCTGTACGCATCATTATTCTTTATTTTAATAAAAATAATTAAATTTTTAAGTTAGTGTATAAAACACAATATTTACTAAATTGCTGATGAGTAATATTATTAATTATTTTAATTTTTATTATGTTTTTATTATTTTATGATGTGATATTAGATAATTAAAAATTATTTATTATATTTTATTTGTGATAATTTTTAATTATTTAATATTATATTATAAGATGATAACGAGAAATAGGGTAAAGGATAGATTTTTTCTTAAACGATATGGATGAATTGCTCAGCAAGTCAGCATATGACGCGGATCGACAAATGCTGAAACGCGTCGTGGACGTGAAGTTTGAACGCGACAAGATGTTTGAAGATATTCACATTGAAACCGACAAGAAATAAGCAAGCTACGTGCTTACATGCAGACGAATCCAGACTCGGAATCAAGTAACTATTGAGGATGAGGATGACGTTTACGTCGAATCTGTGATCGACCATGAAGGGCTCCACACGTTTGTTAGGATGATGTGAGTCACAGCTTTCCGCCTTCTTGCTAATGCGTGTAGGAATTAGACTCATCATGATGTCCCCACCCACACCAGAAAATGGCATTGGGTCTCCAACTATTAATGCTGGTAGCCTCGTACCACGTACGTATAAGGAAGTGGTATGCTAGCTACTTCCGAATATCCTGTTCTAACTTTAGGACTCAAGAATTATAGTCAACCATCTTCTTGCAACATGTTATTAATTAGGTTAGACATTTTTTGCTTTCGACCTAGCTTGATCATTTTGATCTTTCTATATATTAGTGTGTCATTAAATATTAGTAGTCCATTAAATATACCGCATCGGCCCTGCCCCAATGATGGAGTGACAAGTGTAAAAGAATTTAATCCGGTGGTAGACTAGCGTGGCCTGAGCCGCTATGCAGCCATGCGTGTCTTACACACTCTAAAAATGTCTAGTATGAACATCCTCACTAATTTGATTAGAAAATTGAGTATATATGGAGAATTAGATTTCTAGTACTCAAATTATGAGAATTCTGTACTCTTCTTTTATTATTAATTTGAGTGAAGAATTCTGTATTCTAATCGTTTAAGCACGTACGTTGCTTAAGAAGCTCATAATCAAGCCAAAATACTAAAGGTTGGCTACCGAATGTTGAAGAAAATTATATGGATACAGTAATATGAAAAAATAAATACGACTTTGAGGCGTGTAGAATATTACCTTTAAGATGATAATTGCCCTCACTCGAAAGAGTTTGTTATCGGATTACAAGCAATTCATTTTCAGGATATAACAAAATTACTAATTGCAGATAATAATTTTGAAGTCTTTCATTCAGAATTTTCTACAAAACTATGTAAGTGACTGAAGAAATGAGAAAATGGAATGAATACACTCGTGGATCACTGGTAGTTATATTACTTTAAATGTCATGTTGTTTCATTTAGAAATCAAATGATGTGCCTAGTAAAGTGGTTGGATGCTTCTCTTTTTAAAAGGAGGTCACTGGTTCAAACCACACATATTCAACATTTAAATTATTTTGAAGCATTGCACTCTTCAAGTGGTGCCTCTTCAGCCCACCCTAGGCATTGTATCTATTCGGCCCATGCGTGGTACCACTTTGGCCCAATCATCAAGTCTTTTTGGCCCATCCGGTTCGGCCAATGCTTGGTGCCTATCCAAGTCTAACATTTCATTTATTTAACAAAATAAATCAAAATATTCTAGAGTTTTGAAGCATCGATAAATACACATCAAAATATTCAATAAATACACATCATTATTTTGAAGCATTACACTCTTTGCATTGCACTCTTCAAGTGGTGCCTCTTCAGCCCATCCCAAACATTATATCTATTCGGCCCATGTGTGGTACTCCTTCGGCCCAATCATCATGTCTGTTTGGCCCCAACCGGTTCCACCCATGCTTGATGCCTATCCAAGTCCAACACTTCATTTATTCCATAAAATAAATCAATGTATACTTGTAGAGTTTCGAACTCCTATCCTTTCAATTGAAACAACACATCATTACTACTGAATTAATGCATCTTTTTGAAATGATGATTCATTAAAATATATAACAATTTATATTCAATAAATTCACATATTTAATGGTCTATAATAAATATATATAATACCGAACACATGATTTTTGTCCAAGCGGATTCCATAAAAGTCAAGAAAGAGAGTTAATTAGGCAATGGAAAATGTTTTCCAAACATGACATGCAAGTTCTCCGCTAATCTTATCACGTTCAGTCATTTGACGGCCAGTAACTTCAAGGCCAAGAAACTACCTCTTCGCATACAACATGCATGACGTACGCAATGATTGCAGCAGAATTTGATGGATTCCTAACCTGTGGACTCTCTCGTGTCAATCTTCTTTAGTCTTTGCAATTTACAGATGCTTTTCAAGAAGACGTGCCAAATTAACACATTGATCATCAATGTCATTTGTCAAGGTATTTGAACCAAAATAGCTCACATATTATACCATGAGGAAGCTAGCATTCTCAGCAAGCGGGGCCGGGGTGGTTTAATATGTAATTGTGATGCGTTTTGTATTTTTTGTGATGAATTTAAACAACGTAAAAAGTTATTTTTCTTATAAAATTTGTGAGAAGGGTGGCTACCCATCGGGATAGGATGCACGGAAAGGGCATGTAGCACCCCTCATACCATCTATGTGTCACAACAAATTATTAAAAAAAGGCAAAACTAAAATCAGTTAAAAATAAGTAAAAATTAAGAAAACTAACAAAAAATTAAATTAAAAACAAAATTACACAGTCTCTTCAATAGTACCATGGTGGGTGCCTAGATTTTTTTCTTCAATTAGTTCTTTAATTTAAGCTATTTTCTTAATTATTAAAGTATTTTCTCTATGGTTTTATTGTCTTCATTTTGATTTATTTTGTAAGCAATTAGCTCAAATTCCATTAAAACAATTAAAGAAACCATTCATTAATTAGCTCAAAATTGATTTCAATAATAATTAGAACTTAATTAATTAGTAATAGCTTGAATAAAAACTAAAAGACTAGAATGAAAGAGTTTTGGTACAATCGAATTTGTGTACTGATCTGTCTGTATACCAATGATGTTGTTTTCATGTTTAAAATTTAAATTAATATTATTTTTATTAAAGTCTAACTTTTTGAACAATCACATTGAATGTGTGCGCATATTGATGCGTGGAATTGCTTACAACTAAATTATTTCTAGAATTAATTGACCACTCAACAGTCAAGACTATATATCCAAATTATATCCTAACCATTTAAGTGGTTATGAATGGTCATCTAAACTTTGATAATATTAATTATCAAAGTCATAATATCATATATGGACTAAACTAGTCAAATTTAAGTGAGTGATAATTTCGGTTGTTAAAAGTGGACGGATAGAGACTCACATACTCTTCCTTCAACGTTGGACTCAACTTAATTTGATCAACGTTGGACTCACGATGGCATAAGGCCTTATCTTCAAACGGGAAAACCAAATTCGAACCCCCAACTCCTATATATATATATATATAACTAATTTCATGGGTTTTTTTAAAAAACGGAATATTTATTATGATCTAGATTATATATAAATTGAAATTATTAATATTTTATAATTATTTCGTAAAAATTGATGATTAAAGTATTTAGTATCTTTCGGAAAATTTTATTTCTTCTCTTTAAAATTCATAAAGGCAGCATGTAATATGTTCTAAGGCTCACTTCATATGTTTATCTCACTCTCACTAATATAAATTCTAAACAATAATAATGCATTTAAGATTACAAAAAAACCTAAATAAATAAATAGACATTTTCTAATAACTTCCTAATGATCTTTGAGTCCTTTGTATATCAACTTCAGCCTATTAATTTCTTTAGATCACCAACCCAATATATATATATATATATATATAGATAAGTTCCTTTATATAAGGCTTAGAGTTTATTTAAAGTGGACTTCAAAAAAATTTATAAATGTCACCTGTGAATTTTTCAGGCAACATTAAATATTTAATAAACGTCATTTGTAATACATATTTTATGTATTTATTTCTCTCTTATTCTCTATTCTATTCAAATAAAAATTAAGAATTCTACGGTATCCAAATCTAACGTAATCTATCTATGTCAGTAAGATACTTTCTAATATATAAATATAAATATATATATATATATATATATTTCTTTGTTTGACTTAAATGATTCAATTAAAAAAGAAGAAAAATGGACACACCATGCGGACTTTATAAAAATGATTTATACAAATTTTAAATATATAAGAACAAAATGACGATCATACCCTCTTCAATTCCAAAAGTATAAGAAATATTTATTCAAAACTCGTTATACCCTTTGGTATTATAACCATCATTGGTCAACCGTCGAAGATGTTTGGTACGTACACATGGAAAAATCATTCATAGTTTGTGGGTGAAAAAAGTATGTTTATATATATAATCTTTCAAATCAGAGAAAAAGAAAAAAAAGGCAATTAAAAAAGAAAGAGTTTTTTTTTTTTTAATTAATTTCATATAAGACATTATGATTTGATTGTTTCATGATATAATCTTTCAAATCAGAGAAAAAAAAAAGCAATTAAAAAAAAAAAGAGTTTTTTTTCAATCAATTTCATATAAGACATTATGATTTGATTGTTTCATGATATGGGAGTTAAAATAACTTTTCGTAACTATTCTTAGTTGCTGCAAAAAGTCATTTGCGATTGAAAAAGGTCAGCCATAGAGTGAACGCAAAACACCCATTACAAAAGATGCAAAAGAGCTGAATTCAATTGTAAGTGTTAATGTCTAAAATTTATATAATAGACCGGAACGAAAGAAAGAATTATCATTGCCTATTTTGCAAGTCTTAAGCGAGTCTTACACATCCTAAAGATGTCTGGTATGAAAATCCTTACTTTGATTAATAAGTTAAGTATATATGGAGAGTTAGGTTTGTAGTGAAATTATGAAAATCTGTAACCTTTCTTTTTATTATTAGTTTGAGTGATGAATTATGTACTCTAATCATTTAAGCACATTGCTTAAGAAGTTCATGCTCAAGCCAAAATACTAAGGTTGGCTACCGAACTAATGTTTTGAATGTCGTTTCGGTAATCGTTTCAGTCGAGGCACTGGAATGAAATATTTCAGTACCGGTATCGTTTCGAATACCGTTTCAGAATAGTCTATATATGAATAAATTATATATATAAATTATATTTCAAAAAATTATAAAAATATGTATAGTACGCTTGGAAAAAAAATGCCCCTACAGTACGAAACTACCCCTGTAGTTTTACAAAAATTATAAGAATGCTAGAATTACACAACAGGCTATAGCTTAACACGTACCAGGAGAAACTCCTATACCAACTGAAAGCTTAAATACCGACTGGTACAGTTTGAAATGCCCAAAATTTGGGCTGGTACGAATCATAGGATTTGCCCATACCAGAGAGTACATGCGAACGCATAAAATGTTACATTCGAATGGTTCATATACGTTTGAACGTTAAGTCCACATACGTGCGAACATGTAAGTTATTCGTTATAACAATTGGACGATAGTCATTAACGTTTGAATGTGAACTGTTTTAAAATTAAAAATAGAATTTCAAATTAAAAAAAGTAATATAATTAAAAACTACAATAAAAGTGCAAAAAAACTCAAAACGAGTTGTACGTTTACATACGTATGAAATTTCTTAGTCAATGTATTGACCTTTTCATTTAGGATATCTAAACGATGACCAACCATGGTGACACTATGATGTATTGATGCGATTTTTCAATTGATATGTGCAGTGATATCTTAGACCATCACATCAACCGAAGCAGGGTGCACATTCCATGTAGATGTACCCATCGACTGCTGACGAGTGAGAGCAACATCGGCGTAAGGCTAGGTCAAAGGAACAAGATCTAGTGTAGGTTCAGGCTCACACCAAGCATGCCTCCTACCCTATCTAATGCTTTGACGATGTGAGATCAAGTCTAGGAGGCTCATTTGCTCAGTCAACCACTTCTCCACCTGGGGCCACACTCTCCAATTCAGTAATAGCTTAGTAATGATCACCTCATATGATAAGTTTTTAGTGGAGATGATACTAACCTCGTAATGGATCCTCTCAAATATCTGCAGTAGCAAGTTGATTGGCTCTCCCTGTGCCAATTGTATGAGGAACTCTATGCAAGTCCGAATGAAGGTGGCCTTATGTGCCATAAGATCCACATTATGCAACATATGGAGAAATGGCAGTAGCAATGTCTGGGAGAATGGGTTCTTCTTATCTATCGTTGTGCGGTATCTTCCAATGAGGATGAAAAAATCCTCATCGCGATTGACATCCTGAGCCTCATCAGTATCCTCTCCATCTAACCTGTCAACATCTCAAGCCATAGACTCGACTAGGCCAGTAGATGATGCAAATGGGCCTACATCTGGTGCGCCCTCAGCCTGAGCATCCACTGTACTCAATGCCTCATATACGTGACAAAGCTCGAGTAGCTGGGCGATGATGTGACGCCCCTAAATTCCGTTTGGGATCGGACGGACATTTGAAGCATCGAGACATGCAACACAAGGTTACCTGCCCCCGTTCATGACATATAAGATGCAATATTCCTAACATGCATCTGACAATACGCAATATTCGCAGCGGATAAATTTTTTCTTTAGCAATACTATGCACCAAATTGAAAATATCCCAAATACTTAAAACATATTTCATACATAAAAACCCATTGAACAACTAAGATAACAACACTAGTCCAAAATGGTTATGATTTAAAAAGTACTAAAGATGCAACTCAATCGTACAAGTAGTAATTTACGTTAATTACTATATTAACATTGATGTCGCACCGTCGCTTAGTCAATTGTGTCTAGTTGATCAGCTCTTGATTCTTCTTCAGGTCCTGTTACAAGATCTACCATTCGGGGGGAATGTTAGTTGAGACTACCAAAGTGAGATTTGATTGCAAATCTCAGTAAGTTAACAAAAAAAACTTCCACACAGGCTAATGATGCATGGATGACAGTAAAAGCATAAATGCATAATCAAATTCATAAGTAATTAAAGCATAACTTGGCGTACAACATAGCATAATTGACATAACTTAAATTGAAACATGAACTGAACTTGACTTGACATGAACTTGATCTGAAACTTGACTTAACATGAAAAATACATACTCCATAGTTGTTGTGGTCCCATGTATTCTACGTGTAAATACATACTCCACAGTTGTTGTGGCCCCATGTATTCTACGCAAACTTGATTTAATATGAAAAATACATACTTCACAGTTGTTATGGCCCCATGTATTCTACACATCACAATGCAGTTAAATACATACTCCACAGTTGTTGTGGCCCCATGTATTCTACACAAACTGAATGTACTCAAGATGAAACGTGACTGGAATACGAAAGGACTGGAGCCCTGACGTAACATAACGTGATTTGAACATAACTTGAAATACATGACCAACTTGAGATAGAAACATTTCGCAACATGGCATAACATATAATAGACAACATATTTAACATGACATACTTGTAATGTACAGTAATACATGACAGAATATATTATGTAACAGATAAAAATTGATGACAGAATAAATTCTGTATAATAGACAATTACGTGATAACTTGGCATGGCATGATATATATGATAACATACATACATATACTGTAGTTCCTTTACTTAGCACACATATACAGTAGACTGCTAGTAAGTTAAAAGCTAACTTACCTCGATCTCCGCGTTTCTTATAAAACTTCAAGTGCGATCACGAGGAACTATAATTAGTGATTCTAAAAATTAGAACTAAATCACTAATAATTTGAAAAATGGAAAATACTAACTTAAAGAGTAAAATTTTCATTTTACTCTCTACATGTGGGAAAATGACCGTTTTACCCATAACTTAAGGATTTTGCATACTAACTCCAAAAGTTTCCAAAATTTACATTTCTCATGTAAATTTTGTCCTAAACTTAAATATCAACTCAGAAAAATTTAAAATAAAACACAACTATGGAAAACACATTATGGCCGAAACATCCATAGGCCATTTCCCTTGATTTTTGTTGCAATTCCTTCCAACTTCAAAACTCATGTTTAAACCAAAATTTTGCAACAAATATCTTCCAATCCTAAGTTCAAAACCATACTTAAAACATCCATTTAGAAAAAGCTAATAATCAAAACCAAACTTTTTTTGTAAAAAGATCCAAGCACTTGAATCATAAGTTTTGACTTTAAATCAAAACATATCCAAGAATTTCAAAAATCAAATCTTACTTCTAACATATTTATAATATCATCCTAATATCAACCATGCTTTAAATAATCAAACTAAAGTCACCAAAATCACAAAATAACATTTGGAGTTTTTGGTTTTACACTTAGTCCAAAAACAGAAACTTTTTCCTCAACTAGTTTTGATAAATCTCTTGATCTATGAATTGTAAATATATGATCTTCAAACCAAACCATCACATGGTTTAAAAAGATGTCCTAAAACATATATAAGCTTCTAATTCAAGATCACATGGTTAGAAATTAACCAAAACATAAATTTTGCCAAGAATATCTACACTTTGGCTTATCTGAATATCTCTTTGCATAAAATTTCATATCTTTGAAACTAACATCAAATATCTTCAAAGTAATAATATAACATGTATATAAGATGCTTAGGATCCTCCAATAAAATTATCAAAGTCATTGGAATAGGTTTAGACCACCAAAGAGTTAAACTTTCTCAAAACAGAAATTGTTTTTCCTCTTCCAGTTTCTAAGTTTCTAAATCTAAGAAAATCTTTCATCAAAACCTTTAATCATACAAAAATCCTCAACCAATAATCATATACACATGTTAAAAATACTCCATAAAAATTTTGGACCAATATCTATCCATTAGCTTGGTCAAAAACTCCAAATTATAACATATTCTCCAGTTTATCTCCCAGAATGACCTTTGTATAGTTTATACAATATTTGACTGACCAAATTATCTTCAAATGGAGAAAATAAGATATTCATGTAAACTAGACTCAAAAAGGAACAACTTATATGAAGGAGAATTTATGATAAAACACTTACAAAAGCTTCGAAATGGGTATGCAAAAGACCTCCTAAAAGCTGTCCGAGAGAGAGTGTTTGATATTCTTTCAATGGAAAGTGTAAATGAAGATAATTTCATGGGGAGGGGTGGCTGGAGATACTTATGGATGAGATATAGAAGAGATGAGGCTGGAGTGAGAGTTAAGTGTAGGACTCTCTTACCCGGAGTGAGAGTTAAGTGTAGGACTCTCTTACCCAGAGTGAGAGTGGAGTGTAGGACTCTCTTACCTAATAATATCTACAAAAATCAACTCAAAATATTTTTACCCAATAATATCCACGAAATTAGCTTAAAATATTTTTATCCAATAATATCCACAAAATTAGTTTAAGATATTTTTATCCAAAATATCTACAGTTTTGAACAAACGTTTCGTCCGAAAATATGAAAAAGTGTTATTGCACCATAAGACCTTAAATAACCCTCCGAGTCTAATAGCACAAACCATAATACATTTTGACACTTCTAACTATCTCCAATAATCAAAAACACACTTCGGATACCATAGTAAATAATAACACTAACTATATAGTTAGACTAAAACCTATACGATTAATGGATTCGTGAAAACTTATGGGGTCTTTACGAGGTTCTTAAAGCTAATAGAAATTTCACAATTAAATTTCTAGCTGGCTGTTACAGATGACATCTGTCGAAACCTCAAACTGAACACTGCGTATAGTTACAGTGTGAGATGATGCATCCTGAGGCATGGACAACATCTCCATATAAAACTTGCGGGCCATGGAAGGGTATATACTCCCTCTCGGTTGGTAGATGTTGGTCCAACCTTTACAAATAGAGATAGACCTCCGACTTTTCTCATCCCATGTTAGCTGGTCAAACTCGTTGATATACACTTCAGGTTTGGCAATTACAGCCCTATACCCTATTCGAGAAGTGTCATGGGTTCCTTCCCTCTCCCATTTCCTAGTTGTCAAAGGATGAGCCATGTTCTGCAAAAGAAAAATAACAGTATATAGATATATGAAACAAATTAAATCTATTCTAAAATACATTCGAACATATAACTTAACGTTCAAATGTAATAGAATAATATTCGAACATGTAGTTTATAACATTCGAATGTGAGGAGCCAAATGGCAAAATGTTTGAACTTATATAGGAATACATTCGAATGTTAGGACTCAAACGGCCAGGAAAACATTACATTTGAATGTTCTAGTATAGAAACATTCGAACGTAACAATACATTTGATTGTAAATTAACATATATTCGAATGTAAAGATAATTCTTCGCACGTTTCAACCTAGAAATGGCTGAGTAAAGCCATTTCCAATTTCCTCAAATATGCATTTAATCTTGTAATGGCCACCATAGAAGAGAATTGGTTGGTTTGAGCTTTTAGAGACACGAATTTTTGTTAATTACCTTTATACCCTTGTGCTCCACTAGGGTTTTATGTGCAGTTTTGCATGGCTGCCGCGGAGGGCACTGGTGAATCCATGACGGCAGTGAACGCTCGATCATTCGCATATCTCCTATCTGCAGCCCCTCACTCGATCCCTGATTTGCTTCTGCCATTAAGGGCTCTTAAAACTATGGATGGAGAAGTGTATTTCTTGTTTTCAAAGGAGGAAATCATGAAGTCTGCGAAACCATTTCAGTTCTCATTGGTGCTAAAGTTCCTTAGATAGAGGCCATCCCTGGATGTGATCAGACTCTTTATTAAAAATAGATGGGGTTTATCTGGTATTGCACTGGTTTCAGCCATGAGGAAGCCACGCAATGTCTTTGTCCGATTAACATCGAAGGAGGATTTCAATAAGGCTTTTTCTAGGGAAGTTTGCGACATTGAAGGAGTGGCATATTGACCGTTTCACTGGACCCCTGAGTTTTCTAAAGAGGAGGACCCGTCGATATTCAAGTCTAGATTTTCCTTCTAGGTTTGGCTCCTAATTTTTATCATCCTTCAATCCTAAAAAGCCTCATAGCACCAATTGGGAAATATATTTGGAGTGATAACTCGATGTGGTGTGCTACTAGAATAGATGGAGCAAGGGTATGTTTAGAACTCGATTATGCTAAACCACCTCTATTATAGTTTTGGATTGGTGCGCCATCTAGTCCTGCGAGTCGTATGCAGGAGGTGGTGTATGAAACGATGCCTGCGTTCTGCACTAAATGTAATATCCAAGGGCATAATCTGAAGACTTGCAAGAAAGGTATTTTAAGGAAGGAGAAAGAGAAGCAACTTGTTCAACTTTAGTATAAGGAAGTGCTGAAACAGTTGAAAGCTTCAGATCCTTTGGGTTCGAAACCAGCATTACAAGACATGGCAAATATGGTTACAAAAAGCAAAATTTTGGATGCGTTGGTGCTAGTTAGTGTTGATCAACATATCGTTGATACAGAAGGTGAAGAAGTGGCTAATTTACAACCGGTGGATTTGCATGGTCTCGGTTCTAAGGACAAGGCAAAGGATGTGGAGTTGCAACCTGTTCATCTAAATTGAATTTATGATTAGTCCAATTTTGTATTGGAATGTTAGAAGGGTAAGATCTTCTCGGAGCAAGTTGAAAAAGATTATGCAAGTTAGAGGTGCGCCTCTTGTTTCTCATTTTCTTTATTTGGATGATGTAGTTATTTTCGCCTACGGGGGAAAAAATTCGATGAGAGAATTGATGAAGGTTATTGAGACTTACAAGTATTGGTTCGGGCAGCGAGTGAGTAAGGAGTAAATGGCCATGTATTTTGCTAAACAATTTTCAACAGGGTGGAAGAGGGAGCTTATCAATATCACTAGTTTTATAGAAGGTACTTTTCCATTTACTTATCTTGGTACACCTGTTGTCAATGGGAGGCTAACTAATGTACATTTAAATCCTATTTTCAATCGGGTGAGGAATAAACTTGGGGGCAAGATGTCTCTCGGCTGGTGGCAAGTTGATTTTGTTGAAACATGTGTTAGCTAGTATGCCTATACATATTATGTCTATCCTTCAATTGCCAAAAGGGATTTTGAAAAATCTAAACATGTCTCTTAGCTCAGTTTTTTAGGGTGAAAAAGATGGAAAGGAAAAAAGAAATGGGTTGCATGGAAGTTGATGTGCAAGCCAACTAATGACGGGGGTATTGGCCTTTGTGATTTTGATGAGGTTCAGACTACTCTTCATATGAAATTTGCATGGAAGGTTATGATTGGGAATAATCTTTGGTCACAATTTTTTTGTGCTAAATATATTTGGGATAAACATGTTTCTTTAAGAGACCCCAAAAAGGGCTCGCAGTTTTGGAAGATGGTGGTGAAATGCATCCCAATGGTGCTAGAAAATTCAAAATGGAAAGTCTGGGATGAGAATATTTCATTTTGGTGGGATCATTGGTTGAATGAAGGTCCTCTTGCTAATTCTTATCCTGTAGTGGATGTGCCAAAGTTGATTGAAAATGGTTGGTACATTGAAGTCTTAGAGAGGTTAGTGGGAAGACAAAAAACAGAGATTTGTAGTTTCTTGGGTGCACACAAAGCTGGCCAAGATTTACTTATTTGGCTTCATAATAAGGATGGCGGCTTTTCCACCAAAAGTGCATGTCAATGTATTTGGGTTACTGTACCAGCTGCACCTTGGGCTAAGTGGGTGTGGCACGAAGCCTTACCAAAAAAATTTCCATATTAATGTGGAAGGCTTTCATAACAGTTTAAGTGTTGATGATAGATTGTGGAGAGTGGGTATTCCTACTACCAAGTGTAATTGTTGTGACCAAGGAAGATATGAGGATTTAAATCATGTTCTTGCTATAGGTGACTGGGCTTCTGGGACTTGGAACTGGTTTTCTGTTATCTTGGGCATATCTTATGACCCAAATAAACACTGGTTTGAGTTGGTGTTACTTTGGTTTAGACGTGCGTCTACGAAGTCCCAGGTGGGTTGTATTTTGGGTCTTCTTCCTTCTATTATTATTTGGAAGTTGTGGCAAGGCAGGTGTAAGGCAAGGATCAATAGAAGGTAAATGCATGTCGATGAAAGAGCTTTGGAGGTCTATTTGTGTGTGGCTAAGGAACATGCAAAGTCGTTTGCCTAAATTTACAAAGATTGCCTTTGCCGATGAGGAGAGGTTGATAGATTTGAACATTCAGATTATTCTGATTAAATCTGTGCAGGTTAAATTGTTTTGTTGGGAGAAGCTTAGACATGGAAGATTTAAATTAAATATTGATGGTTGTAGCCTCGGTAATCCGGGGAGTTTAGGCACAGGGGGAGTAATTTGGGACTTGTGTGGTGATATGGTGCTTTCTTTTTCGTGTTATCTTGGGGTGGGTTCTAATAATCTTGCTGAGCTAAAGGCCTTATTAATAGGGTTGAAATATTGTCATGCTTTGGGTCTATATCATGTGGACATTGAGTCTGATTCCTTGGTTTGTGTATCTTGAGTTCAGAAGAAGCATTGTGGAGTGTGGTAGTTAGAAGATTTCTAGAAGGAGGCTATGAGATTGGATGAAGGTGGGGATTTTGTTATTAATCATATTTATAGAGAATGAAATGCTCCGGTTGATTATTTAGCTAAAATGGGAGCTCAAGGTTTGACCTTTGTTTGGAGATCTCTTTTGCATGTTCCAAAACACCTTAAAGGATTGATTCGAACGGATAAATTGTCTTTGCCTTATCTGAGAGGTCGTTGAGTTGTTGTTTTCTTTTGGTTTCCAGTTTTGGTTTTGTTGTGGTGAAGATGTTCTTTTAGGCATTTGGCATTTTGTTTAATCTTTTAATGCTTGTTATGTAATTATGGTATTTCTCTATCATAAGTAAAGGTTTTTGTTAATAAATCTGGGAATGGGTCACTGTTGGACATGTGGCTCTAACTCCTTTTTTTTTTTTTTCTTTAAAGGCCAGCATAGAAATGAAGTATACACTGAGTGTAAACTATTTATAGTGGCCATTTGGTCATTGGCCACTCATGGTGGTCGGAAAAGCATGTAAGAAATCCAGCCCCCATGAGTATTCGAAATCTACTAAATGGAGATGAAAACCATACAAAAAATATAAGAAATGCAATATAGATGAACACTAATCTTTTTGCAATGGTTGTGATGGCGAATGAAGATAGCGTGCGACAGAGAATAGTGTTGAGAGGGACAGAAAGAGTTTTGGTTTTGGTTGGAAATTTCATGAGTCATTCGGACGCATGATATGTATATACACACGTAATGTTTGAACGTTACAACACATACATTCAAACATTATAACACTTTCCCGTACTGTTCAAATGTGTGACGTAACGTTTGAACGTAACTAATTATATTACTATATTACTATATTATATTACTAAATTACATATTATATTATTATATTATGTTACTATATTATATTATATTACTATATTATATATACTTACAACACAGTTAGCATATATAGTTACTATGTATATTACTATATATATTAGTAGATTTGTATTAGTATATTTATATATATAGTTACTATATATAGTTAATATATACACTAAAAGAGATTTGGTCTTTAGGAACAAAAAATTTCATTCCAAAAGATAGTATTTTTGTCCCAAATTATTTTTTTTGAGACGAGAGAAAGCATCCTAAGGTCGTCCTAGTATGAGTGTCCCAAAATATATTTTAGGATGAAAATATCAATTTCATCCCAAAAAATATATTTTGGGAAGGAATTTTACTTGACCATTCGATCACATTCAAAAGTCCATTTTTTATTTTTATTTTTTCTGGGATAGGTGATTTTTGTCACAGCTTAGCGTTCAAGCAGCTGTGAATCATGTTCGAACGTAAATTGTTCGGACTTCTCCTTCAAATAAACATAAAAAAAATGTTCGGACAAACCAATTGTTGATTGAATGTCAATTATATTAATTTGAGGGATTGAGTTAGATGTTCGAACGTCTACTGAACGGAGAAGTTTGTAATTATTTCAAATCATTCTAACGTGTTCGAACAGAGTTGTCCTTACACAGCTGTTCAAACCAAACTGTTTGAACATGTTCGAATCAAATTGTTTGAACTTATTCGAACAGAGTTATCCTAAGACAATCGTTTGAACGTAATGACTGTATGTTCGAATGATAATTTATTTTAGTCAAAAATTAAAAAGAAAATAGGTATTTATATTTAAAAAATACTTTCAATATAAATAAAACTAGGCTAAAAATTCCACATTAAAAAAATAAAATAATAATAATACTAATATCGTTATGAGTACAAAATTTTGTACATCCTAAAATCTGTGCAAAACAAGAAAATCAGTTGCTTGGAGGCCTGAACTATTGCATAAGTGTTTGCATTTGGAGTTGCATCTCTCTATTGAACTCTTGTTGTTGTTCTGCATCCTGTTTCATGCGCATCTCCATGTCTGCATGTTTCGCCCATTGAGCCTCTAACTCTTGTTGTCTTGTAATCAATTGGTTGATCATGGAATTAACCTTTTGGAGGCAATACTTGACGTTAATGAAGAGCTTGAAGGCTTTATACAATGAACCAAACCCCTCAAATATCTTGAGCATTGATCCAGAACTTGTTTTAAAATATCAACTTCACTTGTTGATGAATTCTCATCTGACAGAAGGCAACCATTTTATCCTACACAAAACATAAAGAATTAATATAGTGACAAAAGTTAAAACATTTTTAATTGAAATAAATTATAATACTTACATAATTTTCACGAGCATCTGGATGAGTCCACTCTTCATTACGATCAGTATGTGATGCAGCATATAATTTTTTCAGATAATTGGTGTCTGACTCTTTCTAAAAGAGACATTATTAAGATATAAAGTGAATATTAAAATTATTACCTCTAAAAAAAAAACTATATAGAATAAAAAATAAATAAAAAGTACATTACCAATTTTGAGAGAGAGGTGATAGAAAGATTTTGAGCTTGCACGATGATGAATCTTCAACTTCGATCTATTTGTCTTTTTTATAGGATTTCACTCCTACATAGAAGTTGTAAATATTATTAGTAATCGAAAATTATAAATAGGAAACATAACAAATTCATTTAATTTACCTTATATGAGTGATCTTCAAACATGTCGCAAAACTTTTCCTAAGGTCAGACATCCTGAAAAGGATGCTGGCATGCATCTTCCTTGTTCTCACACTTCTTGTAATGCTCATGACACCTTGCCTTATACTTGCAGAATGCATTACAAATAAGTTCATCAACAGTCTTACGCTCTTCTCTCCAACCAAAATTTAGTTTGAAGTCATCATTGAAAAAGTATATACACAAAGATATTGTCATTTAAAATATTAAATAATATAAAAATAAATTTATTATTTAAATATTACGTACCAAACAAAGCTTCTTTATAAGCTCTTTCACATCTTTCAGGACCTTATGCCATGAACTTATAACCAAAGGTGCGTAAATTTGTGTAAGAGCACCCATAGGCGATCCAAGCCAAGCTGCTTGTTGTCCCTCACCTCTTGTATGGTTGTCAGGAATGTTAACCTTAATCTTAGCCACTTTATGATATTTCTCCAAAGTCACACCTCTAGTAGTGCCTTAACCTTGACGAGATTGTACTGTTAACTCTATAAAATATTTAGTTATTTACTGATTGAGCTGAAATATTGCATATTTTAGCTATTTAAAAATAATGTATTTTAAATTCATCATGACATTATTATTGGTTTTAAATGGAAAAATGGTTAATAAGAATAAATACAAGTTGTGATTTAAATTGATTAATAGCATGAGTTTATGCTTAATTTTATAACTTGAGATTTAATTGGATAATGTTTATTCATATGCATATTTTATCTTATTTAGAAAGCTTGGTATGAGATAAATTTTGTGTGTGATCCATATGTTAAACTTTTTGAATAGATTGGAAGTCATTAACGCATGCATGACTCAAAACAATGAATTTTGGCTTGTAGGTCCTATACACATGGCATGGAAAGATATATTGAATTGTTGACCACCTCTAGATTGAAGAGTGCCATATGCACTTCATCCCACCAACTCAACCCAAGTCACTCTCATCAATCATCCACCACCTCTTCCGTTCATACTCAAATAAATCCACCAACTCCTTTCCAACCCACGGAAAAATACTTCTTTTGTCTTCCAAGTGGTTGCATATCACATGAATTTAATCCATTCACATGGCAACAACTTGGCAAGCTGGAAGAAGGAGCTGAAATGTGATCCCATAGAAGAAATAAAAAGGTGTCGTGCATTACTTGACTTGTGGAGTTGGTGGTGATTATTAATGAAGAGCCGTGAATTGGAGGAATGAGTTTGCAACTTGGGGCAGCTATTTATATATATATATATATATTGCTGGATGAAGAAAAGAAAGGAGAGATGTTGTGCTTGACTTGTGAAGAGAAGTTGGCTGGAGTAAATTGTAGTTGGGGGAGTTTGGCGCCGACTTGATATATATATATATATATTGCTGGATGGAATGGAGAAGCACCAAATTCAGCCATCTATATGTGTGTGTGTGTGTGTGTGTGTGTGTGTGTGTGTGGCTGGACGGTAGAATAAAGGTGTGAAAGGAGAGATGCCGTGATTGAAGGGGAGTGAAGAGTGAAAATCTGTGCATGAAAGAAATTCTGGAAAGTAAAGAGAGGTGTCGGTTGGTTGCCAATGCTGAAGTTGGTTTGAATTTTCTGGAGGTGTGAATGCAAGAGGCGGCTAGTGAAGTGTGAATGCAAGAGGCAGCGAGTGAAACGTGAAGACATGTGGGGCTGGAAGAGAAAAATAAAAATAAAAGTGAAAGGTGCTTGGTTTGAATTGAGAAACAGATTGAATAAGATGAGAGAGGAGAAATCGATGGAAATTCATTGAAGCTTGACATGTATAAAGAATGAAGAAACATGTGTGGAAAAAAGAGCTGAAATTAAGGAAGAGGTAGCCAAAATGAAGGAAGATAGAGAGCTGCATGTGATGTAGTCAACAATTAACACCACCGAAAAAAGGAAAATGGAAAGCATGAAAAGAAAGACACATGCAAGCTTGGTCAATGTTTACGGCAATGAGAAGAGAATATAGAGAAACATGTGTAGTCGGTGAGTGCATGATGTGCTGGAACTGAAAAAGGAGTTGTGAAAAGGAATTGAAAGTGTGCAGTCGGTCAGCTGGAATTGAGAGAACGTGTGAGTGTTGTGCTGGAATTAAAGTGTGTTGTGCTGGAATTGAGTGAAGAATAAATCGGTGCATGATTAGAGGAAAGAGAACTTTCTACTTTGTTATTTCTTTGTTATGTTCTTTAAATAATTGGCTCTTTCTTGTGTTCGGCAGTTTGTTTTTTTTTGACTTAAACATTTTGTTTGATCGGCAGTTTGTTTTTCCTTTTGGCTTCAATGCTTTGTTGTTTTAGAATTTTTATTAAGTGTATTAAGAATTGTTCTAGAATTTTATTTCATGAAGTGTAATACCTTAATTTCTATCAAGTGTGCTAGTTGGTTTCATGCAACAAAAGAATTATTTTAGAAGTTTTAATTAAGTGTGCTAGTTGGTTTCATGCAACAAAAGAATTGTTTTAGAAGTTTTAATTAAATATGCTAGTTGGTTCCATGCAACAAAAGAATTGTTCTACAAGTTCTCATTAAGTATATTACCTTAATTTATTGCAAGAAAGGTTTGGTTGAGAGCTTTTGTTTTTTTGATTTTTCTGAAATATGATACATGGGAGTAGAGGGAATTGAGCTTTTCATTCGTAAAGTGAGGTGAGTCGGTTTAGATTTATTTTTCTAGAGGAGATTTAGTTGGTTTGAATTATATTTTTCAGAAAGTGAAGGAGAGAGCTTTTGTTTTTGTTTTAGTTGGGTAATTTATTTGTTATTTACTTATTTCATGTTATTTATTTTTATTTTTTCTTTAAGCTTTCATTTAATAATGATTACAATTGTTATGTGTTATTTTGAGAATTTGTGATTTAAATACAAAGACGAATTCTAGAATCTTGGTTTTAGGTATTTTGAATTTTCAGTTCATGTTTTGTCAATTACTTTCTAATTTAGTTTAATTCTTAATTTAGTTTCATTAATTTCTGAGTTTAATCTATTAGTCCTTTACATTCCAATCCGACAATCAAAATCTAGAAACATGAATCTAGTTCATGACTAGTACCCTTTTCCATCCATTGCACATATCATCGTCTTGTTTTCTCTTTGTGAAGTTTTTCACATTTTTCAACGAGTTTAATTTTAAGTAACTTTCCCTGAGGAGACGATCTAGGAATTTATTCCTAATTATTACATGACATCCTCCTGCACTTGGGATAGCCTTTGTGCTACTCATTTTTGAGTGAGTCAAGTTTTTGGCGCCGTTGCCGGGAAAAGTATTTTAGCTTAAATTTAAACTCGTTATTTTTGTTATGCTCCTTAAACTGATGTTTCATGTCATGGGTGAGAGACACTTCAAATAGGTTGCTTAGAGTCACATCGAGTGTTGAGAGTAGTATACACAGCTTGGAGATAGATAGCTCGTCTGTCTTTTCTTTGAGTGAGCCAGGTGACGAAATTGAAATTGAACCAGAAAACATGGCTGCACCTGCACCACGCACTCTTAAGGACTATTTGCAACCCACTCGCACCACTACACCTTCATGCATCGTTTTACCAGAAAATGCATCTAATTTCTCTATTAAGCATGGCATGATGTCAGTGATACCTCAGTTCCACGGGATGGATTCTGAGAGTCCGTACCAGCACTTGACAGATTTTGAGTTGGCTTGTGCTACTTTTATCACTAGGGTTGTTACTGATGAATTCATTAGACTTCGTTTGTTTCCTTTCTCTTTAAAGGATAAAGCGAAGATTTGGTTTAATTCTTTGAGGCCTAATTCTATTTCTAGTTGGTCTGATATGCAGCGTGAATTCTTACAAAAATTTTTTCCTTTTCAGAGAACTCAGTTTTTGCAAGAGCAAATTAGCCAGTTCAATCAGAGACCTGATGAGACCTTTCAGGCCAGTTAGGAAAAATTTAAAGATTTGGTGAACATTTGTCCACATCATGGTTTTGAATCTTGGAGGTTGGTGAGCTATTTTTACACTGGTCTCACTCCAGAATGCAAACAGTTTGTTCAGACAATGTGCAATGGGGAGTTCTTTAGCAAGGAACTTGATGAAGCACTATCATTTTTTGACTACCTTGCTGAGAGTGCACAATAGTGGAACACTCGTACTGATCGAGTTCCATTAGCAGCACAGCCACTGAGGGCTATTTCTGGAGGGGGTAGATATGACCTTAAGGGAGACACTGATGTTCAAGCCTAAATAACTGCATTGACTAGAAGACCGGAGGTCATGGAAATGGTAAAAGTGAAGGCTGTGAAAGTAGTGGAGGCATGTTCTATATGTGCTGATTCAACCCATAAAACCCAACACTGCCCGATAATGCCAGTATTTCAAGAAAGTGGGTCTGAGCCGATGCAATCAGCTAACTGGGTCAATAGAGTATAGAATCAGCCTTTCTCCAACACATATAATCTGGGGTGGAGGAATCACCCAAATTTCTCATGGAGAAATGATCAGCCTGGTCTGTCCCCACCACCTCAGCAGCAGCCATTTCATTAGGGTGCTCCTCAGCATCAGTATCCGTCATATCAGAATCCTCAGAGCTATCCTTATGTAGCTCCTCCTGGATTTCAGCCTCATGTAGCTGTACAGAGTTCTCAGCCTTCATCATCTGCAAAGAAGACTCTAGATGACAGTATGGCACAGATGGACAATACACTTCAGCAATTCATGCAGATTCAGGCCACCACAAATAATCAAAATACTCAGGCCATAAATGAGTTGCGAGACACTATTAATAAGATGAACACCCTAGAGAAAGGAAAATTTTCAGCACAGCCTCAGCCTAATCCTCAAGTATACAGACAACAATAACATCAAGTGAATAATGTCTCAGGAGACGTTATTGAGATAGCGAAAGCTATTCTTACTTTGAGAAGTGGGAAGGAAGTTCCCCGACCTGAGATGACCATAGACACAGAGGTAGTTGCTCCTACGCCTAAAGATGTAGCAGAGACGGATGAAGTTGAAAAAGAACCAGAGGTAGTGAGACCAGAACTGAAGAAACCTATGAGTGCAGATGCTGAAACTAGTAAGGGATACCAACCTGTGATTCCCTATCCTCAGAGATTGGCAGCTGGCCAAAAGAACAAGTATCACACGGAGATTCAAGAGATTTTCAAGCAAGTGAAGATCAATATTCCACTCTTGGATGCCATACAACAAGTGCCTTCATATGCAAAATTTTTGAAGGACTTGTGCACAGTGAAGAGGAAGCTGAATGTGAAGAAGAAAGCTTTCCTAACGGAGCAAGTTAGTGCATTGATATTGAGCGAGACTCCTCAGAAGTTTAGAGATCCCAGCTCTCCCAATATTTCCATTATGATTGGTGAATCACGCATTGGGAGAGCTTTACTTGATTTGGGGAGTAGTGTGAACTTGCTACCTTTCTCAGTATATGAACAGTTGGGATTCGGTGAGCTGAAAAAGACCTTCATCATGCTACAATTGGCTGACAGATCAGTTAAGGTACCTAGGGGTATTGTAGAGGACGTGTTGGTCCAGGTGGACAAATTCTACTACCCAGTGGATTTTGTGGTTCTTGACATGCAGCAGTCGGTCTCCACTATTTACCAAGCTCCTGTCATCCTAGGAAGACCATTTCTAGCTACATCAAATGCTTTGATCAATTGCAGAAGTGGAGTTTTGAAGCTTACCTTTGGGAACATGACACTTGAGTTGAACATTTTCAACGCTTGCAAGATGCCAGCACATTTTGATGACACAAGTGATTTGAATGTTGTGAAGAGTTTGACACCAATAGATTTTATTTGCTCAACTTCTCTCTTCTCTGATGATGATTATATTTTTCAGACACCTGAATTTTTACTTGATGAGAAAATTGATCATATCAATGAAGATGACTTTGTTTTTTTGATTGTTTTGCAGATTCTTCTTTACCACTTGAAGTACAATTTGCGGGAGCAAGATGGAAACCCCAGTTTGAAGCTCTACCACCACCAGACATACTTAGATCTTTAGAGGAAGAAGTTCCTTAGTTGGAACTAAAACCGCTTCCTCAAGATTTAAAGTATGCGTTTCTTGGTCCTGAAGAAGGCACTTTTCCGGTGGTGATTTCCTCAAAACTAAATCAGAAGGATGAAACCCAGTTGATTGAAGTATTAAGGAAGCATCAAGGCGTAATTGGTTGGACAATAGCTGACATCAAAGGCATTGATGCCGTTGTATGTACCCACAGAATCCATCTTGAAGACGATGCTAGACCAGTTCGTGATGGTCAACGTAGGCTCAATCCTACAATGAAGGAAGTTGTGAAAGATGAAGTGCTTAACCTACTCGCAGTGGAAATCATTTACCCCATCTCAGACAGTAAGTGGGTAAGTCCAACTCAAGTGGTACCAAAAAAATCTGGTTTGACTGTCATAAAAAATGATAAAAATGAGTTGATTCCAACTAGAATGGTTACTGGTTGGAGAATGTGCATTGATTATAGAAATCTTAATTCAGCCAGTAGGAAGGATCATTTTCCTTTACCATTCTTGGATCAAATTTTGGAAAGAGTAGCCGATAATGCATATTATTGCTTTTTTGGATGGCTACTCTGGTTATTATCAAATTGCTGTAGCACCTGAGGATCAGGAGAAAACCACTTTCACCTGTCTTTTTGACACTTTTGCTTTTACTAGAATGCCTTTTGGTTTGTGTAATGCTCCAGCTACTTTTTAGAGATGCATGATGAGTATTTTTTCTGACATGATTGATGATATTTGTGAAATATTCATGGATGATTTCTCTATTTTTGAAAAATCCTTTGAGAGTTGTTTGCATAATTTGGCACGTATTCTCCAGAGATGTGAGGAAAAAAATCTTTTACTTAATTGCAAGAAATGCCAATTTATGGTCACTCAGGGCATTGTATTGGGCATATTGTTTCTTCTGAGGGTATAAAGGTTGACAATGCAAAGATTGAATTAATATCTAAACTTCCTATTCCTAGGACGGTTAGAGATATTCGTTTTTTTCTTGGTTATGCTGGCTTTTATAGGCGGTTTATTCAAGAGTTTAGTTCTATTACAAAACCTTTGTGCACTCTTTTACAAAATGATATTGAATTTGTTTGGACTAATGAGTGCCAAAAAGCTTTTGATACCCTAAAAAAGTCGCTTACCACTGCCCCTATTGTGCAACCTCTGCAGTGGGACCTTTCCTTTGAGATTATGACAGATGCTAGTGACTATACCTTAGGAGTTGTTTTGGGGCAGTGGGTGGATAATAGGCCATTTGTGATTTATTATGGTAGTAGAACCTTGAATGATGCCCAAAAAAATTATACCACTACTGAAAAAGAATTGCTTGCAGTGGTTTTTACACTTGATAAATTTCGGACTTATATTCTTGGTTCTCCTGTTACTATTTTCACTGACCACTCTGCTCTTAAGTATTTGTTGGCTAAGAAAGATGCAAAACCACGCTTGATTCGCTGGATTATATTACTTCAAGAGTTCAACATCAACATTAAGGATAAGAAAGGAGTTGAAAATGTGGTAGCTGACCACCTTTCTAGATTGTCATCATCTCCTTCTTCAAATGTCAACCTTCCTCTTGATGATAGTTTTCCGGGTGAGCAGCTGTTTGTGGTTGATGGAGCTCTCTGGTATGCTGATATAGTCAATTATCTGGTGACTGAGCGAATGCCTTCTGAATGGTCAACCCAAGATAAGCATCGGTTTCTATCTGAGGTAAAACATTTTTACTTTGATGACCCTTATCTTTTCAAATATTGTTCAGACCAATTGATTTGAAGATGCATTCCTGATGATGAGTTTTCTTCAGTATTGAGATTTTGTCATATGGGTGCATGTGGTGGTCATTTTTCAGCAAATAAAATAGTGGCAAAAATTTTGCAAAGCGGTTTTTATTGGCCTTCCATGTTTAAGGACGCTTACAATTTTTGTAAAACATGTAGTCTTGTCAAAAGTTGGGAGCCATTAGCAAAAGAAACATGATGCCCCTTTCCCCCATTCTTACTTTAGAAATCTTTGATTGTTGGGGAATAGACTTCATGGGACCTTATCCGGTTTCCTTTGGAAACACATTTATTTTATTGGCTGTGGACTATGTTTCAAAGTGGGTTGAGGCCATCGCTTGCAAAACCAATGACCATCATGTTGTACTAAAATTTTTACAATCTTTGTTTGCTCGATTTGGCATGCCCAAGGTTATCATTAGTGACGGGGTTCTCATTTTTGCAACAAACCATTTTCTACACTTGTGAAGAAATATGGTATTACACACAGAGTTTCTACCCCTTATCACCCTCAAACAAATGGGCAAGCTGAATTGGCAAACAGAGAGATAAAAATCATTTTAGAGAAAACCATCAAGCCTAATAGGAAAGATTGGTCGATTAAACTTCTTGATGTTTTGTGGGCTTATAGGACAGCTTTTAAAACAAATTTAGGGATGTCTCCCTATCGATTAGTTTATGGTAAAGCTTGTCATACCTGTTGATATTCAGCATCGAGCTCTTTGGGCCATAAAACATGTTAACATGTCACTTGATGAAACCTCAGGGTTGAGAAAATTGCAGATCAATGAATTGGATGAAGCTCGCCGGAATGCTTATAACAACGCTCAGCTTGCAAATGAATGCATGAAAATTCTGCATGATTAGAAAATTCATCCAAAGCAATTCACACTTGGCCAGGAAGTCCTCCTTTACAATTCTCGCTTACATATTTTTCCTTGAAAGTTGAAATTCCGATGGAGTGGGCTGTACATTATAAAGACCGTTCATCCTCATGGAGCGGTAGACATTGTCAATCCGAAGAATGGTAATAACTTCACTGTCAACGGACAACATCTAAAGTCATTTCTGAAAATCTTTGATCCACATGAAGAGATCTTGCTTATGCAAGACCCCAGGGAAGTGTTTTGATTTGCTTCTCCTTCTTTACAATTTTCTTTACTTGCTTTGTTTTTATTTGTTCTTTTGCTTTAATTTTATATTTCATGTTGATTGTTTGTTTTGCTTTCTTAGTTCTGTGCACTTTCTTTTCTTTCGTTCGACTCATTGAGGACTATGTCTCTTACTAGTTGGGGGTAGCATGTGTGCACAGTTTTTTTTTTAAAATAAATAAATAAATAAGATTTGTAAAATTTGAGCATCTTGGTAGAGTAGTTGAGCGGGATCATTTGTGAAGATTTATTTTCAAGTTTAAACATAGAGCATGATTTTTGATGCATCATATTTTGTTGATATGTGGCTTGAAACACCAGGATGTTATGCTTATTGAGATAAAATTTGATAAAATTTTTGTAAAACGACAGGCAAATTTTGAAGGACATTTTGCACATGCTTACGCTTGTAGTGTTCCTTATTTACCATTCATTGATTTAACACTGGAGAAGTAAACTGTAGGACTACCGAACCATGCCAAAAAGGAAAAAAAAAAGAAATTGAAAAGATTAGAATGAAAAGAAAGGAAAAAAAAAAAAGAGAAAAGGAATAAAGGCAACTTAGTGAACTTTCCTAAGAAAAAAGGGCTAGAAACAGTTACCCAAGACTTTGGGGGTTGAGTGTCCAACATTTAAAAACAGAGCTGGCGTGAAAACTGTTAGTCCCTTGGACTTTGAGGTAGTTAGAATCAGCAATGATTAATCTTAAGGTTGAAAAATCCTATGGCAAATCATGGCTAGTAATGAAGAACACACAATCGGTCTAGCTCCACATACACATTTGAGTCCTGAGATATTTGCCTTAATTCTATATGAAAGATTGTTGAGATAGTCTTGGTGGGTATAACCCTTGGGGGTTGAGTAGTAACATGTCACTTTTGTGAGAATTCAGAATTGTGTTTGATTGTTTTTGTTTGAATTTCGATCTTTATGCAATATTCATCTCAATTAATTTTCACTATTTTAGCTATTTAAAACCAATATATTTTAAATTCATCATGACATTATTATTGGTTTTAAATGGAAAAATGGTTAATAAGAATAAATACAAGTTGTGATTTAAATTGATTAATAGCATGAATTTATGCTTAATTTTATAACTTAAGATTTAATTGGATAATGTTTATTCATATGCATATTTTATCTTATTTAGAAAGCTTGGTATGAGATAATGTGACGCCCCCAAATTTCCACGCACGGACACAGGGAAATCGAGACGTCCGGATGGTGACAACCCGGATCACCACCCTATCGACGAGTGCCAAGTGTGTGCAAAAGCAACATATGTGCACGAAGAAACACGCAGCGGATAACGAAAGTCATATAACTAAGTACCAGAATTTTCTTAATAAAATACAAGCTGTTTAAAACATACATAATTAAATATTACAAAAAACACAAATATAGTTTTAAACCAAACTATAAAGCATAACTTCAACTCAAAACTCCGGCGGAGCCGCATCCTTGGGCTCAGCCTCCTCCTCCTCCTCGAATCCTGCACCAAAATCTACGGAACCAAAAATGGTACCGCAGGTAAGTAAAATCCAAACACCACCAGATAAAAGCATATAGAACTCAAACAATATGCATGAAGTGATGCCAATGCGCAAACCCATAAAAACATATTTTTCCACGCACGCCAAAAATCCCATTTGGCCCAAAAACAAACCCTTTCCAAATATCACGCCAAAAGTCACATTTGGCCTTTATCCATCTCAAACCATTATCCATTTTATCCGTATGCACTATGACCTCCCCTAGGGGTCATCCGCACACCCTGGCTCCAGTACCACACTGCAGAGTACCACCACGCATGTGACACCTAACGAGCGATGCCCAGTTCCGCGCCCTGCGCGTTCGTAGCCAAGCATCCTCTAGCCCTCACTAGCGAAGGACCACGGAGTCGGTGCGTAGGGCGATGCCCGGTTCCGTGCCCGGCGCGTTCGTAGCCAAGCATCCCCTAGCCCCCGCTCCCGTCGTCGCCCAGCGACAACCCAGGGGACATCACTCAGTTTATTCCACTCCCGAGTGACCAAAGGAGCTCCACCGAGATAATACCTCATCCCGGCTTGGGGTCGTGATACACATGCACCCGTAAGTCCACTTACGCCAATTAAACAGGCTTTTCTCAATTAAATAAAAACACACGTGCATGCACCATGTAAATGCAATATCAATGCACAAAAATAATCAACCATCCATAAATCAATAAAACAAGCAACTCCGTCCTCCATCCATCCGACCCCCGAACTCTTCGGACTCAGTCCGGAATCAGCCAACCAACAAATAAATAATTATTGAATGAGCAAAATATATTTAAATCTGAAAGTAGGGTTTGGAAAATACTTACAGCACTATATGGTATTTTTAGAAAGCTTGCAGCATTGCAAACGGCAGAGAAAAAGCAACGTAACAGTGAAAATTTACTGTGGCCGTGGGTTGTAAAATACTCACTTTTGAACGGGGACAAACCAGGGCTTGGGATTGATAGGGAATGGTCTAAGGATGATTATGAAGCTATTGGAAGTGGTGGTTGGCCGTGGGTGGCGGCGAAAACGGTGGAGGGAGGCCGGATTTCCCAAAATGGAAAGCTAGCTCGTGGGAGCTGTTCCGGTGGCTATTAGGGGCCAAAAATGGGTGGGTTAGGACGACAAGGAACCAGTGATGAAGTGGTGAAGAAGTGGTAGCCGGAGGTGGAGCGACGGCGGCGGATCGGGGCAAAATCCGTGGGGCTTCAAGGGCGTTTTCCGGCCAAACGGCTGGCCGGATGGGGCTGAGATTCGGTGGGGTGGTGCGCCGGAGGGAGAGGCTTCGACTGGTGGGGGCGGTGTGCTGCACGGCGGCCGGACGGTGGTGGGTCAAGGGGCTGAGCTGGGTTACGGCGTGGGAGAGGAGAGAGAGAGAGAGAGAGAGAGAGAGAGAGAGAGAGAGAGAGAGAGAGAGAGAGAGAGAGAGAGAGAGAGAGAGAGAGAGAGAGAGAGAGAGAGACGGACGGAACGCGGGAAGAAGAAAAAAGAAAAGGAAGAAGAAAAGAAAAAGAAAAAGAAAGAAAAAAAAGAAAAAGAAAAAGAAAGAAGAAAAAGAAAAGAGAAAAAGTGAAAAAAGAAAAAAAAGAGATGTAGGGAGAAATGAGGTCCAATCCTCACTCCGGACAACAAAACAAAACTGCCGAGAAAGGGATTAAAAACCGTGAAACAAACAAATAAATAAATAAATAAAATACAACATCCAACAAATAAAACTAAATTTAAAATGCAATAATTTAAAATAAATAATCTAATATATTAATTAAAATAAAAACAACCCTTCAGTGAAAATACACGCAAAAGCGGGTCATCACAGATAAATTTTGTGTGTGATCCATATGTTAAACTTTTTGAATAGATTGGAAGTCATTAACGCATGCATGACTCAAAACAATCTATTTTGGCTTGTAGGTCCTATACACATGGCATGGAAAGATATATTGAATTGTTGATCACCTCTGGATTGAAGAGTGCCGTATGCACTTCATCCCACCAACTCAACCCAAGTCACTCTCATCAATCATCCACCACCTCTTCCGTTCACACTCAAATAAATCCACCAACTCCTTTCCAACCCATGGAAAAATACTTCTTTTGTCTTCCAAGTGGTTGCATATCACATGAATTTAATCCATTCACATGGCAACAACTTGGCAAGCTGGAAGAAGGAGCTGAAATGTGATCCCATAGAAGAAATAAAAAGGTGCGGTGCATTACTTGACTTGTGGAGTTGGTGGTGATTATTAATGAAGAGCCGTGAATTGGAGGAATGAGTTTGCAACTTGGGGCATCTATTTATATATATATATATATATATATATTGCTGGATGAAGAAAAGAAAGGAGAGATGCTGTGCTTGACTTGTGAAGAGAAGTCGGCTGGAGTGAATTGTAGTTGGGGGAGTTTGGCGCCGACTTGATATATATATATTGCTGGATGGAATGGAGAAGTACCGAATTCAGCCATCTATATATATATGTGTGTGTGTGTGTGTGTGTGTGGCTGGACGATAGAATAAAGGTGTGAAAGGAGAGAAGCTGTGATTGAAGGAGAGTGAAGAGTGAAAATCGGTGCATGAAAGAAATTCTGGAAAGTAAAAAGAGGTGTCGGTTGGTTGCCAATGCTGAAGTTGGTTTGAATTTTCTGGAGGTGTGAATGCAAGAGGCGGCTAGTGAAGTGTGAATGCGAGAGGCAGCTAGTGAAACGTGAAGACATGTGGGGTTGGAAGAGAAAAATAAAAATAAAAGTGAAAGGTGCTTGGTTTGAATTGAGAAACTGATTGAATAAGATGAGAGAGGAGAAATCGATGGAAATTCATTGAAGCTTGACATGTATAAAGAATGAAGAAACATGTGTGGAAAAAAGAGCTGAAATTAAGGAAGAGGTAGCCGAAATGAAGGAAGATAGAGAGCTGCATGTGATGTAGTCAACAATTAACACCATCGAAAAAAGGAAAATGGAAAGCATGAAAAGAAAGACACATGCAAGCTTGGTCAATGTTTACGGCAATGAGAAGAGAATATAGAGAAACATGTGTAGTCGGTGAGTGCATGATGTGCTGGAACTGAAAAAGGAGTTGTGAAAAGGAATTGAAAGTGTGCAGTCGGTCAGCTGGAATTGAGAGAACGTGTGAGTGTTGTGCTGGAACTGAGTGAAGAATAAATCGGTGCATGATTAGAGGAAAGAGAACTTTCTGCTTTGTTATTTCTTTGTTATGTTCTTTAAATAATTGGCTCTTTCTTGTGTTCGGCAGTTTGTTTTTTTTGACTTAAACATTTTGTTTGATCGGCAGTTTGTTTTTCCTTTTGGCTTCAATGCTTTGTTGTTTTAGAATCTTTATTAAGTGTATTAAGAATTGTTCTAGAATTTTATTTCATTAAGTGTAATACCTTAATTTCTATCAAGTGTGCTAGTTGGTTTCATGCAACAAAAGAATTATTTTAAAAGTTTTAATTAAGTGTGCTAGTTGGTTTTATGCAACAAAAGAATTGTTTTAGAAGTTTTAATTAAATATGCTAGTTGGTTCCATGCAACAAAAGAATTGTTCTAGAAGTTCTCATTAAGTGTATTACCTTAATTTATTGCAAGAAAGGTTCGGTTGAGAGCTTTTATTTTTTTTTGATTTTTTTGAAACATGATAGATGGGAGTAGAGGGAATTGAGCTTTTCATTCGTAAAGTGAGGTGAGTCGGTTTAGATTTATTTTTCTATAGGAGATTTAGTTGGTTTGAATTATATTTTTCAGAAAGTGAAGGAGAGAGCTTTTGTTTTTGTTTTAGTTGGGTAATTTATTTGTTGTTTACTTATTTCATGTTATTTATTTTTATTGTTTCTTTAAGCTTTCATTTAATAGTGATTATAATTGTTATGTGTTATTTTGAGAATTTGTGATTTAAATACAAAGACGAATTCTAGAATCTTGGTTTTAGGTATTTTGAATTTTCAGTTCATGTTTTGTCAATTACTTTCTAATTTAGTTTAATTCTTAATTTAGTTTCATTAATTTCTGAGTTTAATCTATTAATCCTTTACATTCCAATCCGACAATCAAAATCTAGAAACATGAATCTAGTTCATGACTAGTACCCTTTTCCATCCATTGCACATATCATCATCTTGTTTTCTCTTTGTGAAGTTTTTCACATTTTTCAACGAATTTAATTTTAAGTAACTTTCCCTGAGGAGACGATTTAGGAATTTATTCCTAATTATTACACGACATCGTCCTGCACTTGGGATAGCCTTTGTGCTACTCATTTTTTAGTGAGTCATTTACTTTGTATAATTATCAATTATCTTAATTGAAAAAAATAAGTACTAAGTATCTACCTTATTCTGTAAAGTCAGTCTCTAGTGGTGAGTCGGACGAAAAGCTAGGAATACGTGGAGATGGGATGCAAACTTCATTCCTCTTTGGTGGCATAATTTCAAGGTACTGCGTAATGTGAACACAAAATCGGTCAATCATCTATATCAGTTTCATTTATAGATTCACTCTCATCATCTGTAAATAATTCAAATGACTCAACATTTTGCTCAACTGTCACATCAATTATTTCAACCTCAATATCTTCCTTATGTAAGGGGATCATCTCATACTGGCTCAAAACGACAAATAAGTTAAAGACAAGTTGACTCTTTTAGTATGCTTCTTGAGTAGAGGAATCATTTTCTTGATCTTCATCTTGTCCCTCCACCTCATGGTTAACGTCATATATATTTCTTGGAGAAAAAATTTGTACTACTCGTCATTGATTTCCTAACTTAGGATCCTCTAAGTAGAATGCTTGAGATGTTTTGAGAATCCAAAATAAAAGGATAATTTTCATAACATTTTTTTTGATGTATTAATATTAAGAAAATATTCATCATGGCATTTTCCCCTTTAAGGATTGCTTAAATCCCACCAATCGCACTTAAATAAATATACCACAAGTTCCCTCATATATTTCATTCCAATTATATCCATGATAATTCCATAGAAATCAACATTATATCCATCATGTCTCCCTTCAACAAGGACACTACTATTTTGTGTTTTCCTATAGCATTCTTGATCCATTGTATGATATCTACTTCCTCAAAAAATACATACAAAATATCAAGTAGCCTATCTCAAGGTGTCATGAGCCAGTGCATACAGTTCATCCGATATATCTTTCGGATTACTCGTATGCATTTGTACAACCTACATAATAGTTAAAGCATAAACATTAAAAAATAAAGAATCTAATCTAATTTTTAAATTAGAGGAAATTCGCATCATATTAATGTCATTACGTGCTGTTTGAACCATTTCGGAAACTCATCTTCATGTTTCTGGTCTATATTATTTACTCCAAGTTCTTTAAGCACATTAATATAATCACTAAAATTAAGCATTGCCAAAAAATTAATATTCATATAATTTTTAGGACGTAAATGATACTTAAACTAATATGATAACTTACTTTAAGTGGCTCTCTATCTCAAGGCAATTGTTTATCACGTACCACTGAACTTTCTCAAATTTTCTTCCGACCAAATAATAACCACATGCCACACCAAGTGGTTGTACTTGTTGGAAAAACAGAAAACCCATTCCACTGTCTTGCTTGGTCGATATCAAAATCGATATCAAAATTTCTTTTCTGCCAATCAAACCTCATGTCAACTCCGTGGAAGTATTTAAAACAGAACATTTGCCACTCATCATCAATATATGTTTCTGCAATTGATCCTTCTGGACGAGCCTTGTTACCCACTGTGTGTTTCAATTTTCCAAGAAATCGTTCAATAGGATACATCCATCTATACTGCACTAGTCCTACAAGTCGAGCCTCACATGGTAAATGAACAGCTAAGTGAACCATTACGTCGAAGAATGACGGTGGGTAGATACTCTCCATCTTACACAATATTATATCAATTTCTCATTCCATACGATCCAAAGCTTCTACATTCAACGTTTTAGCACATAAATTTTTAAAAAATGCACCTAACTCAATCAATGCAACCCACACATCTTTGGTCAAGAATCCATGGATACCAACAGGCAAGATACATTATAAAAATACATGACAATCATGACTTTTTAATCCAGTAATTTTACATTCATTTGTTCACACACACCTTGTTAGGTTCAAGGCATACCCGTCCGGTAATTTAATTTTCATCAACTACTCAAAAAATATAACCCTTTCATTTCTAGAAAATGTATACCACCCAATTGACATATAGACAGACGAACCACTTTGTTGCAATTGCATTTCAGGTATGATTTCCAACCGCTTGAGATCTTTTCGTGAGTTTATATTATCATTTGTTTTGCCTTCAATTGACATCAATGTTCCCAAAACAGACTCGCATATATTTTTCCTAATATGCATAACATTGAGACTATGCCGTAATTTCAACATCAACCAACAGGGGAATTCAAAAAATATACTCTTCTTTATCCAATTCAACTCATTTTCATTTCATTTTTTTTTCCGTTATTTTTTACCAAAATCATTATTTCTAACATCTAAAAATTGTGCAAGCACGTCTTCACTAAACAAATATGGTGTCCTCCATTCTACAATGCCATCAAATAGTCTAGCATTTTCACACCATCAATGGCCACTAGGTAGAAATCAACAATGACCCATAAAGCATAGTTTCCTCCTATACTTAACCCTTTCAGATTGTGTATGTTTGTTAGAAGTCGGACAAGCCATTTTCCCCTTAATGCTCCAACCTGACAAGTTTTTATAAGCAGGAAAATTATTTATTGTCCATAACACAGCAGCATGCATCATGAACGACTTACATGTTGATGAATCAAATGTCAAGACCCCATTCTCCCACAAATCTTTCAATTATGCAATCAATGTCTGTAAGTGTATGTCTATATCATTTTTCGATGATCTCGGACCTGGAATAAGTGAACTCATCATGAAATATGGATCTTTCATACACTTCTACGGTGGTAGATTATATGGCGTAAGTACAACTGGCCTAGTACTATGACTAGTACTCATGTTTTCGAACAAATTAAATCCATCTGTTACTAACCCAAGTCATACATTGTGAGGTTCTTCGTGAGGATACGGGCACTGCTGCTGATGGACTTGATAGCCTCTTGGATCATGAGGTCAAGTAGTTGATTTTTCATCCCGATGCTCTTCCTTATGATGGGACGAAGAGCATTAAACATGTTCATTTGTTAGACTTCTTCAAGATGATGAATTTAATCATTGCATCCAACATTGACCATCAGCAGCATAAGATGAAGGTTAGCGTAGATCGGATGAGATTTATGATACGAGTCACTCGTATGGTACCTATAGACCTATCAAGTATTATATTTGCAAGGATGCAATCAGAGACTACATACGTTATGATGGATATTTTTCCATACGCGATCATGATCACACGATATCTGTTAAAGTCTGGGCTCTTACTTGATGTTGTTGAGCATGTTCAAGTGCCCATGGGACCGATCAACTCCACCACCCTGTCATGGAGCACGGGGCACTCTACATTTTGGATTCGAGCTCAGCATAATAGAGATAAGCCAGTCGACACCAAGGCCAAAGAAGAGGAGGCCAAAGAAGCACAACCTCTTGATCATGGAGTATCAGTCGGTGAGACATCGACACAGCTCTAGGCATCACGCACTATTACTTTTGATCAGATTGCTAATATAGTGTGTGCAGAGATCTGTGCACAGATTCCCGAGATAGTCATTGGAGTGCACCCGGAGATCCAGATTGCCTTATTTGCCTTACGTACGAAGATTATGGAGATTACTACTACCATTTTGGAGTTATTTGTTGATGTTGATCTCTTATCTCAGACTCAGGACAATATATTTACTCGACTGACATAGATAGAGACGATGCTAACTTCATGTGAGGATATCCTCAAGCATTTGGGGATGTAGTCTTTTATTATATTTGTTATTTATGTTTATTTTGTTTTTGGTTTGGACAATATTTAATTTGATGTTTTGTGTTTTAGTATGGACATTTAATGTTTACAAATTTTAATTAATTATACACTATCTCATTTTTTTAATTAAATAATAGTTGAGTATTAATATTAATTTGTTTGTGTAATTGATTATTATTTAAATCTACCATTCGAACAGTCAAAAAAGTGTTTGATGTTTGCGTTCAAACGGTGAACTTAGGTGTTCGAACGATTGTTCAATTCTCCATGCTATACCCACCATTTTTAATAATAATTCTCACCCGTGAATAATAATTCTATTATGGACTAACCGTTCGAACGTGTTTGTGTGGCATTCGAATGGGTACTCAATTTCCCGCTCTTGGCCCGCCCTTTTTTAATCCCAACCTGCAAATAATTATTTGATTAGGGATGATTTTTTTTGTCCCCAACTAGTTTTGGGATTAAAATTAATCCCAACCCAAACGGTTTCATTATTCATACTAGTTTTGGGATTTCATCCCTATATCTTATATTTTGGGACGATTTTCATTTCGTTCCATCGTTCCAAATGAAAATCATACCAAAAGCTCAAAATTGTTGTAGTGATATAGTTAGTACATATATTTATATATATAATTACTTTATATAGTTACTATATATATTACTATATAGTTAGTATCTTTGTATTTTTATTTTTTGAAATCAATGTCACCATTTCATTCCTCAAGCAAACTGATTACAAAGAGTCATGTAGGACAACATGCTTAATACAATCAAGAATAAACTTGAGATAAAAAACATCTTCAACACGGTTGAGGGCATCCTTGGCTAGCAAATGAGCAGCCATATTAGCATCCCTCTTTATGTGTTCAATACTCCAATTTGTGAAAGAATCTAGGATAGTTTTTGTATCTTCAAGGATTAGGCTAGCTTAGCTCCAGTCCATTGCTGAGTTTTGTATTTTGAGAACCACCTGCAGTGAGTCTCCTTCAAGCACTAGATCAATAAAACCACTTTCCTTACAGAATTGGATAGCCACCAACATGGCATAAGCCTCAGGTATTAGAGGTGATAGTTTTACTTCCTGTTGGCCCTCACTGACCCTAGAACCATGCCATGGCAGTCTCTGATTATGGCTCCAATACCTATCACTCCCAATGAGTCATTTAAAGCAGCATCCCAGTTTAGTTTAAATTTTCTTGCTAGAGGTTTTCTCCATTTCTACACTTTGTTAGTACAAACAACTGTAGAGGGCATCACATCCTTGGTCTTGGCAAGGTGAAAGAGTCTCAGATCCTCTTTGGCCTTAACTATAATTGAGTTAGGATATCTAAATTCCTTGTCATGCACAACCTCATTTCTTCAATTCCATATGAGTCTTGCAAGCAAACCAGCCATTTCAAGTTTATCTTTTGGTAGTTTTACTGTCAATTGCTCCCAAATATCTCTAAATAGGTCGCATTGCAGGGACATCTTCATAATTTTGAAACTGGTTTGGCCCCACACATCTCTTGCAGCATTGCATCCCCATAATGCATGGCCTGAAGTTTCTCTTTCAAGTTGACAGATTGGGCATACGTTCTATTCACTCAGTTTTCTCCTCTGCAGATTGTCAAAAGTAGGGAGAGCCTTATTACATGTCTTCCAAAGAAAACTTTTAACTGCATTGGGAACCTGCAATTTCTACAAGAATTTCTAGATATCACTATGAGCATGGTCAATCGAGGTCCCACCTTCTTGGTGTGAGAGAGTTTGCCTGTGTAAGTGGTAGGCACTTTTTACTGAGAAAATACCATTGTTAGTACCCCTCCAGATAAGTCTATCCTCTCTGTTGCCCAAACTGATAGGGATGGCTTTGATGAGGTCCACCTCCTACTGAGAGAACCATTTGTTGAGTATGGTTTCATCCCATCTCTTTAACACAGGCTCCATCAGATATGATACCCATTCTACCTTATTATCCCCATAGCTTCTACTTCCTGTTGCCAATGAAACTGACCTAGGTAACCATCTCTCCTTCCATATCCTAACTTTATATCCATTGCCAATCCTCCACTACAGACCCTCTTTCAGTAAATTCACCCCAGCCAACATGCTTCTCTAGGCCAAAGATGGTCTATAGCTCAGATTACCATCTAACAAATTTCATGAGGGAAAATACTTCTATTTTAGCACTTGAGCAGTAAGTGAGTTTGGATTGGTGAGGACAGTCCACCTTTGTTTAGCTAGAAGAGCAAGGTTAAAGCTACTGAAATTTTGAAACCCCAACCCACCTTGGTCTTTTCCTTTGTTCAATTTACTCCACTTAACCTATTGGATTTTGGCATGGTCCTCATTAAAACCCCACCAGAATTTTCTCAACAATTGATCCTATCTCCTTGTTATGGATTGAAGGAGTAAAAAGATGCCCATTGTGTAAGTAGGTATGGCCTACAATACTTATTTGATTAGTACCTCTTTGCCAGCTATTGAAAGGCATTTTGTCTTCTAGTTTATTATTTTTGCCCAAGTCCTATCAATGAGGCCATGAAAAGCAGTAGTTTTGGCTCTACCAACCATTACAGGAAGCCCTAAATACTTGTCAAAAGATCCTGTAGACTTTACTCTAGCAATTCCCAAGAGGGTTTGCTAATTATCTATCGAAGTATTTTTACTGAAGAAAATAGAAGACTTCTTCTTGTTAAGCACTGACCTGAAGCCCTCTCATATATACTCAGAATTCTCATCAACCTACTCCACTCTAGTGAGTTTGATTTGCAAAAAAATTATGCTATCATTAGCAAAGGACAAGTGGCTTACCCTTTGGGGGCATTTTCCAATAGAAACACTAGACAAACTTCCAATTGCTTCAGCCTTCTGCAGCATGCAAGATAAAGCCTCTGCACAGAGGATAACAAGGTAAGGGGACAGGGGATCCCCTTGCCTTAGACCTCTAGTTGTTTTGAAAGGGGCTTGAGGTTCACCATTAAGGAGAATAGAGTATGAGACAGAGGAGATACAATTTAGCACAAGAGAGACCCAGGCTTGACCAAAACCTAGCTTTTTCATCACATCCGCAAGGAATGTCCACTCCACACGATCATAGGTCTTTCTCATGTCTAGCTTTGTGGCCATGAAACCTGTCTTCCCCTTCATTCTAGTAGTCATGGAGTGAAGGGTTTTGTATGCTACCAAAATATTATCAATAATGGCTCTACCTGGAACAAAAGCACTTTGGTTTGAAGATATAATATCAGGTATAACAAGCTTTAATATGTTAGACAGCATTTTAGCAACAATTTTATAAATTACATTACACAAGCTAATTGTTCTAAAATCTTGGACTCTAATAAGCTCTTTGATCTTAGGAATGAAAGTAATGAAAGTCTCATTAACCCCTCCAAGGATCCACCATAGTTTAGTACATTAAGTGCAAACTTGCACACTTCCTTGCTAAGGACTTCCCAATGGGATTGATAAAACAAGGCTAGGAATCCATCAAGGCCTGGAGACCCCATGCCTTTCATATGGAACGCAGCAACTTTCACCACTTCTTCAGAGAATTTTCGCAACAGCTTATCATTCATCATAGGAGTATGCTTAGGGGTTACATCTTCAAGGCACAATTCAAGTTCAGATGGGTTTGAAGAGGTAAACAAATCAGAGAAAAAGTTTGTAAAAATTTCACCAATTTGTTGCTTCTAAGTGACCAGAACATTGTTATGATCTGACACCTGAAAAATTTTATTAGTCTTTCTTCTTTAGGTAGCATGCAAGGGGTAGAATTTTTATTTATGTCCCCATTTTGTAGCCAGTGTTGTTTGGCCCTTTATTTCCACTTTAGATCCTCCTCACAAAGTGATTGTTCGATTTCTTTCTGAAGTAGAAGTAGTGCAGCTACTTGGTCCCCTTGGTTTGAATCTTGTAACTCCCCCAAGCTCTTTTTCTTCTTTTTTATATCATCAGGAGCCTTTCTGTTGATGGTCATATTCCAATTCTTTAGATCAAGACTACAATTAAATAGCCTCTTACTCGTAGTAGAGGTAACATCACCCCCCACTGCCGCTTTACCCCACCCCTCTTTAATAGTGTTCAAAACTCCTTCATATTCCAAGCAGCTTCAAATATGAAAAGGTAAGTCTTGCTGGGATTTGGTCTAGCCTTACTACCCACTTGAACAAAGAGGGGGAAATGGTCAGATTTCATAGCAAGAAGCACATGACAGCTGTAACAGCCCGCTAGAAATTCAATTGTGAAATTTCTATTAACTTTAGGAACCTTGTGAAAACCCCATAAGTTTTCATGAATCCATTAATCGTATAGGTTTTTGTCTAACTACATAGTTAGTGTTATTATTTACTATGGTATCAGAAGTGTTTTTTTGATTATTGGAGATAGTTAGAAGTGTCAAAATATATTATGGTTTGTACCATTAGACTCGGAGGGTTATTTAAAGTCTTATGGCGCAATAACATTTTTTCATATTTTCGGACAAAACGTCTGTTCAAAACTGTAGATATTATTGGATAAAAAGAAATATCTTGAGGTAATTTTCATGAATATTATTGGGTAAAAATATTTTGAGTTGATTTTTATAGATATTATTAGATAAAAATATCTTAAATTGATTTTTGTAGATACTATTGGATAGAATATTATGAGATAATCTTTTATAGATATTTTGGGTAGGAGAAAACTACACTCAACTCTCAACTCCAGCCTCATCTCTTCCATATCTCATCCATAAGTATCTCCAGCCACCTCTCCCCATGAAATTATCTTCAATTACACCTTCCAATAAAAGATTATCAAACACTCTCTCTCGGACAGCTTTTAGGAGTTCTTTTGCACGCCCATTTCGAAGCTATTTTCCTCGTGGTCGCACTTGAAGTTTTATAAGAAATACGGAGATCGAGGTAAGTTAGTTTTTAACTTACTAGCAGTCTACTGTGTATGTGTGCTAAGTAAAAGAATTACAGTGTATGTATGTATGTTATCATATATGTCATGCCATGCCAAGTTATCACGTGATTGTCTATTATACAGAATTTATTCTGTTGTCAATTTTTATCTGTTACATAATATATTCTGTCATGTATTACTGTACCTTACAAGTACGTCATGCTAAGTATGCCATCTATTACATGTATGTCAAGTTATGTAATATTCACTGTTGCAAGTATGTCATGTTAAATATGTTGTCTATTATATGTTATGCAATGTTACGAAATATTTCTATCTCAAGTTGGTCATGTATTCCAAGTTATATTCAAGTCACGTTATGTTACATAAGGGCTTCAGTCATTTCGTATTCCAGTCACGTTTCATCTTGATTACTTATGTATGAGGTCACAGCAATTGTGACGCATACACTACGTGAGACACAGCAATTGTGACACGTAGAATACATGGGGCCACAACAACTGTGGAGTATGTATTTAAGCAGTTAAAGAATAAGTTTCCGTAGAATACATGGGGCCACAACAACTGTGGAGTATGTATTTTTCATGTTAAGTCAAGTTTGTGTAGAATACATGAGGTCACAACAACTGTGGAGTATGTATTTACATATAGAATACATGGGGCCATAACAACTGTGGAGTATGTATTTTTCATGTTAAATCAAGTTTCAGATCAAGTTCATGTCAAGTCAAGTTCAGTTCATGTTTCAATTTAAGTTATGTCAATTATGCTATGTTGTACGCCAAGTTATGCTTTAATTACTTATGAATTTGATTATGCATTTATGATTTTACTGTCATGCATGCATCATTAGCTTGTGTGGAAGTTTTTTGTTAACTTACTGAGATTTGTAATCAAATCTCACTTTGGTAGTCCCAACTACCATTCCCCCCGAATGGTAGATCTTGTTACAGGACCTGAAGGAGAGTCAGGAGCTGATCAACTAGACACAGTTGACTAAGCGACGGTGTGACGTCAATGTTAATATAGTAGTTAACGTAAATTACTACTTGTACAATGGAGTTGCATCTTTAGTATTTTTTGGATCATAACCATTTTGAACTAGTGTTGTGATCTACTCAATGGGTCTTTATGTATGAAGTATGTTTTAAGCATTTGGGATATTTTCAATTTGGTGCATAGTATTGCTAAAGAAAAAAATTATCCGCTGCGAATATTGCATAATGTTAGATGCATGTTAGGAACATTGCATCTTATATGTCATGAACGGGGGCAGGTAACCTTGTGTTGCATGTCTCGACGCTTCAAATATCTGTCCGATCCCAAACGGAATTTGGGGGCGTCACAGGGTGGTATCAGAGCAAATACGTCTCTGGGCAGTAAATCCACATGTCCTTAGGAAATGCACCGAACATTAGGCTTGAAATTTTAGTCGTCAGTAGGCTTGAATTTCTTATGGTATGAAAGGTTGTATGTGATTTTTATACATATACTCGTGTGTTTCAAGAAGGGACACATGACTCGTGATAGAATACCTCGGAATCCTAAGGGAGATAACAATCAAGAGAATCAGAATTTCCCGATGGATGAAGGATTAGTTGAGGTAAACATAGTTAACGTTGATCTGATTGCAATTGATGGTAGTATTGCATTATTGTTATTTTGGAGTAGGTCAAGACTTTGGGGTTGGTAAATTGTATATTGTTTGATTCAAACGAGTCATTGTTTCTATTAATTGTGGTAGTGCTTGAGAATTCAGCTTGGAAGCTGAATTGTTACCCTAGTGGTAAGAGTAACAATTTTCATTAGAAATATTATTGTTCATACCAATGTAGATATAGAATACCTTTTAGTAATATGAGAAAGGATATGTAGGATTGATGAATGGTATTCCACATATTTGGAGGATTGTTTTGATTCTGAGAATACGATAGAAATTGTGTTTGGAAGAGCAATTTAATTAGGAGAATCTTTAGCCATAGTAGGATTCATTTATGATAATAGTATTACCACGCCGCCAATAAATGATTTCTGGCAAAGCACTATCTTTATGGATACATAGATCGATCTTCTTTTGAAGACTATTATATGGGGAGTAAAATCTTGGTCTTAAGGATTTATGTGAACTTTAGGAACAAATCATTTAGAGTTAAAATAATTGATAACTCATGATGGATAGAAGAGTTATGACAATCATAAGAGAGAAAGTCTCAAGTTTAAGTTATTAACTGGTCAATTATCGAAGTACCACCTAGGAAGATGACTGATTGTTGCGATTATAAAGAAGTAAGTTAGTCCTAGACTAGTAGAACTCCTTGAGGTTTTTATTAACTTGAAGATTACTGAGAGTTTGGATATGCATGATTAAATGCATATTTATATGAGTCATTGGATCATGTCATATATATGAAAATCCCTGAAAGAAATAAAATGGAGCACATAAAACATCTACCAGAAGATAGAAACACAAATATGAATATTTGTGAAGTATTATTTTATTATCATAAAGCAAAATTACAGAAATTTGAGGCTCTTTGCCTCAATCTTTAAACGCTCTTACTCTTCAAAAATCTGCATGTCTTTCCTATCTAAAGGAGTAGCCACTCGAAAAGAAGAGTTAAGCAAAGATTTTAAATCTCTGTTATCTCGCTTTACTGCTTCTATCTTCATGTTGGATTCCATAAAAAGCCTCTGAAGGATAGAAATTTTCTCCTGGAGTTTGTCAACCCCACCAGTCCTGGATTGCAGTCCCTGAGAATATGCGACAATGGCTAATGAGTATCGAGTACCAAGACTCACAAGCTCGTAGATAAGTTCATTATCTGACTTATTAGTCAGATCATTATTGGATTGCATTATAGCACCTACGGAAGAAGCATAAACAACTGGTGAACGAGGTGCAGAATACCTCATGTTTTGGTAATGAGAAGATTGCTGAGCCATTGCAAAGTGAGTAAGCAGAAAGAGATTGCAGAGTAAGAATGCATACTAATTTCAGAAAAGTGAAGAAGATGAGATGAGAAAGAAGATGAACTGAATAATTCTTTTATAGAGAAAATTATGACGAATCATCTCTCGTGAATCATTTCTCTACAAGAGATAAGAGCAATGTAGTATCTTAGCTGCGGTGCCTGACAATTACAGAAGAACAAAGTAGTGTCGTAGCTATGCGGCGCCTGACAACTACAGAAGACCTATAAAAATCATGCGCATCAGAGTTGTCTGGTCTAAAACAGAGGGCCATCGATAAAAAAGAGAGAGAGAGAGAGAGAGAGAGAGAGAGAGAGGATAACGGCTTAATTTTGATGAATTCTCTACTAACTTTGGTATTTACACGAACACTTAAAGTATATCGCCTATGTCTTTCTAAAGAAGAGTTTCGGAAGATTATTTACTTGAAATTTTAGGTTTGGAGAGTGTGTCGATACAACTTGGCCAACCTTGTGGAAAGAAGGATAATATAATTGTTGATTAAAATAAGAGAGTTAAGAAATGACATAATCTCAAAGGTAAATATATACGGGATAGACACCAGGTTAGGGCTGAGCACTGACAAAGTCGGAGTCGGATTTGGCCTCCTCCGACTCCGACTCCGACTTTGTCGGAGGCCAAATCCGACCTCCGACTTCGACTCCGCTTAGACCCCACTCCGACTCCGACTTGTCGGAGTTGGAGTCAGAGCGGAGTCGGAGTTTTTTTGTTGGGCTTTTTTTTAGACTTTTTTTTTTACCCAATTAACATTTCAATTTTACAATTTGCAACTCTAATCGGATTTGGGCTTCCATATCAATTTTTTTTTAAATATAATTTGAGATTTCTAATTTATCTAACCAAAATTAATACATTAGAAAAAAAATTAAGTAACAATTTAATGTGTATTATTTAATTAACTCACTAAAAAAATCACTAGTTAATTATTACTTTATTAATTATTACTAACTTAGAGAGTTAGTTATATATTAGAAATTTGACAAATTTTTTTTATTGTTTTTATATCCAAGGGAATATATTTAATAATTATGTAATTATATTGTGATATTAATTTAATATATATTAACTAATAGTATACTATTATATATATATTATATTAGTAATATACTAATACTAATACTATTAGTCTATTAATATATAGTAATATTTATTAACTTATTTACTATAGTCTATAACAAATAACTAGATGTAATAACTAGTAACTAATAATATGTAATAACACTAGTTACACTAGTTCTAATAGATAATAACTTAAAGATATTAATTTAATATATATTAAATAATACTATACTATTATAATTTTTATATATATTATATATTAGTAATACACTAATGCTAATACTATTAAATTAGTAAATTAGTAATATTTATTAACTTATTTACTATAGTCTAATAACTAGATAGCCTAGATGTAATAACTACTAACTAGTAACTAATAATATGTAATAACACTAGTTACACTAGTACTAATAGATAATAACTTAATGATATTAATTTAATATATATTAACTAATAGTATACTATTATAATTTATATATATTAACTAATACTATACTATTATATATATATAATATATATTAGTAATACACTAATACTAATACTAATACTATTAGTCTATTAATATATAGTAAATTAGTAATAATTATTAACTTATTTACTATAGTCTAGTAACTAGTAACTAATAATATGTGATAACACTAGTTACACTAGTAGTCTAGTACTAATAGATAATAACTTAAAGATATTAATTTAATATATATATATAACTAATAGTATACTATTATATATATTAGTAATTTACTATATACTAATAGTCTAATACTATTAGTCTATTAGTATATAGTAAATTATTAATATTTATTAACTTATTTACTATAATTTTATAACTAATAACTAGTGTGAATTACTAGTATATTATTGAATTTAACTAATGATGTTAATATATAAGATATAGTTATATAAAATCTATATAATCAATTTTAATTTTTATACATTAGTATTAAATGCTATTATAAATTTATTACTTATATATTAGTGTTATATGTTATATTATACATTAGTATTATAATGTTACATGTTATTAAGCATTTTAGTATTTATACATTAATATTACTTGTTATTATATTTATATTTATATGATTAATATATAGAAAAACACATATATTATTTATAAAATATATACATTAGCGGAGTCGGAGTCGGAGTCGGAGTATCGGAGTCGGATCGGAGCGGAGTCGGAGTCGGATCCGCCTGGACTCCGACTCCAACTCCGACTCCAACTTCCCACTGGAAAAATCCTCCGACTCCGACTCCGACTTGTCGGAGCCGGAACGGAGTCGGAGTCGGAGTCGGATTTTCAGATTTTTGCTCAGCCCTACACCAGGTTGGTAAGCAACACATATTCCTTAACTTGTTATTTCTTACTTACTTCGATTTCGAAAACGAAATCTTTTTTTTAGGAGGGGAGATTGTAACAGCCTGCTAGAAATTTAATTGTGAAATTTCTATTAACTTTAGGAACCTCGTGAAAACCCCATAAGTTTTCACAAATTCATTAATCGTATAAGTTTTTGTCTAACTACATAGTTAGAGTTATTATTTACTATAGTATCAGAAGTGTGTTTTTGATTATTGGAGATAGTTAGAAGTGTCAAAATATATTATGGTTTGTGCCATTAGACTCGGAGGGTTATTTAAAGTCTTATGGCGCAATAACATTTTTTCATATTTTCGGACAAAACGTCTGTTCAAAACTGTAGATATTATTGGATAAAAAGAAATATCTTGAGGTAATTTTCATGAATATTATTGGGTAAAAATATTTTGAGTTGATTTTTATAGATATTATTAGATAAAAATATCTTAAGTTGATTTTTGTAGATACTATTGGATAGAATATTATGAGATAATCTTTTATAGATATTTTGGGTAGGAGAAAACTACACTCAACTCTCAACTCCAGCCTCATCTCTTCCATATCTCATCCATAAGTATCTCCAGCCACCTCTCCCTACGAAATTATCTTCAATTACACCTTCCAATAAAAGATTATCAAACACTCTCTCTTGGACAGCTTTTAGGAGTTCTTTTGCACACCCATTTCGAAGCTATTTTCCTCGTGGTCGCACTTGAAGTTTTATAAGAAATGCGGAGATCGAAGTAAGTTAGTTTTTAACTTATTAGCAGTCTACTGTGTATGTGTGCTAAGTAAAAGAATTACAGTGTATGTATGTGTATTATCATATATGTCATGCCATGCCAAGTTATCACGTAATTGTCTATTATACAGAATTTATTCTGTCGTCAATTTTTATCTGTTACATAATATATTCTGTCATGTATTACTGTACCTTACAAGTACGTCATGCTAAGTATGCCATCTATTACATGTATGTCAAGTCATGTAATATTCACTGTTGCAAGTATGTCATGTTAAATATGTTGTCTATTATATGTTATGCAATATTACGAAATATTTCTATCTCAAGTTGGTCATGTATTTCAAGTTATATTCAAGTCACGTTATGTTACGTAAGGGCTTCAGTCATTTCGTATTCCAGTCACGTTTCATCTTGATTACTTATGTATGAGGTCACAGCAATTGTGACGCATACACTACGTGAGACACAGCAATTGTGACACGTAGAATACATGGGGCCACAACAACTGTGGAGTATGTATTTAAGCAGTTAAAGAATAAGTTTCCGTAGAATACATGGGGCCACAACAACTGTGGAGTATGTATGTACACGTAGAATACATGGGGCCACAACAACTGTGGAGTATGTATGTACACGTAGAATACATGGGGCCACAACAACTGTGGAGTATGTATTTTTCATGTTAAGTCAAGTTTGTGTAGAATACATGGGGTCACAACAATTGTGGAGTATGTATTTATACATAGAATACATGGGGCCACAACAACTGTGGAGTATGTATTTTTCATGTTAAGTCAAGTTTCAGATCAAGTTCATGTCAAGTCAAGTTCAGTTCATGTTTCAATTTAAGTTATGTCAATTTTGCTATGTTGTACGCCAAGTTATGCTTTAATTACTTATGAATTTGATTATGCATTTATGCTTGTACTGTCATGCATGCATCATTAGCTTGTGTGGAAGTTTTTTGTTAACTTACTGAGATTTGTAATCAAATCTCACTTTGGTAGTCCCAACTACCATTCCCCCCGAATGGTAGATCTTGTTACAGGACCTGAAGGAGAGTCAGGAGCTGATCAACTAGACACAGTTGACTAAGCGACGGTGTGACGTCAATGTTAATATAGTAGTTAACGTAAATTACTACTTGTACAATGGAGTTGCATCTTTAGTATTTTTTGGATCATAACCATTTTGGACTAGTGTTGTGATCTACTCAATGGGTCTTTATGTATGAAGTATGTTTTAAGCATTTGGGATATTTTCAATTTGGTGCATAGTATTGCTAAAGAAAAAAATTATCCGCTGCGAATATTGCATAATGTTAGATGCATGTTAGGAACATTGCATCTTATATGTCATGAACGGGGGCAGGTAACCTTGTGTTGCATGTCTCGACGCTTCAAATATCCGTCCGATCCCAAACGGAATTTGGGGGCGTCACAACAACAAGACTCATTAAAGCTTTACAGCCAATTGAAGTTTTCCAAGGTTCTATCAAGCTTCTCTTTTGTAAAATTCTCATCCCTTCTATTATTAGCCCAGGTGAACTTAGGGCCTCGAGTTAGGATAAGGTTCAAAGAGTATTCCATGATGGCCTCCCTAAAGCTGTCCATTTGTCTGTAAGGTCTGAGACCACCACTTGCCTTTTCACTTTGATCAATTATTTCATTAAAATTTCCACAACATAACCAGGCCCTCGAGACTCCGTGTTGAGATTCTTTAGCAACTCCCAACTCATATTTCTTTTAGATGTCTCAGGATGGCCATAGAACACTGTAAAGAGCCATGAGGGAGAGTCTGGACAGTTGATGACATGGGCACTTATATGCCACCTTGACTAATTAAAGATGGCCACATCAACTTTATTGTTCCACATCAAGGCTAAATCTCCACTACTTCCTCTACTTTCTACTGCCAAACAAGATTCAAATTTAAGTGCTTTAAAAACTTCTTCAATTATGTTTTTTGAGCATTTTGTTTCCATAAGAAACACCATATTGGGGGACTTGTCCTTAATCAGCAGATTAAGAATGTTAACTATCCAAGGGTTTTCAAGCTCTCGACAGTTCCAACTTAGACACATCATTGTTGCTGGTGGTGCTGCCTCGCAGCCACCACCAACTTTTCAGATTTCAATCCCTCACATGGTTCACTAGTCCTGAGTTGTTTACTAGCATTTCCCCATGAGTCTGATAACGGGCCAAGTTATACTTTTCTCTTGTTTCCTACATTTATAGAAGCTTCTAAAAGGAGTTGAGAGTCAAGGGATACAGATCTGTCTCGAGCTCGTCTTTTCCACTTTTTATTTTGTCTAGATGCAGCCAATACCTTTATTTGCTAGTCCAAGAAACTGTCTAGAAAGATGATTTGACTAGCAAGGGAGCAGCCTGCTGTCTGAGGAATCACCTTGGGACCACTTTCATTTCTAGTGTCAGTCAAGGTTTCTTGTTTCATCTCAGTATAATTTAGGCCTTCCCTTTTTAGCATTGCCCCTTCTTGTTTTAGCACTGGCTCCCTACTAGTCTCCATCGGGACGGGGAAAGATGAGTTCACCTTTTTCCCATCTAAGGCCTTGCCTGAAAGGATTTCATCTTGCAACTCTATCTTGCTTGGGTTTTCCAAGTCACGTAGTGATTTTTTTGGCATGCACATCTTGGACACACATTAAATGTCTGCTTCATGAGTTTCCACTTTTGTCTTCATCCCTGAGCTGCTCGCATGATTCTTGTGATGAGATTTCTGGCTCATCACCACCTTAATGCTTCATCAGAACCACTGGACTTTGTAGGAATAGCCCTAAGCCAAGGGCCATATTGGTTACACTCTTCCTGTTTGTTGTAATGGCTAGTGCCAGGGCAATGGATTGTATGTTTAATCGAACCGCAAGCAAAACAGAAAGAAAGAAGGAGTTCATACTTAAATGGAATCCATCACCAAACTTTGTCAATAGTTAAAAACCTTCCTTGAATTAGTGGTTTGGTGATGTCCACCTCGACCTTAGCTCTCAGGATACTCCCCCATCCACATTCCCCTTCATCTGTTTCCACTTCATAAATCTTTTCCATTCCAGAAAACAACTCCACTCCCACTTCCTTTGTCATGAATGCCATTGGCATATCATGAGCCGACACCTAGAAAGATTCCTTGGTAAATACTATCTCCTTTAGCAGAACGTGCCCATCAATCTCCTAAAGACACACCAGACTCTTGTCAAAAGACCACGGCCTCCCATTCAGGACCTTTGTTTTGTCACGTTTGTACTAGAACTCCACCAGCACCCTATTGTCCCCCTCATCTTTGAACTGAATCCATCCCTCTGGTCTCCAAACTTTTGACATGGTTGTTCTGAAAGCCCCTCTATTTACCACCCTATCATAATTGATCATCATAAGGCAATGGCGGAGCCAGGAATTTACTCTTGGGAGGGCCAAACAAAACTAGAACAATATATATAAAATATTTTTTTTGTTCTATTTTTATACAATTTTTTTTACGATATATAATAATATGATAGGATTACAATAAAAATAAAATACGTTTAATACAACTTATGTATTAAAAAAGTATTTGATATGTCAATAACAATATATCATTAAAATAATATAAAGACATTCATACAAATATATTAAACAAAAGAAATATAGAGTGTCTAAAATTGTAACTTGCATTCTTTTAAACAAACAAAATCATCAAGTATTAGATTTTATATGAGATGTGTTTTATTTATTTCATTTTTATATTAGATTAAATTTTATGGAGGGGCCAAAAAAAATTTTAGAGAGGGGGCCAATACATGATAAATTAGTATTATTTTATTAAATTAAAAAAATTAACATATATAATTTTTTTTTCAATTTTTTTTTGGGGGGGGGGGGGGGGCATGCCCCCATACCCCAATGTGGCTCCGCCACTGTCATAAGGAGACATCTTCTTCCTTTTGCAACAAGAAGCTTTGTCACATTCTTATCCACCCTCACAGAGGCAGATTCCTGATCTGTTTACGTGAAACCTTTACATAGCTTGTGTAGTTCTTCCTCCATGCTTGGTGCTCTCTTCGGACCACGTCCAAGAGACGTCCCTTTGGAGCGCAAATACTTCACCTCACCTCAACAGAGAGAGGACCCCCAGCTGAAACTCGTTAGTATATTTGTCTTAGTATATATATTAATTACTATATACAGTTACTATATATTAGTATATTTATATTACTATATAATATTACTATATTATATATATACTACATATATTACTATTTTATATATACTATATGGTTAGTATATATTACTATATAACAATATAATATATAGGGGACCTAATAAATAGTATGCTTATAAAAAAAAAAAAAAAGGCGGGACCTTTCCCACTTTAATTCTATGGCATAAATGAGCACCTAGATTCATCTGCATTCGCACATTAACTGTGTTACATTTGAATGTAATTTTTGTACGTTCGAACGTTTATAAAAACATTGGCAGGATCTTTCCTGTGTAAATTCTATGGCATACATAGGGACCTAAATTTATCTACGTACGCACGTTAACTATCTTACGTTCGAACGTGAAATGTGTACATTCGAACGTTTATAAAAAAAAAAAAAAAAAAAAAAAAAAACTTAGCGGGACCTTTCCCGCTTAAATTCTATGGCATACACAGAGACTTAATTTTATGTACATTCACATGCCAACCATCATACGTTTGAATATTATTTGTTTGAACAAACTTGGCAAGACACTTAGCAAGAGTTTAAAATTTTACAAAATGTTCGAATGTTTACTATACACGTTCGAACATTGCGGCACTTGATGCGATGACTTTGTATTTAAAAAGTCGCTGCAATAAGTTAGTTTACTAAACAGAACATTGTCATTCTATTTAGTTCAACCTATTGCATTGCAATAGGTCTAAAATTTTGAAAAAAAATAAGGACACCCAAGACAAGTTTGGGGCATGTTTAAGAAATGGGGAAAACAGACAAAAACATAGAGAGAGAGAGAGAGAGAGAGAGAGAGAGAGAGAGAGAGAGATGGGTTTGTGTAGATTAATTGTTGTGTTTATTTATTTATTATGTTTGTCTTTTAACTAACTAGCATTGTGTTTATTTTGAAGAAATACAACTAGTTGGAGCTTGTTTCTTGGTTGTGAGAAGAAAAAAGTTTATGATTTTAGCTAGGTATATTTTTAAACTTAATTGTGTGATTATCTTGTGATTTTTGTGATTATATTGTGATTTTTTAGAGTGTTGGATTATATTGTGAATGGTTGGATTATATATTTTTGTGATTATATTTTTGTTCATTTGAGCATGTGGGATTTGTGGAATTATATTGTGTTTAAGTATCTCCCTAGTCTCCCGAAATCCTTTTTTACAGGAGACACATAGTAAAGCAAAGGAGTTTGAGATATGTAAGTTTAAGTTAGGTTTTGCAAATTGTTTGATGGTTGATTGTGTTGGAAGAAAAGGAGGGCTTGCTTTAGTGTGGGGTAGGGAAATAAGTTTGACTATTCTTAGCCATTCGAATTGTCATATAGATGCTCTAATTGATGATGATCTTGTGAGAGGGTTGTGGTATCTGACGGGAATTTATGGTTATCCTGAGGTGAGTTTAAGATCTCGAACTTGGAATCTATTAAGATCTCTGGGGAGGCAAAGTAGGGAAGCTTGGATGGTGCTAGGAGATTTTAATGAATTCTTAGATCATTATGAAAAATGCGGAGGTTATAATGTTAGGCCTGATTGGCAAATTGCAAAGTTTAGGGATGTGATTAATGATTGTTCTTTGAGGGATATGGGATATAGAGGTAATAAATATACATGGAGTAATATGAGAGGAGGGTCTCAATGCACTTGCGAAAGACTTGATCAAGTTTTGGTAAATTCTCAGTGGTGGAATAGGTTTCCCAATGCTTTTGTCACTCGTGGTTTCGTGGCCTATTCAGACCATCTCCCAATCTGGGTTACTACTGAAGGTGAGAGGAGACAAATTAGGACTAGAAGATTATTCAAGTTTGAGGAAATGTGGGTGGGAGAGAAAGCATGTGAAGATATTATTAGGGCTACTTGGAATAGAGGGTTGCTAATAGCAGTATGGATGAAGTTATGGGTCTAATTAAAGAGTGTGGGACTAAGTTGCAAGGATGGAATAAAAACAATCTTGTTAATGTCCAACAACAATTGCAAAAGGATAGAAAAAAGATGGAATTTTTTAATGTTGAAGATCTGACAGGTCAACAGAAGGCAGATCATAAGAAAGCTAGAGAAGGTGATGTGGAGGCAGAGGTCAAAAGCTTTTTGCCTAAAAGAAGGGGACAAGAATTCTAAGTATTTTCATATAAACGCATCTCAAAGAAGGAAGAAAATTGTTTGGTCAAGATAAAGGATGATATGGGGGATGGTAGTTTGGTGAGCAGAGGGATAGGGTTATTGTTAATTATTTTTAGAATTTGTTTTCAAGTTCAAACCCTAGTGGTTCCACTAATTTTCTAGGTGCTTTAGCTGGTAGAGGTACACCCTCTATGAATGAAGGGTTGAGCAAAACATATACAGTAGAGGAAGTCTTGATAGCTTTATCAACAATGAATCCATCAAAAGCCCTTGGTCCAGATGGAATGTCTCCAGTGTTTTTCTAAAAATATTGGCATGTAGTGGGTGATTATGTTCTTGCAGTAGTGCTTCAAGCTCTAAATATAAGTCATTTTTCAGCCTCTCTCAACCATACTCATATTACCCTTATTCCTAAGAAAAAAAATCGTTGCACAGCTGCTAATTATAGGCCCATTAGTTTATGTAATGTGGCCTATAAATTGATTGCAAAAGTTATTTTTAATAGACTAAAAGCTATGTTACCATGTGTTATTGGTGAAAGTCAAAGTGATTTTGTTCCAGGGCATTTAATTACTGATAATGTCCTTATAGCATATGAGTTGATATATTTTTTAAAGCTTAAAAAGAAGGGGAAAAATGATATATATATCCTTAAAATTGGATATGAGCAAGGATTACGACCGTGTTGAATAGAGTTTTCTTAACAAGGTGATGGATATTATGGGTTTTCAGCAAGGTTTTGTTCAGCTGGTAATGTTTTGTGTGAAAACAGTTACTTTTTCAGTATTAGTTAATGGGGAATCAAAATGGCCAATTACTCCTAGTAGGGGTTTAAGACAAGGGAACCCTTGGTCCCTTTATCTTTTCCTGTTATGTAATGAGGGACTAAAAGCTTTGTTGAAAGAAGCTGGGATTAGAAAATAAATTTCAGAGATAAAAATCTGCAAGGGTGCCCCAAATATCAATCACTTGTTATTTGTAGATAATAGTATCATTTTTTGCAAGGAGGTAGAAGAAAATTAGAGAGTTCAAGTTGTATTAGACACTTATGAAACTGTCTCAGGTCAGAAAATTATATCGAGAAAAGACTTCAATGGTTTTTAATGGAAATGTGGGAAGGGATGTTAGAGAAGAAATTTGTATGTTATGGGGAAGTAGTGATGTTCAACAATATGAAAAGTACCTTGGTTTACTTCCAATTATTGGTAGGAATAAATCTAGTGCTTTCCAGTATATTAAACAAAGGGTATGGCAAAAAACTTCAAAGTTGGAAGAAAAACTATTATCTCAAGAGGGGAAAAGTTTTATTAAAAGTTGTTGCTTTATCTATTCCAACTTATACTATGAGTTGTTTTCTTTTGTCTGCCCAGTTTTGTTCAAAATTGGAGAGGTTAATGTCAAGATTTTGGTGGAGTCAAAAATTTAATGAAAGAAGAATTCATTTGGTTAGTTAGAGTAATATGTGTGAGGGGAAGACTAGAGTTGGTATGGGCTTTAAGGAGATTAGAACTTTCAATCTTACTCTTCTTGCAAAGCAAGGTTGGAGGTTATTACAATATGAGAGTACTGTTTTACATAAGTTTTTTAAGGCTAGATATTTCTCAAAGTCTAGCTTTATGGATGCTAGTTTAGGGAATTGTCCTTCATTCACTTGGAGGAGTATTTGGGAAACTAAAAAATGGTTGAGGGATGGATGTAGATGGAGGATTTGTAATCAGAAATTAGCTTTGTTATGGACTAAGCAATGGGTTCCAGGTTTTAAAGCTTTGGAGAGAGAACATGGTCTGGTTGTGCAAAATAGAAATGATGTTGTGGCTACTATTATTAATGAGGAGACAAGGTGATGGGATATTGAAAAAATAAGGATTCTCTTCAATCCAAAAGTAACAGCAAAAATTTTAAAAGTGATGATATTCCTAGGTGAGGCAGTGGATAAATAGACATGGAACCATGAAAGGAGTGGTTAGTTTTCGGTTAAAAGTTAGGGGTGTACACGAAACCGGCGAAACGACCTCCACCGATGGCAACCGACCGCCGGACGTCGGAACTGGCAAAGAACCAGTCGGTCGGTGGTAGAAATTAATGGAAACCGAAGTCGGTCGGCTCTGTCCCAGTTCGACCACACAGAAAATCGGTAAACCAACCGACCTTATATATATATATATATATATATATATATATATATATATATATATTATATATATACCTTATATAAAACAACGCCGTTTCATATGAAACGGCATCGTTTTGTTTAAATGTGTAAGAAAAAAATAAAAGCCAACGACACCATTTGGTCTCAACCAAACGGCATCGTTTGGTTGGGAACGGGTTAGAGTTATTACCCTTCCCATTCCCAGTCCCCCCTTCCCTTTTTCTTTTTCTCTTCTACTACCCTCCCTCCCCCCCCCCCCATTTTCTCTCTCTCTCTCTCTCTGAGTCTCTCACTCAGTGATTCTCCCCGTTCAACGGCACTGCAAAGCTGATCCGGTGACCCCAATTTTCCTCCGGCCTCCGTGACTCCCTCCGCCTCCGGTTTCTGTGAGTATTCTGACCCCCATATCAAAACAAAATTTATATATATAATCTATATATACATATAATCTATTATATATATATAAATTATAATCTATTTTATATATATATAATCTGTTATATATTAACTTATATAATCTGTTGTACTTAGATTCTTACTTTAGCATAAATCGTATATATATAATCTGTTATATATATATGTATATAATCTTGTACTCAAATTCTTACTTTAGCATAAATCGTATATATATAATTTGTTATATATTAACTTATATAACAAATTGTATATATAATCTGTTATATATTTTGTTAAGTATATATATAGCAATCTCATATAATCTATTATATATATATATATATATATAATTTGTTAATATATAATCTGTTAGTTATTGTTAATTATTTATATAAATTGAGAGAAGATGAGTGAACAACTTAGATTAGAGTCTTAGACTTGGTTTGCCATGTTGCAAACTAGTTGCTGGGATATTTTGTGTTATGTTTGCCATGTTTCAAACTTGTGATGTTGTATAACATTTATATTTTGTTTTATAATTTAGATGGATTCTTCTTCGTCTCCGATTGATGTTGATACAAATGAACCTCAATCAATAATTAATTTGGAAGAAGATGTGAGAGAGACCCATGTTTCAAAACCCCCTAGTGCCCCTACTAGTAGTACTTGTCCATTACGTAAGAAACGGAAAGGGACGGACAAATCGATTATATGGGATCATTTTATGAAGGTGGATGGTTGTCTTGTAGATGATCCAAAGGCTAAATATAATTATTGTGGCAAGATGTACGCTTGCCACTTGAAGAGGAATGGAACTTCAACGATGCAAAATCATTTTCCTTCCTGTCATAAAAATTCTCATAAATATGGACCTTTGGATAGGTATCAAAAAATATTGACAGGTGAGGCATCACCTGAGGAGGGGGTTGGAGAGAGTGATGGTAGTACATTAAGCACTCTCATAACCCACAAATTTAGTGAAGAGATTGCGAGGTTGGCTATTGCAGAAATTATAATTATTGATAAGATTCCATTTAAGATTGTTGAAGGACAGGGATTTAGAAAATTTGCTTGGTCTCTTAAACCTCGGTTTAAAGTTCCATGTCGTGTCACAGTTGTAAGAGATTGTATGAAGTTGTATAAAGTAGAAAATGAGAAACTTAAAAAAGTGTTTAAAGATGGTGGCATGAGGATTTCCTTGACAACAGATACATGGATATCAATACAGAATTTGAATTATATGTGTCTAACTGCATATTTTATTTATAAGAATTGGAAATTGCAGGAAAAAAAATAATTAATTTTTGTTTAATCCCTAATCATCGAGGGGATACCATTGGAAGATATGTTGAGTCGTGCTTGCTTGATTGGGGCATTAATAGAATATTTACTGTAACTGTTGATAATGCAAGTTCAAATAATACTGCAATTTTCTATTTGAAACAGTTTTTGATAGGGAATTTGTTTGGGGGTAAGTATATGCACATGAGATGTTGTACTCATATATTGAATCTTATTGTGAGTGAGAGTTTGAAGGAGTGCAATGATGCCATTACAATGGTTAGAAATGCAATTAGATATATGCATTCATCTCCCGCAAGATTAGACAAGTTTAAGAGATGTGCAGAAAAAGAAAAAATTGATAGTAAGAAAATGTTGTGTCTTGATGTACAGACACAATGGAACTCAACCTATTTGATGTTGGAGGCAGCTGAGAAGTTTGAGAAGGCTTTCAGGCAGATGGATAGTGAGGATTATAATTTCCTTTCTTACTTTGATGATGGGCACATGGGACCTCCTAAAACTGCAGAATGAGAGACAGTGCCAGTGTTTGTCAAGTTTTTAGAGATATTTTATGAAGCCACTACTAGATTTTCTGGATTTTTATATGTGACAGCCAACACTAGTTTTTTAGAGATTTGTGATCTCCAAACTAAATTGATTATGCTGAGCGAGAGTACTAATATTTGTTTGAGGAGTATGGCCATAAACATGAGAGCCAAATATGATAAGTATTGGGGTCATTAGATAGGATGAACTTGTTCATGTTAATTGCTGTTGTGCTTAATCCACGAAGCAAGTTAGGACTTCTTACTTTCCATTTGAAGAAAATCCATGATGAGTTTCGTGCTGAGAAGTTGGTTTTGAATGTGAGACAGGTATTAGCATATTTGTATGCAGAGTATAATGCTACATTCAGTTCCACCACGAGTACCCCAGTTTCTCAACCCCCTCCAACATCTAGATCCATGAATGAAGGTGATGGCAAACATGAGACCAAATGGTTCAAGGAGTGGTATAGGGCATCTTCCACCATGGGATCTAGTATTACCAAAACTGAAGTGGATCGACATTTATGAGATGGTTGTGAGGTACTCAGGGAATCGTTTGACTTGTTGACTTGGTGGAAAATAAATGAGGCTAACTATCCTATACTTGCGAGGATTGCACGAGACTTATTGGCCATGCCTGTTTCCATGGTTGCATCCGAGTCAGCATTTAGTACGGGAGGTCATGTGCTTGATCCTTTTCAGAGTTCGTTGGCTCTGAGAACTGTTGAGACAGTTATTTGCACTCAAAATTGGTTAAGGTATCCGTCAACACACATTGATATCCGAGAGGCTATGGATAATGTAGAGAGCTTTGTAGTAGAATCAGGTAATGTTTTCTTTGTTTTCATTGTAATTTAATTTTTCATATTTTTCATAATATGAATTCACTAACATTTGATATTTTATTCTTATTTATTCTTATAGAGTTGACCGCATAATTGAACGTGACAAGTATTGACGATTGAAGATTGAAAGCTTAAAGCAATAATGAGCGAACTTGAAGATCGATATTCTTAATTTTCTGCATTGTTTCTATGTTTAAGTCTTTGAGACAATTTGTTTTCATTTATTTATGTTATTTTTTTACTTGCATTTTTGCTATGCCTAAGACAACTTGGCTTGTTTTCCAAATTTGAAATATGTAATACTAAATATTTAGTGAAGTTATTTTTATTTATTTTTAATTATGTAGTAAGTAATATAGTAATTAGTTAGTTAATATGATGAATGATGAATTTACAAGATCTTGGATGATGAATTGAATTATTAGTTAAGAACAAAAACTTAAAAAGATGTTAGATGATGAATTCAGGAAAATATATATATATATATATATATATATAAAACCCAAACATGTATTGGATAAAAGGCCCAAAACAGGACCCAAACCCCACGGCCCAAACCGACTTACTAAACCGAAACTGACTGGAACCAGCCGGTTTTCTCCCCCATGCACGGTCGGTTTCGGCTGGTTTAACTCCATATTTTTGAAGTACCGGTCGATTTTGGTTTAGGTAGAAAATCAAAACCGGTCAGTCGGTTTTCAGCCCTATTAAAAGCTGCTACAGATTTATCTTTTCATAGCAAAGAGTTTGAGGGGTAGGCTCTTCATCGATGGTAACACAGCAAAGGTTATGGAATGTTTTATGGAAGCTGAAAATTCCTAATAAAATAAAAGTAATTGCATGGCATGCTCGCAAGGAGGGGCTTCCTTCAAAAGAAAATTTGCATAAGAGGAAGGTCATCTTAGAGACTCAATGTATTTTCTGTTTGCATCCTATAGAGCATCTACTCCATGCTATTTTTGGATGTAATTAGCCTAAAGAATTATGGCTTCAATTTTTTCCCTCTTTGATTGACTCAAACTGCAATACAGTTATGGATATTGCTTTGTAGGTGGTAGAGAGTAATGTGGGAATGATTTAGGGTTATTTTTTTGTTTGGCTTGGGGTTTTTGGCATAGGAGGAATAAGATGGAATTTTATAAAATTTGTCTAAGTCCAATTTCATGCTTTGTGTCCTATGAAGAGTTATAAGGAAGTGATTTTGAAGCCTATTATGCAGCTCAAACATCAGTATAGTTGGGTTCCACCACAAAGCAAGTGCTTAAAATGAATACAGATGGGGCTATTTTTGGTGACCTTCATTAGGTGGGTGTTGGGGCATTTTTAGGGATGCTTAATTAAGGGAAGGTAGTGATGGCTACCAATAAGGTTGAATCCGAAGTAGAAGTGCCTGAGGCCATAGAATTGTTAGCTGTATTCAGAGGCCTTCAATTGTGTTCGACTATAGGGATTACAAATATTATGGTGGAAAGTGATTGTTTGCTGTTAGTGGAGTCTTTGCAGCAAAATAATATGCTAGATTCTATCTTTGGGGCACTATTTTCAAAAATTTGAAGACTTAAAAATGTTGTTTTACATCTTGTGTTTTCTCTCATGTGCATAGGGAGGGGAATAGGGCAGCACATCAATTGGCTAAATATGCTTGGAAGGTTGATAGTATAGAAATGTGGTGGAATTGTGTTCCAGAATTTCTTTTTCAAACCTTATGGTTTGATAAATATATGTAATCATAGAATTTATTTTTCAAACATTATGGTTTGATAAATATTTGTAATCATTTTATCTCAATGAAGTTGATTGTTTTATCAAAAAAAAAAAAGTATCTCCCTAGTTATTGAGTAAACAATCAGTTGTTGAGTAACCGATAAAAGAAAAACTCAAGTCTTTGGTTGGAGCTTCTTCATTAGAAAGCAATTTATTTAAGTTTCTATGCCACAAATTATCCACATGGCATAATTTGATTTGTAAAAGTTAAATTTTAAAATTTATTTTCTAAATCAAATTATATCATGTGGATAATATAAGGTGTATTAGTTATTCTTTATTAATTCAAAAATTCTATACGTAGTTACTTTTACGTATTTTTTTGTGTAATTTACTAATATGATTAGTTGTATTATTTTTTTAATATATAATAATTTTTTTGACTAATCACATCAATAAAATACGCAAAAAATACGTAAAAGTAATATTATATATTAGAACTCTTGCACCTCAATGTTACTCCAATTACAAACTGACATGTGTACTCAATTATTGACATCATGTGTTACAATTTGTACTAGAAACGATCTCTTTAGAACTGACGTAAAAACTTGTCACATCAATTACCTAAAAAATTATTGGTGTTATAATTTTATTAATTATTAACATTGTTCAGTAAGTAGCAAAATTGATTGAAATATTAAGATTGTGATAGATAGTTTATGCTTTATCCATTTTAACAATCAAATTTGAAACGAGACGCAAATTAGATCTTATAAAAAATGCTGCAATTTTTAGGAACCATAAGAAATTTTTAAGGCTTTGTTTGGTTACACGGATGAAATGAGATAAAAGTTGAAGATTAAATAAAATATTATTATAATATTATTTTTGTGTTGAAATTTTAAAAATTTGAATTGTTTATTATATTTTATAGATGAGTTTGAAAAAATTGTAATGATATGATGAGATGCGATGTGATGATTTATTTAACCAAACAAGACCTTAATAAGGTAAGTAACACTTATTTTCATGATTAAAAATTTTATTTACAAGTCAAACAAACAATATTTACGCTGCTGACACGACAAAATATAATTTATAGGAGATATTTAAAATTTCGGATCCTACAAATCAAATTCTACCACGAGATTAATGGTGCAAAATGTATGTCCTCTACATGACTTGCAAGTAGAAAGAATCAACCATCCGCGAAACCTTACTCTCTATATGTCACTGTTTTTTCTTTTTTCCCACTGTAATTGAATATTATAATCTTGTCAAAAGGATGAGTGGACCTAATCTTGCGAGCACCACAAGAAAATTGTTTATTTGTGACAAATTATTTTCTGTGAAAATAATTATTTCATATTTATAAAATGAGTCAATTTTCGTTACAAATAGTCATTTTTATCATAAATAATTTATTACACATGCTCATTTTTTTTGTAGTGTAGACTGATGTCGATCCCACTTAGCAAAATACATTAGGTTCCATCTGTATCTACCTCTTCATGAATATTCCCGGCCATTTTCCATTTTTGAATCATCGGCTTATGAAGTCATTGTGCATTATGCTTATCTACTTCAGAAAACAAACAAGAACAGCCCTAAGATTCATGAACACAATGAAAAATTTGGGGCATACCCATACCAAACAGATGATTAAAAACAAAAAATAAAAAGAGTAGGTGACAAAAAACCCATCATTATTCAAAAAGTAATCAGGCGGCATCTTTGACTACTTCTGGTGTGATTAATCTATAAAATCCAGACTCCAAAAAAAAAACTTCAAATATTACGTTCCAATCTTATAAATCTAATGATATAATACAAAATCAATGCTTAAACTTCTGGACTCTGGAGTGCTCTACATATGCAGCGGACAATGCTTAAACGCGTCGTGGACGTGAAGTTTGAACGCGACAAGATGTTTGAAGATATTCGCATTGAAACCGACAAGAAAGAAGCAAGCTACTTGCTTACATGCAGACGAATCCAGACTCGGAATAAAGTAACTATTGAGGAGGAGGATGACGCTTACGTTGAATCTGTGATCGATCATGAAGGGCTCCACACGTTTCTTAATTTGGCTGTTCTCTTTCCGCGTTCTTGCTCGATCTTCTGTGATAATAAATGCATGTATATTATATGCAGACATTAGACTCAAGTCCCACCCACACTAGAAAATGGCATTGGGTCTGCCAACTCATGCTAGCTGGTACTACGTAAGGAAGTGGTATATATATATATATATATATATGCTACTTATGATAAGAATAAGAGTAGGTAGTATATGGGATCCCACATTACTTGGGAATAAAAAATTTTTGCTCTTTATAAGATTTCAATAGAACTTCAATTATATTATTGACTAGTCCTTTTGAAGTATAGATCATGTGATTTAGACATTTCATTGGGGCATTATAAATGGTATCAGAACTTATCACAATCAAAAATGTGAAACTTGAGCCGTGTCACCTGCAACGAACAGGCCCGATGAGGATGTCGGGAATTTATGGGGGTAGATTGTGATACCTTTATATGATAAGGATAAGGGTATGTAATGTATGGGATCCCATATGATACACCCCAAATATCTTGTTCTAACTTTAGGCCAAATCAAGAACTATATTTTACAATTTTAGTCAACCAACTAATGCTAGCTTCTGGTAACATATTATTAATTAGGTTATACATTTTTTGCTTTCGACCTTGATCGATCATTTTGATCTAATTTCTATATATTAGTGTGTCGTTAGTAGTCCATTAAATATAGTATCACGTAAGCCCGGCCCCAACGATGGAGTGACAAGTGCAATCGGTGGTAAACTCGCATGGCTTGAGTCGCTATATATATGCACGCTAGTGTGCTATAAGCGTAGTGTGTATGGTGCATGACCTAAGCAATATTTATCATTGAATAATACTATATACAGTCATGGAATATGCAAGTATTATGCAAATCTTTTGAAAAAGTATGAGATTCACTATTAAAAAGTTCGTTGATCTTTTTCATGTAGGTCTCACATTTTTACAATTTTTTTAAAAGAAACTACATAGCGTTTGCAGACTCTATAATTGCAAATATCATTTCTCTAATTTATTATTGCCTATTTCGAAAGTCTTAAGTGCGCCTTACACACCCTAAAGATGTCTGATACAAAGATCCTTACTAATTTGATTAACAAGTTGAGTATATATGGAGAGTTAGATTTGTAGTACTGAAATTATGAGAATTCTGTACTATTTTTTTATTATTAATTTGACTGATGAATTCTATACTCTAATCATCATTTAAGCACGTTGCTTAAGAAGCTTATGATCAAGCCAAAATACTAAAGGTTGGCTACCGAGCACGTACATTTTTTATCGAAGCAAATACCATAAAAGTCAAGTTAATTAGGCAATGGAAAATTCCTTGTGTTTTCCGAACACATGCAAGTTCTCCGCTAATCTTATCACGTTCACTCATTTAACGGCCCGTAACTTCAAGGCCAAGAAACTTCCTCTTCGGATACAACATGCATGACGTACGCAATGATTGCAGCAGAATTTGATGGATTCCTAATCTGTGGAGACTCTCTCATGTCAATCTTCTTTAGTCTTTGCAGTTTACAAATGCTTTTCAAGAAGACGTGCCAAATTAACACATTGATCATCAATGTCATTTGTCAAGGTATTTGAACCAAAATAGCTCACATGCATTTACCATGAGGAAGCTAGCTAGCATCCTTAGCAATTAAGCATCTACGTGTCACAACAAATTCCAAAATTAAAAACATTTAAAAATAAGTAAAAATTAATTAAGAAAACTAACAAAAAAAAAAGAAATTAAAAACAAAATTAAACATCGCTAGGGGTATATCCCACTTTCTCATTATGCTACCACTTTCTCATAACAGATGCCCTTAAATTCAGTTCTCTTTCTTATCTCCTAGTCTCTACTTCTTCTTCTTCTTCTTCTTCTTCTTCTTCTTCTTCTTCTTTAATCTTTTATCTTCTTACCACAAAAAGCTAAATAAATAAATAGACATTTTCTAATGAACTTCCTAATGATCTTGAGTCCTTTAATTATATATATACCAACTTCAGCCTATTAATTTCTTTAGATCACCACCCAAAAAAAAAAAAAATCTTTAGATCAGTTCCATTAATTAGGCTTAGAGCTTATTTAAAGTGGACTCCAAAACAATTCTAAATGTCGTTGGTGACTTTCTCAGACAATATTAAATGTCTAACAAAAATTGTATTGCTTACTTTATATGTCTGTTGCTCTCTTGCTCTATAGTCTATTCAAACAGAAACTAAGAATTCTAGGGTACGTATGTATCCAAATCTGACGTAATTTATCTACGTCAATAGGATACTTTCTAATACATATATTTCTTTGTTTGACATAATTGAATTCAAAAAGAAGAAAAATGGACACACAATGTCATGCGAACCTTACAAAAATAATACAATATAAAATCTACATATTTAAGAAGTCATGATCTTTCTCGTAGAATTTGAGAGGATTGCAATCCCATCAACAATATATATATATATATATATACACGAATAGTGATTTGTACAAACTCTAAATAGATAAAAATAAAATTACAATCGTAACCTCTTCAATTTGAAAAGTATAAGAAATATTTATTCATAACCATCGTTAATAACCGTCAAAGTTTGGTACGTACATGTGGAAAAATCATTGATATTTTGTAGGTGAAAAAAGTAATTAAGTATATATATATATATATATATAATTTTAAATCTGAAGAATAAAGCAATTAAAAAGGAAAAAGAGTTTTGTTGTAATGATCAATATTTTCATATAAGACATTATGATTAGATTAGTTTAGGATAATATTGGAGCTAAAAATATCATGATCACTACAAGAAAAATAACTTTTTGTGGTGATCCTTCGTCGCTGCAAAGAGTCTAAAAAACACTGCAAAAAATCATTTGCAAAGAAAAAAGGAATTCCGCAGAGTGGACGCAAAACACCCATCACAAAGGATGCAAAAGAGCTTCAATTGTAGGATCAAGATACACTCAATTTCACTTAAATTAAATAGTTTAATTTAGAGAAAAATACAGTAATTAATAAACACATAAGGCCGTGACTTAATCCAATATTTAATATTGCATGTTAAATATTCCGTACTGTAACATATCAGGGTATAAATAATTAACTTGTTTATTAACTTGAACAAGTTTCTTAACTTGTTTCATCTTCAATTCTTTGATTGTTTGGGATAAATGCATGGATTTGATCAATTGAATGGATCAGGAACACGAGATGCCAAATTATTTATGAGCAAATAAAGATTATCAAGTTTCTTGTCAAGCAGCTGCATTATAAGATCGTCTTCATCACTCAGTGCAGAGTGGCAGAAGTTGTTGAAATTCATGATCTGATTCTCTATATCCCTCAAGGAATGTGCAGTCGTTGCATGTCTCTTCGTAGGGTCAGTAGTACTCATCATGCTCAAACCCTCGAGTGTTATAGCTAGGGTTGTTAAGCCATCAATCAAACCCTCCTCGCATTTCTTCAGGTCATCATTAAAAGAGGCGAATACCCGAACACTCTTGAGCTTCGGAACTAACTGGATGAATTTTCTGACAGAACGGACCTCTTCGATGCTTAAGGTCGTGACATCACGATCTGAGAGATTACCAAAGCTGTTGTTGCTGCTGTTTGGACCGAGCTGGGAGGAGTTGTCTGCATGTGCATGATCCATTGCAAGAAGTAAAAGCGTAGCTAGAATTAGGGTTTGAATTGCCATTTTTTTATTGTTTTTCCAGCTTATCGAGATATAATATTGAGCATGCAATGAGGATGAATCTTAGGTCTATTTATATACCAAGATTAGGTGTATTAAAAGGAGATTAAGATCGGGTGCTTTTGGTGTGTTCTGAATTTGTAACAGATATGATTAATGCATGCTAATCCTTATTAGTTCTTCACGTTACAACGTCTCCTACACCCCTTTTGCTTTACGTCCCAAACTACTACTACTTTTAGCCTTCATTTATTTTGTGGGGAAGTAGTAGTTCAGCATGTTTGCAGTCTTGGGAAGTCAAACAAAGTGTTCCAAATGATGCCCACATTTTCTTTTCCGATCGAGTTGGACTAAGCTCATACCTTTAAAATCATGTAAAGGGCGCGAGCGAGAGCGAGAGCAAGACGTGACTTTTACCCAAATATCTTTATCTAAGAATGCAAAGAACGTGCATGGGATGGGAGTTCTTCGATTACCAGTAGTGCCTGATCAATTACGACAATCAAATGTCAAGTGTATCTTCCTATTTCTGGGACTCAGTACAGTAGACCATTCAAAACGATCCGATCAATTGATTGCACTAACAATTACTTTAAAAAACCATAAACCTAACTGATATATTTTGTGACGGTTAAACAGTAAACCGACGCGACGCGACATCTATTTGGTGATGTGATTTTTTTGAGTTCTTCTATACAAGGACCTACTGTTCACGCAACCTCCCCACTCCGCCTACGTGGCAATAATTTTTTTTTTTTTTTTAGGGAAAACGCGGCGTTTTGTTCAGGAGGTGAATTTCAATTCCATACCCCCCCGCGTTCTTCATTTGTGCTTCATTCTCCCGCGTCCTGCTTTCCCCTACCCCCCCCCCGGGTCGTTTTCCCTGAACTCAAACGTTGGCCGGCGCTGGCGCACCGCAGGTGGAAAATACTTCGGAAAGGGGGTTGTTGCAGCACTGTGGCACCGTGTAGGTCCATCATTCCGGCACGGTGTTGGGTCGATCAGCTAGGTTTGAGTTATTGCAGAACCCCGGTTGCGGTGGGTGGTCCACGTCTGTCGCCGGAAGTCGAGCGGCACAAACCGAGCGGAACATCCAAGAGAAGGGAATCGGGTCCACTATCAACGTCTGCAGCAATCCGTTGGTGGTAATCACCAAGCTCCGGCTGGAATAGTTCCGTAAGTGCCTCTTTGAGCGTAAGTCCCTCCTCGAGCGTCGATTAAGTCAATATATGTAGGAAAAATTTTTCCTTTTCTTGAAGCTTCTGTTATTACGTTTAGTATTAAAGCAGAATATTATATATGTTGGATGTAAATATTTGGGTCTGTCGAAGAGGTGGATGTTGTGGTGTTAAAGTGAAGGAATACAAATTTTTTTGATATGTTGCTTATAATTGTTTGTGGGTTTGCTTCGTGTTTATAGGGTTTTGGTGATTCCCTTACTGTTTGAAGGTGCATGGCATTTACCTATGATGTTTTGGTTAACAATCTGGGGCATTTCGATATATTTCCTTCTATAAATGTGTAGAATAGAATTGGACATGGCCTTTAAGTCGGATTGTGGAGGCTCATTTGAAGAATTGTGGTTTAGAAATTGTAGGTGAGTATGTACCTAGCTGTATGCCGAAGTAGGTGTTGTTTAGTTTAACCAAATCAGTTTGTGATTTTATTTTTCACCTGAGAGGTGAATGTCAGCATGGATCATTTGGGTTTTTATGAAATGAATTTGATATTGTGATAATCATGATGCTGCTTTTGTGTTTGTTGATGCATGAGATTGGAATGGAGGGTAATAACAAATTGTATATTGAATGGAGGCCCCACCTGATTAGCATGATTTTCCTTGCTTCTTGTTTAAATTTTGTTATTCATAATCAGAAGGAGGCAATGACTGACTTAGTTTAGGTCTTTTGAGAGGGAAATCAAAAACCCATGACCCCATCTATATGATAATTTCCCCAACTCATTTACAGCCTCTTCTTCTTCCAATTCTTCTTCTTCTTCTTTTGTGTGTGTGTGTGTGTGTGTGTGTGTGTGTGCAGAATGAACAAAAATAAAGAGGACAAAACCATGTCCATAATACACAGTGGGCCTCCAATTAATCTGACTTTCGTGGTTAAAGATGGCACATAGAACCTGTTTTACTTGCCAAAAATCCTGCATTGGATATCCGTTAGCTTGCTTATCGCATTTACAACTGGCCTTTTTAGTCTTGAATTGTACTACTTGTAATGAGGTTTTTGGGCAGTTTTTGGCAAGCTCTTGAACATCTAATTAGGGGTGTTTCTTTTCTGTACTTGGAGTATGCCTAATTAGGTTATGAGGATTGATTATCAGGGTTATTTAGCATTTTTCGTGGAAAAATATAATTTTTCTGACATTATATTTTGAATGCATGTTGCAGTTGCTTGATTAGGGTAATGTGGTGGTTGAGGGATTTCTTATGTTGATGCATTATTCTTGTTCCCAATACTTAGTCCAACAATTGTGATGGGCAAAGAGGAAGATGGAAGGCCACCCAGGCCATCTACGTCGACTTCTACGACCCATGTAGGATACACACTGGTTATTTGATTCTATTGTGTTGTCAAATATTTTCTTGTAAAATTTACTTAATCCATTAAAGGCACTTTTTTGTATGTTATAGGGATACTATGGTACTGTAAATCCATATAATCCGCCATATATGATGCCTTCTAATACATTTCCAATTCCATATCCATATGCTTGGGGTAGCCAGGTAAAGTTATTTTACCTTTTCTATATATATATTTATATATATTATTTTGTTGCATGGGTTTGAGTTATTCTAACCCAGTGGGTTGGTAACTGCAGTATGTCGCAATGCCACCCTTTGGACCAAACATGGCATCCTCAATGGTGAGTAATCCGAAGGAGTTGGGTCGAGCTGAAGATACAAACCAGGTTTGAGGCTTCATTCGGATCTTGCAACCATTTTAATTTTAATATTTTTTTTATCGTGCGTGCGTGGGTTTGAGTTATTCTAACATAGTCCGAGTTCGTGCAGTATGTCCCAATGCGACCCTTTGGACCAATGATGCCATCCCCTCCGTCGAGTAATCCGGAGGAGGTCAGCCGAGGTGAACATACCATGCAGGTAGTTCACCTCAATCTCATCTTTAATATTTTTTTGAATTTAATTAATTATGTTTTGATTTTTAATTTATGGTTTGTGTGCGGGTTATGGCATTTCTAACACAGTGGGGTGGGTAACTGCAGTATGTGGCAATGCCACCCCCCTTCGCAATGCCACCATTTGTCCCTTCATTGCCATCCCCTTCGTCGACTAATCTGGAGGAGTTCAGCCGAGGTGAAGGCCAAACCACCCAGGTAGTTAACCTTAATCTCACATTTAATATTTTTTAGAACTTCCATTGATCATCTTCTTTATTTATTTATACTGTGTGCGTGTGTTTGATATATTAACACTGTCATGCGGTAACTGCAGTATGTTGCGATGCCACCCCCTTTTGCAAAACCAACCTTTGGACCTCCGTTGGCATCCCCTGCGTTGAGTAATCTTGAGGAGTTCTGACGATCTGAAGATGATCATGTAGGTCACAGAGTTATTTTCTGTAACTCTATATTTCCCATGAAGGAAATTTTTGTTTATACTAGTGGGTGCGTGGGTTTCAGTTATTCTAACACAGTGCAACTTTGTGGGTAACTGCATTATTCCTCATTGCCACCCTTTGGACCAACCATGCCATCCCCTACATCTAGTAATCCTGATGAGCAAAGACGAGGTGACAATACAACTCAGGTAGTTCACTTCAGTCTATTTTCTTGGTTTTTGTTTCGACCTCCGTATTTTCCTTACTGATTAAGGTTAGTAAGGAAAATACAGCATTCAACAATGCCACCATCCGGACCAAGTACCCCCTACCCACATTGCGCAACTGAAATGAATGTTGGAGGTACACGTTTAGTCATATACTGATTAACATCCCATGCCATATTGTGAGAAGCTAATATTGGTTTGAATTTGGATTTTCAGAAACTGAAACGGACATAAATATATCACCAGATGCGGAGGGGATGAATGATCTATCTTGCAATGATGATGATAAAGATGACCCTCCAACAGCTGGTATGAAATTTCCAAACGAAAAAGAGGTTTTGCTGTATTACAAACGATATGCCAAACAAGAGGGTTTTGGTGTTATTATCAAACGGACAAAGAGAGATCTAGATGGGAATGCCAAGTATGTGACGATTGGATGTGCACGTGGGGGAAGGTATTATCCTAGCTATAGTAATTTAGCTAAGCCCCGACCAACGACAAAAACCGATTGTAAGGCAAAAGTAAATGCTCGGTTTGTGAATGGGGAATGGGTGTTGACCACTGTAGAGCTGCTTCACAACCATAGTACTGTTAGCCCAAAGAAATCTAGATTCTTTAGATCTCACAAAGTTTTAGATGAATACAGTCAGAGGATGCTCGATTTGAATGGCAGAGCGGGTATTCGGATGAATAAAAATTTCCAAGCACTTGTGAATGAAGCTGGGGGGTTTGAGAATTTGGAGTTCCAGGAAAAAGATTGCAGGAATTATATCGACAAAGCCAGATATTTAAGAATGGGTAAAGGGGGTGGTGAAGCCCTAAATGACTACTTTAAGAGAATGAGGAAAATGAATGATGGGTTTGTGTCCGTGATGGATGTGGATGATGAGTTTAGAGTGAGAAATGTGTTTTGGGCTGACACACGAAGTCGAGCAGTATACCAGGTTTTTGGGGATGTTATAACTTTCGATACAACGTACCTAACAAATAGATACAGAATGCCGTTCGCTCCCTTTGTTGGTGTCAACCATCATGGACAGTCCATACTCCTAGGGGCAGGGTTAATTTCAAGCGAGGATACAAGTACGTTTGTTTGGTTGTTTGAAGCATGGCTAGAATGCATGAATGGACGGGCACCCCGAGCCATCATAACAGACCAAGACCGGGCAATGAAGAATGCCATTGGCATTGTATTCCTGCAAACAAGGCATAGATACTGTCTCTGGCATATAATGCGAAAATTGCCAAAGAAATTGGGATCCCACTGTGATTACGACACAGGGTTGAAGGCTGCGATTCTGAATGCAGTCTATGATACACAGACTTGTGATGAATTTGAGCAGAAGTGGCAGCAACTAATACAATAGTATGGCCTAATGGGAAATGCATGGTTGGAGGGGTTGTACACAGAGAGGTCTTTTTGGGTACCGATTTTTCTGAAAGGTGTATTTTGGGCTGGTATGAGCACTACCCAGCGGTCTGAAAGCATGAACGCCTTCTTCAACGGATATGTACATTCCGGCACGACGTTAAAAGAATTTGTCGATCAATATGACAATGTTCTGTTATTGTTCCTTGATCTAAGTTTTTCTTTGCGTGCTAATTTGGACTTGTTGGTCATTTATTGCAGTTTTTGGAAATGGGTCGCTTTTTGATCCGGATCAACTGTCAACAATTTGTACAGATCCTGTCAATAGAGGTATTTTCTGTAGAGCTGAATGCAACCTGATATGTTGGGGGATATTGTATAGTGACCTTTGTAAATGCATCATGTCAATATTGATAAGTATACTTTGACAAACATCCCAATACCTCGAGTAAATGGATATGTATAGGGAGTGGAGAATAGGTGTTGTAACCCTTCTTGTATATGAAGTGGAGGGGACATGACTAGCATTTATATAATGATAGGGAATGCCTTGTGACGCCCCCAAATCCCCACGCCCGAACACGGGGAATTCGAGACGTCCGGATGGTGACAACCCGGATCACCATCCTATCGACGGGTGGCAAGTGTGTGCAAAGGCAACAAATGTGCACGAGAAACACGCAGCGGATAACGAAAGTCATAACTAAGTACCAGAATTTTTCTTAACATAATACAAGCTGTTTAAAGCATACATAAATAAAATATTACAAAACACAAATACAGTTTTAAAACCATAAAGAAAAGCATAACATCAGCAACCCGGCGGAGCCGCATCCTCGAGCTCAGCCTCCTCCTCCTCATCCTCCAAACCTGCACCAAAAGCTACGGAACCCAAAAATGGTTCTGCAGGTAAGTAAAACCCAAACACTACCACATAAAAACACATAGAACTCAAACAATATGCATGAAACATGCCCAATGCACAAAGCCCATAAAACACAATTTTCCACACACGCCAAAAATCTCATTTGACCCAAAAACATATCCTTTCCGAAAAACACGCCAAAAGTCACATTTGGCCGCCAAAAGTCCATTTGGCCCAATATCTCGCCAGAAGTCCATCTGGCCCAATATCTCGCCAGAAGTCCATCTGGCCCACGCCAAAAGTCCCATTTGGCCTCACAAACCATTATCCAATTTTAACCGTATGCACCATGACCTCCCCTAGGGGTCATCCGCACACCCTGGCTCCAGTGTCACACCGCAGAGTACCACCACGCATGTGACACCTAACAAGCGATGCCCAGTTCCGCGCCCCGCGCGTGCGTAGCCAAGCATCCTCTAGCCCTCGCCAGCGAAGGGCCACGGAGTCGGTGAGTAGGGCGATGCCCGGTTCCGCGCCCGGCGCGTTCGTAGCCAAGCATCCCCTAGCCCCGCTCCCGTCATCTCTCTCGACAACTCAGGGGACATCACTCAGTTTATTCCGCTCCCGAGTGACCAGAGGAGCTCCACCGAGATAATAACCCATCCCGGCTTGGGCTCGTGATACACACGCACCCGCAAAACCACTCACGCCAATACACAGGCTTTTCACGCAAAACCCACAAACACACGTGCATGCACCATGAAATGCCATATCAATGCATAATAAAATAACCAACCAACATAAATCAATAAAACAGACAACTCCGTACTCCATTCATCCGACCCCCGAAACTCCTCGGACTCAGTCCGGAATCAACAACCAACAACAATAATTAATTGAATGAGCAATATATATTAAAATCTGAAAATAGGGTTTGGAAAATACTTACAGCGCTATACGGTATTTTTAGAAAGCTCGCGGCGTTGCAAACGGCGGAGGAAAAGCAACGTAACAGTGTAATTTACACTGTGTCCGTGGGTAATAAATTACCCATTTTTGAACGGGGACAAACCAGGGCTTAGGATTGATAGGGAATGGCCTAAGGATGATTATGAAGCTATTGGAAGTGGTGGTTGGCCGTGGGTGGCGGCGAAAACGCCGGAAATAGGCCGGAAAACTCAAATCGGAAAGCAAGCTCGTAGGGGCTGTTCCGGTGGTCGTTGGAGGCCGGAAATAGGTGGGTTAGGACGGCAAGGGACCGGTGATGAAGTGGTGAAGAAATGGTGGCCGGAGGTGGAGCGACGGCGGCGGATCGAGCCAAAAACCGTGGGGCTTCAAAGGGCTTTTCCGGCCAAACGGCCGGCCGATTGGGGGAGATATTTGGTGGGAAGGTGCGCCGGAGGGAGGGGGTTCGAACGAGACCGGCGGCGAGCCAAACGGTGGCCGGACGGCGGCGGTCTGGGCTGAAAAAGATTCCGGCGACAGGGGCAAAAACAGAGCAGGTGCAGCGACTTCCGGCGGCTCTCGAAAGCTAACGGCTGGTCCGATGGCTCTGAAAATTGGTGGGGATGAACTCTGGTGGAAGGGGAAGAGAATGGTGGTGACGGCGCACCAAACGGTGGCCGGACGGCGGAGAACTGGCCGGTCAAAGTAGCGGCGACGGGAATGAGAAAAAGGGCTGAAGTGCATACGCGGGAGAGGAGGAAGAAGAAAGAAGAAGAAAAGAAAGAAAAAGAAAGAAAAAGAAGGAAAAGGAAAAAGAAAAAGGAAAAAGAGAAAAGAAAAAGAAAAGATGAGGGAAAAGAAATGAGGTCCAGTCCTCACTCCGGAAACTAAAACTGATCCGCCGAAAACGATTTTAAAAAAAACCGTAAAACGACTAAATAAAATAAACACATCAAATAAATCAAAAACCAATTTAAAACACATTAATTTAAAATAAATAAATTAATATATTAATTAAAATAAAAACAACACTTCAGTGAAAATACACACAAAAGCGGGTCATCACATGCCTCTTATTGTTATTGTACAGTCTTAACAATTACAATACTACTGTGACAGACAGCTAATATGATAAATTCCTCAATGCTTTTGTTGAGTTCATTCCATAAATCCCACTCGGGTAAACATTACACCTTTGCATTTAATGTTAATTTTCTGTGTTGTTCCTTGAGAAGAAGGTGAGGTTTTAAAGGATATTTCCCTTCATATGGTAAACCTACAGTGTTTTCCAGTTTTTTCCAGATACTACTAAGTTATATGTATGGCAGTATCCATAGTTTACTTAGATACCATAGTTGCAGAAGGTGGTGCATCATGTTGTTGAGCATATAGCAAATTTGAAGCTGGTTTTCTTATTGAATGATGTCCGAGGTTGCGTTGGGCTGGTTGGTGATGCTTGCCCGGTTTCCTCCTATAGTATTGTGATGCCATGTTGTTAACCAGGTTGGAGGAGTTTTTATATTTTCAGTATATTGCATAGGAGAAGTTGTAGAGGATGCTTGCAAGGTCTTAATCGTGAGAGTATATGGGTGGAGGGGACATGATGTTTAAATTTTTTTTTTTAAGGTTTAGGTTATTGTAACTGCAATAATATTTTGTGCTGCCAGGTTTTTAGAACTTCCACTAATCATAAATGCTTTAGTTACTTCATCAAAGTATTCCTCAAATGATGAAGAGCTTTCATATATATACATTTATGGAAGTACAGTCTTACTTTGTGGCAATAAAGAAATACTATGATATGAGTTTGTATATACAGGTTCTGAATGAGATGAGAATAAAAATTTTCCTGATTTCAAAAAATAGAGGTATTGCCATGGATGTAATGCAATTTAATGATCTATCTTACATGGTAGTACTATTTTTCATTCAAGTTTCAGTAGGATGCTAAATTTATAATCTTTAGTGATTACAGTACCTAAATGAACGCCTTTTATTCTAACATAGCATACGAATAAATGCTAGACTCGATCCGGCTTTAAAATGTGTTTGAAGCAACTAACAAATACATCCTTATGATTTCCCGTTGTTCACCCGAAGGATAGGTGCAGTTTATCCACATAAGTTTTAATTTGCTGGACAGCCGAGGAGAATACTTTGTCATGCATGTTGCTTTCATTGACTTGTTTGAGGAGGTACTTTATGTGGGAACGAGGATGCTTGGAATACATGCTGGTTGTCTAGCATTTCACCCGTTGGCAATGTTTGGTTATGCATTTTAAGTTATTGTACGTCTATTTGGTCCTCAATGCTTTTTGATTCACCAAAGTCTGAATGTGAAAGTTTGGAAAGGCCGAAATCAAAGTGTCCGTGAAAACCACTTCACATTTATCATGCATTTAAAGGATAAAACATATAGGTATTTAAGAGATGTTATAAATACTTAGGGAATTTATATGCGGTTCAAAAGAGAGAAGTGAATGTCATGCATTCAAAGCATGAACGCCTTCATTGCAAGTGGAGGGTTATATGGAACCCGTTGGAGAGAATTTGAAAAGGGTTCCCAGCGTTGTGCTTACTTTGCATTATAAAGTACGTATGTGCATATAAAACCGTCCACTACAATCTGTAGCAAAGCCAAAATTTACCCAAAAAAGCAATACAAAAACGAAGATAGATTTGGAGGTGAACATTTTCGTTCAGTCCATTTTCCAGACAAATTCACAATGGCATTTTCAAAATTTCTACTTGGCTCTATCTATCCATACCTGTCAAAGCATGGAGTTCATACACAAAAAGCTTGATTGTCCTAAAAATATCCCAAGCTCCAAAACATATTTTACAGGCTGAAAATATAAGGATATATGCACAATAACCATATAAGTTTAGTAGTGGCAAGCTCGACTAGGATACACATTCAGAACCAATCCAAAAATCTAACAAGAGATACAATCCAACACATGCACAACAAAATACGTCCAATCCTAATAGTTGCCATCCTTCTTCCGAGTTCATCTTCTTGATTCTTAAGCATACTCTCTCTCTCTCTCTCTCTATTAGTTTCTCCTTTTCTTGTTGGGCTTCAAATTCACGAAACAAAACAGCATCCTCTCTCATCCGAAGTTCATTCTCTCTTGTCTTGTTGGCAGTCTCACGTAGTACTGATTGAAGTATATCTTCCCAAACGAAGAATTAACATCCTGTTTGTCCCTGTGTACAATTCAAGAAATCCAAGATGTAAAATTACTATAACTTATTGTACATGCAATAAAAAAATTATTGGACAAGTTGGAGAGTAATTATCGTCTGGTACTTTGGACAAGCATAGAATTTCCTATTTGGATTTTTGTGGGTGCGGGAGATCTTTAATTGCGCTTTCAAACCACACCAACAACTTGGCGAGTCAAGTTCAAGATCATTCAGTACACACGATGATGATTGACTCGATGCCATAGTTGATCTAGATGATGATTGACAAATGCCAAAAGTTCAATGCAGTTGTAGCTACATGCGTAAAATGCTAACAACAAAACGCAGGTAAAATTCAATGATCAAGAGGTTAATAGTATTTCATGGGTGGGGGGTGAGTATTCCTTACCGACTCGACTACAGTATCTGCTTGCTGTCCACAAAATTTTGCATTGTGTTGTGGTATGAAGTTAGTGTCCTGATAAGGTACAGGTCTGACATTCTTGTATGTTGCTGGATCATAACTGCAGTATGGCATTTGTCTTTCTCTAACTATCCATTTTCCACACTATGTTTGGGTTGGCGGAGTTCAGTGCAAGTTTATAAAATCATAGAGAAAATTAATTAATATAAACAGGTTTTTTTTATAAATATTTGTTCCAAGTTAGGGACAGTAGAAGACATACTTTGACAGCTCACAAAAAGCTTTTATGGAAGCTCGGGTTATAATTTAGTAGTGAATATGTCACCAAGTAGGTTTGGTTAGAGCAAGTACGTTGTAACTCAAAATCAGTAACCATAAATAGTGGTTTTTCCATTCCCCATGGTTTTGTAATTTGATAAAGTTATGAGGCTCAGTAGCTATAAAGAGATAATTTTAATTTTATCTCTATCCGACTTCACGTTAAGCTTTTTGCCCTGTTTTTTGGTGGTGATTTGTATGTCATAGTATTAAAGCAGATGTAATTGTATTTACCCCTTAGTATTAAAGCAGAGGTAATTTTATTGTGCCTTTTGTGTTTGTTGGACAGTGGATGATCTATCGTTGGGCTTGAATTCAAACCAACGATACACATATGTGGTGGTTGTAAGATTTTCAATATAGCAAATACAACATCTTAACAACAAAGAAATTGTTAAGGCTCCAGCGAAATGGTTAGCACTCAAGAGAATGTGTAATATATTATTATTACTGAGGTTTTCTGCAGTTTCTTTTTGTCCCCCCTTTTTATTTCCATTTTTAATTTGAATTATTTTTATTAATAAGTTCGAATGGTTTATTGTTATTACACATAAGATATACTTATATACAAATCGAGTGTGCATGAGCTAAGAGTGACAGCATAACAAAATGTGAGATACCTAGTGTGGTTTTTGTCCAGTAATAACTCATCCTATTAATGCCCCAAACGATTTAAGTGAATACCAGTTTCTAATGCGCAACATGAGAAAGCTTTGTATAAACAACCTTAAGAGTATCCAAGCTTTGGATGCATGCTGGAAAACAAAACAGTATGTGCATATAAAAGACTTGATCAACCATTGGATGCATGGCCCTCGAGATGCGAAATTCATTAAACCATAACTGCAATAATAGTGGCATAACTTTAGGCCTGTATGACTACTTCAATCATGGCTAATCTCAGGTGCAATCCATCAAGAAACCAGAAATTGAAAAACAAATATATTACTTTTCACACAAGACAAACATTAAAATGCAGTTGTAGCACACAACAAATGGGTCCTCATATTCTCCAAATGTGAAGTTCCAACTATTATTGCATTCTCGAATACCTTCTCTCTTTCCCCCAATGCCCAAAGACCCAAAATCTTAACAAGCAAGTTATGTGGATAATGGCAACCCAATGGAAAACCTAAAAACCCCAAAATTAATAGTTACACATTCAGCATACCCACCATTGCCACCATTCCACATTTAAAGTATAATCTATTGTGCATACTAATAAAAGTGTACAATACAAAACTGTGACGCTTTAATCCATTAACACATGATGTATACAATGATACTATCACCCATCAAACTTTAAAGGACGGAAAATTCAATCCCCCCCATAGACAAAAAAGGAGAAATAAAATAATTTATAGAGGTAAAATTAAACCCATGTCCGTATGATATTAGAAGAGGAAAGCACATGCAGGAGAACAAACTTCATATCAGCACCCAATTGTAAGACCAAAGCACAGAATGGTCGAGAAGGCATAAACTTTTTCTTCTATATCAGGTATCAACCTCATTGATTGGGTAAACCAAAACCTACTTTTAATCTAATAACTGACATATCACCAACATATATCTCAAGGTCGTAAAATACTATACAATAATTTTTGAATAATCTATCTATTATAGCTAAAAGCTAAAAAAACTTTTCTCCTCAGACTGGTTCAGCCACCTTCATTTCACATTTCGGATTTCTTTACATCCCCGGTATGAACCCCAAATTACTACATAGGGCACGACCTCAATAAGCCACTTTCCAAACCAACTGTGACTTGATAAGCAACTAACATGTTCATACCAAACACAGAATTTTCAAATCACTTTCAACAACAATTTAAACTTATCGTATATTGTACAAAAGCAAGAACCCGAATAAATATCAGCACACTTTCTAAACAATAAGGTGATTAAACGACCCAATAATTTAGTATTCTAAGTACAAAAGAAAGATTAAAACTATTCGAGTTAGACTTAAAAAAAACTAACCTTTCAGGATGAATCTTGCAGCGGCTCGGGTCTGAAGGATAAACCGGCTGAGAGTGAGAGAAGGGGTGAGAGTGAGAAGAAATGCATTCACGCAAACATACACAGATTGTATAAAAAAAAAAAAAAACCTACCTTTGAGGAAGAATCGGTCCAGCGTCTCGGTTAGCCTTCGAGTCACCAAGTTTGACAGTAAAAACAGATTCGAGACATTCGAGACTAAAGGGGCGATTATCTAGGGTTCGGGATTGAAGGGCCTCATTTCTCGGGACTCAGTGGGGATTGTTGGCGTCGGGCTGAGAAACCATGGGGGCGACGGGACCGTAGGGGCTGATCTGTATGGGTTCAGGACTGAAGGGGATTGTTGGCGTCGAGGTGAGAAAGAATGGGGGCGACGGGACCGTAGGGGCTGATCTCTATGGGTTCGGGACTGAAGGGGATTGTAGTCGTCAGGGTGAGAAATAATATATGTAGGGAATGAAGGGGGTGATTTCTAGGGTTCGGGACTGAAGGGGATTGGGGTTGTTGGCGTCGGGGTGACAACAAATGCTGCGTCTGGGTCTTTCCCTTGCTCGCCGGACTCCATAATCCGTAGATGAAGTAGCTGGTATGGGGGGAGAATGAAGCAACAAAGTCGGGAGGCCTCGCTCCGTCTTCATTCCTTCAAAGCTGAGTGGTTTGAAGCGGGAAACTGAAAGCGGGAGAAATTGAGCTCGGGATTTTGATTTTACATTTCTGCAATAAACCGTGACGTGTGGACCGAACCGGCTGGCCACGTTAGGAGTGTGGTGTGTGGAGAAAGAAACCGGATGATGGATAGACTTTTCAGATTTTTTTATCGGTTGGGTGACGATTTTTTCCCATCACGTAATGTATTTAATATCAGTTCTTTTTGTTTCTTTTTTTTGTTTTTATTGCGTGAAGGTTTCATCCGTCACAAAAAGTAAAACATATTATAATGTAAGTTTTGTTTCTCAAATTATATTATATATTATTAGTAGTAGTATAATTATTTGTGATTTTAGTACAAGAGGGGACAGAAATGATCATGAAGTAAACAAAATTAAACAAATCATGATAATGTAGAGTTATTAGTTGGTAAATGGCAAGAGTTCAAGCATTTATCTGCAAAAGCAACCTGCAAGAAGGTCCCAATATCTTGAACGAGTCTAAAAGAAAATTATGGCCACATAAATATTGACCCAAAAGTTCTTAGGAGACCACTATATATCATGCCTGTTATCATTGTTTTTACCAAACAAAGTCTTTATGGGTTAGTGGACTAACAAATTAGTCTCATTTACTAAACAAACTGCATGCGTTGGTTACTCTGAAAAAATGGTCAAAGAATCCCATTGTAAAAGATAAATTTTACCACACTATTAACATAATTTGCTTAAACTTCTCTGGTCATGTAAACATGCAATATATATAGAAAAATGATAGTTGCAGTCGTGAGTTGGTAATTAAGTACTGTGCAATCACTTTAAAAATAAATAAATAAATACAGGACTCACATAATAAGAAAGTGGACCTCGGCTACTCTTTAATTTCAAAGTGACTACATGACACTTATGCACTCGATTCACAACTGTATGTAGTATTATTCATATATATATATATAATTAGGTATGTACTCAATACCGACTTTTAAATATAAAGACTTATTAAAAATAGATAATTTATATTTGGAGTTGAAGATTTAAAATATATATATATATATATTGCAATTTTAAGTGGGAGGTAAATGATGACTTATAATCGATAATGAGTCATGCTACTTACAAGACAATGTGAATTATATATCCTTCACACCATCAACATGGTAGTAGTATTTGATTTTCAAGATATTTTAAATTTTAAATTTTTTTTATAAATCAAATCATTTCATGTTAGCAGTGTAAAATATATGTCCTTCACATCGACTTACATATAAAATTTTTCATAAATAATAGGATTTTTAGTATTTTAAGTAATGACAAGTGACCAATAAGATCAACAAAGGCCAGTTAAGCGGTTCAGTTTGGTAGTAGGATGAGAATTTTAAGTTTTAAGATGAAATATTAAAATAGTATATGAGTTTTAAGAAGAAGTTAAATTATTTATTATATTTTATATAAAGATTTAAAAAAAAATTATAATGATGAAATAAAAATTTTAAAATTAAGATGAGAATTTCTTGATACCAAACCGTGTCACCTTTGAATAAAAACTTGAGAATAGTTTAATTTAATTATCTTGGTGCCAAACACAAACCTAAGATGCCACCTTTTAATTATCTGGTTGGTAGGCTCAACCTTACCCTCATTGGCTAATATACGTCACTGTTTTTCCCACTTCAAATAAAATATTATATCTTGACAAAAGGATGATGAGTGGATTTAGAAAGAATATATATAGGAAAAATATAGTTGTAAGTATAATTGTATACTAATATATGTATCAATATAATGTGATTGGTTAAAAAATAGATTTTATTGAAAACAGTATTAATTTAAATTTTAAGTATAAATAAATCAATATTAGTACACAGATTAGTGCGACTATGTTTATATATAGCAAAACTCATATATATATATATATATATATATATATATATCTTAGGTCCAGTCACCCTAATTTTGAACATTTCCCATTTTCAAATATTTTTGTATATATGATCATCATCTGATGAGGTCATAAACCAAACATGAACAGACCACCACCTAAATTTGACAAAAACAATGAATAATTTAAGGTAGAATATATAGTCTGATACCAACCAAAAAAGAAAATGCCTAAAGGTCTTTCACTCGCTCTTTCCGCGTTGTTTCTCTTTTTTAAGATAATAATGATTCATAGAAGAGCCGAACCCTGTCCCACACAGACGAGAAATCCACCTTAAAACTTGCTACTTGCTAGTGCTATGTAGGGAAGTCACGATATTCTTCAGAATATCCCTTCTGAAGTTTGACTGGTGACTAGTCCTTCCCGGCCAGCCATACATTATTAGCCTAACGTGGATGACGTATATATCTATATATACTTTCAACTTTGATCGTTTTCATTCTTTTATTAATTTATATCTATTTTAAATATTAAAATAAAAAATATATAGTTATAAATATAATTATACATTAATTTATACATTAATTTGATGTGATTAATCAAAAAATAAATTTTATTAAAAATAGTATTAATTTAAATTTTAAATATGAATGAATCAGTATTAATATGAAGATTAGAATGCGACTTTACTTGTATGTAGTAAAACTTATTAAAATATGATAAGATAATTTTAAATTAAAATTAGAAATTTAATAAAATATTATTAAAAAATTATATTTTAATATTATTATTATTTTAAGATTTAAAAAATTTTAATTATTTATTATATTTTATATAAAAATTTAAAAAAATTATAATAATAAGATGACATGAAATGAAATATTTCTACTATCTAAACTAAACCTTATTGTTAATAATCCATTAAATACGACACTTTCGACCTTTTGATGTAGGGGTGACCTGGGTGGTGACCTAAATCTTACCTCGGTCGCAAAACCCAGGTGCCCTAGGCACACCGAGAGGTCACATTTGATTAAAAACTTGAGAATGGTTGGATTTGTGACGAAATGGAAAGAATTTTGTATTCTAATAAATTGTTTGGACAGTGAGATGAGAAGATTTTATATAAAAGTTAAATAAAATATTATTAAAATATTATTTTTTTAATATTATTATTATTATAAAATTTGAAAAAATAAAATTGAAATTTTTAAAAAAATTAAATTATTTATTATATTTTATGTAAAAATTTAAAAAAATTATAATGATAAAATAAGATGAATTCATCCTCTTAAGCACGCTGCCTATTGCCCAAGAATGTCATTAAACCAAATTATTAATGACTGGCTAATGGATGGGTACCTAACACATCTTTATCCAATCAGATCCCACAAAGCAAAGAAGAGAGAGGTAAATTAGGAAATGATAGATTTCCTTAACTCATGTTTTCTAATACAATCCAATGATACAATTGAGTGAGTCTTGATCACGTTCACTCATTGAGCCAGTCCACATTGAAGCATTTATCTTCAACCTGAATATGGAGCTCAGGCATTGCCTTCTCCACGTCCCTCCACAGCCAAGAAACCTCCTCGTCGCATACAACATGGCGGAGTGATTTCAATGACGTAGCAGAGTTTGGTAGACTCCTAATCTGTGAACACTCACTCATGTCAATCTTCCTTAGAGTTTGCAGTTTACCGATGTCTTCGGGAAGACATGACAAATTAACACACTGAGCAATGTCAAGGTAATTCAACCCAAGTAGCTCACAGATGCTATGGGGAAGCATCTTTAAAGTTGGGCAAGCATATAGCCTCAGGATCTGTAGTGTTTCCAGTTTACCCAAGTCAGCTGGCAGCTGGCATAGACCATGGCAATTGGTGATGCTCAGATGCTTGAGTTTGGTCATCCTACAAATGCTAGAAGGCACCTCAACCAAATCATCACAGTGGTCAATTGCGAGCTCAGAAAGGCAGGGGAAGAGTTGAGGCAGGTCTACGTCTGACTGACCAAGGCCGCTGCTAACCTTACACAGGACAAGGGACATTTTGCATAACCTTTTCAGGGTCACGGGAACTTTAGAAAACTGAGGAATGGTAACCTTTTCAAGCCAGAGGCTTCTCAAGTTTGACAAACTGGCAAAAACAGAGAAATTGTCAAGTATAGCACTTGATGTGCTATAATTCATTATTATTAGCGCCCTTAGCTTGGGCATGCTATTGATGAAGGGAGGTAAGAAATATTTGTTTGAGGAGAAGTTCAGGATGAGCACTTCAGCCACGGTGAAATCCATGGAGATCCAGTCCATTTCTTCCATTTCACCTACATTGTGAGAGTAGAGTGAGAGTGAGCGTGAATATTTGCAGATAGAACATCAATACAAAGAAAGACATAAAGCAAAGCAAGTATCCTATTTTTCACCGAAAAGCAAAGCAAGATAGAAGGAATGATGATATCATACCAGTATGAATTGAAACAATCTGGGCATCAAACGGCTGAGAAGAATTCCTATCCCATTCTCTCGGAAGTTCTGTCTCTCTTCTCGGCATTAGCAACCGCTTGCGCCTATTTATGGGGCCTCGATTGCTCAAATGAAGAGCAAGGTCTCTTAACACATCGTGTTGTGTAATGAAGATCAAGCAACTGCTATACATGTCTCCAGCCCTACCAGATTAACCAAAAACAAGAAGTTTTAGAATGCTATAACAAAAGAAAACTTTGTTTAGGCCAATTAAAAAAAAAATAAAGAAAGAGCAATTGCATACCTCTCATCCTTTACCAGGGTGACAAGATTCTTGTTTGAAAGCTCAACAAGAATAGCAAATGCTTCGACCTCTTCAATATCATGTATCTCAACCCACATATTGATGAGGACATCCAAGGGAATCTTCTTGTCTTCAGGAAAGGATCCCAAATCCAAGAAACATTCCCTGACCTTGGGAGGCAAACACTCGACACTTGTTGCCAAGCGTTCAAACAGTTGTCTTTCATGGGGCTCAGATACAGGCTCCCCCCGAGCTAGCCTATTCACTGCACTTGCCCAAAACAACTCAGATTGATCCCTGAGTGAAGCTCCAATCACTTTAAGTGCCAAGGGAAGTCCTTTGCACTCACTCACAGTCTGTTTAATACAATTTTAATTCATATCAGTAACAATTAGGCAACCAGCTAGCTAAGAACATGAAAATTACCTAACTTATTTTCCCACAAGTAAACATTCATGATCTAGAGGTGAATCTGACGAAGTACCTATCCCTGGATCTAGAGAAACAATCTCAACTATCTCTTCAGTGATTGTGAAAATTCCACTAGAAATATTTTGTTATATTTTCGACTCACAATCCTCAAAAACTAGTTCTAGTGATTGTTTGATAATGAGCCAGGAATATCCATCTTTCTGCTACACTAACAGTAATGAACGAATCGAATAAATGCATCAAGATACGAAGTTCTATCATTTCATAAAAAAAAAAAAATGATTTCTCTCTTTCATATATTATGGTATTTTACTTGGAGAAGAATTCAAGAAGTGTACCTGCTTGACTAGATTCTCATTTGCATGAAGAGGCATGGAATTTTGTCCAAAAGCAGTGTGGCAGAACAGAGACATTGCTTCTTTCTGCGTCAACAACTCTACTTCAAAAGTAGCCTTAATAATCGTAGGGAACTTGAAACGGGAAACCACCAGGATTTTACAACCTGGAAATATTAGTCGTTCCAGCACCGATTGTGACCACACATCGTCCAAAACCACCAAAATCCGTGCTCCAACATTGTACCCATGATATCTTAGGTTATTTTCAGAAATTTTATAACTGGGGCTCAAATGTTCATTGCCTATGATGTATCCCCAAATCTTTACTCTCAACTGATCCACATTCGGAGATTGAGAGACTGTCAGGAACAAAATCCTATCCCTGAAATAACCTGCGTATGGATGATACCTCGAGTCAGTTTGAAACGGGAAACCTCGTACTAGTTATGAGATCATTCTATACTGATCTTTTGATTTGTGAACAACCTTAGACTGATTTCAGCTACTAAACAGATATGATCAAGAAAAATCAGTGAAAAGATGATAAAGAAAGAGTTAGAGAAATCAAAACAGTAATCATAATAGTAATAATAACATAACTCACTTCGAACTTGATGATCTTTGCAAAATTCTCTCGCCAAGGTGGTCTTGCCAGACCCACCAATGCCAAAAATCCCAACAACGGCCAAGTCATCTCTCTCAACCAGCATCTCCTTCACCTTCTTCTTTCCCAAGTCCAACCCCACCCCAAGATTCACCAAACTATCCTCCATATACTTTTTCTCCTCCTCCGCCTTCCTCGCCGCTTCCTCTATCCACGTTCCTCCAGCTCCGATACTCATCGCCCCAAGCTGCTGCTCCAGCCTCATGGCCGACCCGTCCAGCCGATCAAACCGTTCGGCCGACTCAAACCTCATGTGGAGCACGTCCGCCAGCACATGAACGGGAACCAGACACTGCAAGAATCTGGATACGTTCTTCTCAAGCTTCTCCATCTTCCTCGCTAGATGATAGTTCTTGTACATGTTCCAGCGACTCGAGTGGAGGACTTTGTTGGCGAGTTCGACGCCGCTTTGTAGGCTCTCAGAGAGGCGGTCGAGTTGGAATTGACGATTGCTCGGGAGCTCGACCCCGGAGTACTTGATCTCCCGTATGATGGGTTGGAGTGTCTCGAGGTGGGAGATGAGTTGCTCGGCGCTCGCCTTGCAGAGAGATGATTTTCCTGCTATGGTAATCAACATCTTCAGGAGCTCCGTGGCAATCTCGCCGGCGAAGAAGTCCGTCATGGCCATTGCTGATGCTGGAAGTCTTTAGAGAGAGAGAGAGAGAGAGGACGGAAATGAATTACTTCATTAGAGAAACTCGCTCTTTTGTTTTTTTCTAAGCTTTAGAGAAACTCACTTACCCCGATGTAAATAATTTACTAATAAAAGATGGGATCGAAATGAAGAAAACAAAAACAAAACGATTGATCTGCAAAACGAAATAATTTACTAACGGAGATCGGTTGGTCCGGAAATTGCAAAAGTTGAAGGGTTTGTCTGCAAAAGGTCGGTGCCCCAACCCAATTATTGCAATGGAAAAGTCTGGGTGGACTTCGGTCATTTCGATCACATTGACTCACTGTTCATCTCAGTCGCGCATAAGAGACAAGCTTTTTTATTTTAGGTAATTATTATAGTAAGAGAAATATTTTTTTACAGTCGGTAGATTCAGTCGGCGTGCAGTTAGTTGTAGAAAAATGAATTAATACGGGATTTATATGAAAAAAATTATTTTTATAACTTTTTTTTATTCATGTAGGTCCCCTGAATATAAAAAAAAATTTATAATTTTTTTTTATTTATTCCGTACAGCCGACTGCACGTCGACTGTATTTGCCGACTGTATGTAACAAAGCCCTTATAGTAATATACCATAAATCAATTTATTTATTTATTTTATATTATTTAAATAATATTTTTATTATTATTTTTAAACATTTCCTTTCTATTAATAAATTTGTAATATTCATATATTTTTTTATATTTATAAAATACAAGGTGATATAATTCAATTCTATACACATAAAATAAAATTATATAAGTTAAATAAAAATTAAAAATAAAACTAAACATGAAAAAATTGGATAAATAATATTTTGAAGATATTTTTAAAAAAAAATAAAATAGAGATGTTTTAAATGATAAATAATTTTCTAAATATTCTATATTCTTTATATTATACATGAACTATTGAAAGTGTTCTTAGGCTATTGGTCGCTCCCAACGTACCAAAAGAACTTCCTAGGTCGACGAAGACAAGTTGCATTAAACAAAACAAATAAATCTACTATCATTTTCAGACACAAGATACTAAATTTATTTTTATTTTTTCTATATTAAATATATAGTATATAGATGATAAATAGAACAACTCAATTAGTTTAATAAGAATAAAATAAAATAAAAAATAATAAAAATAAAAAATAATTTTAAAATATATAAAATATAGTGTGGAATGATGAATAACATCCTTATAAGTTATTTTATTATTATTTACATCTAAAATATTCATCCTAATTGAATGGTGTAAAATTAAGAGCAGTGGCATTGAATTATATATATATTTGCATATGCAAAGTTATATTTGTATAATATGAGTCTAAATTTATCTGTATTAAATTATACATCTTCATATTTTTTTTATAGTTACGAACAGTATCTATACAAATTTAGAGATCCATTATTCACTCTTTAAATATTATTTTACTAATTATTTCTTTCTCCTCCCACTCTCTCTCACAACCCTTTTCTCTTCTCCCACTCTCGACAATACAACAAACATTTACCTTCACCTTCATTTTATTATTATAATATATTATTTTTTTCTCATTTTATTATAATTTTAATATAATATATAAAAAAATTATATTTTTTATTATTATTAATGCTGAATATATGTAGTGGATGCTAGTTGCAAAATATATATAAAAAAATTAATTTTTAAAAAAAGTTAATAATAATAAATAATATTTTATTATTATTTTAACTCAAAAATACATAATTTAATGTGTGAGTTTTTCTTAAATAATAAAGTCAATTTTCAAAAGAGATATTTTTGCATATGCATATGCATAAACCAATACCAATACTTACAAGTCCATGATTATTGAATGATATGCAATTATTATACCAAATATATTATAATAATATTTGATCTATAAAAAATTATTTTTAAAAAAAGCTTATGAATTAATAAAATTTGATACGTCACGCCAGATTATAAAATACATTTTGTTATAAAATTGAGTTAAAATATTATATTAAATTACGTCAAATTATAAATTTATTTTTAAATATCAACCATTCTCAATATATTAAGCATAACTATGTCAGCATCACAGCATTACACTAGAGCTACAAAATAAATAAAAACATAAAAAGTGCAATAACTCATATAGACCAAGTCATCGGTGTAGTGACAAGGATTATGTGATCAGTACAATAGCCCGTGTACATTAAGAATGTGACAAATAACTTAGTTGATCTCTATGATTACTTAGATTGTGTTTGGACAGTTAGATAATTTCGTAGACTCTATGAATAATAATAAAATTATAATAAAAAAGTATTTAATAATAGTGAATAGTAATATAAAAAATAATAAATAATAATAAATAATATTAAAATACCACCAAAATCATCGCATAATCGATTAGTTTCTAAAATCCTTTTGCATATACAAGAAGGGCGATAATCGAATTGAATTGGACTGATTATTTAATATATTGAATATTGAAATCTTATTTGTTTATTTTTCATTTCAGTAAGAAAAAATATGAGTTGAGATTAATGTTATTATCGAGCTAAATTTTATAAGTTGGTGCTAGCGAACTACCCAACATTTATCATTGGGCATATCACCTGTACAAATTTGTAGTTCTTTTTTTTATAATTTTCTTGTAAGTAATTTTTTTAATATCCTTAATCATTAAGATAAAATTAAGAAAATATATAAATTCTCTAATAATTACTTTATTAACCATTAAGTAAAAAAAATTAAAATACTCATGCTGTAACATTGAGGGGACTTAGTATTTTCCAATTTTAGATACTTGATTTGTTAATTTAATTTCTGACCAAATTCTTATCATGTAATATAATTTATTTTTGTAAATTCTTATTTATAATTAGTTACTTATTTATGTTGAGAATATATCATTTAAGTAATTTAGGTAATCTATAAATATGCTGTGATTATGCAGCACTTATGCAATCATAACTACAACTATCATTTCTCTAAAAATAATAAGTACAAGATCATATAGAGTGAAGTCAAATAAATTTGACTTGTTTGAAAAAAGAGCCTATATATGTTTTTTTTCTTCAAACTTAATTTATTCATTAAGGCTGCGTTTAGATGTTGAGTTAAATTTTTTATAAATAGTAGTGAGTTGAGATGGTTTAGTTTTGCGAGGGCCACTTAAGATGAGTTTGGTTCATCAACTCATCTCATCTAATCAATACAATTTTTTCAAATTTCAACACAAAATATAATAAAAAATAAAAATTTTTTCAAATTCCAAAATAATAATATTAAAAAATAATATTCTAATAATATTTTATTTAACTTTTATCTCAACTTAACATCTAAACGCAATTTTAAATGTATTTAAATATTAAAATGAATTTAAATATATTTATAAAAAGTTGTAAAATAAATGAGCCGCATCATTAATTTATACTATTCATTTGACATATTAAAAAGCTAGCTAGCATAACTGCTCAAAAGGCCAAAAACTTTCCCGTGGGATCCACGCAGCCAACCAGATGGAGTATAGTAAGGGTGAAATGGACCAAATCTTGCTTTTCTATTGTAGCCATCACTTTGACAGTTTGGGCAGCATCTCTGGCATTTGGCAGAAGCATTAAATCAATCTACAGTATAAACTCACTTAACTCAACTAATATGCAACTCAAGTTGTTGTTTGGATGGTAGAAGATGTCTAAAAGTAAATTGCACTTAACTCCATTGAGAAACCAACGGAGCCTAAATAAGTCAACTTTGAGTCGTGTTTATACAAATTATCTAGGTCAAGTTGCTCAAGAATATGTTTGTTTTATTTAAAACACTAGTTGTAACAAAAAGTCAAATATTTTTTTGAATTCTGGATTCAATTTATACGAGAAATGTTATTTATTATAGTTCCCACATCACATACTAACATATGATTTATCATTTTTATCCTTCTATTTTTTTTTTTTTTTATATAACCAAACTTCCATTTAAAAACATCATTACATAACAACTTGATCAACCCAAAGAGCTTGATCAGCACAAGTAGGTACAAAATCCCACCATACTTGAATATCAACTACATGCTAAGCATATCTAGCTAAATAATGAGCCAACCCATTCCCACTCCTAAGCACATGTTGAACAATGATCTCAGGAAATATGTGCATCAAATCCTTTGCATCTCGAATCTTATTACCATTCCAAGATATGACTCCTGTGTAGCTTGCAATTCCTATATCAGCAGTAAACAATTGGACTCGGTTATCAATTTTGGTATCTCAGAAGGTATGCAAAGTTGTAAACCTCTTACAACAGCCAATAATCCAATTGTATTAGCCCCATCAATATGTGTGTTTAAATATAATAACAAAAATGACAAATCACATATTGATGTGTAGTATAGAGAATGATCATTAGAATTTTTCTTCGTATATATATTCACTCAGACCTCCTTGACCTAAGTTAGATTATTTATACTAAAGAAATAAATTAACAAATCCAGAGTTGATGATCATCAAGTGTTTCAAAGATTTACTAAGCAGCATAAGAATAAACTTAAGAGTAACGCATCTTTTGTATGGTAAATGCAAGATGTTTCCTAAAGTTTTTTTTATTTTATCAAACCCTAGAGTCCAGATTGGAAGCGATATTGACACATAAACTGGGTCCTATAACATTTTTCGAATACTCATTAATATCACTAGAGAAATTCACTAGGACATTTATAAATGTTGCAGAACTCAATTTACATGTCTATGCCACTCTATACCTTAAAGCAGTTAAGGGATCTAAATCTGAAAATGAAATACTCAGCTAAGAAGTACTCCTCAAACTTCAATTTCTCCTCATGTCTATTAAGATTACACCCCACGAACAGTGCCAGACTGCATCAGGGCTATCAATCAATGTCGGTTCATTTGAGTTTGGATAATTTTCGAGCTAATATTAACAAGAGATAAATAATTAAACAACATCTTATAAAGTTCTTTCATGCATCCACTTCAATAAACAGAAGAAAGAACAATATTGAAATTCTCAAAACTAGACCAAGAAACTGGACTAGTGACCCACATCTTATAAAGCAAAAATTCCAAGAACACTTCCAAATCATTTTTAATTCCACTAATCCAGAGGACATAACAACCCTTTTTCCTAATAAAATAACAAACTCAGAAAATGAATTCCTATGCAAGATCCCAACTGAAGAAGATATCATAAGCACAATTGCACAAGTCCCACATACAAAAGCACCTAGTCCCGATGGTTTCACGGGACTTTTTGATAAATATTACTAGGACATTATTAAAAAAGATATCATAGACATGATCATTAGTTTCTTCAATCAAGGCAAGCTTCTAAAAGAGATCAATCACACCAATATTGCCCTGATACCAAAAACTGAAAATCCCAATGAAGTAAATCATTTCAGACCTATAAGCCTCTCGAATGTCTGTTACAAAATCATTGCAAAAATCATTGCTAACAAACTCAAGAAAAAATTCTTTCCAGTATTATTTCTCCCTATCAGACAACCTTTTTGCCAGGCAGACTCATTCAAGAAAATACGATTTTGGCACAAGAAATCTTTCATCACCTGAAAAAGAAGAAAGGGAAAAAAGGTTTAATGGCCATTAAAATTGACATGGAAAAGGCATTTGACTACATGGAATGGCCATTTTTCTTATCAATCTTTGAACATCTTGGTTATAATCATAAGTGGATAAATTGGATGAAAGAATGTATCACAACTGTCACATATTCTATCAACATAAACGGATCCCCAATAGGTTTCATCCACCCAAAACGAGGAATTCATCAAAGTGATCCACTATCCCCATTCCTTTTTATAATGGGTAGTGAGGTGCTATCTAGACTGACTAATCACTCAAGTGGAGCTCAACAATAACATTGAAGGTATCAAAATCTTAAAAGATGGCCCAACTATCACACACCTCCTTTTTGCAGATGATTTAATACTCTTTGGTGAGGCCACCCCTAATAATGCTCAAGCCTATGCACGCTTCTTAAATACATTCACTAATTGGTCTGGCCAAAAAATCAACCTTGCAAAATCATCCATACATTTCAATAATAACACTCAAAGCGAGAATGCTAGAATAATTAGGGAGTCACTAAACTATAAAGTTTCCCCTCCAAAATTAAAATATTTAGGACTGCCCTTATACTTAGTAACAGAAAAGAAAATAATTTTTAAAGAAATTCAAGAAAAAGTACAAAACAAATTGCAAGGTTGGAAATACAAACTCATTTCTTAGGTAGGCAGGACAACCCTCATCAGATCAGTTGTTAACTCAATCCCAGCCTATATTATGTCTACAATTTGGATGCCAAAATCTATCACAAATCAACTTGATAAATACATTCGTAGATTTTGGTGGGGAATGAAAGACAACCAAACTCATAAATATATCCCAATATCTTGGAATTCCATTTGTATGCCCAAATCCTGTGGGGGTATTGGCTTGAAAAAAAATTTTCAATTTAACAAGTCACTTGTTTAAAGTTTTGCTTGGATCCTCATAAATGAAACTGACAGTCTTTGGTAGAAATGCCTCCAAAAAAAGTACTTAAAAAATACATCATTTTATGACACTGCTGCTAAACCAAAAGACTCCTGATTCTAGAAAAGTCTTATAAAACAAAGAGATTTCATCAAAGAATCCATCTGCTTTCAAGTCAATAATGGCACCACTACGAGAGTTTGGATAGATCCTTGGGTCCCAACCATAAATTCCTCAAAATCTCAACCAAACCAAAACAATCTCCCAATGGATCCAGATATGAAAGTATATGAACTAACTCTTGAAGAGCCCAGATGTTGGAATTCCCTTTTGGTTCAAGCCTTTTTCACACCAGAATAAGCAACAACCATCATGAAAATCCAACTTTCGACCCTAAACTTCAGAACATGCAAAGATAAAGTTGAATGGATTCACCACTCCTCAGGCAAATTCTCCATCAAATCAGCATATGCAGCCCTTCAAATACCAAATGAGACCACTCAAACACAATAAACAAGAAAAATCTAGAAAAATCTTTGGAAACTCAAGCTTTAAGACAGACTGAAATTTTTTCTTTGGAAGGTGATGAATAACATTCTTCCCACAAGATCCGTCCTTAAAATCACACTTCACCTAGATGAAAGTCATACAAACTGTTCTCTTTGCACCACGGAGGAAGAAACCCTTCCTCATCTTTTTCTAAATTGTACTTTCTCTAGGATTCTATGGAGACAATCTAAATGGCTTATTAACATTTCCCATTTAGCAAACCAACCCATTTCTAAATGGATATCAATCATTTTAAATCCTTGTTATGGACTGAACATTCCTGAGGAAAAAGCACAATCCTTTCAACTGTTTGCTATATTAGCTATGGATAACTTATGGTATACAATGTGACGCTCCCAAATCCCCACGCACGAACACGGAAAAATTGAGACGTCCGGATGATGACCTCACGGGTCATCACCCTATTGACGTGTGCCAAGTGTGTGTATAAGCAACGAATGTGCATGAGAAAATACGCAGCGAAAAGTAAGTCAATAACTAAGTACTAGAATTTTTCTTATTTAATACAAATCTGTTCAAAACATACATAAATAAATATTACAAGACACAAACATAATTTTAAACTAAATACAAAACATAAACTTCAGCACCTCGGCTGAGCCGCATCCTCGGGCTCAGCCTCCTCCTCCTCATCCTCGATCTCTGCACCAAAATCTACGGTATCAAAAATGGTGCCGCAGGTAAGTAAAATCCAAACACCACCAGATAAAAACATATAGAACTCAAACAATATGCACGAAGTGATGCCAATGCACAAAACCCATAAAATCATATTTTTCCACACACGCCAAAAATCTCATTTGGCCCAAAAACAAATCCTTTCCAAATATCACGCCAAAAGTCACATTTGACCCATATCAAACTCAAACCGTTTACCAATTAAACCGTATGCACCATGACCTCCCTTAGGGGTCATCCGCACACCTTGGCTCCAGTGCCACACCGCAGGTAACGACCACGCATGTGACACCTAAACGAGCGACGCCCAGTTCCGCACCCCGCGCGTTCGTAGCCAAACATCCTCTAACTCTCGCCAGCGAAGGGCCACGGAGTTGGTGTGTAGAGCGATGCCCGGTTCCGCGCCCAGCGCGTTTGTAGCCAAGCATCCTCTAGCCCCCGCTCCCATCGTCGTCCAGCGACAACTCAGGAGACGTCACTCAGTTTATTACGCTCCTGAGTGACCAGAGGAACTCCACCAGAATAATACCCCAACCCGGCTTAGGGTCGTGATACACACGCACCCGAAAATCCACTTACGCCAATAAAATAGGATTTTCTCAATTTAAATAAAACGCACGCGCATGCACCATGTAAATGCGATATCAATGCACAAAAGATTAACCAACCATAAAACAATAAAATAAACAACTCCGTTCTCCATCCATCCGACCCCCGAACTCCTCGGACTCAGTCCGGAATCAACCAACCAACAACAAATAATTATTAAATGAGCAAAATATATTTAAATCTAAAAGTAGGGTTTGGAAAATACTTACAGCGCTATATGGTATTTTTAGAAAACACGCGGCGTTGCAAACGGCGGAAGGAAAGCAACGTAACAGTGAAATTTCACTATGGCTATGGGTTGTAAAATACCCACTTTTGAACGGGGACAAACCAAAGTTCAGGATTGATAGGGAAGGGTCTAAGGATGTTTATGAAACTAGTGGAAGTGAAGTTTAGCCGTGGGTGGCGGCGGAAACGGCGGTTGAAGGCCAGATTTCCCAAAACGAAAACTAGCTCGTGGAAGCTGTTCCGGTGACTATTAGAGGCCGGAAATGGGTGGGTTAGGATGGCAAGGAGTCGGTGATGAAGTGGTGAAGAGGTGGTGGCCGGAGGTGGAGCAGCGGCGGCAGATCGAAGCAAAAATCCATGTGGCTTAAAGGGCTATTTCCGGCTAAACGGCGGCACGGCTGGGGCTGGGATTCGGTGGGGTGGTGCGCCGGCTGGAGGGGAGTCGACCGGCGGGGGTGGTGTCAACCACAGTGGCCGGACGGCAGTGGGTCAGGGCTGATGGTCGAACGGCGTGAAGGAGAGGAGAGAGAGAGGGTCGACGCATGGGGGGCTCGGGGGAGAAAGAAAGAAGGGCGAATAAGAAAGAAGAAAAAAAAAACAGAAAAAGAAAGAAAAGACAAAAAGACAAAAAGGGAAAAGAAAAGATGTAGGAAAGAAATAAGATCCAATCCTCACTCCGGAAACCAAAACGGATCCGCCGAAATTAAAAACTATAAAATGACTAATTAAATAAAACATAACATCACATAAATAAATAATAAAAAAATAAATTTAAAACGCAATAATTTAAAATAAATAAATTAATATATTAATTAAATTAAAAACAACCATTCAGTGAAAATACATGTAAAAGCGGGTCATCACATCCTCCCTCCTTAAAACAAATTTCGTCCTTGAAATTTGCAAGATCAACCACCAACTTAAAACAAGCCACATAAAATTACATAAACCATCTGTGACCAAGATTAAGATACGTACCTTCATTACTCAAACAAGTATGGGTACTGCTCCCTCATGTCCGCTACTCGCTCCCAAGAGAAGTCTTGAACTAACGGATCTCCCCATGCCACCTTAACCAAAGGTATCGTCTTGGACCTCAACTGTTGCTCCTTCCAATCCATGATCTGCGACGGAACAACCTCATAAGTGAGATCCGGTTGCAACTGAATACTCTCTGGGTTGACAAAGTGTGGCTCTTGTTGTCCAAAGCTCTTCTTCAAGGATGATACGTGGAAGACATCATGGATATCCTCAAAATACTCTGGCAAAGCAACTTTATAGGGAACGGACCCTACCTTCTCCAGAATCTGAAAAGGGCCGACATACCTCGGATCCAGTTTCCTCTTCTTACCAAAATGCTTAACACCTCTCATGGGAGAGACTTTGAGGTAAACCCAATCACCTTCTTCAAAAGATAACTCTCTCCTCCTGGTATCAGCGTAGCTTTTCTGGCGACTCTGAGCTGCCGCCATTTTATCTCTGATGATCCGAACTTGGCTTTGCATCTCTTGAATTATTTCGGGTCCAATTATCCTACTCTCCCCGACTTCATCCCAACACAAGGGTGATCTGCACTTCTTCCCGTAAAGAGCTTCATAGGGAGCCATCTGAATGGTCGCATGGAAGCTGTTATTATATGCAAACTCTATGAGCGGCAAATGGTTTTCCCAACTCCCTTGAAATTCCATGACACACGCTCGCAACATGTCTTCAAGGGTCTGAATGGTGCGCTCTGATTGGCCGTCTGTCTGTGGGTGGTAAGCAGTGCTGAACTTCAACTTAGTACCCAAAGCTGCCTGCAAACTCTTCCAGAACTGGGACGTGAACCTTGGGTCTCGATCCGACACTATACTCTTTGGTATGCCATGCAGCCGCACTATTTCTTTCACATCCAAGCGTGTCAACTTACCCAAGGAATCGGTGTTATTAACAGGCAAGAAATGAGCACTCTTCGTTAACCGGTCAACAATCACCCAAACAGAATTTTTCCCACTAGGCGTTCTCGGCAAACCCACTACAAAGTCCATCGTGATGTCATCCCATTTCCACTCAGGAATAGGGAGGGGTTGGAGCATACCTGCGGGTCTTTGATGCTCGGCCTTCACTTGACGGCATGTGTGGCATTTTCCATACTATAGTGCAGTGGCCCTCGAGATTTTCTGACTATTTTTTTGATATTCAGCAGCTTCGGATCCTTCCTTTGAAGAGTCTTCAATTCCTCAAAATCAGTTACCCGAATGTCAAGAACTGAAGATAGAATCTCTTCTTGCTATGAACTTTCAATAAGGAGCCTTCTCATCCCACAAAGCAAAGAATCCAATTCTGACGGCTCGGCTTCATCATCCAAGTGCGATTTTCGGCTCAAAGCATCAGTAACTATATTAGCTTTCCCCAGATGATACTTGATCTCACACTGGTAGTCACTGATTAGCTCTAGCCATCGCCTCTGCCTCATGTTCAGATTTTTCTGGGAAAACAAGTGCTTCAGGCTCTTGTGATCGGTGTATACCTCACATGCTTCCCCATACAAAAAGTGCCGCCAGATCTTGAGAGTAAAAATAATCACAGCCAATTCCAAATCGTGCGTCGGATAATTCTTCTCATGGTCCTTTAGCTGACGAGATGCATAGGCAACAACCCATCCTTCCTGCATAAGGACACAACCCAAACCAAACTTAGACGCATCACTGAAGACTACGAATGGCTTATGCGGTTCTGGAAGTGCTAACACTGGTGCCGTCGTCAACCTGTTCTTTAATTCTTGAAAACTTCTCTCACACTTATCTGACCAAAAAAATTTTGTATTCTTCCGAGTCAAAGCTGTGAGAGGTCCAGATAGGTGAGCAAATCCCTCCACAAATCTTCGGTAATATCCAGCAAGTCCCAAGAAACTCCGGATCTCGCGCAATGTAGTCGGGCGCTGCCATGACAAAATGGCTTCCACTTTACTAGGATCAACAGCCACTCTGACTCGGGAAATCACGTGCCTAAGAAATCTAACTTCTTCCAACCAGAATTCACACTTGCTGAGCTTCGCATACAACTGGTGTTCTCTCAATTTCCCAAGTACCAGACGAAGATGATACACACGCTCTTCAACATCTCGGGAATAAATCAGAATATCATCAATGAATACTACCACAAAGGAATCCAGATAAGGTTGAAATACTCGATTCATTAAATCCATAAAAGCAGCAGGGGCATTAGCTACCCCAAACGGCATCACCTTAAACTCATAATGCCCATATCTCGACCTGAAAGCAGTTTTGGGCACATCCTTGTCTCTAATCCTCAGTTGGTAGTATCCCGACCTCAAATCAATCTTCGAGAACACGACTGCTCCTTGAAGCTGATCAAATAAATCATTTATCCACGGGAGAGGATATTTATTTTTGATGATCACCTTATTTAATTCCCGATAATCGATGCACATACAGAGGGTTCCATCTTTCTTTTTAACGAACAACACTGGTGCATCCCACGGCGAAGTACTAGGCTGAATAAACCCCTTATCTACCAGCTCTTGCAACTGAGTCTTCAACTCTTTTAATTCAGCCGGTGCCATGCGATAAGGAGTTTTATGTACAGGAGCCGCTCCAGGTTTCAAGTCTATAACAAACTCCATTTCTCAAACAGGGGGTAGTCCAGGCAAGTCATCCACAAACACATCGAGAAAATCTTCCACAACTGGAATGTCTACCAAAGACTTATTCTCAGACGGCGTAGACACCATCTAAACTAAGAATGCATCCGCTCCCCCTAGAATCTCTCTTCTTGCTTGAATTGCTGATATAATTATTAGTTTTTCTTTTAACTTACTCCCCGCAAATTCCAGATAATCCCCATTTGGAAGCTGAAAGGTAATTACCCGACTTCTGCAATTAATACTCGCAGAATATCGGTATAGCCAATCCATCCCGAGAATGATATCAAAACTCAACAGCTTAAACACCACCGAATCAGCATCCAAGAACCTTCCATCAAAATTTAACGGGCATCCCAAAGCAACCTTGGAACACCACACCATTTCACCATCGGGTAAAGCCACTACCAATGACTTTGGTAAAGGTTCCGTGACCAAATTACACATCTGCGCAAAAGTGGAAGATACAAATGACTGTGAAGCACCCGAATCAAACAAAGTGCAAGTATAAAACTCATATAAACGGACTCTTCCTGAACCAAACACATTAACCCATGAAATCCAAAAAAAACAAAGGAGAAACCAAATACACCAAAAATTAAATCCAAAATAAAATAAAATTAAATCCATACATGTAATTACTCCAGCATCATGGGTCCCTGGTGCCTCATCATCCACATCTTCGGGTGTGACAGCATAAACTCAGGCTTGCACTGCTTGTCTTGGATTTGTTCTTCCTCCGTGTCTGCCTCCACGGCTTCCTTGAACTCTGACGGGGCACTCACGAGCAATATGGCCCACTTGGCCGCATTGGTAACACTGGGGTCTGCCACTCAGCCGACACTCGCCCTCATGAGCTCTATTACATGCTCTACAAATTGGCACCCGTCCTCCCATACGAATACCTAAGGACACTTGAGGTCGAGTTCCAGTTCGCTGAATAAATTTCTGAGTTGAACCTGAGCTGCTTCCTTTACCAGAAAAACTCTGTCTCTTATGACCCGGAGGGGAGCCCATACTCAGATTATTCTCTCGCTCCACAAGGGTGGCCACATCCACTAAGTCCTGAAAAGTGGATATCTGGTGACTGACCACCATACGGCGTATATCAGGGCGTAGTCCCTCCTAGAAACGCTCAGCTCACATCTCCTCTGTGGCGATGAGGTGGGGAGCAAACCGCCCAAGTTTTATAAATCTTCGGGCGTACTGTTTCACTGTCGTGCTCCCTTGAACTAAATTTGAGAACTCTCTTGCCTTTTACTTCCTTATAGATGCGGGAAAGAAGAAGTCGTTAAATTCTTTCTTGAAGCGCTGCCAAGTCACAGCGGCGAAAGATCCCAATTCTGCTTCCAGCATCACCCTCTTGGTATCCCACCAATCAGAAGCGGTGCCTTACAACAGATAGCTGGCGTAGAGTACCTGTTGCGCCTCGGTGCAACCACACACCTCAAAAGTTCTTTCCAAGTCCTTGATCCACTTTCCAGCCTAAAGTGGATCCTCTTCTCCAGTGAAGTGTGGAGTCCTATGCACCAGAAAGCGCTCATAGGTGCATCCAGCTTGTACCATGCTACTAGATCCTCCCGGGTATAGCCAAGGTCCTCCTAGATGTGTCCAAGGACCTCCTGGTTACGGCCAAAGTCCTCCTTGTTGCGGACAATGCCCTCCTTGTGGCGGCTAGGGACCCCCTTGTTGTGGCCAAGGTCCTCCTGGTTGTGGCCAAGGCCCTGTCTACTGTGGCCTAAAATTCTGCTGCATAAACTCCGTCATCTGCCGTATTGCTTGGGCTTGGAGTCATCTCTTGATGTATTGTCCCGTGGCTCCTGAGTAGATTTCCTTGGTCTCACCATTTTTTCTGCCACCACAACCTTTGACCCCCTTTAAGAAAACAAAAACAAAAAGAAACCAGCATGCAAAAACATAACTAAATAAATAAAAACACACAAATAAGCTCAAACAAATAAAACAAATCAAATAACAATTTTACTTAACATAATTTTTAAAACACAACCTTAAAAACATTCTGGTACTACCTACGGGACATGTGGTTTTATCCAGAGCCAAACCGCTCTGATACCACCTGTGACGCCCCCAAATCCCCACGCACGAACACGGGAAAATCGAGACGTCCGGATGATGACCTCACGGGTCATCACCCTATTGACGTGTGCCAAGTGTGTGTATAAGCAACGAATGTGCACGAGAAAATATGCAGCGAAAAGCAAGTCAATAACTAAGTACCAGAATTTTTCTTGTTTAATACAAAACTGTTCAAAACATACATAAATAAATATTACAAGACACAAACATAATTTTAAACTAAATACAAAGCATAAACTTCAGCACCCCGGTGGAGCCGCATCCTCGGGCTCAACCTCCTCCTCCTCATCCTCGATCTCTACACCAAAATTTACGCTACAAAAAATGGTGCCGCAAGTAAGTAAAATCCAAACACCACCAGATAAAAACATATAGAACTCAAATAATATGCATGAAGTGATGCCAATGCACAAAACCCATAAAATCATATTTTTCCACACACGCCAAAAATCTCATTTGGCTCAAAAACAAATCCTTTCCAAATATCACGCCAAAAGTCACATTTGGCCCATATCAAACTCAAACCGTTTACCAATTAAACCGTATGCACCATGACCTCCCCTAGGGGTCATCCGCACACCCTGGCTCCAGTGCCACACAGCAGGTAACGACTATGCATGTGACACCTAAACGAGCGATGCCCAGTTCCGCGCCCCGCGTGTTCGTAGCCAAACATCCTCTAGCCCTCGCCAGCGAAGGGCCACGGAGTCGGTGTGTAGAGCGGTGCCCAGTTCCGCGCATTCGTAGCCAAGCATCCTCTAGCCCTTGCTCCCGTCGTCGTCCAGCGACAACTCAGGGGACGTCACTCAGTTTATTACACTCCTGAGTAACCAGAGGAGTTCCACTGGAATAATACCCCATCCCGATTTTGGGTCGTGATACACACGCACCCGAAAATCCACTTACGCCAATAAAACAGGATTTTCTCAATTTAAATAAAACGCACGCGCATGCACCATGTAAATGCAATATCAATGCACAAAAGATTAACCAACCATAAAATAATAAAACAAGTAACTCCGTCCTCCATCCATCCGACCCCCGAACTCCTCGGACTCAGTCCGGAATCAGCCAACCAATAACAAATAATTATTGAATGAGCAAAATATATTTAAATCTAAAAGTAGGGTTTGGAAAATACTTACAGCGCTATATGGTATTTTTAGAAAACACGTGGCGTTGCAAACGGCGGAAGGAAAGCAACGTAACGGTGAAATTTCACTGTGGCCGTGGGTTGTAAAATACCCACTTTTGAACGGGGACAAACCAAAGTTCAGGATTGATAGGGAAGGGTCTAAGGATGTTTATGAAGCTAGTGGAAGTGAAGTTTAGCCGTGGGTGGCGGCGGAAACGGCGGTTGAAGGCTGGATTTCCCAAAAAGGAAACTATCTCGTGGAAGCTGTTCCGGTGACTATTAGAGGCCGGAAATGGGTGGGTTAAGACGGCAAGGAGTCGGCATTGAAGTGGTGAAGAGGTGGTGGCCGGAGGTGGAGCGACGACGGCAGATCGGAGCAAAAATCCGTATGGCTTAAAGGGCTATTTCCGGCTAAACGGCGGCACAGCTGGGGCTAGGATTCAGTGGGGTGGTGCGCCGACTGGAGGGGGGTTGACCGGCGGGGGTGGTGTCGACCACGGTGGCCGGACGGCAGTGGGTCAGGGCTGATGGTCGAATGGTGTGAAGGAGAGGAGAGAGAGAGGGTCAACGCACGGGGGGCTCAGGGGAGAAAGAAAGAAGGGAGAAAAAGAAAGAGGAAAAAAAAAAGAAAGAAAAGAGAAAAAGAGAAAAAGGAAAAAGGGAAAATGGAAAAGAAAAGATGTAGGAAAGAAATGAGATCCAATCCTCACTCCGAAAACCAAAACGGATCCGCCAAAAATGACATTAAAAACCGTAAAACGACTAATTAAATAAAACACAACATCACATAAATAAAAAATAAAAAATAAATTTAAAGTGCAATAATTTAAAATAAATAAACTAATATATTAATTAAATTAAAAACAACCATTCAGTAAAAATACACGTAAAAGCGAGTCATTACATACAAGACATCAGGTAATCCACAAAGAATTAACTCCAACTCCAAATTCATTTGTTTCCAAGGTCACACAATTATTCAAAGAGCATAATAAAGCCTAGACCACAAAGAACAATAAACAAGAAAAAAAATGGCAGCCACTGTGACGCCCCCAAATCCCCACGCACGGACATGGGGAAATCGAGACGTCCGGCTGGTGACAACCCGGGTCACCATCCTATCGACGAGTGCCAAGTGTGTGCAAAAGCAACATATGTGCACGAAGAAACACGTAGCGGATAACGAAAGTCATATAACTAAGTACCAGAATTTTCTTAATATAATACAAGCTGTTTAAAACATACATAATTAAATATTACAAAAAACACAAATATAGTTTTAAACCAAACTATAAAGCATAACTTCGACTCAAAACTCCGGCGGAGCTGCATCCTCGGGCTCAGCCTCCTCCTCCTCCTCGAATCCTGCACCAAAATCTACGGAACCAAAAATGGTACCGCAGGTAAGTAAAATCCAAACACCACCAGATAAAAGCATATAGAACTCAAACAATATGCATGAAGTGATGCCAATGCGCAAACCCATAAAAACATATTTTTCCACGCATGCCAAAAATCTCATTTGGCCCAAAAACAAACCCTTTCCAAATATTACGCCAAAATTCACATTTGGCCCATATCCATCTTAAACCATTATCCAATTTATCCGTATGCACCATGACCTCCCCTAGGGGTCATCCGCACACCCTGGCTCCAGTGCCACACCGCAGAGTACCACCACGCATGTGACACCTAACGAGCGATGCCCAGTTCCGCGCCCCGCGCGTTCATAGCCAAGCATCCTCTAGCCTTCACCAGCGAAGGGCCACGGAGTCGGTATGTAGAGCGATGTCCGGTTCCGCGCCCGGCGCGTTCGTAGCCAAGCATCCCCTAACCCCCGCTCCCGTTGTCGCCCAGTGACAACTCAGGGGACATCACTCAGTTTATTCCGCTCCCGAGTGACCAGAGGAGCTCCACCGAGATAATACTCCATCCCGGCTTGGGGTCGTGATACACGCACCCGTAAGTCCACTTACGCCAATAAACAGGCTTTTCTCAATTAAATAAAAACACACGTGCATGCACCATGTAAATGTAATATCAATGCACAAAAATAATCAACCAACATATATCAATAAAACAAACAACTCCGTCCTCCATCCATCCGACCCCCGAACTCCTCGGACTCAGTCCAGAATCAGCCAACCAACATATAAATTATTGAATGAGCAAAATATATTTAAATCTGAAAATAGGGTTTGAAAAATACTTACAGCGCTATATGGTATTTTTAGAAAGCTTGCGGCGTTGCAAATGGCGGTGAAAAAGCAACGTAACAGTGAAAATTCACTGTGGCCGTGGGTTGTAAAATACCCACTTTTGAACGGGGACAAACCGGGGCTTGGGATTGATAGGGAACGGTCTAAGGATGATTATGAAGCTATTGGAAGTGGTAGTTGGCCGTGGGTGGCGGCGAAAACGATGGAGGGAGGCCGGATTTCCCAAAATGGAAAGCTAGCTCGTGGGAGCTGTTCCGGTGGCTATTAGGGGCCGAAAATGGGTGGGTTAGGATGGCAAGGGACCGGTGATGAAGTAGTGAAGAGGTGGTGGCCGGAGGTGGAGCGACGACGGCGGATCAGGGCAAAAACCGTGGGGCTTCAATGGCGTTTTCCGGCCAAACGGCTGGCCGGATGGGGCACCGCGACCGGACGGCGGTGGGTCGAGGGGCTGAGCTGGGTTACGGCGTGGGAGAGGAGAGAGAGAGAGAGAGAGAGAGAGAGAGAGAGAGAGAGAGAGAGAGAGAGAGAGAGAGAGAGAGAGAGAGAGAGAGAGAGAGAGAGAGAGAGAGAGAGAGAGAGAGAGAGAGAGAGGAAAAGCACGGGAGAGGAAGGAAGAAGAAAAAGAAAAGAAAGAAAAAAGAGAAAAAGAAAAAGAAAGAAGAAAAAGAAAAGAGAAAAAAAGGAAAAAAGGAAAAAGGGAAAAAGAGATGTAGGAAAGAGATGAGGTCCAATCCTCACTCCGGGAAAACAAAACAAAACCGCCGAGAAAGAGATTAAAAACTGCAAAACGACTAAAATAAATAAAACACAACATCAAATAAATTAAAAACCAATTTTAAAACGCAATAAATTAAAATAAATAAACTAATATATTAATTAAAATAAAAACAACCCTTCAGTGAAAATACACGCAAAAGCGGGTCATCACAGCCACCATCTCAAGGAACATTCTCCCTCTCTCTTTTGATGTAGCAGTAAGATCAAATGGGAGTTCAATTGCTTCATTATGTAGTAACAGCCAAGAGGAAGTTATCTTCATACAAACAGACTTCATCAAAGGCACAAGCCCAAATGCAGGAAAAGCAATGGCAGCTCTGATGGCAATACAAGAGGCAGTTAAAAGAAAGATTCAAAAAGTTATCATAGATGGAAACTCAAAGCAAGTCATACAAGCAATATCCATATCAACAAAGACAGGAGATGGGACCATGCAACCTACCATTAGAGACATCAAGTACTTACTCAGACATTTTGAAGAATGAAGGGTTTAGAAAATTCACCATTCCCAAAATCGGTGCGCACACAACCTTGCACAATGGGCCGTTTCCAATCTATCATATGGAAGCAAACCCCGAAACTGGATTCCACCCAGTATGCTTAACTTCCATAGTGGAAAAGACCATCCTTCCATAGTATAGTTCTGTATTGTATAATTAATACTCTACTCATGCTCATGTACTCTTTAGTTTCTCTATTAATATATTAATCTTGCTGGGAAAAAAAAAAAAAGACACCTCAATTCAAATCCAACACACCTATTTTGCATATTGACCCGACACGACCTGTTTGATTCATTTAAAAATATATATATAGAAAAAAAAAAGAGAAATAGAAAAATACTTAATTTAATCATTCCCCACTATAGGGTTGAAAGGCTATAAAAGAAATTTTTAAGAAAAAACTCAAAATAAGTACTATATTTTTCGATTGAAAGTTAAATTTATAATTTCTAGTGGGGTCTATCAGGTCTTGGGTCGATCAAATAATATTTTTTTTTCTTTTTGCAAATCAAATCACTCAGGTCAATTAATGAACCCATGCATAGGTTGATCCGAATTGAACTGAACCTGATTATGTTCAACCCTAATCCTATTATTACGTGTTGGGTTCATGCTTATAAAAGAAATTGACAACCTTATTAAATTGCATAAGGATTCTCGATCCTTGTAATATTATAAAGGACATTGATATATAGTTTGCATTTTACATAAGAGGAAAAAAGGATGTCTAAAAGTTATAAATGAAGAAATAAGTGACAAGAAAGTGTGGTTGCAATAACCATTAAATTGATGGCTATGTCATTGTTGATGACACAAAAAATGCTCAACGGGCCAAAGGGAGAGAAAGAGTCATTCCCGATGTTATGGCGGGGCCGTACAGTGTCGGCACATATGTCCAAGGCAGTGAATAGAAGACAAGTGCAGGGGAGATAAAGATAGATGGGCAACACATATTTACATGGTTCGACGTTGCGCCTATGTCCATAAGCGTTTCAGGAATTTACTATAATATTCTTATTTACAGTCTCTCATGACCTCTCACTTCTCATTATACAATGGTGGTCTCGGATGTGTTCACTAGAGGTGGACACCTGTGTAGGAGTTCTTTGTCTTGAGATTCCACGAGGTGATGAAGTAGAAATTGGGGAAGAAGGAGAAATTGAGGCCCCCCTTTCCCTCTAGCTAAAGGCTTTTTATATATCTTCTTATTGCGTACGCCAACCTGCAGTGATGGGACCCTACCCCTTGGCGTGCACCAGCTTCCTTCCTTTTCCCACTTTCCCTCTAACTTGCTTTAAGACCTCCTGCCATTTGCCTGCCCCATGTCTCTCCTTGTCCCCCTTTGTCCTATAGCATCCAACTAGTGGGTTGGGCTTAGGCCCTAGGCCCTGGGATTTTACTCCCCTCATAGTACCCTTCTATTCTTAAGGGCAACCTGTACTAACAAAAAACCTTGAGAATCTGTAAGATAAAATATACAATAGAAACTGTCAGTAAGAAAACAAAATATTCTGCCTGTGTTAAGCGATAAATGCCTCTAAGGGTGAATTTAGGCGGGAGGCGCTTGTGACTGCGTAAGGTGCGAGCGCAGAGCTTGGATGAGGTGGAAGGCTACCTCGACTACGCAACATGCAAGCGCGGAGCTTGGATGCGGTGGGAGACTGGCTCGACCCAACAAGGTGTGAGCGCAGAGCTCGGATGTAGCAAGAGGTTGGCTCGACCGCGCATTGCTTGAGTGCTGAGCTCAGATGTGGTGGGAGACTGGCTCAACCCCTTAGGTCCACCTTAGGCGATTGCCGGGCCCATCGGCCCATTCCCAAATGTAACCCGCGCAAGGCGGTTGTGAAGGTCAGAGGCTCATTAACTCTGAAGGCTCGTTCTCGGAGGTAACCTACTGGCAGTGGTTATGGCTCGAGTGTGACACTCGGCGCAGCGAGTCTAGAGACTCAGCTTCATTGAACGAGGGGTCGGCGAATCTTGAAGAATTGGTCTTACCCCATAGTGAGTCTAGGGACCCGACTTTGCGGCAATCTAGAGAATCGATTTTGTTGGTTGGTTAGTTTCGGAGACTTAGCCTTACCCTACATATGGTTGCGAATCTAGGGAATCGACTTTCCTGGACGAGGGGTTGGCTAGTCTTGGAGACTTGGCCTTACCCCGCATATGGTTGCGAATCTAGGCACTCAGCGAGTCTAGGGACTCAACTTTACTAGATGGGGGGTCAACTAGTCTCGGAAACTTAGTCTTATCCTGCATATGGTTGCGAATCTAGGGATTCGACTTTGCTAGACGGGGGTCGTTTAGTCTCGAAAACTTGGCCTTAGCTCGTTGTTGCGAGTCTAGGGACTCGACTTTGCTGGACGGGGGTTGGCTAGTTTCGGAGACTTGGCCTTAGCCTGGTGTTACGAGTCTAGGGACTCGATGAGTCTAGGGATTCGGCAAGTCTAGGTACTTGACTTTGTTGAACGGGGGTCGGCTAGTTCAAAAACTTGGCCTTAGCCCGTAGCCTATCAAGGAACTCAACTCGTTTGTGCAAAATTGCTCTGTCAGAGCGCAGGGCTTGTTGCCAATGTTCTGCACTACAAAAAGTGGTTAGTAGAAATGAATTCACACAAATCTTGAGAGAGACGAATCAGAGAGATGTTAGCTACTGTTGGTGGTCGGGACTAGTCCGAACTATGAAATGTGGCTGGCTTGAGTTTGTTCGAGACCTGCCACTAGGTGGATGGGTGGCCCGTTGAGCTGGCTGGCCGAGTCCTAAGCTGTGTCATGTGTCTGTTGGTTTGAGTCCCGCAAACAGGAGGGTGAACGCGGCTGCTAGTCCGTGAGGTGGAAGGTCACCTTGCCGGGTGACAAAGATCGTCAGCAACTTAGGTGGAAGAGGCCGAGTGGCCGCCTGTTCATTAGAGCCGTCGGAAATAGCCTCCATTTGAAGCATATGACGTAGGGTGCCTCCGCGGCACGCCTTTGTGGTTCCCATGGTGGCACTTGACTCAGGTGGAGACAGAACCCGCCAGTGGTTCACTCGATGACCGTCGGCACCCAAACTGAGCCACAACGCATCTGGGCCGAGCGGATCTTGGCCACATACATCTCCATGCAAGTGACCAAGAGGTGATACCTCTGTTGGGTTGAGGGGGGTCAAGGATTGGCCTCACGGAGACAAATGGTGCCGACGCTTCATCTGGTGACCGTCGGCTCTCCCCACCCTCTAGGCAGTCTAGGCACTTACCGATGTGCCCTTAGGCCCACGGCTCAGCTATGGGGTGCAGATTGGGGTGGGGCCACCGTGGGCTAGACAGAAACCGCTGGCAATCCACATGGTGGCTGCTGGTGGGTCATTGGACCTAGCAACAGCAAGCTGCGAGGCTATGAGGTGCACGACGTTGTGCACCCCTTGCGCATTGTGCATGGCATTGTGCGTGACTATCGACACCCCAACTAAGCCACAACGTGTCTGGGCCGAGCGGATCTAGGCCACATTCATCTCCATGCACGTGACCAAGAGGTGATACCTCTGTCGGGTCGAGAGGGGTTGAGGATCGGCCTCACGGAGACAAATGACGCCGACGGTTTCATCTGGTGACCATTGGCTCTCCCCACCCTCTGGGCAGTCTAGGTGCTCGCCAATGTGCCCTTAGGCCCACGGCTCAGCTACGGGGTGCGGATTGGGGTGGGACCACCGTGGGCTAGATAGAAACCACTGGAGGTCCACATGGTGGCTACTGGCGGGTCATTGGACCTAGCAATAGCGAGCCGCGAGGCTATGAGGTGCACGGCGTCATGCACCCCTTGCGCACTGTGCATGGCATTGTGCGTGCCATGCATGGTGCCAACGTGAGCTACACTGTGCACACAAGTGCCCAGCATCATACTGTGCACTTAAGTCTCTCATACTATGCACTTAAGTAGGTAAACAATATTTGCCCCCTTATAACTTGGTAGTGTAAGTGCCCAAGAAGTGCATTTTTTTTTGCGTGATAGAGTTACTACAGTGCAAGGGCAAGGAGTTTGACAAGTCCCTCACCTATGTGAGAAAGATTTAATCTTTCCTCAGATTTAATATTTCCTCGCCCACCTTGCGTCCTTTTTTCATAAATGTAAAAATTAAAGACATAAGAATACTCATCTGGGAGGGTGTCATCTGCTCATTCGGTAATTATTCAGCATACTGGAAAATCTTCCTTCTCCCACCTTCGAAGAAAAGGAAAAATTAGATCCCACAAGCAGTGCCATTGTTGATGACATAAAAAATGCTCAGTGGGCCGGAGGGAGAGAAAGAGTCATTTATGGCCCACTGATGCGATCTGGGCCTCTATCGGTGTTGTTTGGGGCCCCTAGCAGTGTTCCGGTAAGGTCATACGGTGTTGGCTCATACATCCAAGGCGGTGAATAGAAGGCAAGCGCAGGGGAGATAAAGAGAGATGGGCACTATATATTTATGTGGTTCGGCGTTACGCCTACGTCCACGAGCATTTGAGGAATTTACTATAATATTCTTGTTTACAGTCTTTCATAGCCTCTCACTTCTCACTATACGATGGAGGTCTCGAATGTGTTCATTAGAGGTGGACATCGGAGTAGGAGCTCTCTATCTGGAGATTCCATGAGGAGATGAAGCGGAAACTAGGGAAGAAAGAGAAATCAAGGCCCCCCTTTCCTTCTAGCTGTAGGCTTTTTATATATTCTCTTATTGCGTGTGCTGACCTGCAATGATGGGACCCTACCTCTTGGCGTGCACCAACTTCCTTTCTTTTCCCTCTGACTTACTTTGAGGCCTTCTGTCATTTGCCTACCCCATGTTCCTCCTTGTGCCCCTTTGTCCTCTAGCATCCAACTAGGTGGGCTGGGCCTAGGCCTTAGGATTTTACTCCTCTCACAGTCATGATCATCTTCTTCACATATCACCTGTACCTACAAAACTTCAAAAGCCCTCCTTTGTCGTGATTCTTTTATATCACTAAAAAAAAAAGGTGCATTTATGACGATCTATTTGTGACGAAAATAACTATTTGCAATAATATTAGACTCATTTTGACTTAAAATAATAATTTTAACAAGAAATAACTGACAGCAAATAAGTAATTTTTTGATAATGTGTCTCTGATAATTAGTACCAATTGAGGAAAGGCACTCCTCATCTTTTAAAAGGTGAACCAATACCTCAATGAGAGAAATTCTCACTAAATCCAAAGTTTAAACAGGAAGTTTCGGGGACATGAGTTTTCTTATCCCAACTTAGTTTGGATAAAGCATCAAGTACCTTATATCTTCGTTCTTAAATTCATGCATGTCTGGTCTCAATCATCAATACAATATTATTCGTGCTTCCATCCAGATACCACGAGTACTAAGATTACAAAAACTTATACAAAAGCAGTGGAGTATAGCTACTGGGCCATTTGAAACTTATAACTAAGATGACTCTCTTGATATAGCAACGTCACGTGGTTTATTAAAAAACACAAAACAATATATATTTAAACCAAAAGAGCATCCTAAATACAAAAAAAGGAAACCGCAACTCTAGATTTACTCTACACCTTTTGTTTTTGTGTTTTTAATTTTTTAAATTGTTTTAATAAATCACGTGGCATCACATAATAGTGCCACATTAAGAGTCCCATGAACGGTAAATTTCAGATGCAATGGCAGATAGTTCTTCAAAGGCCTGCTAAATCATCCTTATTTATCATACAACTACATGGAGATACGTAAATAGGAATCTACACAATGATGACCTTGGCCTTTTTGAATCAAGCAACTGGAGTTGCTTTTCAATTCATGGAGGATCAAAATTGGGTCTCAACCAAAGAAATTCACCATGAAGTATCATTGTGCTTGAAATCTAGCTGCTTTATCTTATCTAAGGATGGCAATATGTGACACGATTCTTTAAATTAACACGAACATGACATAATAATAGCAAATATGAGTTTAGTCTTAACGGGTTTAGGTCAAAACGGGTTAACTCGTTAATATACGATCGTTTAACAGATTGATAACGGGTCAATCCGTTTTGACATGTTATAACCCATTAAAAAAATTAAAATTAAAATTATATTTTTATACCTAAAAGTAACATTTTTAGATTTTAATTTCGATATGGAATGATGAAGAACACTTGCCACAAGTACGTTTTATTTTCTTGCAGTTCCAAGCCAGCCAGCTTCACCTTGATAAGCATGCACAAGTATATTAAAACCAGAAGGAATCAAATAAATAGCTTCTAAGGTGTGTTGTTGAGAACGTGGTATCATTATGCAAATAATTTTTTCAGTGGCGATCTAGGGCTTGCATCCAAGTATGAGGAGGCCGGCCTTCGCAGAGAGAATTGGGTTGCGTTCCTAATTAGGGCTTAAAAATAGTACACATTCCTGTGTCTGAAACAGTGCATTTAGGATTTTTACTGTGGCCATGTAGGGCCCTTGGCCCGTTTAATAGGATGTAATTCCGCTTTACTAGTTTTGTGGGCTTTCATAATGATATCACAGCCCATTGGCATTGGTCTACCATACAAATTGATTGACTTAGAGTATCAGTAATGGTTTATGTATTTTCATCTTTAAAATCATATCTTTTGAAGATTGATTTTAAAGATGAAGAAAAATTCCTACATTGGATTATTTATTTTTTGGTCAAATAATAATAAAATATTCTTTCTCATTCGACCCGGACGCCTTGACCATCAAGCCCCACCTCCCTTCTCTCCCATTCGATCATCCCTATCCGCCCACCAAGCTCATGTTCCACGCCTCCAACCCTAATCTCCTCGCCTCCTCCGGCGACTTCCTCCGCCTCTGAGACCTACGTGACCACTCCGTTGAGCCCCTCTCAGTTCTCAACAACAGCAAGTCCTCCGAGTTTTGCACCCCGCTGACCTCCTTCGACTGGAACGACATCGAACCCAGGCGCGTTGGCACCTCCAGCATCAACACCACCTGCACCATCTGGGATGTCGACAAGGGCGTCGTTGAGACCCAGCTCATCGCCCACGACAAGGAGGTATACGACATCGCTTGGGGGGAGGCTAGGATTTTCGCCTCCGTCTCCACCGACGGATCGGTTCGGATCTTTGATCTCCGGGACAAGGAGCACTCCACCATAATCTACGAGAGCCCTCTGCCCGATACGCCGCTTCTGAGGCTGGCCTGGAATAACGAGAGAGAGAGAGAGAGAGAGAAACGATGTGAGGGCCATGCCGTGAGCAATGCGAGCCGTTCGGGAAGAAGGAGAAACGACGGTGAAGAGAGAAATGAAAAGAAAGAAGAGAAAGAAAAACCAAAGTGGAAGAAAGAGCCGTTCAGGTCCTCGGTTGTGCCGTTCCAATGAGAGAGAAAAAAGAAATAATACAAATAATCTTTGAAGAAGGAAGAGTACATCTTTAAACATGAAAAATGACTGTTACTAGTTATTTAAAATTATGAAGATAAATAAACCAATGTAGATAAAATTGTGGCAAGTTTATTCAAAATGGACTTCAAAAATGAAGATGAATAAACCATTGCTAGTGCCCTTAGAAGACTACCATTAGTTTTGGCTATCCATTTAGACTCGTTTAGATTCAGAAAATATTTTATCTTATTTTATTTTATTATTATAATTTTTTAAAAATTTTTATAAAAAATATAATAAATAATTTAACATTTTTAAATCTTAAAATAATAATAATATTAAAAAATAATATTCTAATAATATTTTATTTAACTTTTAACTTTCATCTAAAACCATCTCATCTTATTTCACTATCCAAACGAGCCCTTAGAGGCAGTTAGGATTGAGAAACTATCTCATTTCATTTCATCATTACAATTATTTCAAATTTATATACAAAATATAATAAATAATTAAATTTTTTCAAATCCCAATTAAAAATTTTCAAATCACAATTTAATTTTTTCAAATTTTAAAATAATAATAATATTAAAAAATAATATTTTAACAATATTATATTCAACTTACAACTTTTATCTAAAACTATCTCATCTCATCTTATTATCAAAACAATCTATTGGTTCAAATTGAACAGTGAAGCGTGCAAAAAGTTGTGGAGTCCCAAAGATACATGAGATAGCCAATAAATGGATCACTTCCAATAATCTCTTGTAAATAAATTAAAGTTGTATGGTAGAAAAGAATCATATATGATTTTAAATGTACAGAATCATTTGTATTGAAGGGAGAATATACTTAGTGGGATTTATTGGAGAATAATGATATATACAAGTGTCAGATGTACAAATCTCGTGTATGCATTTTATAAAAGAGTAAACCTTATAATGAAAAAGAAAAATATAGTTGCAAGTATAATTGTGTACTAATCTGTGTACCAATGTGATGTGATTGGTCAAAAAGTAGATTTTATTGAAAACAGTGTTAATTTAAATTTTAAGTATGAATGAATCAGTATTGGTACACAGATTAGTACGCGATCGTGTTTGTATATAGCAAAACTCTAATAAAAAATTGTAAAAAATTCAATTTTTTTTTTTTTTTTGGTAGAGTACGCTTTTGTTACAAAAGACTTGCATAAGATTTGTGTATTTTTATGATGGGTAGAGCCATTAGTTGTTTTGTGTTTTAATTATTTTTAGATTTATTTTTTTAATACTTCTAAATATTAAAAAAAATATTTATTATTAAAAAAATATTTATTTAATCATCAAGTAAAAAAATAAAAAAAATCCCAATAGTAATTACTTGCGAGAGACATGGCGAGAAGAATAGCAATTTCCTTTTATGATATCTCTATAGAAAAAGAGTTGTTGGATTTTAGCCTTCTTGTTACAAGCAATTTCCTTCAAACTCTGAAAAGAAATCTACCCCATCTCCTCACGAAACTAGGGATGGTTACAAGCAAGTCATTCTTGGTTAAGAAATGCACAATTCAATAGTCAAGAACGTAACTACGTAAACCTAATAATCAAGGAACACGTTTCTTTCAAAGCAATCACCATGTGAATTCACTTCAATATTAGAATAATTTGTCAAAAATGAAAAAATGATGGTTTTTGATCTTAGCATGTGGATACATTCATGTTGATTGTTAAAATATGTTTTTATTTCTTGGGTTGTTGGGTTAATTACTTGCTAAAACTCATAATCTTACATGATATTCTTCACTACGGTTCCATTTTTTAGAATCGTAGATTTTGATACAGAGAATGATGTTGAACTTGAAGGATCGGCTCTATCAAAAGAGTGACATGTGGTTGCTTTTTGAATCATGAGATTTGTTTTCCTTTTGTCAATGTATTTGGCTTTTTATTTTATTTTTACGGATAATTGTATAACTTTCTGAAATATTTTTATTTTGATAATCATGTATTTAAAATTTTGGTACCTAGTTGACTTTTTTTATTAATCTGCTACGATTTTTGTTGTACACTTTTTGTATATACACATACTTAACACTCATCTTTTGAATTATATGACCCGTATTGTCATAATCTATATGTCACAATTTTTGCATTTCTATATCTGAGAGTTGGAGGCATCACAGGAAAAAGAAAGAAAAAAAAAAAAAAGACACCAATTCTTTGGAGCTAGCCTTTGGATTTTTCTTCTTCTCATTTCCACCTTCATTTTCATTATCTCCGCATTCACACCGAGATTGAAATATTATTTATTTAATTTTTAACAACGGTATAAATTCAAGATTATTTAATATATATATGATAATTATAAATACAGTCGTAAAGTACATAAACGTTGTACAATCATCTTCAAAAAAAGTGATATCTATTATAGTTGGTAATCATGTATTTAAAATTCTGGTACTTAGCTGATTTCTTTTATTAATCTGCTACGATTTTTGTTGTATACTTTTTGTCTAGGCACATACTTAACACTCATCTTTTAGATTATATGACCCGCATTGTCATAATCTATATGTCACAATTTCTGCATTTCTATATCTAGAGTTGGAGGCATCACAGGAAAAAGAAAGAAAACAAAAAAAAAGACACCAATTCTTTAGAGCTGGCCTTTGGATTTTTCTTCTTCTCATTTCCACCTTCATTTTCATTATCTCCGCATTCACACTGAGATTGAAATATTATTTATTTAATTTTTAACAAAGGTATAAATTCAAGGTTATTTATTATATATATGATAATTATAAATACAGTCGTAAAGTACATAAATGTTGTACAATTATTTTCAAAAAAAGTGATATCTATTATAGTTGGTAATCATGTATTTAAAATTCTGGTACTTAGTTGATTTCTTTTATTAATCTGCTACGATTTTTGTTGTATACTTTTTGTCTAGGCACATACTTAACACTCATCTTTTAGATTATATGACCCGTATTGTCATAATCTATATGTCACAATTTCTGCATTTCTATATCTGAGAGTTGGAGGCATCACAGGAAAAAGAAAGAAAACAAAAAAAAAAGACACCAATTCTTTAGAGCTGGCCTTTGGATTTTTCTTCTTCTCATTTCCACCTTCATTTTCATTATCTCCGCATTCACACCACGATTGAAATATTATTTATTTAATTTTTAACAAAGGTATAAATTCAAGGTTATTTATTATATATATGATAATTTTAAATACAGTCGTAGAGTACATAAACGTTGTACAATAATTTTCAAAAAAAGTGATATCTATTATAGTTGGTAATCATGTATTTAAAATTCTGGTACTTAGTTGATTTCTTTTATTAATCTGCTACGATTTTTGTTGTATACTTTTTGTCTAGGCACATACTTAACACTCATCTTTTAGATTATATGACCCGTATTGTCATAATCTATATGTCACAATTTCTGCATTTCTATATCTGAGAGTTGGAGGCATCACAGAAAAAAGAAAGAAAACAAAAAAAAGACACCAATTCTTTAGAGCTGGCCTTTGGATTTTTCTTCTTCTCATTTCTACCTTCATTTTCATTATCTCCGCATTCACACCGCGATTGAAATATGATTTATTTAATTTTTAACAAAGGTATAAATTCAAGGTTATTTATTATATATATGATAATTTTAAATACAGTCGTAGAGTACATAAACGTTATACAATTATTTTTAAAAAAGTGATATCTATTATAGTTGTAAAGTGTGCAATCATCATCATTCACTTTTAAAAAGAGTGAAGCTCACTATTAAAAAATTAATTTTCTTTTCATTGAGTCCGTATTTATTCATTTTTTTAAAAATGATTATACAGTACCTGCACACTTACCACTGCAAACATTATTATTTTTTACGTGAGTTTCATATTTTCTCATTTTTTCAAATAAATTACGTAACTTTTATGTACTCTACGATTATAAATATAATTTTTCATATATATATATAATGAATTTTGCAACACATAAGCTGGTATATTAACACACCACTTATATAATACACATATAAAAATATCAATAGTTTTTTAAGATAACTGATGTGAAATACTTTGCATCAACAATATTATATATGTCCAAAAATAATACAAATAGATTTTGTCATAATCAAAAGTTCAAATCCTACATATTGGATTGAATGGGGAAGAGAGGCAAAAGGTCATAACACGTGCCGTACTTCTTGTTGAAAATAAATAAAAAGTAATAAAAGAACACGCACACATATTTATTATATGTATATATAATTTTGAAGTCAAATTTAGGTCGTTGTCGACTTGTCGTCTACATATAATATTGAATCGGGAATTTTCAACGAATGCTAATCGGCGATTATTACTTTATTTTTCTAAGCAAACAATGATTTTGTCTCAATAATTAAGTTATTTGAGACCACCCGGATTGTCCACAAAAACAATTATTTTTCTTTAAGTTAAGAGTTTTTTTTAATCATTTTGTCTAAAATTCACTATTTAAAATAAAATTATTGAATTAAAAAAAATCTATAATATTTATTGAATATTTAATAATAAAAAAAAGCACATATTTCTTAAATACTAATCAATGTTATAGACTTTGTGAGTCAAATAAGGTGATGGAATGTCAATAAATAAATTCGTAAATAATTATATTTTGGGTTAATTTATTTACAAGAAGAATTATTCTTTTCATTATTTTTCACATATTTTTATTTTTTTTATTTAAATATATATTGATATATAAATATATTTATTTAAATAAAATAATAAAAATAATAAATATATAATATAGAGTTGATAGTAGCATTTCTCTTAAAACATTCTCATCTAGTTCTCTATATTTTTCAAATTTCTAAATTAAAGAATCAACTTAACTTTTTTTTATAAAATAAGCACTCCATTCGGATTTTAATTTTAAGAAATAAGTTTAGAAAGTAAATAGTAACTTTTCAAATATTTTAAATATTTAAAAATTTACTATTCATTTTCTACATCAGTTTTTATATATATATTTTAAAGAAAATAGTTAAAAATATAGAAATAAAATAGTAGAAATAATAATAAAGAAAAAATATAAAAAAATTAATATGATAGAAAAAAGATATGGAATTATTGAAATGATATATAAAAAGTTTTTTTAGAGATAAATAAAATTTCAAAAAAATAATAGAAAATATGATATTTAGTTAAAATTTAGAAAAAATGATAAAAAAATGGGATAGTTTTCCAATAATCGAGGTGATAGCTTTCCAACTACGCTTAGGCGTAGATCTGTGCATCCGAGTTTGTCAATCTTGACTTCGTGTCTGCTTCAGAACCATAGAGACCACACTCGTATTACGTATAATGATGTCTTTTACTCGATCCACACCCCCATAAAAGCCTGTTGGGTGTAGAGTCAGGACAAGCAGCTGCTAACAACGAAGTCCACCATGATTTCCTTTCCTCCCCCTTGGCTCTGGGTCACATCTCGACAGCTTAGGTAGTTCTGCGTATCGTGTTTCTAACTTCGATATCTCCAACCATGTCCCGAGTTTTTCAAAGTCTAGAAAATTTGAAAGGTCTAAGCTTTAAGGCTGTAGAGTTTTTCTTTCCTCAGCTAAGTTCCAAGTGTTTGACCCAAACAATTCAAATTTATATATAGAAAAAGAGAGTAAACGAAGCAAGAAAGCACCAAGGTGTTTCCCATTTGGCTCACCAAGATATGGGGGTTGTTTTACTTTTTGCATGACGGGGTTCACAATTTTTCCATAGCTCCCAAATGCCTTTGTTTCACAAACCCTCTTGTTCTTCTTCTTTGCAATCTTCGTCTCCTTCTGTTTCTGCTGATGGTGAATTCGTTAACACTCGGAGACAAACACAATCCTTTACTCAGAGGCGGCTCACGCGGCAGAGGAAGCTCCGGCACCCAAGTGACCGAGACCTTGGCTGGCAGCCGGGTGAAGGGTCGTGTTCATCGCCGTCGGAGTCGCCCGGTTCGGCCCGGAAGTCGTGGTCGCCGGGTGAATCCGAGCACTGGTCGTGCTGGGCCAAGCCGCAACGGTTACCGCTTCCTGAATTTCCTTCGAGTTGTAGACCGGAGTCAACGGTATTGAATTCGGGGCAGGCTTATCTCGGATCGCCGAATGAAGGACCGAGCTCTTCATTTGGGAGGTAAAAGCTTATTCTTCTTTTTCTGTTTTTAAAAAAGCTTATTCTTCTTTCCCTTCATTTTAGGTTTTGAGATATCTTAGACTTCGTTAGAGTTACATGTATTCCCATTGTTATTAGTTTTATTGTTTCCCAATTCTTTGGTAATATGGAGTTTTTCGTTTTTCGTTGTTTCATTTCTATAATTTAGCTGCTTTTTTTGTGTTTTAATCTGAGAATGCAAAATTGGCATAAAATAAGTGTTAAGGCTTATTCGTAGGAATCTTTTTGTTGGAGTTGATGTTGCTGTTAGTGTTGTGTTTTACTGTTTTATAATCTTATCAAAATGTTTGAATTACTGGATAGTGGCAGGTTTGAGAAATAACATGCTCTATGTATACGCATGTGTGTTTATATCATCCTGTTCATCTGTTTTAGTGATTTTACTCCATGAACTTCAGGAAAAACACAGATAATGTTACCACAACTTCAATGAGATCTTCAATCAATAATCAGAGGAGACTCTCCCAGGATGTACATGTCGAACGCACTAATTACGACTTGAGGCTAAATATTCCTGCCAGGAGCTCTCTGCCTAAGGAATTCTCAAGTTCTGCAGTTAGCCTACAAAGAGCAAGCACTGATTTTTTTTTTTCTTGTTCTCCCAAAAGTTCAGCCAAGTCTTCAAACAATTATTGTAGGGGATTGCTTCAAGAATTAAATGATGACGGTTTTAATTGCAACTTCAGGCAGAAAGTTCCTGCCAGGAGCGCTCCCAATAGTGTTTATTCAAGTCCTGCTAGAAGCCCACAAAGATTGAATTCTGGGGATCTCTTTCCTTCATCTGTGGTTTTTCAAGAATTTCAGGATAGTCTTGTTGCAGGTTCTTCAAAAGAGTCACCAGCTAAATCCATGCATAGTCCTGATCAGTCCCCTTTGCGTGGCCCAACAGTCCAAAGTCCCCAGCTCACACCGAAAAGTCCAAACAGATCTCTATTTCATTCGTCTCATAAATTGATGTTAGACAGTCACATGGAGCTGCCCGAGATGAGTGCCCACCCTTTGCCCCTCCCTCCAAGAGCAATATTACCATCACAACCATCTTTGCAACCACAATCAACTACCATGAATCACTTCACGGAACAACCGTGCACATCATCTTTTAAAGGTCAATGGCAAAAAGGAAAACTCATTGGACGTGGTACATTTGGAAGCGTATTCCTTGCAACCAATCGGTATGTGAGCTTGAAATTATGACGGTGAAGCTTCTGAATTGTAGTGGTTGTTTCCCAAACTTCTTCAGTTAACATTGCCCTGTTTATATTACAGAGAATCTGGAGCTTCATGTGCAATGAAGGAAGTTGATCTCATTCCTGATGATCCTAAATCTGCTGAATGTGTAAAGCAGTTGGAGCAGGTACTCGTTGGAGTCCTTCCCCTCTTGCCAATTCATTAGAGTTTTTATTCTATTTGGGGCATAGTCGCTGTCAGTGGAAGATGCAAAATTGAGCAAGAAGGTATAATGGAAAAAGAGATACATGTAGCCAACCCTGCTACTTGATGAAGGTTCATCAACCAATGCCAGCCAGATGGAGTCAATCGAGTGGTGTTGCTATAATAAATCATGGGAAGGGAAAGATACATTGGTTCCTACTAAATGAAAGAGAGATTGAAGCCTGCACCCTGCATAATGGCCCCAACGCTAGACTCCAATCAATTAATGGCATTCCCCGAAACTATTGACACTCCCGTTGTGTCTACTCTATTCAATGTTGGGGACCTAAGACCACTTATATTTCTATAAAGATCCCACATGATAAATCACAGTGAACAGCATAGTTGTTTGTGGTGTTCAGTTCACACTATTTTATGTTTTCTATAAATTTCATGGAAAAAGAGTTTGTCTTAATAATTGGAAATTTTGGTTCTAGCTTTGTAGATGTTCCAATTTTCTATCAAATTTTCTTATGCTGTTCTTTATCATATTTGGTTAATCAGGAAATAAAAGTTCTCCGCCATCTAAAGCACCGAAACATAGTGCAGTATTATGGCAGCGAGATAGTGAGTATTTTGTTGGTTCTTTTCATTTATATAGTTCAAATTAATTGTTTGTGATCCTTCACGGGCTTGACTAATTAAGGGAACAACGTTCATGAGCAGATTGATGATCACTTTTACATATATTTGGAGTATGTTCATCCTGGATCAATTAGTAAATATGTACATGAACATTGTGGAGCCATTACTGAATCTGTAGTTCGCAATTTCACTCGCCATATCGTTTCTGGGTTGGCTTACTTGCATAGCAAAAAGACTATCCACAGGTAATTATCACGTTTGATAAGAAGAAACAGAAACTGGCATTGTAGATTTACTTCCCTGTTGACCATTGTAGCTTTACTTTTATAAAATGCCTTTCGATAGAAGATGCAAAAACTCAATTTTGTGAAAGTAGACCCATGATTCACCGGCATTCTTTGAAAAAAATATAAGGATCACTAATGGGCCTTGTTAGAAAGGTCTATGGAATGCTTTTTCTAATTCTTTTTTATAGATTTATAGACTTGTTTTCAGTTTATAGCTACACAGCAGTTCGTAAAGCACATTGTTGGAGAAGTTTGGTTGCTAATTTTTAACTGAAGTTTGATAACTTGGATGGTTGTGCTCTGCAGGGATATCAAAGGTGCAAATTTGCTTGTCGATGCATCTGGTGTTGTTAAGCTTGCAGATTTTGGGCTGGCTAAACATGTGAGTTTGAATTTCTTCCAACATCTTACAATGTGGTAGTAATTAGAAGAGCAAAATTAAATTTAGTCCCATAGGTTGTAGCACATTGAATCTCCTTTAAGTTGTAGAATCTCCTTTAAGGCTTAGTTTGTAGAATCTCCTTAAAGTTTAGTTCACAGCACTTACTCCCTCACCTTCATTTTTGATGTGTAAAAATGAAACATATATGCTACTCATTGCATCCTAACCAGTTAGAAAATGCTGTAACACAAGTTATTACACCTTTCCTCTTTTTAATACTTATTTAAAAATGCTACTTATAAAAAAATACTTATTTAAAAATGTTGTCATTAATATGTAGTTTTTATGTTTTGATCAAGGGGAGAGAATCAATATGAGTATGTATGATGTTAGTGTGGATGAAGGTATAGAAAAAAACCATTATGTGTTATAATGAGATTGGTTATTGTAATACCACCTTCCCCTAGAATTATGAATAAAGTCATTTTTAGAAATCTTGGGGAACTAGTGTTCTACTAATCTTGACTTAAAAGCTTTTCTTCTTAAAGCATGTCATAAACTGCCTAGGCCTCTGTCTCATCTCCCTGGGCCTAGTCCCATCCTGCAGTTCCATTCTCATAAAGATCCTCACTTGGGGTGGTTAAAACATAAGAACATACAAAAATGAGTAGAAGACTTAGGTCTCGTTTGGTTACATAGATGAGATGAGATAAAAGTTGACAGTTGAATAAATATTGTTAGAATATAATTTTTTAATAATATTTTTATTTTGGTATTTGAAAAAGTTAAACTGTTTATTATATTTTGTGTGGGAGTTTGAGAAAGTTGTAATGATTATATAAGATGAGATGAGATTGTTTAGTTTGTATAACCAAACCAGCCCTCAGTAATAGTACGTCATACTGTAAGCTTAACTTTGAAAACTTTCATGCTTTGTCATACATACACATAGCATATAAATCATTCATCAGTAACATAGGTGGAATTAAAATAATCATGGCAATATATGTAACATGGATGCATGAATGACTGACTACATGTGTTTCATATCGCTCATGCATGACTTATTCGTCTTGTCTTTCACTTAGTGGCCATCATAACATATGTTCATTGGCCCAATTGTCATTGACTGCATAAGTCATAGCATAACTTATGGTGAACCACGCTTAAGTCCATGCATAACATAACATATGGTGGTACTCGCTTAAGTCCTTGTCACGGCATACATCATGGCATAGCATATGGTGAAACACACTTAGGTCCATGTTACCGCATCATCATAGCATATGGTGGACCACACTTAGGTCTGTGGCTTGCATATCTACTCATAACATAAGGCCATTCTTAAAGCTTACTTATCATGATTTCTTACTAATCTTATCATATCATGATACATGTGACATGTTGACTACGTGAACTTTCATGACATGTCATACTCATATGCATGGCATAGCACTTAACATGGCATACAGATGTGAGCATTACATAGCATAACTTATATGAGCATTACGTGACATGGCTTAACATGAGCATTGCATGATATAGCATAACTTAGGCATTGCATAGCATAACATAACAAAAGCGTTACATGGCATGACATAGCATCCATGTAATCAAACAATCAATTTGCATGACATACATAATTTCATTCACAAACATAGTGTCATAATTTGTCGAGGGTTCATAGAAAGGGGTCAACCTGGAATTGGCTGTACATAGCATAAGTAAACAAATTTTATTTTTTATTTTTTCATGCATAACAGAATAATTACAGCACACATAAAGGTTATGATCATGTTGCTTACCTTGTAGCGCTACTTCCAAAATCATGCTACTTCGTTACACATACGAAGTACTAAACATTACTAAAATCTTCTAGAAAACTTATTGTAATATTCTACTTATTTAAACTCATGCTATGGAGAATAATTAATAAATATCTTGTTATATACTAATTTTGCTAAATACTAACGGTGGCTGGAGTGGAAGTCACAGTGCAACAGTGACGGAAGAGCAAAGGGAGAGAGAGAGAGAGAGAGAGAGAGAGAGAGAGAGAGAGAGAGAGAGAGAGAGAGAGAGAGAGAGAGAGAGAGAGAGAGAGAGAGAGAGAAGAGAAGAACCAGCGATTGGTGCTGTTGAACCAAGATAATGGCGGAATAGAGGGAAAATGAGGGAGATCTCGGTGGGGGTTTTCTGGAAAATGGAGGTCTGCTGGAAAGTGACTGGTTGGTGGTTTCTGTGTTGTTGGGTGGTATTCTGACTTACTTTTTGGTGGTTGACGGTGGCGACAGTGTTTTCTAGGTGGTTGATGATGAGATTTTGTGACTTGGTTTGCTGTGATGGAAGTTGATTTCACGTGGAAAGGGTCTTGGATGGAGGAAGAGGACTACGGTGGTTTGTGTTTGATGAGCAGGTTTGCTGCGGGAGTGGGTTTCTCAATTTGGTTGTGTACAGCCCTGTCTATGCTTTCTGATGGCTGCGTGTGAAAAGAAAGTGAAGAGAGAGTTGTGATTTTTGGGAGTATTGGTAAGCAAGATCGATTTCACATTGGGGAATTTGGCCATGAGAACTTTGTTAGTGTGAGGGTGAAATAATGCTGGGAAAAAGTGGTGTTCAAGAAGTGAGGATTTCGGCGCCCAACCGACATAGGCTACTTCCCGATTAAGAAATCACCATGATATCGTCAAGGGGCATAAAATCTCAGTCAATTAGTCTCACTTAGGAAAGAATAATCATATTAATAATAGTAATAACTACTACCCTGGTTTTCTACAATGGAGAGCTCTAGGCTTTTTTCAGTGGAGTCCAAAACTTTTGTCTTCTCAAAGGTGGGTGCAAACTGTTTTCGTATTCTAGAGAAAAGTAGACGCATGGCCCTTTTTTTACTGATCAATGGGGCGGCGGCTTCATGGGTGGCGAGAATGGTGGTGGAAGCTACTAAGACCAGGTGGCGTGAGAACTTTTTTAGGAAAATGAGGGTTGGCAATGGGTTTCTCACTCTTCACCTACTCAGAAATGCTAGGGGCTGCTACCTCCGCCTGGAGGAATTCATTAATGGCAGAAGAAGAGCCTCTTTGATCATCCCCGAAGGCACCAAGAGTTGTGGTTGGGAGGGGCTTGCCTTCAATCTCAAAAAGGTGGCTGAACGTGAGGCGGTACTTTCTGAGGCCCCAAGTCGGGTTGAGGAGCTTGGTTTCAGGCAGTCTGCCACGCCGCTGGCTTCTTACGCTGCGGTTTTGTCTGGTGCAGCGGGAGAGTGCAGCGTTGCAATGGAGTTGATGGAAGACAGGTTTGGTTTTTGCCCAGCGGATCCGGAGGGGATTTCTGACAGTGGTACAAGGTTAGGTGAAATAGAAGGGGTGTTTTGGGATGTAAAATCCAAACTTTCGGGTGTCCTTCAAGAAATTGCTATTCTGATGAAAAAAGTAGACCTGGGACTCGGCATGGCGATGGGACGGGGTAAGGTGATCACGTCTGCCTCGCTCCAGCCATTTTCAGAAGAACTTTTTCCTAATATGGGTTGGAAGGCCTCTGCATGTGCAGAGATAAGAGAAAACCGTGGGACTTTGTCAGGCAGTCGGGCTCTTGAGCCTTTGATTGAACCTGGGCCTAACGGGCCTTAGAGCCCACTGAGGGCTAAAAACACCAGGCCCCGGGCTGGTTCCCCCTCTCGGGTTGAGCCCGTGACCTGGTAGCCCTTTGGGGCTTCAGCACCCTCCTCGTCTTGGTCCCGAGACCTAGTCGACCATATCCCGCTGGCATCTTCATCGGCCACCCTGTCGGCATCGCAGACGGCGCCGACTGACCCCGGCGACCTTGCCGGCACCGTAGTTGCACTGTTTAAGGCCGGGCCCTCGTCTCGATCCCGAGACCCAGGCGTCAACCATATCTCGCCGGCATCTTCACCGACCACCCTACATGCGTCGCAGACAGTGCCGACTGACCCCGACGATCCTACTGGAACAATAGTTGCACTGTCCAGGGCCACGACGGCGGTAGGTACACCGCTAACAGCGTCGCCCGTGGAGGAAAACGACATCATAGTCGTTCCTCTCGACTTCGTGGGCCTGTATCCGGCTCAGAAAAAGCCGACCGGTCACTTGGAAGCTCCTGGGCTCACTTCCGAGGGCCAGTCCACCCAAGATGAGGAACACTCCTCCCCAACGGTCAGCGTTGCCCCCTTCCTGGAGGATTCTTCTGAGTTTACTTCCAGGGTCCTTTGTATTCTTGAAGAAGAGGCTGAACCTGACCCTGAAGGGGAGGAAGAAGGGGAGACAATTTTAGGGTCAGGTACTTTAGTACCTTTTTTTGATCTGGCGAATGAAGGGGATGTTATGGGGAACGTAGGGGACGATCCCAGCCCGCTTTGCTCGTTACCCTCAGCACTGCCGTGGTTTGACCCACTGACAGATTGGGTGCTAAAGAAGGTGGAAGACATTTGGCATTGTGCGGGGATTTCTTGCGTCGGCTTCGAGGACCAACTGACAGCACTGTTCACAGCCATTGTAGTTGAGCAGTCTCACCATCTTCGTTCCACCAGCAAAAGAGAGAGGGAATTAAAGAGACACTCATGCTCTGTAAATTATGACCGAGAAGGTAGTGCTAGTAGGGAAAGAGTTACTGATAGGGTGATCTTAGGTGATCCATGAAGCCCAAGATCCTATCATGGAATGTTCGGGATTTAAACAACCCGAACAAACGCCTTAGAGTGAAGAACCTAATCCGGGATTGGAAAGTGGACATCCTTTGTTTACAGGAGACCAAATGGAAGTACGTAGACAGGAATATTATTAGAAGTTTATGGAATTGCACCTACGCGGGATGGACTAGCTTGCCTTCCAAGGGCGCATCAAGGGGCATTATTGTGATGTGGGATAAGAGAGTTGTTGATTTAGTGGAAGAATCCGTTGGTGAGTTCGTGGTTGCATGTTCTTTTAAGTCTTTGGAAGACGGGTTCGTGTGGGGCTTTGCAGGCGTTTATGGCCCGAATAATGATAATAGCAGGAAGCTTCTCTGGGACGAGATTGGCGGATTGTGTAGTTGGTGGGAGGGTCCTTGGTGCATTGGAGGTGATTTCAACACCACTCGGTTCTCGAGTGAAAGGTCTGGGGACTCCAACTCAGTATTAGCCATGGCTGATTTCTCAGCCTTAATTTTTGAACTGGACTTGATTGATCTTCCCCTAGGGGGGGGTGACTACACTTGGTCGAACGGGAGGGCATGGTCTCGTCTGGACAGATTTATTGTCTCTCCTTCCTGGGAGACACATTTCCCCACTCTTTGTCAGAAGCGCCTCCCTAGGCTTTGCTCAGATCATTTTCCACTTATGTTGGACTGCGGTGGTATTCAAGAGGGGCGGAGATACTTCAAATTCGAAAATATGTGGCTGAAGGCGGAGGGATTTATGGACAAAATCAGATCTTGGTGGTCCTCTTATCAGATTTCGGGCACCCCCAGTTTTGTTTTAGCTGGAAAACTTAAAAACTTGAAAAATGATTTGAGAACATGGAATTTGGAAACCTTTGGGAATCTAAATAACCAAAGACACTTTTTTTTCAGGAACTGCAGCGCTTTGAGGACAAAGAAGCGATTTTGGCCCTCACTGTTGAGGAAAAGGAAAGGAAAACGGCGGTAATAGCCGAACTGGAAAAAATCACACTTTTGGAGGAGATATCCTGGAGACAAAAATCACGAGCCATTTGGTTGAAAGAAGGGGACAGGTGTACTAAATTCTTCCACCGTGTCGCCAACTCTCATAGACGAACCAACGCCATTGAGGTTCTGCACTCCGATGGGAGGATTATCACCAACAGGGCAACCATCAAGGAACACATTGTGCACTTCTACGATTAGCTGCTTAAAGAGCAACATTCCTGGCGGCCTAAGGTAGATGGGTTGATTTTTGACTCTATTGATGCAACAAGTGCAGCGTGGTTAGAAAGGCAATTTGAAGAGGAGGAAGTGCTTAAAGTTCTAAAAGGGATGGAGAAAGACAAGGCCTCAGGCCCTGACGGTTTCACTATGGCTTTCTTTCAAGCTAGCTGGGATATCGTCAAAGAGGACACTATGAAGGTATTTTTCGAATTTCACTCTTTCTTGAAATTCGAAAAAAGTCTCAACGCCTCTTTTATCTCCCTTATTCCGAAAAGGGCAAGCTTGGTGGAGGTACAAGATTTTTGCCCTATTAGCTTGGTGAGTGGGATTTACAAAATTATTTCCAAGTTGTTAGCCCAACGGATGAGCACCGTTATGGGAAAGATCATATCGAAGTCCCAGAATGCCTTTGTGAAAGGGAGGCAAATTCTTCACTCCGTTCTTATTGCCAACGAATGTCTGGAAAGTCGGGTCAAAACTAGCATTCCGGGTATCTTGTGCAAGCTGGATATGGAGAAAGCTTTTGATCATGTAAACTGAGACTTTTTGATACACATCATTGGCAGGTACGAGTTCAGGGAAAGGTGGTGCTAATGGATGAAACATTTTATAACAACTGTTAGATTTTCTGTTTTGGTGAATGGCACTCCCGAAGGCTTCTTGAATAGCTCTAGGGGCCTGCGGCAAGGAGATCCTTTATCACCTCTTCTTTTCATCCTAGTAATGGATGTCTTAAGCAGAATGTTGCACAGAATGGTGGAGGGCGGTCACATCTTGGGTTTCTCAGTGGGCGGCTCCACCCATGGTAATCTCTCAGTTTCCCATCTTCTCTTTGCAGATGACACGCTGATCTTTTGCGAGCCAGACCCTGATCAGATCCGCTCCCTAAGGGCCCTATTGCTCTGTTTCGAAGCCGTCTCCGGACTCAAGGTTAATCTTGCAAAATCTGAGATGGTTCAGGTCGGGGTGGTCGATAATCTAAGTGAATTGGCTGGTTTTCTGGGCTGCAATGTGTCAACCTTGCCTATGAAATATCTGGGTCTCCCTTTGGGGGCCTCTCACAAATCCAAGTCTATGTGGGATGGGGTGGTCGAGAAAATTGAACGTAAACTTGCGGGTTGGAAGCGACTTTACCTATCCAAAGGTGGCAGAGTCACTCTTATTAAGAGCACTCTATTTAATCTCCCCACATACTTCCTCTCCCTTTTCCCCTTGCCTGCAGGTGTGGCGCATAGACTGGAGAAGATCTTTCGTGATTTCCTATGGGGTAGTTTGGAGGATGTGAAAAAATTCCACTTGATCAAGTGGGAAAAAGTATGCACACCAATGGCAAATGGCGGATTGCGGCTCCGCAGCTTGAGAATCCTCAACAAGGCACTACTTGGTAAATGGCTATGGAGATACCATAGGGAATGAGACGCCCTTTGGAGAGAAATTATTGACAGCAAATATGGGAGCTTGAGTGGAGGTTGGTGTTCCAATGCAGTAAGAGGGGCTTATGGCATAGATGTGTGGAAATTCATACGCAATGGTTGGGAAGTCTTTTTTGCTAATTGCAGATTGGTGGTGGGAAGGGGCAATCAAGTTAGCTTCTGGCACGACACTTGGTGTGGCGAGATTGCTTTGAAGATTGCTTTTCCTTCCCTTTACAGGATTGCATCTGATAAGGAGGCCACAGTTGCTGATAATTCCGACAGCTCCTCTACCTTCACGCATTGGTTAGTAAGATTCACCCGAGTGGCACAAGATTGAAAATTGGGAGACATTGCTGATTTTTACAGCACGTTACAAGCGTCGAATCTACATGTTGATGGAGAAGATCATCTCATCTGGTCACCCACAGGAAACAAGCGTTTCTCAGTACGTTCCTTTTACAAGGTACTCTCGGCACACCCCTCCACTGCATTCCCTTGGAAGAGCATTTGGAGGACTAAGGCGCCTTTAAAAGTGGCCTTCTTCGTATGGCTAGCATCCCATGAGAGTATATTGACTATCGATAAACTGAGAAGACGTGGCCTCTACCTAACGGATTGGTGCTTTATGTGCAAACACAATAGTGAGACAGCGGATCATCTACTTCTTCATTGTGAAGCTGTCAAGGCATTGTGGGATGACATCTTTACAAGACTAGGCTTGGCATGGGTAATGCCTAGAAAGGTGGTTGATCTTTTGGCTTGTTGGAGAGGAATCCGGGGCAAGGGGCAGATTGCGGATATTTGGAAAATGGTGCCACTTTGCCTAATGTGGTGCACATGGACCGAGAGGAACAATCGATGTTTCGAGGATAAGGAGTGATCTTCGGAAGGCTTTAGGGATTTCTTTTACCATACTTTAGTCTTATGGGCATCCTCTATTGTATTGAATGACACTTCTTTTGCTGAACTTTACGCTGCTCTTAGCCTATAGCAAGGCTCTTTGTATACCCCTTGTGTACTTGGGCCTTACCCCTTCTTTTTCTAATATATTTCTTCTTACTTATAAAAAAAAAAAGTAATAACTACTACTACTACTAATAATAATAATAAAATAAATCTAGTCCCTAATTTAGAACCCATATGTTACAGTTATAGATTAGACATGTTTTTTTTTTTTTTTTGATAAGTATTTATAGATCAGATATGTTAGCTTTGCACTTTGAACCTGACCACAAAAAGTTGTGGTTAGACTTTAGGAAATTATGTGCTCAATGTTTTGACCACATGGGTAAAATATATTTATCCGTTATTGTGACTCCCTTGAGCTGGTGAGTACCACATTTGTGGTGTTGTGGTCCAACAATATTTCCTGGAGACACACACCCATACTTTTTTTGTGCATAACCTGCACCAAACACTTCTGCTTGGTCCGTTCATTGTAATTTATATTCACTTATTTGGTCAGAGTCATTGCCAGGCCAACATTTCTTTTTTATTTATTGTTTCTTTCTTTTTGCTCTTTCATACGTGAACCCTTGCCTGTATCCAGCTTGCAGGACAATCTTGTAACCTTTCTTTGAAGGGAAGTCCATACTGGATGGCTCCAGAGGTACTTCACTTTGCAATTGGATTTTACTCAGCTTCTACCTTCCCCTTCTTTTTCTTTGTTTATATAGTCTGATTATGTTTGGGCAGGTCATGCAAGCTGCAATGCAAAACAATACCAATCCTGATCTTGCTTTTGCTGTTGATATATGGAGTTTGGGATGTACCATCATTGAAATGCTGAATGGAAAACCTCCTTGGAGTGAATTTACAGGGGTGAGGACATGATTAAACTTATGCTTTATTTGTCATTTTTTTTTTTTGTGGATCGGTAAACAAAATTTTATTAATCGTAAGAATAGGCATAAGCCCAAGTTTACGGTACATATACAAGAGCATCGCCTAAGCATGCTAGTTCAGTGAGATTCGTCATTTTCTACGATGGTAAAAGTTGTCTACATGCCACTTTTCTTTTGCTCAGCAGGAATTCATCCTATCTCTGATTTACAGGGATCAATTAAAGAATAATGCTTATGTTGAGAAAGTCCTTATGGTTAATTTTGTGATGCCTATTTCTCTGTGTCCTGTTTTCAAGGGGGAAATTAGAAAAAGAAAAGAAACCTATGTTTGGCCTGGCCTTGCAACTATTTTTGCTAACTTTTCTTTTTGTAAGTAGCATGACCCTAGTTCCACAAGACTGTATTTAAGGATTGATTGCTTTAGGTTTAATTTGTTCTACTTTGTGATGGCACCAAAGATTACTTTTCTAGGACCCAGTAAACTGAAGTCTTGTTGCATAGGATATGAAGTTGTTATTACTTCTTTATTCTTATTATATGAACCTTTCTTTTTTCTATATTACTGACTGGCTATTGTTGATAAATCTTAACATATGCTAGTGTCTTCAATTGAGCCAAGGGGGAAGAAACTGGGGGCTATCCCCCCCACCCTCCCAAAAAAAAAAGAAAATGAAAAAGTTGAAATGGCCCCCTAATCTTTCTTTGAGGGCAGTCCATACTGGATGACTAGTGCTTTATGGAATACTATCTTTGGGTTGTTTGCATCACCTTGTGTTATGCCTCTTCATGTGGTAGATCTTTTGGAGTGTTGGAAAGGGAAGTGTAGTTGTTTCCAAGGGGAACCTTTTGGAAGAGGGCTCCGTCTTGTTTCTTGTGGTGCATTTGGAGAAGAAATGACCAGAGCTTGAGGATTGAAAAAAAGAGTGAAGGAACTGAAGGATTTATTATTAGAATCCCCTTATCGTTATGATGACTTATTTCAGCTTTGCCGTTTCATGTTTATAGGATTTTTATGCTTTTTTTCCAGTTAGGTGTATTTCACTTCCTATGAGCAATGTGTATTTTGATCATTAGCAAAGCTTAACTTGCTCATAAAATATATGTTTGACCCTCAAAAGCTTTAACAATATTTGAAGGATTCCCGAAAAATATTAAAATAACCCCTTAGTCCCTAAAACACATAATAGTTTCTCAAAACTTTTAAGAATCCATTTACCCTGAGAAAATTTACAAAGTTCACCTTGGTCTCCAAAAGAATTGAAGTTTAGTCGGTTGAAAACTCCCAGTGTACTTCGTTTCAACAACTCAAGTCAATTGGCAATTCACACAGGAAGTGGAAATAGGTGTAGGCCAAGTAGAGAGTGTGCTCTTAATGAATTTACTTCTACCACTTTTTGATAAGTACAACCACTTCCATCTTGCCAGATGATAGTATCTTCTAAATAATATCATTCCAAATGGCGTTGGCTTTAAAGGGATCGCCTAGGCTGAGGCCAAGATAGGTCATGGATATGGTAGAAATCCCACACCTCGGGACATCTGCCAAACTAGTGACATTCTAAACTCTACCCCTACATGTAATTCTGACTTGGTGAAGTTCACCCTAAACCTGGTGCTGCTTCAGAGCATAGGAATAAGCATTGCATGGAGATCATTACGGTTGGCCTCACAAAATACTGAAGTACTGTCATCTGCTTACAACAAATGAGAGATGCTAAATCCTGTACCATTCTTGGTGCGCACCGAAAAGCCTGCTAGGAGACCAGTCTACACCGATGCATAACTCATCCTACACAACACATCCATGGCGATAATAAAGATCAAAGGGGCTATGGGTCCCCTTGTCATAAACCTTAAAACTGCCGAAGAAACCCATTGGGATACCATTCGCCAAAACCAAGAAACAGACTAAGAGATGTATTGGGCATTCCAAGTACACCATTTCTCTTCAGTTATGCACCTTTGTAGCTGATAGATCAAGAATCCCTAATCCACATTATCATAGGCCTTTTCAATTTCCAATTTACAAACCACTCCCAGTTCTCTTGATCTCAATGCAATAAGAGGCGAATCAAGATACCTTCCATTGATAAAGATATTCAGATAATTGGATATAATCTTTGAAAAGATCAATTTTACCTATTAGCTTGAGCTTTGGCCAAAATTTTGTAAATGCTACCCATTAGGCTAATGGGTTGGAAATCCTTAATATCAACCACTTTTGTCTTCTATGTAATAGAAGCGATTAATGGTGCATGAGGGCTCTTCTCATAATAATCTTTCAAATGAAACTCATGAAACATCTTCATAATATCTTCTTGAGTACATTCCAGTCAATTGAAAAAAAAGCCAAGAAAAATCATCCAATATTGGTACCTTATCTCCATTGAGTGTTTTTGTTGCTTTCCACACTTTATGCTCCTCAAGGGGTCTTTTGAACTACTAAGACTCGGCTTCCTTGAGGGATGCAAAAGAAATCTCTCCAACTTAGGCCTCATTTGTTTTCAGAGATGAGATAAGATAAGATAAAATAAAATCTTTTGAGATATGTTGAGATAAGATAAGATTAGATGAAATATGTGTTTGTTTTCAGAGATGGGATGAGATTAGTTTGACTTTGTTATAGTTAGTATTTTTTATAGTATTTTATTTGTTTATTTATTTACCAATGGTGCAAATTTTTTTTTTTTTTTCTGCTGCTTTTTTTTTTTTAACCATTTGATCAATTTTTTTTTTTTGTTGCTTCCTTTGTTTATTTATTTACCAATGAAGCAATTATTTATTTATTTTTTTTGCTGCTTCCTTTTTTTCGTTTTTTTTTTAAAACCATTTGGTCAATTTTTTTTTTTTTTTGGCTGCTTCATTTGTTTATTTATTTACCAATAGTGCAATTTTTTTTTTGCTGCTTCTTTTTATTTTTTAAAACCATTTGGTCAAATTTTTTTTTGTTTTTTTTGCTGCTTCCTTTGTTTATTTATTTACCAATGGTGCCATTTTTTTTTTTTTTTTTGCTGCTTCCTCTGTTTATTTATTTACCAATGATGCATTTTTTTTTTTTTTTGCTGCTTCCTTTTTTTCCTTTTTTATAAACCATTTGGTCAATTTTTTGTTTGTTTGTTTCTTTTTTTTTTGCTGATTCCTTTGTTTATTTATTTACCAATGGTGCATGTTTTTTAAACCATTTGGTCATTTTTTTTTTGTTGGCTGCTTCCTTTGTTTATTTATTTTCCAATGGTGCAATTTCTTTTTTTTGCTGGTTCCTTTTTTTCTTTTTTCTTTTAAACCATTTGGTCATTTTTTTTTTGTTGGCTGCTTCCTTTGTTTATTTATTTACCAATGGTGATATTTTTTTTTTTTTTTGCTGCTTCCTTTATTTATTTACCTTATGTGTAAATATTTTTATTTTTAATCAAATATTTTGCTGCACATTTGGTACAGCTTTTACTTTTTTTACAGTGTGTATTCATGTCAATATACTGTTTATTTAAAATATATTATTGGAGGGAACAATATTGAAATAAGGTGAGATCCAGAGATGAAAATTTGAGAAGAAACTTGAGATCTTTTGAGATGAAAACTGGTAAACCAAAATGTGTATTTGTATTTGTAAAACTCTTATAGTACGAAAACGTTGAAAAGTTTTCAAAATTTTGATTTTCAGTCACGAAAGCAAACAGGGCCCACCTCCCCATAAATTCTTCTAGTGTATAATTTTTTATAGAACTACATTATTTGATCCCTAATCATTGAGGGATCAGAATAAACAGTTCCATCCACAACTGTTTGAATATCCATTCTATTTGAATTCTCCACCTGATGAATGAACATCATCCTTATATGGAACATAGTTTTTGGTCTCTTTGGGATAGAATGAGTTATACCTTTGCACGTGGTGGATCTCTTAACATCTTGGAAGGTGCAGTTTGGTAGCCATCAACACGCACTTTTGTGGAGTATGATCATGTCATGCTTATTGCATTGTCTTTGGAGAAAGAAATGACAATAGCTTTCGAGGCTTATGGGAAATCAAATGCTGGATCTCGAGTCTATATTTCTTAATAACCTATATTATGGCTTTGCCAACTCAAGATTTTTTAACACTTTTTCCTTGAATTAGATAGGTGGATCTCTTATATACTTGTTGTGTACTAGATAATGTTGTATTGCGCCGAGAGAAGGCCTAAGCCACATCTCGGCCATACTCCAAAAGGGCTAGTCAATGATATAATTGAAGCCCCATTGTGGTCTATTTTACCATAGGTGGTATGTCTCAAGCATCACTTCTGGTTGGAATAGGCTCTTATACCATTTATAATTCCTTCAGGGAAGGTTAAATCTACATCTGAGCCTCTACTCCAAAAGAACTAGTCAATAGTATAACTAGAGCTCCATTGGAATCATGATAAAGAGTTAGAAATTCTCCTCTAGCAATCTACAATCCCATATACCACCTACACTCATCACTGAGCATGGGGAATTACAAATACCCTCTTTCATCTCAATGAAATTTACCTTTAAAAAAAAATTGAAATAACCCCAGTCCCAAAAACTCATGATAGCTTCTAAAAAATCTGATGACCCCATTCGTTCGCAAGAAAATAAGAAAACCTCTTTGGTCCCCCAAAAAAGCAGTGATACTCTCCCTACCCCACAAATTTGGAGAGAAGTGGTGTTTGTGGATCAAGCATTGTATTTCGACGGTTAGATTCTCTATTCTAGTGAATGGCTCCCTGGTTAGTTTTTTCAGTAGTTCACGTGGCTTGAGACAAGTGGATCCTTTGTCTACTTCTCTCTCTCTCTCCCTCTCTCTCTTCTTCTTCTTCTTCTTTTTTTTTTTGTTGTTTCGGATGCTTTGAGCAGAATGATTCAAGTGGTGGTGGATGGGAGTTTCTTGTCAGGATTTTTGGTGGGAGATGAGTCTCGGGGCGGCATAAAAGTCTCATATCTTCTTTTTGCAAACAACACTTTAATTTTTAATGAGATTAATTGGTATAATCTTTGTTCTTTGAGAGCCCTCTTCTTATTTTTTGAAGCTGTTTTCATTCTTAGAATTAACTTATCTTAGTCTGAAATAGTTCCAATGGGTTTGGTATTGAATTTTTTGGATTTGGCTAATATTTCTTTGGATTTGGCTAATATATTTTGTCTAAAGGGGGAAGAATTGCTTTGATAAGGAGTACGTTGTCTAATCTTCAAACGTATTTCCTTCTCTTTTTCCTTTGCCTGCAGCGGTGGCCAATAGAATTGAGAGGATGTTTCGGAATTTTTTGTGGGGAGGTAATGGGGAGGAAAGAAAGTTTCACTTGGTTAGTTGGAATAAAGTGTGCTCACCGGTTTCTTGTGGAGGATTGGGGGTTTGAAATTTGAGGCCTTTCAACAAAGCTTTTCTTGGGAAATGACTATGGAGGTATCATCTTGAGAGGGATGTGTTATGGAGAACTATTGATAATGTTAAATACGGGAGGATGTGGGGTAGTTGGTGTTCTAACGAAGTTAGAGCAGTCTATGGGGTGGGTTTATGGAAGTCTGTTAGGATGGGTTGGGGGAAATTTGTTAATCATTTTAAATATAAGGTGGGTGATGGGACAAGGATTAATTTATGGCATGATGTTTGGTGTGGAGTTTCATCTCTAAAGAATATTTATCCTTCCCTCTATAGGATTGCTAGAGATCATGACACTGCAATGGCCGATTCCTTTATTTTATTAAACAATAATCTTCAATGGCATGTCAATTTTATTAGAGATGTGCATGATTGGGAAGTGAATGTCGTCTTTGATATTTTTGGAAGATTATACGATATGAAGATTGTTCAGGGAAAAGAGGATAGTTTGCTGTGGATTCATGCTGGAAATTCCAGATTTTCTGTTAGCTCCTTTTATAAGGCGTTAACTTGTCATTGTGTCAATAAATTCCCTTGGAAATGTATTTGGAGATCTAAGGTGCCTAGTAAGGTTGCATTTTTCTGCTGGTTCCTTGGAAAACTTTTGAACACGGACAACTTGAGAAAGCATGGATTATTTGGGGTGGATTGGTGCTTCATGTGTAAGAAAAATGATGAATTTGTTGACCATCTATTTCTTCATTGTGAGGTGGCTAAGACTTTGTGGGATGAGATTTTTGGTAGGATGGGTATTGCTTGGGTGATGCCTAAACAAGTAGTGGATTTTTGCTTGTTGGCAAGGTTTTACTGAGAGTCATCGCATTGTGGCTATATGGAAGATGATCCCTTCGTGTTTGATGTGGTGCTTGTGGTTGGAAAGAAATAAGCAGTGCTTTGAAGATAGAGAACTTAGGGGATGTTTGGAAAAAGTTTCCATCTCATCTCAACTCATCCCATGCCATCTCATCTTATCCCACCTCATTTCTTTCCCAAACTTCATTCAAATGCATACTTTCAAACTAATAATTACAACTTTTTCAAACTAATCATTAACAACTTGCCCAGACTTTCAAATAAAAAAATAAAAAATAATTTAAACTTTTTCAAATATCAAAATAAAAATAATATTCAACAATTATATTCTATAAATATTTTAACTTTATAATATTTTTTATTTAGCTTTTTCTCTCATTTTTCAAAACCCAATAAATTCTTAACTATCTCACTACTAAACTATTTTACTATTATTTACAAAACCTATTCCCCAAGCATCCCCCTTATGGGGTTCTTTGTGTTTCTAGGCTAAGGCTGTTGTATTGAATGGAAATATTCATGATTTGCTTTTAGACTTTTATAGTTCCTATCTTGTATTTAGATGTTTTCTCTTGTATACTCTTGTGTAATTGAGCAATGCATATTTACTTGTCAATAAAGTTCTCTTATTACTTATAAAAAAAACTAAAAGTTAAAAGCTTTGTTTCATATTTGAAAAAAAGAGAGCCACAATTATCTACATATTTTTTTTAATCAGCAAACCAGAATATTATTGATGATATTGATAGGCATAGCCTAAGTCCATGAGACTTTCTTTTTTAAACTCCGAAGTTTGATCCAAAAGGTTTCTAAAAGCCAAAACATATATTTGTAAAACTCATAGCACGTGAAATATTCCCCCTCCCCCGCCCCCCCCCCCCCCCCCCCCCCCCCCCCCGCGGTTAAAACATTGATGAGACTCTGCTCATAATTTTCTTTCTTAAACCAGGTATCCTTATTGTTCTTGGACATACCCATATGCATTTTTCGTAAAATCTTCAATTAAGCCGTGCATGTTTTTAACTTTTACGCTTAAGTATCCTAACTCTTTTCAATGTTTCAGCCTCAAGCCATGTTCAAAGTTTTGAATAGTTCCCCACCCATTCCAGAAACATTATCCTCAGAGGGAAAGGATTTCCTCCGTCGTTGTTTTCAAAGGAATCCCTCAGAGCGGTCAACAGCTCTTATGCTACTGGAGCATCCTTTCATTCAAAATTTGAATGATCAAAATGTTTCAGCCTGTCTGCAGCCATTTTCTGCAATTGATCTTATAGTAAGTATGAACTACCAGTCCTTGGTTATTAGTCATATTGGCATCCAAATGTAACGCTTTTTGTATCCGTTTATACTTACCAGAAAAAGATTTTTTGTATCTGTTCTTGATTTTTAGGATAAACCGCTTGCTGTAAGAGATGGCACTAAGCGGAAAGATCTGATATCAGTCTCCCCTGATACACGGATCAAGAATGGGAATCTGCCTTGTAGTTGGTAAAAATACTCCCAGAACTACTCAGATTATGACTTTTGTATTAATAATTTGCTTGTGCTTGGTTACTCAATTTAGCTTCATGCAATGTAATTGGTCAATGTTGTTTTTTCTTACAGTGGAACCTGTCCGTATTTTAGTTATAAAATTTCCAACTGCACTGAGGTGTTTCATCGTCCGTGCTCCATGATTCAAGTCCAGCCGCGTCTATCTACCATAGACTTCACTCAGAGTTCACATAGTTGCAGCCCTTCTTCAGATCTTTCCAGAAATGCTCCCCTTGGTGCTGTCAAACACCATCCATTTGCACATTTAAGGACTCATGGGAGGGAAGTGATCTCACACCTCTTAAATATGTAGTTGACTTTGATTGATATGGAAACTATGGTTCTCTTAGTGTACAGCCTGGAAGATCGTAGCAATCGTCTAGAAAAGCTGCAGGGACCTCTAACCGGGATTTTTGCAATGCCATATAGAGAGTTCTTTTGTACCCTGGTCTCGAATTGTTTCGAATTTATCATATATGAATCTTTGCTGCCTCTTTCCAAGTTGGCTGGCACGGTGGAAGGCTTGTCATCTTGGATTCTTTACTGAAGCTCGGGGCTTCAACTAACAGACGAGCTCGTACTTCCAGATAATATTGGAAATGATGTCAAACAGATGGAAAACATAGGAAGGAAAAGTTAGGATAATGTTGTCAAATTTTTGTATGATAAATGGATTCGGATGATTTTGTAAATGCCATTCAAGAAATTGACTCGGATAACAACAAATGTTATTTTCAAAATGGTTTGAACATTGAAAATAATTGTTTTTCTTTCCTCTATATTTACTTTATTACAATCGGTAATTGAAGAAGGTTTAGTTTTTATGTGTTTTGTCCCTCTTTATTTGGGTACCTATGCATGAGCTCAATCTTTTTTTTTTTTTTGAAAAGCATGAGCTCAATCTTGAGATTGGAGATTTCATACACCCTATAATAGTGTAGGATTTAATAAAAGAAATGCAACCTTAGAAGACTTTGACTACAATAGACCCTTCTAGATTTCAACATTCATGATTTTAGTTATTTACAATATAGATCATTCATAACTTCGATTTGCATGATGTATAAGCCACATCATGTAATTCTCACATGCGTAGAAAACCAAATTACAATGTCACATAAGATTGCAAAATGCATGTTCGATTTAGTTTTTATTTTTTTATGATTGATAATTTCCAAGGTTCTTGCTCGCTAGGTGGTGGTGCTGGTTGAAATGTTTGACTATTTGCACTAGAAGATGTGCCTGAAAATACGTGGGTTTCTGACTCTGTTCATGAGAAAATTTCATGCTTGTTCATGAGGCTTCATGTGCACGTATTATACCTACCTTGAACACTTTCAGTGTCTCTTTTGTCTTGGAAAGACAGGAGTGATTTCTTTCTGACAGTACGTGATCAGCCAAGGTCTTTTCTATCAAAACCTCTAAAAAATATGACTAATTCTTCTCCATATTCATCCCTTTTTTTTTTTTGAAAGTCCATATGGGGCCTTCTGAATCAAAATGTTATGAAGATCAATCGATGTGTCTTCTTTCCATGCAAGCTTGTAAAGGAACATAGATATGGATATGGAAGAAAAGAGCTGATAAGGTGGAAGCAACCCCATGCATGACAGCATCAAATTTCTGCCTAGCTAGCTAGCAAAGCATATATACTTGTATCTATCATTTGATCCATTAACAATGCTGTCAAATTTCTGCCTAGCTAGCAAAGCATATTACTTGTAACTATCATTTGATCCATTAACAATGTTTGTTTAATTCCCTTGCATAGCAGTTGAAATCAGGAGAGAAGAGAGTAAAGAAAATTAAAAGATATATACTCTTTGAAGTTATAATATTATGAGAGATGATAGCCTTATAATTTATCTATAATTTATTTACAATTTATTAATAAAATAATATTTTTTTTAAATTTCAAACATATTAAATCAAAATCAAAATAAATATTTAAAAAAATATTATTTTTTTAAAAGGTCGTAGAGAAATTATAAATAAGTTTTATCATTTTATTAATATTATCTACCGTATTGAAATCATAGGTGCCAGCAGGCAAACCATCACATCACTTTTGACTCGAAAAACTATGAGTTGTGGACTGTCTTGATCATCAGTAGGGATGTCATCTAATAATAGTAAAGAAAAAATAATAAATAATAATAAAAATAAGGAAAATTATAATAAAATATTAAATAATAATAAAAAATAAAAAATAATAATAAAATATATTAAGAAGGATTGAGATATTATTACCCAAACACATAAAAGATTGACTTGAAAAACTGCATCTCTTGATCAGTAGGGACGTCATCTTCTCATGTGGTGTACGTTTGACCTGTCTACTTCCAAAAATGATTGATGCAATCGAGCGGGGGAAACCCCATGGCATCGCGTCTGACTTGCATTAGTACAATGACGTCGTTTCGGTTCCACAAGTGTAGAGGCCTCCTCTCCTCTTCCCAGTTATGGTTTCCCACTAGACTTCGTCTGAGGCTTTTCTCCTTCAACGATTTTTGGGCCTCATATTGTCTTTTCCATCGACGACTCCCATCCCCCACGATTGCCAAAGAAGACGACGACGACGACGACGACGGCTTCTCCAATGCCAAAGACGACAACCACATAATAAATGAATAGAGTTTTTTTTTTTGAAACAAAAGAAACTTCGTATTCATTCATTGATAACCTCTTTATTACATTGCTTTTCCTGTTCTATACAATCAGAAATGCAAACTGGAACATCTTCCATCCATATTAATTCTGTATCCAATTGAAGTGCTTTCTTAACTAACTTGTGTGCTACTTCATTTGATTCTCTGTGTACAAACTGTACCTTCCATCCTTGCTATACCTGAATCATCTTTTTAACATCTTGGATCACACTGCCATATAAAGGATAATTAGATCTCTCTTCATTAACTGCCTTAACAATTATCTGAGCATCACCCTAAAAAATGACCTTGCCAAAGCCGAGATTTCTACATAACTCCATAGCTCTCCACAAAGCTAAATATTTTGCAGTTGCTGGACTTAGAATGTTAGTTTTCTGGCCACAGCATACGGTTAGAGCTCCCCCCTTCTCATCCCTTATAGCAATCCCAAACCCACCTTTTTTCTGTTTTTTATCGAATCCTGTATCCCAGTTTGCCTTCACATTACCTTTTCGAGGTTTTATCCATTTTTGTTGCCTCATGCTTTCCCTTTCTTGATTATTCTGCTTTACCACATTTTGAGCCATCTGAAATTGTTTAAGCTGTTCCCCTGCTTCAGTTCTGAGCTGACTTGGAGAGATAAAATTATTTTTAGAAACCAGCTGGTTCCTTCTGTACCAGATGCTTCTCATGATCATTGCCACCTCCTCCATTTCCTCCTTAGTAAGAGCAAGTGACAAATTTCCAATCAACTCCATAAAACTAGATTCAGATGTTCTCCATTTCTGCACTTTTGAGCATGATTCTGCCCATACATTAGTAGATGCAGCACATTGCCACAACACATGGATAACCGATTCCTGTTGAACCTTGCAAACTGGACACATATCACTTTCCACTATTTTTTTGGTTTTCAGGTTGTTTCTTGTAGCTAGAAAATTATTCCCTACTCTCCATAGGAAGATCTTCACTTTCTCTGGAATGTTTAGTTCCCAAATCTTGCCCCACCTCTTATCAGAAGAAAACTCAGCAGAAGTCTCCCCTCTACTCCTCCTCCTCCTATCCATCTCCATGAAATAAGCACTCCTAACTGAAAATTGGCCCTTATTGGAAGGACCCCAAACCATCTTATCTTCACTCCCCATTTTACTCAATGGTAGACTAAGAATTTGTTCCACCTCACTCTCTACAAAAATTTCTCGGATTAATTCCTCATTCCATATCTTCTCTTCTTTCACAAGAAGCTCTTCCACCCTTGCTTCCTTGTGCAATCTCATTATTGGTGACTGAACTCGAAAGCTAGTTGGTACATTGAGCCATTTATCCTCCCAAATCTTGATTCTCTCCCCATTTCCTACTCTCCACCTCAATCCTTCTTTAATAAGCTCAGAGGCCTTCCATATGCTTTTTCAAATATATGAAGGAATATTGCCCAGTTTGGCTTCCAAGAAGGAGGAGCCTTTAAAATATTTCTGCTTGTAGATCTGAGTCACTAAGCTTGTGGGGTTTGAAAGGATTCTCCACCCTTGCTTGGCAAGCAAAGCCAAGTTAAAACACTCTATGTTTTTGAAGCCAATACCTCCATCTTGTTTTTGCTGCCCCATTCTATCCCAACTGCCCCAATGCATCCCTTTTCCATTTTTTTGATTGCCCTACCAGAATTTAGCTAAAAGCCCATTTAATTCATTGCAGAGTCTTTTTGGGAACAAGAATACACTCATAGTATAAGTTGGAACTGCTTGTAACACAGCCTTGATGAGAATCTCTTTCCCTGCTGCAGAGAGGAAAGAATTTTCCAGTTTGTCACCTTCCTCCAAACTCTCTCCTTTATGCCCCTAAACGTGTAGTATTTGGATCTGCCTACAACTGAAGGCAGTCCCAAATATTTCTCATAAGATCCCACCATCACAGAGCCTCCAACATTTCTTATAAGAGTTTGATCACTCATTTTAGTGTTGGAACTAAAGAAGAGTGCTGATTTTTCCTTGTTAAGAACCTAACCAGAAGCTTTTTCATAGCTTTGTAATAGAGCTTGTATTCTCTTCCATTCCTCTACAGTTGCCTTGCCAAATAGCACACAATCATCAGCAAACAAGAGATGATTGATTCTACATCCTCCTCTGGCCACATTAACACCCCTTATTACCCTATGCACCTCAGAATAATTAAGAAGAGATGAAAGACCTTCAGCACATAGTAAGAAAAGATAAGGAGAAAATGGGTCTCCTTGTCTTAATCCTCTTGATGGATAAAATCTTGGCCCTGGCTGACCATTAACCATAACAGAGTAAGAGATGGTTGTTACACATCTCATAATGATCTCAATCCATTTTGAACAAAAACGCAATTTCACCATAACAGCCTTTAAGAACACCCATTCTACTCGATCATAAGCTTTCGACATGTCTAACTTAATAGCCATGGTTCCCATTCTCCCCTTCTTCCTAGCTTTCATAGCATGCAAGAGTTCATATGCTATCATGATGTTGTCGGTTATCAACATTCCCGGTATGAAATCACTTTGATTTTGAGAAATGATAACATTCATGAATTTCTTCATTCTATTTGCCACTACTTTGGCCATGATTTTATAAGCCACATTACACAAACTAATGGGCCTGTATTCACTTACATAAGTAGGGCTCTTAACTTTAGGAATTATAACTATAAAATTATGATTAAGGGAAGGATCAAAAGAATTACCATTTAGCCAAGAGAGCACTGCCTTACTGACGTCATCACCAACCACATGCCAGTGTTTTTGGTAGAAATAGGCACCAAATCCATCAGGTACCGGGGATTTGAAGGGTGCCATTTGATTAATAGCCTCCTCAACCTCCATTGTAGTAAATTCCCTTGATAAGCCTTCATTCATATGGTTGGTGACCCGTGATTCCATATGAGCAATACAATAATCAATGTCTTCAGCACTTGGATTTGAAGAGGTAAAGACCTTCCCAAAATAGTGGTTAAAGGCTGACTCAATCCCTTCTTGATTTGACCAGCACCTATCATCTTCCCCCCTTACTTCCACTAGTTTATTTTTTGTCTTTGGGTAGCACAGTTATGAAAAAATCTTGTGTTTCTATCCCCAAGCTGATACCAATTTTGCTTTGCTCGTTGCCTCCATTTCATATCTTTTTGTTCTAATAGCTTTTCCAACTCTTTCTGCAGACTCTTGATTTCTGAAATATTGCCTCTACTTTCATTCATTTGTAGTAACCTTAGCTCATTTGTTCTGTCCTGAATTTCCTTCTCTGAGTCTGAAATCTTGGTTCTGTTCCACTTCAGCAAAGTTACCTTACTACTCTCAAGTTTTGATAGAAGATTGGATTCCCCCTCCTAATTCCATACTCTTTTTAGAACTTCATTACATTCCTCTTCCAAGGCCCAACTGGCTTCATATCTAAGTACTCTTCTCCTCCTTATACCATTGTTTCTGGTCTAATACATACACCATAATAATGGTCTATGATTAGAGCACCTTGCTGCCAAAACCTCAACCCAGCTTTCCTGAAAGGAAGACTTCCATTTTGCACTGACTACAACTCTATCTAGTCTCTCTTTAGTGAAGGTTTCATCTGCATGCTTGTTGCTTCAAGTAAACTTATCACCCCTCCACCCCAAGTCATACAAACCATCATCTTCCAAGGCCTCTCTAAAATCTGTCATCTGGTTTTCCAGTCTTCGCCTTCCTCCCACTTTCTCATCTTGAGATACCACCTCATTAAAGTCACCAATTACTCCCCAGCCTATGTTTCTCTCAGGTTTAAGCAAAGTAAAAAATTTTCAAGAATCACTTCTCTTTCTACCATCTGGTTCGCCATAATAACCAGTCAATAACCATTTGTCCTGCCCTTTCTCATCATAAATCCACAAGCTAATATGTCGATGTCAATAGTTTGCTACTTCAGCTGTGACATTTTGATCCCACCACATTATTAGGCCTTCCTTTTTTCCCACTAGTTCCACTAGAAAGAAACCTTCACCTTTCAAACTTCTTTTTACTTTTTCTGCTTTTTTAAAATTCATCTTAGTTTCCATTAAGAAAACTAAATTGGGTTTCTTCTCCTTCACCAATTGGTAAAGGTCTTGAACTGTCCAAGGGTTCCCAAGCCCTTGACAGTTCCAACTAAGTGTTTTCATTGGTATAGGTGGGGCTACTCTGCAGCCTCCACCTCTTGTAGAGATAAATTGTCTTCCACCTCACCTTTCTGCCCTCCTCATTTTTCCTCACTTTTTTCTCCCTTCCCTTTTTCTCATAATTACATTTTCTTTTTCTCTCCTGTGGACCAGGGATTTTAACTAGCCCTTCATTGCCTATTCCCCTAGCTTTCCTTTTCCAAGATCCCTTTCCCCCATTATCAACCACCTCTACTGCAGAGACCTCAACTACAGATACCTTTCCTGCAAGTTTTTGCCCATTATGTGTTTTATTAGCTAACACCTCGCCCTCCTGGACTAATACTTCAGTTAGCACCTCCCCAACCTCCTGAACTACCCCTTCATTAATCTTATCCCCTTTCCTCATCACTTTAACAACTTGTTCCTCCCTTTCTTCCCCCACTTCATGAGTATCACTTTCAGTTTGTACCACATCCGTCACCAACATCTTATTCCTTCTACCCTCCCCTCTTTCCTTATCTTTATAAGTTTTTGATAACCCTATCCTTGACCCAGCTCGAAGCCAGACTCCAAATTGATCTCCACTGCCATCAGTTTTTTCCACATAAGACCCCTTTCTATGAATTATACATCCACACTGGAAACATAGATGAGGAATTTTTTTATACCTTAGAGGTATCCAGTATTTGACACCCTTCACTGAGATGGTTCTTCCCCTTACTATTGGTTTGGACAGATCCATTACTAACAGGACCCTTAGAAAGCAGCCCCATCCGCTACCATCCACCTGTGTCTCCACCTCAATCACCTCCCCTATAGTGTTTCCAATCCTTTTTCCTTCCCCTTCATTCATATCTACTAAAGGCATCTCAAGCAATTGAACCCACATCCTTTCCTTCGTAAAATCCATCCTCTGAGGTGGTATATCCCCATTCATTGGCATTAAGACAAACATATAATTGTCAAAAAGCCATGGCCTCCCATCCATGACCCTCATTTTATCTGCCTCGTTAGAAAACTGTATAACAAACATATTGATCCCTACCTCTTGGAATCTTGCTTTCTGGCTTATCCTCCATACCCTCCCCATAGTATTTTCTACCACCGTGGCACTCACCCTCCTTTCCATCCATATTTTTCCAACTATACTGCACTCTGCTTTGTGGCGTAGCTCCTCTGGAACTTCTTCCCCCACAACTATATCGCACGCTTCTTCCTCTGTTAGACACAACTTCCTCCATTGCTCCTCCATCTCGTTCATATCTCCACCTTAACCACCGTGAAAATTCAGAAGAATTCTCACTGGGATAGTTTTTTCAGACTCTGTAACCGTTTCTTGCCTCACACCACCCTGCTTCGTACCCACACTCCACCACCCACTACTCAATTCAATTAGAATCTTGAGTCGACCCACACTCCACCTCTTTTTCCTAGAGAGAAAAGGAGATGAGACTTTAGCAATAAGCTGGTTGATGAGTGTGATAATAGATGAACAGAGAGTTTGTTGAGCAGATTGTTGGTTCACTTTCAGAGAATTTAAAGCTGGTTTCTTGTTACAGAATAGAGAAAGAGGGTAGGGCAGAGCTTCCCATCAACACCACATAGGAATATTAAAAAAAAGAAAAGCATGCTTATAGATATTTCTGGCCAACAAAGATAGCTTGTAAACAAAAGGGAAAGGTAGCCACACGAAGGGCAATTTTCAAACACTAACAATGCGAACAATGCATCATTTTTCTCTACATTTTAAGAGTTCATTAGGCCTCCAGCTTTTAGTGCTTTCTAGAAAGAAAGTAATGGTAGATCTAAGTCTCGAATTGATAAATTTCATAAAGTTTTTTTTTTTTTTTTTGTAAAAGGTCAATCTCATTAATAAAAAATAGAAATCTTTTACATGTTTTTTTAAATGGAGTTCACTTTTTTACAAGGTTTTATCTATTTAAAAATTGTACAAATTATTTCTCTTTTAAACTACTGGAAAAATGATTAATTTTTTATCTTCAAGTTCATGTTAAAGTACTTGATCTGTTGGGATCGATCACCTATGCAATCTTGGGTACTACATGGAAAGGGGCAAAATTCTTTTATTGATCTTCCACTTATGCATAAAGAATACTACAAGTTCACAATTATATGATGAATCGGGGATTACATGGGGTTTTGGCAATGTGTTTTTCACTTGTCTTGAGTGCAAGGATTCTAACATAGAATAGTACATCTATATAATAAAATGCTTATGTACAGAGGCTGACCTACATTGATGCTTTTTTTTGGGGGGGGGGGGGGTGGCGGGCGGTAAAATTTTAAAAACTTATTTTAGTATATGGTTTTATAAAGATGTCCTAATATAAAGATAATTTGCCCCCCAAAATATTTTCAAAATTAGTCTTACTTAATGAATAGTTGTCTAGGTAAAATATCACATTTTCATTTTTTTTTTTTCACATCTCATAAGAGGCAAGAAAATATCTTGGTCTCTTTTTATAAGCTATTTGGTAAATTTACAACCACATATTCCTATTTATTTACAATAAGCTTTTTATTTTTTCTTTGCCTTCCACTAACTGATTTATTAATTTGGATTAGTTTCTTTAGTAAGTATATATGTACTACCATCGAATTAACAATTAGAAGTGAAGGTAAAGATAAAACCACATAACTAATTTTTATCATTTGTTTACTTATTTTTATCGTTTGTTTCAACAAGTCTCACGTAATTGTTTCTATCATAATTTTTATCGTTCACTTAAATCCGATGAAGCTCAGGTGAGAGGTTCAGATTGGTGGTTTTAACAATTTAGTTGTCCCTAACTAACTACCTTATATGGTTAATGTTAAATGTCGGTTACTATTCATGACCTCTACATACGACACACTTTGCCAATTCCCCTCCCCCCCCCCCCCCCCCCCCCAAACAAAAGCACCAAATCCTAGTTTTGTCCCTGCTTACATATCATAATTTAATTGGAAGAGAAATTTTAAAATTTGGATATTTAAATATTAATCTATTCTCAAGGCCTTCATGTGTAGAGTACTAGTATATCTAATAAAGTGTTTACATGTCATAATTTGATTTAGATGATAAATTTTAAAATTTAAATCTTGCAAATGAAATTTAACCATTTAATTTATGTGAATGGTATTCGTGATCTATACACCGGCTTGAGAATAAAATAACTAGTAGTGAATTTACTAACAAATAAGGAAATTATCACATTTTATTTTTTATTTTTTTGAAAATACTATTATTTCCTTAGGTAAGGAGGAAGGCGATGTTGTTGATTTGGGTTTGGTTAGGGATAGTTAATGAACATGAAGTGTAGGCTTCAATTGTTTAAAAGAGAGGTACTAGAGGCCAAATCACCTTTATATCCCTTAGTTCTCAACCAATACTATACAAGGAGACGACATCTAAACGAAAGTAAGGGAGTGGATCGATAACTATATATGTTGGCCACTATCAAATAAGAGTGGAAGAGATGCAACTTTTAGATCATGACAAAATAAAATATGTCTCCAATATGCATGATAAATCACATGAAGAAGCTCCCACATTATGCTTGAAAAACCTAAGGAAAAAATCAAATAAGAGTGCAAAACGCATGTTTAGGTGTTTTTATGCTCAATTTCTGAGGCTTTTGGTCCCTGATCTAGATTTTGATTCCTAATGAGTTCACTAGGTACTGGTGGTGCTACTTGAGATGTCTGACCGATGTTTGTACTGGAATCAAAGTATTCTTTGAAAGACATACCTGAATCATGAAACTCCAAGGATCCAGAATGGGTTTCTATCAGTACTGTGATGTTTGATGGACTTGGCGAACATTTGATTATTGTCAAGACATCATTTGCATGTATACCATGAGTACTACTTTCAATGTTTTTAAAATACATTGTTTTCTTTCTAAATGTATGCGAACTAAGGTCCTTTTTGTCAAACATTCTAAACATATGAAGAATTCTTCTCCAGATTGAGTCATCTTCTGGATTAGAGGGTATGAAGATGTGCTGCCTTTCCTTGTAAAGGAACATAGACATGGAGAAAATGAGAACTAACAAGGAAGCAACCCCAGCAATTAGGAATAGGCCCCAAAAGCTAGCAACGCTGAGACTGGGGGAAGAACATGGGGTGTTGGGGTCTAGACAATTGGCGTTTTCCTCTAACCATACACTTTCAATCTCTTTCATTTTCTCCCCTTCAGTCACATTTCAGATTTGCCTTGAAATATTTGCAACAAGGGGGGAACCTTTTGGGAATACCTACAAGTCATGGAAAAATTACAAAGGAAATCTACTTGAGAAACTACAAGACCTATAAAAACAAGCATATAATAACAAATGAGAGATGATCTTACAAAGCCAGACCTTGTAATTTTGTATACTGATGAAACCATGGTGTACTTTGAGCAATATTTTCCTACAAGTAACTTCATATAGGGGATTTCATCAAAAGCAGTGGCTATACCACCATTTGCGCTTCCTTTAGACAAAAGTTCATCACATTCATCCGTATAATTATATTGCTTTAGTTGAAAACCTTAAAGTTCATTTCTTTTAGGATTCCCAGAACAAATGAATCTTTTTGGTAGCCAACCTTCTCCCCATTCTTAATAAGCTAGTTGACATCAATAATTGTTGGTTGTAGCTGTTGAATTGTTATGAGGGACATCAAACTTGCAGTATAGCTTTGAGTAAGTATAAGCACAACAAAAATCCATATGATCACCACAAACCTAGCACAATTGCTTATCACTATCTCCCCTTTAAATTCAATTAACAAGAGTTTTAGAAAGGAATGTACATAGTTTAATGGAAAATATCTACAAAGTTCATATGATATTTGAGAAGCAATTAGGAATACACTAATATTCAAAAGAATATCAATACTTATCAATAATAGGGTATAGGTCACTTTCCATCTCAACTATTTTTCTACATGAAATTCAGATTATTGATCATGAGCACAACGCTAATCTAAGCCAAAAGTTGCTTCAATATTAATCCCTTTAGTTCAGTTCAACAAGACTCCTAAATGGCTGGTTGAAGTTCAGCTCATTACTAAATCATTACACGAAACACACACACGCATGTATCTGTACTGTCATAATCATTTATTAATTTATAGTAATCTTAGGTTTTGTTTTTCCTGGATTGTTAGGTCAATCAGGAAGTTTGAACGAGTTCTTTGCTACCTAATTAGGAGTCAAATCTTTCGAGAATATATAGTTTGAGCCAAGCCTTTCAAGAATGGTGGGGTAAATCAGATCATGATGCTCTAACCCGACCTTTTCTCTCCTCATATACTTGGCCCCTCAATTCATATTTAATTCTATAATTGAATATATTGAGTAACGGTGTATATAGTATGCAATTATACGCATTTATTTTGAATTTTTTTTCTATTATTAAAAAAATAATTTTTTAATGTAAGTTCTATATTTACCAACTTTTTTTCTACAGGAGGGTACGAAATTTGCATACTTTAATACTACACTTATCATCTCTCTTTTCAAACTTTTACCCTTCATGATATGTTGCCTCTTAGAAGTAAATCACCTTTAATCATGTGACTAATCATATTCTATTGTTTACAACCCTCTTGAATTCGACTACTAATTAAGAAATCTTATATACCTCAGTAACATGGGGAGGGATTCGTACGTAAGGACATTTTGACACAAAAAGAAATCAAGCGTAGTCTTCAAGAGTCATATATAACCACATCCTACTAAAGGTATGTGCATGCATGCATGTAGCTTCTACATCATGCATGCTAATATTGAGTATTTGAATTATTGCTCATTGTAGGCATTAACAATGACAAAAGAAAATAAGTAAAGGGAACTTATGTTGTGTGAAAGCCATGGGGAGTAAAACATACCATTAGCTTGTTGCAACTTGATGTGAAGGAAGCCCATGAAAATCCTCATTTACTCGGTGTTCAAGAAGCCATACCACAAACCCAATGAACACAAATAAACAGGCGCTTATGATCCAAAGGTCCCAACTTAATGGCTTCAATAACACCCATGCATTTTTCTTCTTGCTATCTCAGAGTGGCACGACCATTGACACTCTAGATTCCATGTATGGTAAAGTAAAGTCCACGTACCTGTACATATTTGCTATGATCGTCGTATCTCCTACCACAACATTGAAATTTTGCCAAGATCAGTCATTTCCATAAAAATGTCAATTTCTATGTCTAGATTGTAAATGGAATTAAATAATGCATATATATACCATAGGTTTGGAATGCATGTAGAGTCAGTCTCAATCTGAATGAATGCTTGCAGAGCCAGATGTTTTGTGAGTTATGAAAAATATTAGAGAACTGATATTTGTAGTCTTGATGTGTGTAACTCTTACCCACTTTATTCGAAAAAAGTGATCGAGTAAACATGAGACCGGTTGCCCATATGGAAAAAATTATTTTTTTAACGATGACCCCACTTCTTTTTCAAAAGAGTACAGATGATGACTAACACACATTAAGACTGTATTTAGCGTTACATTAACTAAGAAAAATGCATGAAGATCTTTACCGATCCCTTGATATACTTCATAGACCAAATCATTCAAAGTACCTGCATTTTCACCATCCGACTTTACAAAGGGAATGAACTCATATCTAACAACATATGGTAATGATTCCATCACAGCATCGAAGACAACTATAGAATATCCTCTGACCTATGTTGTGTTAGTGCTGTGATCATGCATGACTTGAACAAATTCACTAAAATCGTCAGTCACTAGAACTCCTATTTGCAGCTTCTTCCCACTTGCTGGAATTTCCCAACCTTTGGGTACAAGATCACATCACCCGACCATGTAATATGTCTTAGGTTGTTCTTGAAAGTAGAATATGCGTTTGTGTTCACTGAATTCATGAGTTCCCTTCGGAGTCCATTTTTTGGAGTCCAAAATGCAACCACTCTTTCAATATAATGATTCACATTCAAGATCAATTAAGTTGCTTGAAGCATTCATCTGTTCAGAACCAAGATTTTCACTTCTAACCTTCTCAATTGTTGTAGCTAGTCTGAAGCAGCATCATAAGCCCATAGGCCAAAGACATAAAAGCTGAGAACTGAGATTTTTTGACATATGCACAATGAAGACTCTAGTTTGCATTGTCATTAACATGTAAAGTTCTTCACTAATTTCGTCATCCATGACCAATGGAGCAATGCCACTTTGATAGGGAACACGAGCTTGACATCTTGTAAGGCATCAATCAAGAAGGGAATGATACCTTCCCCATACTCATTGTCTATGTAGATGGGCATGACTTGTTTCCATCCATAGGCTTTAACAACTGCACTTATTGCTTTCACTTGAGCTGAGTCATTTTGAGCGACTTGAAAAAAGTACTCACTTCTAAGTGAAGTGAGAGAAGGGCTTGTTATTGAAAATGAGATAATTGGCACCTGAGCTTTCTCCCTGAGATCGATGACAAAGTTTGCCTGCTTGAGTTTTGTGGCCCTATGATGGCTTGCACCTCTGTATTTTTTTTTTTTTTTTATCAAGTATAGAGCTGTGATTCAAAAACAAAAGGAAAAACTATTTTTTAATGGAATTCAAGGTAAATTTTGAAACCCTCAAATACATATTTCTATTGCAATATATATATTTATATAATTTTGGAAGAATATAAAACTTTACTCTCGTGAAGTCATATCATGACCTTCTCGCAAGTGACATGTTATATATGCGACCCTTTCCAACTTTGAACTCAAGTATTCTTACTATTTCAATTTTGAACTCCAGCTTAGCTGTGTAGTTGGTCCGGTTCTATTTGATTTGAGACAAATTTTAGAATTAAATCAATATATAATACTAATTTTGAAAATTTAAGTAAAAATATGGATCGATTTGTCACTGAAATCGAAACTTTCAATTTTTCTAATTTCATTCTAGTCTAGTTAGTCTGATTTTCTGATTTATCATTTACATATGTGGCACTATATAAATTTAATATCATAATTTTTTTAATACCAAACTTAATTGTTAAAATTTAGTATTTATTATTGACAATTACTAATTCATTAATGTTCAATTATGCTAATATAGTATAAGTAGCATCTAATTTATTAGTGAGATTAATAAACTTGCAATATAAGATTATACTAATATAATTAATGAGTACTACTACATTCACAAAAAAAATTACACAAAATAATTATACAAACTGACATGACTTCATTTGATCTGTTAGATCTACTTTACAATAAAAGTAACATTACAATTTGATGGACCACATCAAGACACATCAATTTGTGGGATTGCTTTTGTGTAATTCTTTTGTAGTTAGAGTATTTTTCATAATTAATTAGTGTCTAATTATTAGTGAGCTTAATAAACTTGAATAATAAGATTATACTAATATAATTAGTCTCTAATTATAAATCTACTACCGTCGAACTCTTCTCATGCTGCCATGGGTTTGGTTTGGTTGGTTTGATTTGTTGGTTGGCTTGATTTGTGGATGCTTAGTTTGATCTAGATTGTCTGGTTTGTTTGACTTGGAGGATGGGCATTTTAGTCAACTGTTATTTGTAGTTTGAATATTTTAGCTCATTTTAATATGTAGCAAGGGTATGGAGGGGCATTTTAGTCACCCGCTGTTTGTAGTAGAGATATTTTAATGCAACTTTAGATATGTAGTAAGGTAGACTTGGTTTGGTTTGGGAGAGACTCCTTTATTTCATATAATTATTATGATTTTTTTAAACTCTCATCTAAAATATAATAAATAATTTAACTTTTTTAAATTTTAAAATAAAAATAATATTAAAAAATAATATTATAATAATATTTTATTTAACTTTCAAATTTTATTTTATTTTATCTCATCTCATCTGTATGACCAAACGAGACTAGCTAATGCCATATAAAGCAGGGGTATTTTAGTATAGAGAATATATTTTTGTTATTTTTTAATTAATTTTTAACTTTTAACTTTGCTTTTTACACGCAGTAGTGATCATGATATGGTTTGTATGGCAAGTCATGTAGTAAGGGTACTAATACTTATAACTATATTTTAAAAGTACATCTAAATAACATATGATGTTATTTTGTTTTGGAGACTTTAATGAAATTTTACATCATCATGAAAAGTTTGGGGCAGCTTGTTGACCTTATCAACAAATGGAATTGTTTATAGAAACTGTGGATTTCAGTGGCTTAAGTGACTTAGGCTTTGTTGGGCCTAAATTCACCTGGTGTAATAATAGAGAGGGAGCTCAGTTCACTAAGGAGAGACTTGACCGTGTTTATGGGAACCTGTTAGGGACTAAATTGTTTGATCATTGTAGTATTCAGGCCCTCATTTCTCAAACTTTAGACCATAGCCCCATTGTGATGTCTTTGCAAAGTGGGGGGAGGATTTTGTCGCATGAGGGAAGGGGAAGGGAGAAGCTTTTCAGATTTGAAGCCAGTTGGAACTTACAAGAGGAATGTAGTAGTCTTATCCATTCAAGTTGGTTATCTCAGTCTTCTTAGTAGGGTCTTTTCTTGACTTCAATTAAGAGAAAGCTAGGCAAATGCAAGGAGTCTCTAGTAGAGTGGAGCAAACATTCTCTTCAAAAGAACATAAAGGACACTCTGAAAAAGCTAAACCAACTATCTTCCCTGCAGAATTCTAATAATGGCTCAAACATAGTGGAAATCAAGACTCTTCAAAAGGATATTGATAGATTATTGGAAGAGGAAAATCTCAAATGGCAGCAGAGGGCACAAAAGAATTGGTTGAAAGATGGAGACATGAATTCTAAGTACTTCCACAGGTGTGCTAACCAAAGAAGAAAAACTAATGAGATTACTAAGCTGGTCCTCGATGATGACAGAATGATTAATGAAATGAATGGAATTGCTGGGGCCTTCTGTCAGCATTACCAGGCTCTTTTCTCCTCTTTGAATTCTACTGGACTTGAAGTATGCTTAAGTCAAATTCAACCTAGAATAACTGAGGATATGAACATCAACCTATTGAGCCCTTTTACACCTGAGGAAGTCAAGGATGCATTGTCTCAGATGAATCCTCTGGGCTCTCCAGGCCCAGATGGCTTTTCAGCTATTTTTTATCAGTCTCATTGAGGTGTGGTTGGAGGTGATATCACTAAGGCTGTGTTAGAGGCTTTGGCAGCATTTCTTAATCGCTGCCATTGAATTTCAAAACCAAAAACACCTTTCCCAGTGATGATTTCCTCATCACCGGGAAAGGTGTTTTTGGTTTTTATCCTTTGCCAGCGATTAGGAAATTGTTGGCAAAGGTATTTCCAATTTTGAAACTCAATGGAAACGATTAAAAAATTGCTGGCAAATTCTTTGCCAGCGATTAGGAAATTGCTAGCAAAGGTATTTTTGGTTTTTAAACTCAATGGCAACGATTAAGAAATCACTGGAAAATCCTTTTCCAATGATTTCCTAATCACTGGGAAGGTATTTTCAGTTTTGAAATTCAATGATAGCGATTAAGAAATCATTGCTAAATCCTTTTAGTTGTAGGTTGCCGAAAGATTGGGGGAAAACATGGAAGTGGAGAAGGTACTGTGAATAAGTCACGGGTAGGGAGGGAAATAAAATGGATTTTAATTCAGCTATATTAGGGAAATTTTTTGACGTTAAAAGCTTTTAAATCTCTGGGAAAAAGTAAGTGACCGCTCATCGCCACCTTTCTGTTTAGGTTTTGCAACGAATTAAATTTTTCCTCAAATAGCTATATATTACAGCGATTTTTTTTTGCAATAAAACTAAAATAGCTGGGAAAAGCCCAAATTCTAAGATTCTTGTAGTGGTATAACATTGTGTCTTTGGATCAAGCTGATGCTTATAAAGATACCAATGCTAAGATAGGTCAAGATTGTCTAAATATTTCCATTTATTTATATATATTTTCGCTTCATTATAAACTAACAAAAAAAGTCAATATTCAGACCTCCTAGCTCTTGCATGTTAGAAATAATGATACCAATAAAAGCAAATCATGACAGATTCTAGAAGATCATCACAGGTGGTCAACATGCAAGATTTTAGGAATTATTTTTGTATAGAAATCTTCTATTTATAGACTATTGTAATATGTACATATCCCTTACTCTAATCTTTCCCATTTTAGTTTTTCTACTGCATCGCTGCACTTTGTATATATTGCAATGGATACATGAATGAAATTAATTTTAGTTCCAATTCATTGTTCATATTCTATATGGTATCAAAGAAATTCCTTCTCTAATGAGACTGCTCTAATCCTGATTCTATGGCTTTCGATATCTCTAGTGTTTTTGTTGTTGTTACTACTCCACCCATTTCATTGACAGAACAACAACAACTTGTTTCTGTCAATGTTGGAACCCAACTACCCTTGAAGCTAACTGCTACCAACTATCCTTCTTGGAGGGCTCAGTTTATCACTCTTCTCATAGGATATGATCTTATAGGGTTTATTGATGGCACCCTTCGCTGTTTGTCTCGAGGTGATCTTACTTCACCACCATCTTTTGCTTATTTGCTGTGGTACAGGCAAGATAAACTCTTGCTTCATGCCATTTTTGCCTCAGTTTCTGAGGTAGTGATGCCTCTCATTGCATCTGTGGAGACATTGCATTCCACTTGGGAATGACTTCGACGCTTGTATGCCAATAGGTCTCGAACTCGTGTTAGGCAGCTTAAAGAGGATCTTACGCTAATCCAACATGGTGACCACCCTGTTAGTGACTTTCTTCAATCTGTGTAAGTTCTTGCAGACAAACTTGCAGTGATTGATGCACCCCTTTTTGCAGATGATATCACTCTCTATGTCTTGAATGGCCTTGGGTTAGACTTCAGGGAAATCGTGGCTCCCATTCGAGCTAGAGAAAATTCACTCAACTTTGAAGAACTTCATGATTTATTGGTAGGTCATGAAAGTTACCTCAAGCGCATGGACTCTACTATAGCTACCTCGGTTGCTACTGCAAATTCAACTCAACGACGCAGCAATCAGCCCAAAAACAACAACAAATGGCACCAGGGAAAATTTTTTAAAGGTGACAAACACTATCCCAAGAATGAAAAAGTGGGCAAATTGACTGTTACCTGTCAACTTTGTGCTAAACAGGGCCATACAGCTAAGAAATGTTCCTCACTCAATTAATTTGAACCATCTGCAAATTGTGCTACAAATGGACATGCTTCAAACAAGAAATGGCTTGTTGACTCTGCTGCCTCTCATACAATTACTTCAGATTTGGCCAATCTCTCCATCCACTCTGAATATGGTGGCACGGACGAAGTAGTTATTGGTGATGGCTTAGGTTTGGGTGTTACGCATGTTGGCTCCATGTCCATTCCTTCCTCTTCTCGAACCTTTACTTTACCCGATACCTTATGTGTTCGGGTAACTTTACCAAAGCAAATAATGTATTTCATTTCTATGCATAACTTTTCCAAAGCAAATAATGTATTTCTTGATTTTCACTCTTTTGAATTTTTTATGAAGGATCGAAGCACGAGAATGACACTCATTCGAGGTAGACGTCAAGATGGTGTATATTCGCTGTCGATACCAGTTGCTTCTAGTTTTCCCCGTCCTCTTGCACTCGTGGGTGAACGTGTTTCAATGACTGGTTGGCATCGGCGATTAGTCCATCCCACTTCTAATATTGTGTCTAAAATTTTTCATCAGAATGCCTTACCTGTGTTGGCTAAGGATTCTTCTTTGAAACCTCTTTGTACTTCGTGCAAATGCAATAAAAGTCATCGTCTTCCTTTTGGAAAAACATCTCTTGTTAGTACCCATCCATTAGAGTATATTTATGTTGATGTTTGGGGTCCAACATTTTTTACCTTTGTTAATGGTTTCAAATACTATGTCATTTTCATTGATCATTTTACAAATTACAACTGGTTCTTTCCCTTTTGGAAAAAATCAAACGTAAGTTCAATCTTTACTCATCTCAAAGCCATGCTGGAAAATACGTTTCAACATAAAATTAAAAATTTTTATTCGGACAATAGGGGTGAATTTCAAGCATTACATCCATACTTGACCAAAAATGGTATTGGTTTCTACACTTCTTTCCTTTTAATCACTTCTTCACCCCGTTCTTAGAGAGAAACCCAAAAGAGCTCTCTCGGTCAAATTTCTGGGTCTTTTTACGTGGAGACTTTTGATCATTTGTAAGTATTTTCACACAATTACTCATTCATAAAAGTGTTTCTCTTTGAGTATAGTTTCCTTATATATTACTCGTATCATTCCATTGTCATTTCATTGGTCAAAAGTATTTTTAACCATGGAAATGTCATTCTGGACGTGAAACTGGAGAGTATGTAATGTTTGGGAGTTTTTAACCAAGCTAATGGACATATCTTGGTCCGAAAATTTTATGGAGTGTTATTAGCATGTTTTTATGAGTGTTCATTGAGGTTTTGTTGCATGAATAAAGATTTTGTTGATAGATTTTCTTAGATCTAGAAACTTGAAAACTGGAAGTGGAAAAACAGTTTTTATTTGGAGAAAGTTTGAGTATTTCGTGGTTTGATCTTATTCAAAGGGCTTTGATATTTTTATATGATGATACAAAGTCTCTTATTTTCATGTTAGGATGTTATTTTGAAGATATTTAGTATTATTTTCAAAGATATGATTTTTCTATGCAAGAGAATTTCGGTTAGGCCTAAGATTTGATGTTCTTGGATTCGATCCGTGTTTTATTATTTTTTTAACCATGTGATTTAAGTTTGATGGTTGGATATTCTTTAGGACACATTTTTAAATCATGTGATGCTTTATTTTGAAGATCATGCCTTCTTAAGCCATTTATTAAGAGATTTATCAAAGCTAGTTGAGGAAAAAGTTTCTGTTTTTGGACTAAGTGTAAAACCAAAAACTCCAAGTATTATTTTGTGATTTTGGTGGCTTTAGTTTGATGATTTAAAGCATGGTTGATCTTATGATGATGTTATAGATATGTTAGAATTAAGATTTGATTTTTTGGAATTCTTGGAGATGTTTTGATTTAGGGTCAAAACTTGTGATTCAAGTGTTTGGATATTTTTACAAAACGTTTGGTGTTGATTATTATATTTTTCTAAATGGATGTTTTAAGTATGGTTTTAAACTTAGGATAGAAAGATCTTTGTTGCAAAAGTTTGGTTTAAACATGAATTTTGAAGTTGGAAGCAATTGCAACAAAATTCAAGAGAAATGGCCTATGGATATTTTGGCCATAGTGTGTTTTCCTTAGTTGTGATTTGTTTTAAATTTTTATGAGTTGATATTTGAGTTTAGGACAAAATTTACATGAGGAAGGTAAATTTTAGAAATTTTTGGAGTTAGGATGGGAAATCCTTAAGTTAGGGGTAAAATGGTCATTTTTCTACATGTAGAGGGTAAAATGGTAATTTTACTCTAAGTTATCTCTTTTACACATTTCTAATTGTTAGTAATTAAATTTCTAACTTTTAGAATATCATTTTACAGTTTTTCGTGTTTCGCACTTTATTTTCACAGAATGCGACAAACGAGGTAAGTTAGCTTCTAACTTACTATCAGTTTACTGTGTATGTATGATGGGTAAGAAAACTAAAATTTATGTATGTATATTATCATATATGCCATGCCATGCCACGTCATTACATGTTTATCTATTACGCATGATTTATTCTGTCATGAATATTTATCTATTACACAATCTATTCTGTCATATATTGCTATATGTTATAAGTATGCCATATGTCACATGTATGTCATATCATGTAATATTCACTGTTATAAGTATGTCAGGTCAAGTATGATAACTGTTGCATGTTTGGTCATGTTACAAAGTGTTTCCATCTCAAGTAAATCATGTCTTTCAAGTTACGTTTAAGTCAGTAATGTCTATCATACTCGTGATGTAATCATTATGATTGTCCGAGTATCTCCACTTGTAATTCACACGAAGTACTTTTGGCAAAATCATTTTGATTGTCAGAATGCTGTTTAAGTTCAGTTATGTAGATACTCCTAGCGTAATCATTCTGATTGTTAGGGTATCTTATTTAAAATACTCGTGATGGAATCATTCTGATTGTGAGAGTATTACTAGCTACTCCTGGTATAATCATTATGATTGCTAGAGTACGTGTTTTAAAATACTCGTGATGGAATCATTCTGATTGTGAGAGTATTACTAGGTACTCTTGGTGTAATCATTTTGATTGCTAGGGTACGTATTTTAAAATACTCGTGATGAAATCATTCTGATTGTGAGAGTATTACTAGGTACTCCTGGTGTAATCATTTTGATTACTAGGGTACGTGTTTTAAAATACTCGTGATGGAATCATTCTGATTGTCTGAGTATCTCTGATGGAATATGTTGGGCGGAATCATTCTGATTGTTCAATATTCCTGATGAAATGACTGGTGAAATTATTTTGATTGTCAGAATTCAAGTCCAAGTTCATGTTAAGTAAAGAAACAAATTCCAAGTTTATATTACGTCAAGTTTCAGATCAAGTGCATGTTAAGTTATGTTATGTCCATGTTCATGTTAAGTTTCAAGTTCATGTTCATATCATGTTCACATTCACATCATATGTCAAGTTCACATTTATGTCATGTTATGCTCAGGTTTATGTTAAGTTCATGTTCATGTTCATGCTATGTTTTAAGTCCATGTTATGTTTCAAGTTCATGTTCATATTATGCTGTTAGTCCATGTTATGTTTTAAGTTCAAGTTCATGTCATGTAAAGTAAAATTCAGTTTACGTTTCAGTTCAGGTTATTTTAGTTATGCCATGTTATATGTCAAGTTATGCTATGCGTATTTACGACTTTAATTCTGCATTCATGTTTTTATTGCCATGCATCCATCATTAACCTGTGTGGGAGTTTCTTGTTAACTTACTAAGATTTTTAATCAAATCTCATTGTGGTAGTCCTAACTACCATTCCCCCTGAATGGTAGATTTTGTTATAGGACCCGAAGGACAATCAGAATTCGACCAACTGAACACAGTCGACTAAGCTACGATGCGACGTCGATGATGAAATAATATTGCATATTGCATAGTGCATAGTGTTGCATGTCTCGACGCTTCAGATGTCCGTTCGATCCCAAGCGGAATCTGGGGGCATCACAATATAAGATCAGAAGATCCCAGAGACTAACCATATGAAGAATTTTAACATATATTCATCCAGAAGCAACACGGGTCCCTCCTTTTCAATGTGGAATGTGCTTCCAAGCACATTTTTAAGGTAATTAATAGCAAGTAGAAACATAAAGAATTATACATGGTATTTGTGGATGAAATTCCTTAATTGGTATGTGGGACTCACGCAAAGGAAATAGATGTGTCCAATATAATTTTGTATAGTTATTGCACAGAAACTGGAAAAAAAGAAATGAAGAGCTACCTAACAATATGTCTTGGAGATTACACAAACAGCAAGAAGAGAGATATACATGGTGTAAAAAACAACGTATTAGAGGTTCAAGGATCTTCATACCTTGTTCCATAAAAAGATCCATCCCTTTTATAAAATATGCAATGTTTTCATGTGTCAACGCAACACCATTAGGATCTCCAGCTATGTACATAATTGTGCATATGTGGAAAGCCTGAGGTGGAATAATATCTAAGGGGTTTTCTTTTCCCTGATGAACAACGAACACTTGAGTTCAACCGCAATAGAAGAAAGAATGTCAAGTTTGAAAGTGATATGCTATTAAGTGGGAATAAGGCAATTTGAGCGAGTTAACCCAAGTTTTGTTGGGAAGTAACTCTCACATCTAACAACATTTAGAGAAAAATTTGAATACCACTTTTAGGCCAAATATATATATGGAACATGACAACAGACAACACATGCACCTAAAGATCTCTGTGTGTGTGTGAGTGAGAGAGGCCGGAGAGAGAGATGCATAGATTATTTGTGCTCCAGTGCTTGTCTAGTAGAATATTCACTGGAATTTATTTCCAAATAATTTACCAACAGAGAAAAACAAACACTTTTCTCAGATGACATCAAGAAACTGACCATATGGAGGAACTCATTCCATGAGTACGGTTTTATCCCAACGCCAGCTGCTGTTTTCTCCTCCTCTTCCATGGAAGTAAAGCATATAGAGACAGCTACAAATCATGCACAAAATCCTCAGGATTGTCTGTTATACTAAAATCGTAGCAGTTATAAATTATTTAATTCTTTCCTTATTTGTCAACTTGTACAGCTCACGGTAGCTTAAGTTTAGGAGCAATTATCTTGCCTTCAAACGTGTATATATTATGTATTCCATCTCTAATGAAAGTGTGTGAATCTACTTTCTAATTTTGGGTGTTTCCTCTATATGGTATCAATCTAAAAGCCACCAAACCTCTACAGAGTTTTTTTTTTTTTTCCTGATTCCTCTCTTCCCTTTCGCTTTCACCATGGCCAACTCTTCTTCAGAAAACACCCCAATAGCCATCAATGCTACCCAACAAATCACTGCAAGGCTCACACCAACAAATTTTCCTCCTTGGCATGCTCAGTTTGAGTCACTCCTCCTCGGTTATAACCTCTATGGTTATGTCGATGGAACTCATAGGTGTCCCCCCTCAACCAACAACACCTGATGCAGCTGCTACTATAGCTTATCAGCTTTGGTTTCGTCAGGACAAACTTATTTTAAGTGCCATTCTGACCTCTATCTCTCCAGCTGTGATATCGCTCATAGCAACATCGAAGACATCTCATCAAGCTTGGACTAAACTCACCAAGCTCTGTGCCAATAGATCAAGGATTCGTGTGATGCAGCTGAAAGAGGATCTCACCCTCACACAACGTGGCACTTGCACAATAACAGAGTATCTCCACTCTGTCAAAACAATTACTGATGAACTTGTCCTCATTGATGCTCCTCTATCTCAAGATGACATCACTTTATATGTTTTGCATGGATTAGGCTGTGAATATCGTGACATTGTTGCCCCCATTCGGGCCCGTGAATCCTCTCTCTCCTTTGAAGAGTTACATGATCTCTTAATTGGTCATGAGGCATATCTCCGAAGTCTTGATTCAACTGCACAATCCTTGGTGCTAACAACAAATACTACTCAACGTCGAGACTCTCGTGCTTGCAAATCACAGAACTCGTCATCATCAAAGCATGACTCCCGGTTCAAAAGTAAGCAGTTCAAGCAGTATAAATACTCACCAAAATGTCAGTTCTGTGATCAACAAGGGCATATTGCAAAATTTGCCCCAAGCTGCAGCAACAAGAACCACATGTGAACTGCACTACTACTGCTCCAAGCCCAAACAAGCGTTGGCTTCTTAACTCAGCAGCCTCCCATAACATCACCTCTTAGGTTTCCAATTTCCAACTTCACATTGAATATGAGGGTACTGGTGAGGTTATTGTTGGAGATGGATCAGGTTTGCCCATTACTCACTCTAGTTCCCTCACTTTATCTTTCCCGGAAAGCAATTTTCAAGTTCAAGAAACACTTTGTGTGCTTGATATAAATAAGAACTTGATTTCTATCCATCACTTCACCAAGAAAAATAATGTTTTACTTGAATTTCATCCCAACTTTTTTCTTGTGAAGGATCGGAGAAAGGGGGAGATAATTCTTCAAGGCCCGTGTGAGCATGGCATCTATCCTCTACCTTCATCATTTGTTGCTACACTTGTTGCACTCATTCATGAAAGAACCTCTGCAATTGGTTGGCACCAAAGACTAGGCCACCCATCTTCAAAAGTTGTTAACATAATTATTAGTTGTTTTTCTCTTCCAACTACTTCTTCTGATTCAAATTCCACTCATTGTCATTCGTGTCTAATTAATAAAGCTCATCAGTTGCCTTTTCATAAGCATGGTTTGACTTGTAAAGCTCCATTTGATTTGATATACACAGATGTATGGGAACCTTCACCTACTGCCAGTCTCAATGGTCATCGTTTTTATGTCATTCTTGTTGATCACTTCACAAAATACGTGTGGTTCTTTCCATTACATAAAAAATCTGATGTCAAAAGTATATTTCATCATTTCTACAAAATGATTGAAACCAGATTTCAAATAAAAATTAAAGGAGTATATTCTGACAATGGTGGAGAATTTGTTGCCCTGAAATCCTTCTTCATTCAGAATGGTATTAGCCATTACACAACAGCCTCCCATACACCACAACAAAATGGGGTCTCCGAGCTTAGACATAGGCATATTGTCGAGACGGGCAAAACTCTTCTTACTCAAGCTTCTCTTCCCTCAGGATACTGGGCCTATGCTTTTGCCACTGCCACATATTTGATTAATAGGCTCCCTTCACCTGTTCTTCAACATAAAACACCACTTAAAGCTCTTTTTAACCAAAAACCTCGGTATGAAAAACTGACATCTTTTGGTTGCCTCTGTTTTCCATGGCTTAAGCCTTACAACACTCACAAGCTTTAAGAAAAATCTATCCCATGCCTCTTTTGTTGGCTACTCAACTAGTCAAAGTGCATACTTGTGCCTTAATCTCCCCACTCAGTGCCTCTATACTTCTAGGCATGTCATCTTTGATGAAAATGTCTATCCTTTCAAAAAAGAGGCAGCTCACAAATCAACTATACCATCCATTCCAGAAAATGAATTCATCTTGGGACCACTTTTGGAACTTGTCTCCAAGGATAGCATACATGTCTCACGACCTCAAGAAGAAATTTCTCCTGCTTCTTCCCCTTCCACTGAAGTACAAGAGCCAGTAATTCCAGTTTCAAATCAGGTAACTCCAGAAACTTTATCTCCTTCATTACCATAGCCACCACGCACCATCATCACAAGATCCATGAATAACATTTTTCGGCCTAAACAAATTCACCACACCTCCAAGCATCCAATACGTGAATCCCAAGAGCCTACATGTGTTAGTCATGCTCTAAGGGATCCAAACTGGCGCAAGGCTATGTCAGATGAAGTCACATCACTTCTTCATCATAGGACTTGGGACTTGGTTCCTCCTACTCAAGATCAAAATCTGGTTGGCTGTAAATTTGTGTTTTGAATTAAGAGAAATTCTGATGGCACAATAAATCGATACAAAGCAAGATTTGTTGCTAAAGGCTTTCATCAAAGACTCGACTACTCTCAAACCTTCAGTTCAGTTGTGAAACCAGCTACAATTAGGCTTATTCTAAGCATTGCTGTCATACATGGATGGTCAATGCGACAACTAGACATCAACAATGCATTTCTGCATGGTTCTCTTGATGAGACTGTTTTCATGCATCAACCTCTCGGGTTTGAGGACTCCTCTAAACCTCATCGCAAGTTGAAAAAGAGTATATATGGGCTGAAGCAAGTCCCACAGCAGTGGTACCAAGCTCTAAGGGATGCCCTCCTCAGCTTTGGCTTTATTCACTCGGCAACTGATAACTCATTGTTCATTTTTAATTCTAATGAAATTTTGTGTTATTGCCTTGTTTACGTTGATGATATAATAGTTGCAGGCAACAACAACAAGTTTACAAATGAGATTATTGCAAAGCTGGGCACTACTTTCTCAGTCAAAGATATGGGCAACTTGAACTTTTTCTTGGGCATCGAGGTCCTTCCCACAGCAAAAGGACTCTTCTTGTCCCAACATAAATATGTTCAGGAGCTGTTAATGAAAACCTCAATGGATAATGCCAAGGAAGTCCAAACTCCAATGTCTACTACATCTAAGCTAACGAATACACAAGCTTCTGCAGATGTTGATGGAGTTGAGTACAGAAAAGTAATTGGCGGGCTTCAATATTTGGGGCAGACATGCCTAGACATTGCGTTCTCAGTCAATAAATTAGCTCAGTTCATGCAAAATCCAAAGTCAACTCATTGGGCAGCAGCTAAACAACTACTAAGGTATCTCAAACAAACAATGTTTCATGGTATTCTGCTACAGAAAAATGAAAAATTCGAATTGATGACATATAGTGATGCGGGACTGGGCATCAAATACAGAAACTCGAGTGTCCACAACTGCTTTCATCACATTCCTAGGTTCCAATCCTATTTCCTGGTCAGCAAGAAAGCAAAGAGCAATCTCAAGGTCATCAACTAAAGTAGAATTTTGAGCACTTGCCACTGCTACATCAGAAACAATTTGGCTCCAGTCTCTCATTCACGAACTTGGCCTCAAACTTCAATAACAGCCTCAACTATTCTGTGACAACATTGGAGCCAATCAATTTAGTTTGAATCCAGTTCAACATACGAGGATGAAACACATTGAAATTGATCTGCTATTTGTTCGAGATCTCATAAAAAAAAGGAAGATAAAAGTGCATCATATTCATACTTTGGATCAACTAGCTGACCTCCTGACCAAAGCATTGCCACGACAAAGATTTCAAATATTAAGATCCAAGATTGGTGTTGCAGACAGCACCTCCATCTTGAGGGGGCATATAGAGACAGCTACAAGTCTTGCACAGAATCCTCCTTAGGATTGCCTGTTATACTAAAATCATAGCAGTTATAAATTATTTAATTCTTTCCTTATTTGTCAACTTGTATAGCTCACGGTAGCTTAAGTATAGGAGCAATTATCTTGCTTTCAAACGTGTATATATTCTGTATTCCATCTCTAATGAAAGTGTGTGAATCTACTTTCTAATTCTGGGTGTTTCCTCTATAAAGCACACCAAAGTTGCAACAACAACCAAGCTCAGTAGAATGTCTTCAAATGCAACAGAATGCAATCTTTTTAATCATTCTTACTTTTTAGCCGTTGAGCATGACTACAATTAGGATTTACTAGCTGCAAAAAACAAGTTCATTTGTCTGATCAGAACCATTCATTGATTTTAAACTATGAGGTAATGCGGTTGAGTAAATAATTTCATCACAAAGCTCAAAGCATGTCAATTTTTTTATTTTTTTTTAGTTCTCACTTTTGTCAGTTTCTTATCCTGGACGAAAACAAAACCAACCTCTGCATGATCTAAAATAAAATTGACAGCCCTTGGCCCTGCATCCAACACAATCTCGAGGACTTTAGTTTAAATGTATTGCCTGAAATTAATTAAATGTTCCAGCTTGATTATATAAAAAATCTGCTGCTGAACACAAGAAGTAGAAAATCCAAGCCTATATAAGAGTAGATGAATGACTTCCATGAAAGATGTGCTAGAAAAGCTTATACGATCAAGCTGCGAGGAGCAAAAGACTAGTACTTAAGAGGGTTAAGATCATAGGGAGAGTTAAACAAATCTAGGCAAATAGTTTTGGTGTGCTTTCATTTGAACCAAACGAAAGAGATCATAAAAAAAAAAAAAATGAAAATCTAAAGCATATTTAATTTTGAAAGCATTCATTATTTATTAATTTTTTCCTAAAACCATTTAATTGGCCTAATTCTCAACTCATGTTTATTTATTTTCATAACCAACAACATGAGACGCATATATAAAATTTATTGAATTTTTGAGTAATTTCTCTCTCTACTGAAATAAATTTTATAATTTTTTAATCACTAACATAGAGATAAGTTGAGGATATTAAGGAGAATGCATGCATATCATGATCATGAGGCTTCTCACCAAATTTTGAAAATCAAGATGCAAATATTAATACTTTTTAAAACATTTTATTTATTGTAATTTAATGGGTCAAATATTTAAGTGTCCTAATATATTGTTTGTTTGTTTAATAAATTTATATATATAATATTCTTGCTCAGAGGGCCAGATCTACGACTAATAATACATAATTCAAAATTAATCATGATCATGCATGATCCTGAACGATCCTACTTCCACTGGTGCATGCACTTCATTTTGTAGAGTAAACTAAAGAATATGAAATACAATATTATTAATGGTCTTGTAATAAGAATAAAAATGGTCATGAGGATGACACTTGGTCATGCTTGAGATAAGAATAAACTATATATGATGGTGAGTTTAACACTTTATAAGTCATCGGACTTCATCTGCATGGTTAATTTTAACAAGGTTTCTGTACATGGTTAATTTTGAAACCTTTAGGACACATATGACCCTGCATGGGTTTCCCAGGGAGGTGGCTTGCAGGGCCTTCCTGTTAACTTTAAGAGGACCAACAACGGAGTGGTTCGGCTCCTTGATGCCTGGCTCCATAGAAAACTCCAAAGAATTGGCCTGACTGTTCTTCACCCATTTCATGGCTAGAAGAAGGAGAAGGCGCCCTGTGCCATTCCTTCTCACCATCAAACAGAGAGAAGATGAAAGTCTAAAAGCTTACCTAGCTAGGTTCAACGAAGAGTGGATGATGGTGGAGGACCAATATGAAAAGATTACCCTGTCAGCACTCCTGAGGGGAGTATGGCCCCAGTCTACGTTCATGGCAGAGCTGTCAAAGAGAACCCCCACAACCTTATGGGAGTTCGTGGACTAGGCAGACAACTTCATCAATGCCGAGGACACTCTCCGTGCCGTAGCCAATCCAAGGAGAAAGGAACTAGAGCAAGTAGACTGAAAGGGAAAGGCCCCAGCTAAAGGTCCCTGCCGTGAAAAAGCTAAACAAAAGAAGCGTGAGGCAAGAAATTAGGAGCCTTGATCAAGGAATGCGGTATACAGGCATGACCCATTTAAAGGGGCAAGTGCTAGCCCACTTAGGAGGAAAACTCGATGACACATCACTACTGCACCTATCACTAGCCAACTACTCACAATATGGGTGAATGTCGGTCACACCGGGTAGACCAAACAGCGCTGAGGCACCCCCTGTTCCAATGAGAAGAGCAAGTATAGAAGAGACATTCTTGAGAAAGGAGTCTTGACAGAGGCAACTGGTAAAGGAGAGTAGAAAGCCCAAGGAGGAGGAGGTCGAGCGAGAACCTTCTTATGGACCCCCCCCAGCAAGATCGCCAACTTCACAATAAGAGGATTCTCATTGACAATGACAGCTCAGCTGATATCTTGTTTTGGAAAGCATTTACCCTCATGGAGATAGACAGTGCCCGAATCCAACTGGCCCTAATGCCTCTCAATGGCTTCTCTGGAGAAACAGTCCAACTGGCTAGGAAGATCACCCTATCTGTCTTGGCTGGCAACACTCCTTGCATGGCCCCTATTATGGTCGACTTCTTGGTAGTGAAGGCTCTTTCCTCTTACAACACCATTATCAGCCAGCCAACCCTTAACAAGCTAAAGGCAATCACTTCTAGCTACCAACTGAATGTAAAATTTCCAACTGCCCAAGGGATAGGGGAGATCTGATGACAACAATCCTTGGCACACGAATGTTACAAGTAGGCATTGAAACTGAATCCCAACGAGATGACACATAGCACAGATATGTGCCTCTGATGAAGCTGCGACAAGCTCTTGTCAGAAATGCAACATGTCCCAGCTAGAGAAGATGAGAGGGGTGCATATAAGAATAACAAAAAAGTAACCCAGTCCTGCCTGCAATTTTTGTAAACTTCATTCTTTGGTGTATAAACTCTATTTTAGGAATTCAATGATAAAATCTCCATTGACAAATATCTCCTTCAACGTTGAATCTTCACCAACTAATTACCTCCCAACGGGGCAATAAAGGGATGGGTTTAATGCCAAAAGTTTCTTTATCCCTCCCGCGGCAGAGTACAGGCTAGCCCTTGGCTGCTCGACAATTTACCTTCCTTGTAAGTATCAACAAATGAGAGTGGGTCAAGTCAGACACACTATCAGAATGGATTACCTTCACGTGAGGGTCAACAGGCGAAACTAGCCTTGGGCTAACCTGACCTCCCTTGTGGAGGAGAGTAGGACCAGCCTTGAGGTTGCTCGAACAGATTACTCTGTCTCACCATGATGAAGAGTGGGCATGGTACCAGTTCATCTCTCACCTAGCTTCCCTATGACATCAATGGGTGGGAGCAGGTCCAGTCACAAATTGCCCAAATTGACTACCTCCACGTGAGGGTCAACAGGTAGGAGTAGCCCTAGGCTAACCCAGCCTTCCCCATGGAGAAGAGTGGGTCCAACCTTGAGGCCATCCGAATGAATTACCCGGTGCCTTCACAACTGAAGTATGAACCAGCTACACAGTTGTCTGACATTACCTTCCCGTAGAGTACCAAAGGGATGAGTGTTATAATAGAAGGCTACTTGATCTTTCTGTAGTGAAGTGCAGGCCAGTCCTCAGCTACTTGACAACTTACCTTTCTCATAGGCATCGACAAGGTGAGAGCGGGTAGAGTCACACACAATACCCAATCATTACCTCCCCTTGGGACTCCAAAGGGAGGGATGAACCAGAGGCCATCTCGACCCTTCGACGGAGGAGAGTGGGCATGATGCTGACTTGACCCTCACCTACCTTCCCTATGGTGTCATGGATGAGAGTGGGTTCAGTCAGACACACTATCCAAATGAATTACCTCCACATGAGGGTCAATAGGTGGAACTGGCCTCAGGCTAACCTGATCTCTCCCACAAAGGAGAGCGGGACCAGCCCTAAGGCTGCTCGAATAGATTATCCCATTTTACCACTGTAAAGAGTAATCTGATTCTATGGTCGTAGACTAATTACCTCCCCCAAGGGGACTAATAGAGAGAGTGTGGTTTAAGACACCTCTACCCTTCCTCGGGGGAGTGCAGGATAGTCCCAAAACTACCCGACACAACTTCAAAGAGACTGTCTCCTCCAAATGATAATGATTTAGAGTTTCCCCACACATTAGCTTGACAACTCTAGTTAGTGAAAGTCAATAGTTGTTCGTATAAGTAGTTTGACCTCTGCAGTGTGCACAAGAAATCGGCACCTCTTGCTAAACGTTTTGGGGTCAACAGGGCGAGTTTAGCCTAAGTGTTGCTTGACCTCAAAGGATTTATAATCGAGCCCGGCTTCACATGCTGCTTGGCCCCTCTCATCAAGCGTGAGTGTCAACAAGGCTCAGTTCAGCCTACGTGCTGCTCGAGCTCCGTAAAGGATTTCTTGTTAAGCCAGGCTTCACATGCTGCTCTACCCCTCTCACCAAGTGCAAGGGTCAACGAGGCGAGTTTAGCCTACGTGACCTTCGCAAATGATTTCTTGTAGAGCCTGGCTCCACATGCCACTCGACACCTCTCATTAAGCATGAGGGTCAACAAGGCTCGTTCAGCCTAAGTATTGCTCGATCTCTACAAAGGATTTCTAGTTGAGCCTGGCTTCACATGTCGCCTGGCCCCTCTCGCGAGGGTCAACGAGATGAGTTTAGCTTATGTGCTACTTGACCTCCACAAATGATTTTTGGTTGAGCTAGGCTTCAAATGTTGCTCAGCCCCTCTTGCCAAGTGTTAGGGTCAACAAGCCAAGTTTAGCCTAAGTGCTACTCAACCTCTGCAAAGAACTTCTTGGCAAGCACTGCTTCACATGCTGCTCGGCCCCTCTTGCCAAGTGCAAAGGTCAATGAAGCGAGTTCAGCTTAAGTGCTGCTCAACCATCAGCAAAAGTTTACAATCAAATTTGACTTCGCAGGCCACTTGGCTTGGTGAGGTGCCATGAAACACACTGGCCTGCCCTCATAATGTGGAAAGTCATTCACTTGTCAAGAAGAAACAAAGCCAAGCCCCTAATGAAAAATCAATGCTCAACTGCCCCTAGGGGGCCCATGCAGAACACAAAAGGATGGAAAAAATAAAGAATAATAATGGTAAAGGCAAGAGAGTGTTAAAACATAAGCTTTTTATTCCTCAACCGTTGGAATCTTTCTAAAGAGGAAGATTACAGTGTATTCGCAAGGAACCAAACAAGGAAAAAGAAACAGAAATAATTGCCTAGTAGGGTAAGACCAAGCAGGATGCACAAAGGTACTATCAGCAAAAAAGACAGCATCGGTGGGGTTACGAGAGAGGCACCATCCCAGAAGTATGTGGGAGGTAAAGACAGGAGGGCGAGCCACTCCCAAGCACATTGGGATCCTCAACTCACAGAAGACCATATGGGAAATTGGCCTTAGTCAAAACCACTCCCACACAAATAGAGATCTCCATGTGGAAGTGGCAAACAAAGGCTTCTACTTCGTGATCACCGCCTAAGTCAAAGGTGGTAGTGATGTGGAGAACTTGAGTTGAACTCGGTAGGGACCCCTTAATGAGACAAGGGCTCCTCTTTCCCCCTCCTTGGCCAGAGATGATTCATCTGAACTAGAATGGGCCCAGGCCGGGCGAAATCCCTTTCACCCATCAAGCCTAAGTGGGAGGCCTTGATCCATCCCGATCATGGGAACAAGTCGGGATGTCGTAATGGAACATGGACTACACAACGAGTCCTGAGATAGGAAAGACTATCGAACAACGTGGCCACAATGCTCACTCCTCACCACCTTTAAAACACATCCCATAGGGATAGAGGGCAACGTGACTGTTAGCAAAATTTCCCCCGAACACCATAAAGGATTGCCAGACACCCACTCCAATATGAGCCTGTGATGAGCCTTGGTCCAAGGAGCCTCGCCAAGAGCCAAAAGGCTCATTGAAATCTAAATTTACTAGGTGAAACCCACCACAAGGAAGGAAGAAAGGCCCTAAATGCTTGAATGGCAAAAATGGAGGTTTGATGGCAAATCACAAGGCAGGAAGGAGTTATATAGTCGAGGCGTAATGGTTCACTCCCCGAGATTCTAGGAGCATGCATATTCCATGGGCCTATAAAATCTGACACGAATCTCACAAACGGTGCAGCCTGAATCTCTATTATGGACCTCAGTCTCATCCCTAAACACTAAGCCCTCCCGCTTGGGTTCTCCTTCTGATTAGGGGGGAGTTCGGTCTGGTCTAGGGATGTTTTGTGGACCGGACTGAACCTATTTGGTCCAAGGTTTTTTCCCACCCTGGACTAGACCAAACTCCTTAAGGACTGGGCCAGTTTGGTCCCATTCAGGACGGTTCGGTCTGGTCCGGTTGGTCCACCTTGGACCTTTTTATTTTTAATTAATTTTTTTATTCAATGGCATTTTGTTTAATACTTATGTATTTATATTATGATATATTTAATATACATACATATAGTATACTATTATATATATATATTAATAAATATATATTAGTAATACGCTAATACTATTAGTCTATTAGTATATAGTAAATTAGTAATAGTTATTAACTTATTTACTATAACTAATAATGAACTAGTACTAATACTATGACTAATAACTATATGTAATATACTAGTATTACTATATCTCTTCAAACCCCACACATATATTAATACTCTATGTAATACTATATTAAATAATAGTAATACTCTTATTACTAATACTTTATTTAGTTATACTAATACTCTATGTAGTTATATTAAATACTATATTTCTACTACTTTATGTAGTTATAGTGAATTAATACTAACATATTATATTAAGTTAACTATACTAATACTATTATAAATTTATATATATATACGATATATTATAATTTATACTATAACTCTTATAATATGTTAATATATTAATAATACTAGTACTATATATTATAATTAATAGTTATACATTAAAGAATATAATAATATATGGATACTAAATATATATAGTTACAGACTTATAAAGATTTAGTTATTATGAATTTATGATTAGTATAATTATAAAATGGTATTAGTATTAGACTACGAGTAATTTAGTTTAGCTATATTATATTAGTAATATTAGTTATGTTGAATCAGTCAGTTAGTATAACTATATTCTACATTATTAGTATTAATATAAATACTAGTATTAGTTATAGCTATATAGCCTATATCAGAATTGAGAGTCTTAGACTATATAATAGACTAATAGTATTAGTACAACTATATAAGTATATTGTATAGCTATATATTAGTATTAATTATACTGATTAGTATAACTATATAATAGTATTAATAATAGACTATTAGTATAGATATATATTAGTATTAGTTATACTGTTATAGTGATTTAGTACATTATAATTTATACTATAACTCTTATAATATGTTAATATATTAATATATACTAGTACTATATATTATAGTTATACATTAAAGAATATAATAATACATTCATACTAAATATATATAATTATACTTATAGTGATTTAGTTATTAACTTATTATGATTAGTATAACTATATAACTTATAATCGTATTAGACTATTAATATAGCTATATATTAGTAATATTAGTTATGGTGAATTAGTGATTTAGTATAACTATATAAATTATATAATAGTATATTGGTATTAATAGTAGACTATTCGTATAGCTATATATTAGTATTAGTTATAGTGATTTAGTATAACTATATTAGTATAAGTATAACTACAGTCTATATTAAATTATTTTTTTTATACCATATATAATTATATACAACTATTGTATAAATAATATATATATTGAAAAACCCCTGGATCGGGATCAGACCGAATGAGTTCATTCCCTTGAAAATTGGACCAAACCGACCAATTCAGTTTGATCCAAAAATGACTGGTCCGATCGGTTTCTCTGGTCTGGACCAACCGATTCTCAGTCTTACTTGTGATGACTGAAGATAATAGCCCTCTTGCTTTTTCTTGATCAAATCGTGGCAATAATGGATCCCTAGGTTAATGGAGGTTTGGGTGTTTAGTGATGGAATCGTGTATGATGGTGATAAAAAAGGGTGATCTAAGTGATGAAATCAAAGACTTGAGTGAGAGGCACGACTAAGATAAGTGTTCTTGGAGTTGGCACCACTTGTGGTGTAACTAGGGTTTGGATGATGCTTAAGGCTAGCGTTTGGATGGAAGAGTGTTTCCTAAATTGTAGGAAACAATTAAGGAGATGATGGGTTTCGGCTAGGGCAAGATGAGGGTGATTTGATTGATGGATGAGTAATTCTAGGATGTTCCTAGAATTAAGGAATTATCTATGGAAGGTATGACAGGTTGGCAAAAGGGAATATGGTAAGTAATGGAAGGCAATTAGGATTCCTGAAGTTTAGGAATCCTTATATGGAAAGTGGGTGAATTCGGCTAGGGTTATTGGGAAATTGGAAGAAGGCAATTTAGGGTATAGTCGAATATGGAATGTATTGAGACACTATGATGGGCATATGATGTGTTTGGGAGATGGAATTTATGCAAGAAAATATATGAACACCAAGGAAAATTGATGAACACACATGCACAAGCAAGAACACAATGAAACTCAACTCAACATCAATTCATAAATTGCACAATGTTGAAAGGAAACATCTCATATATTGAATAAAATGAATAACACATATTCATGTATTGCAAGGTAGTGATCCTCTCCTTAGGGTTCACGGATTGAACCCAAGTAGCCCAAGTGCATAAGCATAGAAAATAAGAACAAGAACAAATAGTCGTCCTTTAGGGAAATTGTCAAAAGATGTAAAAGAAATGATGAAGGGTCCTATTTATAGAGATTACAAAGTGGAAGCCCCAAAAGGTCCATTGGAAAAGAACTAAATAAAAAAATAATTAAAAATAAATGAAAGCAATAAAATGACTTGCATAGACCATGGTGGTCGTGGCATGCAAGTGGTCCATGGATGGCCTAGTGTGAATCATGGGTCATGGCTAGGCTGGTTTGGGTCATGGCTGCTGGTGGGCACGACATGGTGCCTTGCATGGCCTGCTGACACGCATGGAATGGTGCCATGCATTGGCTTGCTAGTTGGCACGGCATGGTATCGTGCGCTGATGCTGCAAGGCCCAAGCTGGTGGCTTGGGCATTGACTTTGCATGGCCCAGGTGGGTGGCTTGGGCATTGGTGTTGGAGTCATGCACTAGGTGGCATGCTTGATGGGCATGCCACTAGCCTCAATGCTAAGTGTCAAGGGTGTGTCATGACTTGTCAAAGGCAGTGTCGATGAGTGGCCTGGGGTCACTTTCCTTGGGGTTCTGACATTCCCCTTCCTTCCAAGCATATCCTGGCCCTCAAGGATCAACTGTGGATACCTCGCCACTATGTCACCATAATCCTCCCAAGTGGCTTCCTCTCTCGGCACCCCTTGCCATTGGATCAACACTTGCCGTACGTTTCTTCTATTCCTTCCTCGTGTCACCACCCTATATTCAAGCACCACCCTAGGTTGCAAAAGCATCCTACCCTCCTCATCAAAGCTAGGAAGCTCCTCTACTATAAGGCTTAGATCTCCAATCCTCTTCTTCAACATGGATACATGGAAGACTGGATGTAATCTTGATGAAGAAGGAAGCTCCAATCTATATGCCACGTTCCCCAATCTCTCCAACACCTTAAAGGGTACATAGTACCTCTTGGAAAGCTTCAAACTAAGTTTTTTTTTTTTTTTTTTCTCAATGTCTTTTGCCAGTATGGTTGTAACTTCAAATAAACATAGTCCCCTAGCCCTCTCATAATTCACTAAGGGTAGGTGGAGGTCTTCCATACACCACTTCAAATGGACTTCTTTGAATGGAAGCATGAAATGAAGTGTTATAACATTTAGACCTTAGCAGAACTCTATTTATAACATAACATGCAATACTTACCGCTTCGGCCAAAAAATAACTAGGCAAGTTGTTCTCATTGAGCATTGTTTTTGCCATCTCTTGAAGATGTCTATTTTTCCTCTCTACTACCCCATTTTGTTGAGGAGTTTGAGGAGTAGAAAAATTATGCACAAAACCATTTTCATCACAAAATGTTTCAATATTTTTATTAACAAACACTTTTCCCCTATCACTTCGGATACTTGAAATAGTATAGCCCTTTTCATTTTGAATTCTCTTGCATAACTTGGTAAAGGCATTATGTGCCTCATCGTTATGAGCAAGAAAGATGACCCAAGTATATCTAGAGAAATCATCAACAATAACAAATGTATAATATTTTCGTCCTAAACTTGCAACTCTATTTGGTTCAAAAAGATCCATGTGTATCAGTTGCAATGGTCTAGTAATGAAAATATGTTTTTTGGTTTTAAAAGAAGTTTTTGTTTGTTTACCAAATTGGCATGCATCACAAATTTTGTCTTTAAGAAAATATGTTTTTGGTAAATCTCTCACAAGATCATTTTTTGAAAGTTTGGAAATAAGTTCCATGTTGGTATGACCTAGTCTTCTATGTCATAACCAACTAGTTTTATTTTGAGCTGAAAGACAAATTGCATCTTATGAGGTAATTTCTTCAAAATTGATTGTATAAACATTATTACTTCTAAAAGTAATAAAACAAATATTACAATCATGATCATTCAAAATAATGCATTTATCCATTTTGAAAGTAACTGTAAATCCTTTATCACATAATTGATTTATGCTCAAAAGATTATGTTTTAGACCTTCAACAAGTAAAACATCTTCAATTATGAGAGAAGAGTCATTACCAATTTTACCTAATCCCACGATCTTCCCTTTCGATTTGTCTCCAATTGTCACGTGTCCTTTTTTTTTAGATCTAAGATCAAAAAACTTAGTCTTGTCTCCCGTCATGTGTCTTGAACATCCACTATCTAAAAACCACTTGTTTTTGTTTGTGGATGACTTCATGCATACCTATAAAAACAATTAAAATGATTTTTCTTGGTATCCAAGTTCTTTGGGTCATTTATTTATTAGTATTAGAAGAAACAAGATTTTTAAGCACCCATATGACCCTAATAGTCATTGTATAATTTCTTCTAATAGGACAAGTATGATAATTATGACCATTTCTATTACAGAAATTACAAAAAACATGTGACATATATGAAGAACTTGAATGATTATAATAATATCCTTTTTTGACAAAATTATTTTTATGAAAAGAATTTTGAATATTAGTTTTTGATGTAGAAGGATTATCAAAGAAATTTTTATAAGGTTTGTATTTTTGTTTTGGCATATATCCCAAACCTGTCTTGTCAAAAACACATCTTTGACTACTAAGAAGTTTTTCAAAATTTCTTTTCCCATTCGTAAAGTTTTCAACAATATTTTCTAAGTCGGTTTTCTTCTTATTCAATTCAAGATTTTCATCTTTTAAAATGATACTTTCTTTTCTTAAAATATCAATTTCATTTGTTAAAAAAGAATTTTTCTTTTTCAAAGCAGTATACTTTATACCAAAATTTTCATATACCTCTTCTAAAATATTTTGCAATTCTTCATATGAAGGATCTTCAATATTATCAAGATTTGTTACCTCAATGCCATCTTTAGCCATAAGACAAAGATTTACTGATTCTCCATTACTTGCTTCACTATTTGAACTACTTGAATCATCATCCCATGTAGCTTTCATTGCTTTCTTGCCTTTGTTTCGATCTTTCTATAGCAGAGGACAATTTGGTTTGATATGACCAGACTTATTGCATTTATAACAAATTAAAGTGTCATTTTTTCATGAATCTTTCTTGGAAAACTTTTTGAAAGATTTCCTCGGAGAAGTTTTATTTTTCTTTAAGAACCTCTGAATTCTTCTTGTTATCATCGCAACTTCTTCATCTTTATAGTCATTTTCCTCATCTTCATCACTTTCATTTTCATGAGGAACAGCTTTAAGTGCTAAGCTCTTCTTTGACTTTCCTTCTTCTTCTCCTCTTTTCAATGTATATTCATGGGTGATAAGTGACCCAATGAGTTCATTGACTTTGAGCTTCTTGAGGTCTCTAGCTTTAAGAATCGCTGTAACTTTTGATTCCCAACGTTTTGGTAAAGAGTTGAGAATTTTTCTTACTATCTCCATCTTGGAATAAACTTTGCCAAGAGCTGTCAAGCTGTTTATGATGTTAGTAAAACGAGTGTGTATACTAGAAATAGATTCTTCATCATTCATCTTAAACATTTCATATTCATGAGTAAGAATATAAATTTTTGATTCCTTGACTTGCGAAGTTCCTTCATAAGTTACTTCCAAGTTATCCCAAATTTCTTTTACCGTAGCGCAAGTCATTATTCTATTAAACTCATTTCCATTAAGAGCATTATATAATAAATTCATAGCAGTTAAATTTAAAGTATAAAGTCTATCGTCTTCATGATCAAACTCTTCTTTTTCCTTTTTGACCTTTACTCCATCAACCACTTTTGTTGGAATATAAGGTCCATTTACAATACATTTCCAGATTTCTCTACCTTGAGCCTGAAGAAATATTCTCATTCTAACTTTCCAGAATGAGTAATTACCTTCACAAAAGAGTGGAGGCCGACTGCTAGATTGACCTTCACCAAATGAAGTTGCAATGTTAGTCATAAGATCTTAACTCAAGAGATAGTTAATCTTATAATAGAGCTCTTAGCTCTGATACCAATTGTTACTGATTATAGGCTGCACCTATGTCACCTAACAATGGTATCTACCAGACTAGTCGGCCATCGTCTCTACCGGTGCACCGTCACCCATGGTTGGAGAGTCTTGCTTCGGTGACACAGTCACAAGCGAGAGTTCCCATGAGTGATCTGCCTGTATGAACAGTACAGGTCAACTAGCTCTGATACCAATTGTTGCCCAGATGAATAACACAAGAGGGGGTGAATTGTGTTGTATTAAAAAAATAACAATTATAAATCAAATATATAATATAAAATATAAACAAAATATGAAATAGCAATAAATATAAAGAGTAAGGGTAAGAGAGAAGCAAACTCAGTATGTTAACGAGGTTCGGCCCCACTGCCTACGTCCTCGCCTCAAGCTATCCCTTGAGAATTTTCAAATTCACTATTCAACCTCCTTTAGGTGGAGATAGAAATCTATTACACCTTTGAACAACACCGCTACAAAGGATCCGTGTAGAACACCCTTTACACTTGCAATCACCTTACACGTGGTGATTCAATTATTCCCCGTGTAGAATACTTTCTACATGCACAAGGGTTATACACAACCTTTTTCTGATACAATAGCTGATAGTGGGTAGGTTATCAGAAAACACTCCTCAATGAGTAAAATAAGAACAATACAGCGCAAACTATATCTCTCAAAATGAATAAGGATTAAGGCTCAATGCTTAGAGAAGAGAGAATGAAAGCTTTGAATGAATGTTATATGCTCTTGGTGTTATAAATGTGAAGTTCTCAAATGATCTATTTATAGGCATATGAGACTTCATATTCAAATTAAAAAAGATTCACATGTCAAAGACAACATCATCCACTTTTTCAAAAAATTCAAATAAAAGGTTCTTATTTTTCAATTGTCAAAAACAACATCATTCATTTTTCAAAAATTTCAAACCTAATCTTTTACTTTTGGCATATGACAAAAGGAAAACACTTTACTTTTCAAAAAATTCAAACCTAATCTTTTACTTTTTGCATATGACAAAAGGAGCACACTTTACTTTTCAAAAAATTTAAACCTAATCTTTTACTTTTTGCATATGATAAAAGGAGCACACTTTACTTTTCAAATATTTCAAACAAAATCATCTACCTTTTGCATAAGTAAAAAAAAACATCAATCACTTTTGAAAATATTCAAATAAAATATGCACATGTGAAAGATGACAATCAATCATCTTTAATATTTTCAAAGTTCAACTCTTTAATCAAGGTATGCACATGTGAAAGATGACAATCAATCATCTTTCAAAATTTTCAAATTTAAATTTCAAAATATTCATGCACATGTGGAAAATGTATTTTAATGCTTTATGATAAAATATTAATTTTGAGCCTTAATCCTAATTTTGAATTTTTAAGAGAATTACAACATTACTCTATGACTTTAATGTGAACTTATTCCCTTCTTGCTCATGCTTGTTTCCTTGATGTGCTTGACTCCATTGTGTAGACAACTTGAGTTTGAGACTTCTTTATTCTTTGAATTCATTTGTTATCATCAAAATTCATGTGTAGATATATAATTACACATAACTTAAAACTTTGGGTTCAACATGATGGTTCTACCGACGGAACGAAAATAATAGAATCGAAAGAAGGAAAGTAAGATTTGAAAGCAAGCTCTAAAAAATGGAAGAAAAGAGCTAGCTAGGGTTTCAACATGAGAGAGACAAGCGGGGCTGAGCATAGTGTATAAGGGTCCGAGAATGGAAACTGTTTCAGATTGTGTATAAGTGTATAAGTCCATTGTCAAGTTTTCCCAAATCTTGTTTGGAATTGGCAATGGTTACAACAACTCAGTTGGTGGTCTCATGCCATATTTGGATTTTTGGCACACATCACATTCAGCTACCAACTTCTTCACGGCCTTTTTGAGTCCTTCCTCTAAACGATAAGGTTTTGGGAGATTTTGACAATCTTATGACATGTGCTGCAAGCACCATCTAGCACCACCAATGCGAGAAAAATGTAACAGGTGGGCATTAATGGCTAACTGCCCAAGGCCCTCGAAGATTTGGGAGCAAGACATCAACTGCTAAACTAGTTTCGTTGGGAAACCCGGGATTACCAAGTGCAGAAGCTCAAAGGTGTGGAATACGAAGCGCATCACCTCCTTTTCGAGAAGGAAACCTTGTGCAGAGAAGTGCGCTAAATAAAGAAAGAAGCCCCGACAAGAATAACGGTGAGAAGGAAAGAAATCAAGAGACGTAGGAAAGAAATCACAGCACAAAAGAAGCACATAACTGTACGACAAAAGGCAAATGTATATACAAGTACAATAGTGCTTTGGGCACCATGACCTATATGACTCACTCAAAAATGAGTAGCACAAAGGCTATCCCAAGTGCAGGAGGATAATAATTAAGAATAAATTCCTAGATCGTCTCCTCAGGGAAAGTTACTTAAAAATCAAACTCGTTTAAAATGGTGGAAATATTCACAAAGATAAAAATAAAAATGATGGTATGTGCAATGGATGGAAGAGTGCAATAAGAATGAAAAAAGGTACTAGTCATGAACTAGATTCATATTTTTAGATTTTTTTTTTGAGTGTCAAAATGAAATGTAAAAGACTAACAAATTGAAATTATTAATCAAAGAGTCAACTAAATTGAACAATCTTAATTAATCTAACAATTAAACAATGAAACTAAAATTATTTAAATCCTATTTAAACTTTAATCAATCTAATATGCAATTGAACTAAGAAATTAATAAAACTAAGCTAAGCTTAAACTAGATTAGAAAGTAATTGATAAAACACAAACTGAAAATTGAAAATGCCCAAAACCAAGATTCTAGAATTCTTCTTTGTATTCAAATCACAAATTCTCAAAACTAATACATAATAATTGTAATCACTATTAAATGAAAACTTAAAGAAGTGAGAAAAATAAATAACACAAAATAAGTAAACAACAAATAAATTGCCCAACTAAAACAAAAACAAAAGCTCTCTCCTTCACTCTCTGAAAAATATAATTCAAACCAACTAAAACTCCTTCAGAAAAATAAATCTAAACCGACTCACTTCACTTCACGAATGAAAAGCTCAACTCCCTTTACTCCCCATATATCATATTTACCCAAACTTCTAAGCCCAAAAAAAAAAAAAAAAAATCTCAAAGGTATTCCATAAACTTTAAACCGAAGTTAAATAAAAATAGAGAACGAAAAGTTTGGACGAAAACTCCCCTTCACCATTCAATTGAAATCCAAATAAAAAAGAACCAACTTCTCACATATCACTCTTGAAAATTAATCTCCAAACCTTTAATGAAAACTCTAGAACAACTCTTCTACTCCCACGTATGATGTTTCAGAAAAATAAAAAACAAAAGCTTATAACCAAACCTTTCTTGCAATAAATTAAGGTAACACACTTAATGAGAACTTCTAAAACAATTCTTTTGTTGCATGAAACCAACTAGCACACTTAATTAAAACTTCTAAAACAATTCTTTTGTTGCATGAAACCAACTAGCACACTTAATTAAAACTTCTAAAACAATTCTTTTGTTGCTTGAAACCAACTAGTACACTTGCAAGAAATTAAGGTATTACACTTAATGAAATAAAATTCTAAAACAATTCTTAGCACACTTAATAAAAAAAAAAAACTCCAAAACACCAAAGCATTTCAGCCCCCCAAAACTGCCGAACATGCACAAAAACATTTCAGCCTTCTTCTCCTCTCTCATTTATTCAATCAAGCACCGATTTCTTCTCTCAATTCAAACCACTCAAACCAAGTCCAACACGGCTACACACCTCCAGAAAATTCCCTCTAATCCCACGTCTCTCTCAAATCATGCACCGGCTTTGCTTTCTTTCCTTTTCACAACTCCTTTTTCAGTTCCAGCACATCATGCACCCACCGACTGCACATTTTTCTCTTTATTCTCTTCTCATTGCTGTAAACATTGACCCAGCTTGCATGTGTCTTTCTTTTCATGCTTTCCATTTTCCTTTTTCGGTGGTGTTAATTGTTGACTACATCACATGCAGCTCTCTATCTTCCTTCATTTCGGCTACCTCTTCCTTAATCTCAGCTCTTTTTCCACACATGTTTCTTCAAAGCTTCCTTCTTTATACATGTCAAGCTTCAATGAATTTCTACCGATTTCTCCTCTCTCATCTTATTCAATCGGTTTCTCAATTCAAACCAAGCACCTTTCACTTTTATTTTTATTTTTCTCTTCCAGCCCCACATGTCTTCACGTTTCCTCTCTTTGTTGAAGACTCCTACACGGCTCTTCTTTCTTTTTCACACCTTTATTCTACCGTCCAGCCACACACACACACACACACACACACACACATATATATAGATGGCTGAATTCGGTGCTTCTCCATTCCATCTAGCAATATATATATATCAAGTCGGTGCCAAACTCCCCCAACTACAATTCACTCCAGCCGACTTCTCTTCACAAGTCAAGCACAGCATCTCTCCTTTCTTTTCTTCATCCAGCAATATATATATATATATATATATATATAAATATAAATAGCTGCCCCAAGTTGCAAACTCATTCCTCCAATTCACGGCTCTTCATTAATAATCACCACCAACTCCATAAGTCAAGTAATGCACGGCACCTCCCTTTTTAGACTTTAACTTTGCATGGACAAGCAAAATATTTTCTTCATGTCATGTGCTTATGAACAATCAAGATAAGAAAGTCACCACTGAAAGGTCTTCATTTGTATCTTCTTTTTCAGCTGCCAAGTACTTCATTCATTATCTTCATTTCTCTCAATTAGTATGCATTTTTGATCAAAAGTTTCAATCGGATCCCATTTGAATTTTATTTAAACTGAAAATAGCAAGAAAGAAATAACACTCAAAAAAATAAATTAAAAGAAAAATAAATTATCAAAAACAAACTATATATGTGAGGAAATATTGTCACATTAAGTCATAATTCTAAAATTAAGCATAAACATAATATCAATCAATTAAAAATCACAACTCGTATTTATGCTTATTAACCATTTTTTCACCTAAAACCAATAATAGTATCACGAAGAATTTAAAATACATTAGTTTTAAATAGCTAAAATATGCAATATTTCAGCTCAATCACACCCCCAACTAGCTTTTTGCTAATCCATGAGCAAAATAGTGAAAATTAATTGAGATGAACATTGCATAAAGCTCGAAATTCAAACAAAAGCAATCAAACACAATTCTGAATTCTCACAAAAATGACATGTTACCACTCAACCACCAGGAGCTATACCCATCAAGACTATCTCAACAATCTTTCACGTAGAATTGAGGCAAACTTTTCAGAACTCAAATGTGTGTGTGGAGCTAAACTGGTTGTGTGTTCCTCATTACTAGCCATGATTTGTCATAGGATTTTTTCAACCTTAAGATTTAATCATTGCTGATTCTAACTACCTCAAAACCCAAGAGACTAGCAGTTTTCACGCCAGCTCTATTTTTAAAGGTTGGACACTCAACCCCCAAAGTCTTGGGTAACTGTTTCTAGCCCTTTTTACTTAGGAAAGTTCACTAAGTCGCCTTTATTCATTTTCTCTTTTTTTTTTTTTTTCTCTTTTCTTGGCATGGTTCGATAGTCCTGCAGTTTACTTCTCCAATGTTAAATCAATGAATGGTAAATAAGGAACACTATAAGCGTAAGCATGTGCAAAATGTCCTTCAAAATTTGTCTTTTGTTCTACAAAAATTTTATCAAGTTTCATCTCAATAACTATAACATCCCGGTGTTTCAAGCCGCATATCAACAAAATATGATGCATCAAAAATCATGCTCTATGTTTAAGCTTAAAAATAAATCTTCACAAATGATCCCGCTCAACTACTTCACCAAGATGCTCAAATTTCACAAATCTTATTTTTTTTTATTTTTTTATTTTTATTTTTATTTTTTATTTTTTTAAATGTGCACACATGCTACCCCCCAACTAGTAAGAGACATAGTCCTCAATGAATCAAACGAAAGAAACAAGGTGCACATAACTAAGGAAGCAAAACAAACAACCAACAAGAGTTATAAAATCAAAACAAAAGAACAAATAACTGTAAAGAAAACTGTAAAGAAGGAAAAACAAATCAAAACACTTCCCTGGGGTCTTGCACAAGCAAGATCTCTTCATGTGGATCAAAAACCTTCAAAAATGACTTTAGATGTTGTCCGTTGACAGTGAAGCTATTACCACGCCATGAGGATGAACGGTCTTTACAATGTACGACCCACTCTATCGGGATTTCAACTTTTCAGGAAAATATGCAAGCGAGAGTTGTAAAGAAGAACTTCCTGGCCAAGTGTGAAATGCTTTAGATGAATTTTCTGATCATGCAGAATTTTCATGCGTTCCTTTGCCAGTTGCGCGTTGTCATAAGCATTCCGACGAGTTTCATCCAATTCATTGATCTGAAATTTTCTCAACCCTGAAGCTTCATCAAGTGACATGTTAACATATTTTATGGCCCAAAGAGCTCGATGCTGAATGTCAACAGGTAAATGACAAGCTTTACCATAAACTAACCGATAGGGAGACATCCCTAGATTTGTTTTAAAAGCTGTCCTATAAGCCCACAAAGTATCAAGAAGTTTAATTGACCAATCTTTCCTATTAGGCTTGATGGTTTTCTCTAAAATGATTTTTATTTCTCTGTTTGCCAATTCAGTTTGCCCATTTGTTTGAGGGTGATAAGGGGTAGAAATTTTGTGTGTAATACCATATTTTTTCACAAGTGTAGAAAGTAGTTTATTGCAAAAATGAGAACCCCCGTCACTAATGATAACCTTGGGCATGCCAAATCGAGCAAACAAAGATTGTAAAAATTTTAGTACAACATGATGGTCATTGGTTTTGCAAGCGATGGCCTCAACCCACTTTGAAACATAGTCCACAGCCAATAAAATATGTGTTTCCAAAGGAAACCGGAAAAGGTCCCATGAAGTCTATTCCCCAACAATCAAAGATTTCTAAAGTAAGAATGGGGGAAAGGGGCATCATGTTTCTTTTACTAATGGCTCCCAACTTTTGACAAGACTCACATGCTTTACAAAAATTGTAAGCGTCCTTAAACATGGAAGGCCAATAAAAACCGTTTTGCAAAATTTTTACCACTGTTTTATTTGCTGAAAAATGACCACCACATGCGGGTATATGACAAAATCTCAATACTGAAGAAAACTCATCATCAGGAATGCATCTCCGAATCAATTGGTCCGAACAATATTTGAAAAGATAAGGGTCTTCAAAGTAGAAATGTTTTACCTCAGATAGAAACCGACGCTTATCTTGGGTTGACCATTTAGAAGGCATTCGCTCAGTCACCAGATAATTGACTATGTCAGCATACCAGGGAGCTCTATCAACCACAAACAGCTGCTCATCCGGGAAACTATCATCAAGAGGGAGGCTGACATGTGAAGAAGGAGATGATGACAATCTAGAGAGGTGGTCAGCTACCACGTTTTCAACTCCTTTCTTGTCCTTAATGTTGATGTTGAACTCTTGAAGTAATAGAATCTAGCGAATCAAGCGTGGTTTTGCATCTTTCTTAGCCAACAAATACTTAAGAGCAGAGTGGTCAGTGAAAATAGTAACAAGAGAACCAAGAATGTAAGTCCGAAATTTATCAAGTGCAAAAACTACTGCAAGCAATTCTTTTTCAGTAGTGGTATAATTTTTCTGGGCATCATTCAAGGTTCTACTGGCATAATAAATCACAAAAGGTCTGTTATCCACTCGCTGCCCCAAAACAGCTCCTAAGGCATAGTCACTAGCATCTGTCATAATCTCAAAGGGAAGGTCCCACTGCGGGGGTTGCACAATAGGGGCAGTGGTAAGTGACTTTTTCAAGATATCAAAAGCTTTTTGGCACTCATCAGTCCAAACAAATTCAATATCATTTTGTAAAAAAGTGCACAAAGGTTTTGCAATAGAACTAAACCCTTGAATAAACTGCCTATAAAAGCCAGCATGACCAAGAAAAGAACGAATATCCCTAACTGTCCTAGGAATAGGAAGTTTAGATATTAATTCAATCTTTGCCTTGTCAACCTTTATACCTTCAGAAGAAACAATATGTCCCAAGACAATGCCCTGAGTGACCATAAATTGGCATTTCTCCTAATTAAGTAAAAGATTTTTTTCCTCACATCTCTGGAGAATACGTGCCAAATTATGCAAACAACTCTCAAAGGATTTTTCAAAAACAGAGAAATCATCCATGAATATTTCACAAATATCATCAATCATGTAAAAAAAATACTCATCATGCATCTCTGAGAAGTAGCTGGAGCATTACATAAACCAAAAGACATTCTAGTAAAAGCAAAAGTGCCAAAAGGATAGGTGAAAGTGGTTTTCTCCTAATCCTCAGGTGCTACAGCAATTTGATAATAACCAGAGTAGCCATCCAAGAAACAATAATATGCATTACCAGCTACTCTTTCCAAAATTTGATCCAAGAATGGTAAAGGAAAATGATCCTTCCTACTGGCTGAATTAAGTTTTCTATAATCAATGCACATTCTCCAGCCAGTAACCATTCTAGTTGGAATCAACTCATTTTTATCATTTTTTATGACAGTCAAACCAGATTTTTTTGGTACCACTTGAGTTAGACTTACCCACTTACTGTTTGAGATGGGGTAAATGATTCCCACTGTGAGTAGCTTAAGCACTTCCTCTTTCATGACTTCCTTCATTGTAAGATTGAGCCTATGTTGACCATCACGAACTGGTCTAGCATCATCTTCAAGATGGATTCTGTGGGTACATACAGCGGCATCAATGCCTTTGATGTCGGCTATTGTCCAACCAATTGCGCCTCGATGCTTTCTTAATACTTCAATCAACTGGGCTTCATCCTTCTGATTTAGCTTTGAGGAAATCACCACCGGAAAACTGTCTTATTCAGGTCCAAGAAACACATACTTTAAATCTTGAGGAAGCGGTTTCAGTTCCAACTGGGGAACTTCTTCCTCTGAAGATCTAAGTATGTCTGGTTGTGGTAGAGCTTCAAATTGGGGTTTCTATCTTACTCCCGCAAATTGTACTTCAAGTGGTAAAGAAGAATCTGCAAAATAATCAAAAAAATCAAAGTCATCTTCATTGATATGATCAATTTTCTCATCAAATAAAAATTCAGGTGTCTGAAAAATATAATCATTATCAGAGAAGGGAGAAGTTGAGCAAATAAAATATGTTGGTGTCAAACTCTCCACAGCATTCAAATCACTTGTGTCATCAAAATGTGCTGGCATCTTGCAAGCGTTGAAAACGTTCAACTCAAGTGCCATGTTTCCAAAGGTAAGCTTCAAAACTCCACTTCTGCAATTGATCAAAGCATTTGATGTAGCTAGAAATGGTCTTCCTAGGATGACAGGAGCTTGGTAAATAGTGGAGACCGGTTGCTGCATGTCAAGAACCACAAAATCCACTGGGTAGTAGAATTTGTCCACCTGGACCAACACGTCCTCTACAATACCCCTCGGTACCTTAACTGATCTGTCAGCCAACTGTAGCATGATGGAGGTCTTTTTCAGCTCACCCAATCCCAACTGCTCATATACTGAGAACGGTAGCAAGTTCACACTACTCCCTAAATCAAGTAAAGCTCTCCCAATGCGTGATTCACTAATCATAATGGAAATGTTGGGAGAGCCAGGATCTCCAAACTTCTGAGGAGTCTTGCTCAATATCAATGCACTAACTTACTCCGTTAGGAAAGCTTTCTTCTTCACATTCAGCTTCCTCTTCACTGTGCACAAGTCCTTCAAAAATTTTGCATATGAAGGTACTTGTTGTATGGCATCCAAGAGTGGAATATTGATCTTCACTTGCTTGAAAATTTCTTGAATCTCTGTGTGATATTTGTTCTTTTGGCCAGCTGCCAATCTCTGAGGATAGGGAACCACAGGTTGGTATCCCTTACTAGTCTCAACATCTGCACTCACAGGTTTCTTCAGTTCTGGTCTCACTACTTCTGGTTCTTTTTCAACTTCATCCGTCTCTGCTGAATCTTTAGGTGTAGGAACAACTACCTCTGTGTCTATAGTCATCTCAGGTAGGGGAACTTCCTTCCCACTTCTCAAAGTAAGAACAACTTTCATTATCTCAATAACGTCCCCTGAGACATTATGCACTTGATGTTGTTGTTGTCTGTATACTTGAGGATTAGGCTGAGTTTGTGCTGGAAATTTTCCTTTCTCTAGGGTGCTCAAGGTTGTGCTCATCTTATTAATAGTGCCTCGCAACTCATTTATGGCCTGAGTGTTCTGATTATTTGTGGTGGCTTGAATCTGCATGAATTGCTGAAGTGTATTGGCCATCTGAGCCATACTGTTATCTAGAGTCTTCTTTGCAGATGATGAAGGTTGAGAACTCTGTGCAGCTACATGAGGCTGAAATCTAGGAGGAGCTACATGAGGATAACTCTGAGGATTCTGATATGACGGATACTGATGCTGAGGAGCACCCTGATGGAATGGCTGCTGCTGAGGTGGTGGGGACCGACCAGGCTGATCATTTCTCCATAAGAAATTTGGGTGATTCCTCCACCCCAGATTATATGTGTTGGGGAAAGGCTGATTCTGTGCTCTATTGACCCAGTTAGCTAATTGCATCTGCTCAGACCCACTTTCTTGAAATATTGGCATTATCAGGCAGTCTTGGGTCTTATGGGTTGAATCAGCACATATAGAACATGCCTCTGCTACTTTCACAGCCTTCACTTTTTCCATTTCCATGACCTCCAGTCTTCTAGTCAATGCAGTTATTCGGGCTTGAACATCAGTGTCTCCCTTAAGCTCATATCTACCCCCTCCAGAAATAGCCCTCAGTGGCTGTGCTGTTAATGGAACTCGATCAGTACGAGTGTTCCACTATTGTGCGCTCTTAGCAAGGAGTCAAAAAATGATAGTGCTTCATCAGGTTCCTTGCTAAAGAACTCCCCATTGCACATTGTCTGAACAAACTGCTTGCATTCTGGAGTGAGACCAGTGTAAAAATAGCTCACCAACCTCCAAGATTCAAAACCATGATGTGGACAGATGTTCATCAAATCCTTAAATTTTTCCCAACTGGCCTAAAAGGTCTCATCAGGTCTCTGATTGAACTGGCTGATTTGCTCTTGCAAAAACTGAGTTCTCTGGAAAGGAAAATTTTTTTTGTAAAAATTCATGCTGCATATCAGACCAACTAGAAATAGAATTAGGTCTCAAAGAGTTAAACCAAATCTTCGCTTTATCCTTTAAAGAGAAAGAAAATAAACGAAGTCTAATGAATTCATCAGTAACAGTCCTAGTGATAAAAGTAGCACAAGCCAACTCAAAATCTGTCAAGTGCTGGTAATGACTCTCAGAATCCATCCCGTGGAACTGAGGTATCACTGACATCATGCCATGCTTAATAGAGAAATTAGGTGTATTTTCTGGTAAAACTATGCATGAAGGTGTAGTGGTGCGAGTGGGTTGCAAATAGTCCTTAAGAGTGCGTGGTGCAGGTGCAGCCATGTTTTCTGGTCCAATTTCAATTTTGTCACCTGGCTCACTCAAAGAAAAGACAGACGAGTTATCTATCTCCAAGCTGTGTATACTACTCTCAACACTCGATGTGACTCTAAGCAACCTATTTGAAGTGTCTCTCACCCATGACATGAAACATCAGTTTAAAGAGCATAACAAAAATAATGAGTTTAAATTTAAGCTAAAATACTTTCCCCGGCAACGGCGCCAAAAACTTGACTCACTAAAAAATGAGTAGCACAAACGCTATCCCAAGTGCAGGAAGATATCGTGTAATAATTAGGAATAAATTCCTAGATCGTCTCCTCAGGGAAAGTTACTTAAAAATCAAACTTGTTTAAAATGGTGGAAATATTCACAAAGATAAAAATAAAAGTGATGGTATGTGCAATGGATGGAAGAGTGCAATAAAAATGAAAAAGGGCACTAGTCATGGACTAGATTCATATTTTTAGATTTTTTTTTTGAGTGTCGAAATGAAATGTAAAAGACTAACAAATTGAAATTATTAATCAAAGAGTCAACTAAATTGAACAATCTTAATTAATCTAACAATTAAACAATGAAACTGAAATTATTTAAATCCTATTTAAACTTTAATCAATCTAATATGCAATTGAACTAAGAAATTAATAAAATTAAGCTAAGCTTAAACTAGATTAGAAAGTAATTGATAAAACACAAACTGAAAATTGAAAATGCCCAAAACCAAGATTCTAGAATTCTTCTTTGTATTCAAATCACAAATTCTCAAAACTAATACATAACAATTGTAATCACTATTAAATGAAAACTTAAAGAAGTGAGAAAAATAAATAACACCAAATAAATTGCCCAACAAAAACAAAAACAAAAGCTCTCTCATTCACACTCTGAAAAATATAATTCAAACCAACTAAAACTCCTTCAGAAAAATAAATCTAAACCGACTCACTTCACTTCACGAATGAAAAGCTCAACCCCCTTTACTCCCCATATATCATATTTACCCAAACTTCGAAGCCAAAAAAAAAAAAAAAATCTCAAAGGTATTCCATAAACTTTAAACTGAAGTGAAATAAAAATAGAGAACAAAAAGTTTGGACGAAAACTCCCCTTCACCATTCAATTGAAATCCAAATAAAAAAGAATCAACTTCTCACGTATCACTCTTGAAAATTAATCTCCAAACCTTTAATGAAAACTCTAGAACAACTCTTCTACTCCCACGTAAACATTTCTTGCAATAAATTAAGGTAACACACTTAATGAGAACTTCTAAAACAATTCTTTTGTTGCATGAAACCAACTAGCACACTTAATTAAAACTTCTAAAACAATTCTTTTGTTGCATGAAACCAACTAGCACACTGAATTAAAACTTCTAAAACAATTCTTTTGTTGCTTGAAACCAACTAGCACACTTGCAAGAAATTAAGGTATTACACTTAATGAAATAAAATTCTAAAACAATTCTTAGCACACTTAATAAAAAAAAACTCCAAAACACCAAAGCATTTCAGGCCCCCAAAATTGCCGAACATGCACAAAAACATTTCAGCCTTCTTCTCCTCTCTCATTTATTCAATCAAGCACCGATTTCTTCTCTCAATTCAAACCACTCAAACCAAGTCCAACACGGCTACACACCTCCAGAAAATTCTCTCTAATCCCACGTCTCTCTCAAATCATGCACCGGCGTTGCTTGCTTTCCCTTTCACAACTCCTTTTTCAGTTCCAGCACATCATGCACCCACCGACTGCACATGTTTCTCTCTATTCTCTTCTCATTGCCGTAAACATTGACCCAGCTTGCATGTGTCTTTCTTTTCATGCTTTCCATTTTCCTTTTTCGGTGGTGTTAATTGTTGACTACATCACATGCAGCTCTCTATCTTCCTTCATTTCGGCTACCTCTTCCTTAATTTCAGCTCTTTTTCCACACATGTTTCTTCAAAATTTCCTTCTTTATACATGTCAAGCTTTAATGAATTTCCACCGATTTCTCCTCTCTCATCTTATTCAATCGGTTTCTCAATTCAAACCAAGCACCTTTCACTTTTATTTTTATTTTTCTCTTCCAGCCCCACATGTCTTCACGTTTCCTCTCTTTGTTGAAAACTCCTACACGACTCTTCTTTCTTTTTCATACCTTTATTCTACCGTCTAGCCACACACACACACACACACACACACACACACACACACACACACACACACACACACATAGATGGCTGAATTCGGTGCTTCTCCATTCCATCCAGCAATATATATATATATCAAGTCGGTGCCAAACTCTCCCGACTACAATTCACTCCAGCCGACTTCTCTTCACAAGTCAAGCACAACATCTCTCCTTTCTTTTCTTCATCCAGCAATATATATATATATATATATATATATATAAATAGCTGCCCCAAGTTGCAAACTCATTCCTCCAATTCACGGCTCTTCATTAATAATCACCACCAACTCCATAAGTCAAGTAATGCACGACACCTCCCTTTTTAGACTTTAACTTTGCATGGACAAGCAAAATATTTTCTTCATCGCATGTGCTTATGAACAATCAAGATAAGAAAGTCACCACTGAAAGGTCTTCATTTTGTATCTTCTTTTTCAGCTGCCAAGTACTTCCTTCATTCTCTGCATTTCTCTCAATTAGTATGCATTTTTGATCGAAAGTTTCAATCGGATCCCATTTGAATTTTATTTAAACTGAAAATAATAAGAAAGAAATAACACTCAAAACAATAAATTAAAAGAAAAATAAATTATAAAAAACAGACTATATATGTGAGGAAATATTGTCCCATTAAGTCATAATTCTAAAATTAAGCATAAACATGATATCAATCAATTAAAAATCACAACTCGTATTTATGCTTATTAAGCATTTTTCCATCTAAAACCAATAATAGTGTCACGAAGAATTTAAAATATATTGGTTTTAAATAGCTAAAATATGCAATATTTCAGCTTAATCACTATACAAACACGGAACTAAAGGCGAAGAAGTTACATCATGGTAGGTACAACAAGGAAAAATGAGATCAGTCGAGAGTGGCATCAGAGTCCATCTCGGAGTCGGCAAGGCATACCTCATGGAAGCCTAGGTCCGACTGGTGCCCAAAAGGGTCGTCCCCGGCCTTCTTGAGCCCATCTCCCTCAAGGTCAGCCCCCACGATGTCCCTGGTAGGACGGTTCGGGGGGGTCGTTGTTTGTAGGAAGGAAAGCATCTGGAATCATTGCTCGACCAATCTCGCCAGCATGATGAAGAGCAACAGGATCAGGGTCAAGGTTTTTGAGGTCAATAGCCCTTAGATGCACCTCCAGCGCCTCAGAACTCTCTTGAGGGTTTAGGACAACATAGTCACGCATCCTCTCAAGGCCTTCAAGATACCCATGCAACCAGGCGACATCACGGATGTAGAGAGCCTTCCCCAACTGGTCGCTTGCGCGGGTGGCGACCTCTTGCACTTGAGGCAAGTCGCTTCAAAGATCTTGGATGATCACGTCCTGAGTGGCTATCTTCTTCTGGGCCTCCCCCAACTCGAACATTACCCCTTCCTCTCTGGCCCTGGCCTCTGATAGCAAAATCTTGAATCGCCGGTCGTCAAGTTCCCAGAGGGCCCTCAGTCTTTCATTCTCCACTTGAAGCAGGTCCTGAGACTCCTAGAGCTTGCTCAACGACTCTTGAGCTGTCACGGCCCACTCTCTGGTCATCTCCAGCTTCACCTCCAAGAAGCTCCTCTCCTTTCTCTCTCTACTTGCATAGTGGAGGATAGTCATCACCATAGACCGAAGCTCTAGGTTTTGTCTCTTGACTGCCTCTTGGCCACTTATGAAGTACTCAGCTAACCAATCGGTCCCCTACAATCCTCACGACCAGAAGCATGAAGATAAGAGCAAGAAGGCAAGGAAAGGGGGGCAAGGCAAAAGAGAAAAGGATAGAGCAAAACCTCAGCAAGAAGAACATGCAATGATTCAGACACTCGCTCTAGAGCCTCCGCTCGCTTGGTCCTACCCTCGAGGCAAGGAGATGCAGGGGCAGCCTCGGTCGAGTGACCGGTGTGAGGCGATCTCTGATCCCCCTGCACCCCCAGCATGACTCGAAGACTCCCCGTCCAATCTATCGCTCGAGGGAGTGGGAACCTTGTCAATCGTAGGCGGTGGAGGAGCCTGGGAAACCTTAGGCCCATCCCTGTCACATAGGGCCTGCGGGCCCTCCCCTTTGTACCTCACAGTGACCAATGCAATGTCCTCGAAGCTTGATGGGGTAGGAATAGGAGATTCCATCGCAAGTTAGGGAATCACAGCGGAAAGAGCATTCCATCCCGTCAGCAGACTATAGACAATAGTGGTGACCGAGACATCGCCTATAGATGCTTCTTCCCGTGGGGACCTTTGAACTAATGTACCCCCCTCGGTAGGACCAAACTCCTCGACAAGGTCTCCAAAAGTATCTCTGGACTCAAGATCCCTGGTTGCTGTTCGAGCGATGGACAACAAAGATTGGGACATTTCAACATTAGTCTCCGGGGGCGGCCCCATCACACTAGACTGGGAGACGCCCTATCTAGAAGATCTCCCCAGAAGTGCATCTGAACTAAGTTCCCCCTCTGAGTTGTGTCTTGCTGCTCCGCAAGCACAATTGAGACTCCCGGATTGGCAACTTCCTCGATCTTAGAACCAGCACCACTTCTTCCGGCATTACCGTGACCATCATCAAGTAAATCGTCGCCCATGTCAGCACCAGCACCTTGATACATCTTGGCAATAATTAGGTTATAGATGCTCTCCAACTCCTTTATCTTGTCCTCAAACTCATCTGCCTTCGCGAGTTGGTTGTTGTCCAGCCATTGGATGGCCTGTTTGATGGCGTCATCTATCTTCTTCTTATCATTTGAACCAAACTTGGCACTAATTTTCTCATCCTTCACCGTGTTCCTCATGTTGTATGTGTAATTCTCCAAAGCATTCTTGGCCTCTATCTTCTTCTCGTGCTCCTCATCCTTGGACTTGTACTTCTTAGCCTCTTGAACCATCTTTTCGATCTCTTCCTTCGAGAGTCTACCCTTGTCATTTGTGATCGTGATATTGCTCTTTTTACCTGTGGTGTTGTCCTGCGCATATACATTCAAAATACCGTTGGCATCAATATTGAAGCATACTGTGATTTGAGGAACACCCCTGGGAGCAGGAGGGATTCCTGAAAGCTCAAATTTACTGAGCAAGTTGTCGTCGCTGGTCCTTGTTCTCTCACCCTCGTAGACCTTGATCAACACACTAGGCTGGTTGTCAGAATAGGTAGAGAACACATGTTCCTTCTTTGTGGGGATTATAGTGTTCCTAGGAATCAACATGGTCATGACATTACCAGCAGTTTCCAGACCCAAGGAGAGAGGGGTGACATCCAAGAGCAAGAGATGATTCACCTTCTCATTACCACTCAAAATAGCAGCCTGGACTGTAGCACCATAAGCAACGACCTCGTCAGGGTTGATGCTCTTACATAGCTCCTTACCATTGAAGAAGTCTTGCAAAAGCTGCTGTACCTTGGAAATTCTAGTCGAGCCACCGACAAGGACAACATCATGGACATTGCTCTTGTCCATCTTCGCATCCCTCTGACACTTCTCAATAGGTTCCATGCACTTCCTGAAGAGATCCATGTTGAGCTCTTCAAATTTGGCACGAGTAATGGTGGAGTAGAAATCAATGCCTTCATACATAGAATTAATTTCAATGGTAGTCTGGGAAGTGGAAGAGAGAGTTCTCTTTGCCATCTCACATGCTGTCCTCAACCTCCTAAGAGCTCTTGGATCGCCACTAATGTCCTTCTTGTTTTTCCTCTCGAACTCTTGAACAAAGTGGTTCACCATTCTGTTATCAAAATCCTTGCCACCAAGATGGATGTCACCAGCTATAGCCTTCACCTCAAAGATACCCTCTTCAACAGTGAGAAGAGAGATATTAATCGTGCTGCCACCAAGATCAAAAATCAAGACATTTTTCCCACTGACATTGGTTGCCTTCTTGTCAAGACCGTAAGCAATGGCAGCAGCAGAGGACTTATTAATGATACGCATAACATTGAGACCTGCAATGACACCAGTGTCCTTTGTAGCCTGACGCTGAGAATCATTGAAGGATGCGGGTACAGTGACCACAGCGTTCTTTATAGTTGAACCAAGGTAAGCCTCTGCAATCTCGCGCATCTTCGTAAGAATCATGGAAGAGATTTCTTCAGCAGCAAATTGCTTCTCCTCACCCTTGTAGTCGACCACAATCATCGGCTTGTCACCGGGGCCGCGAATGACCTTGAATGGCCACAATTTCATGTCAGCTTGAACCGAGGAATCACTAAATCTCCGGCCAATTAACCTCTTTGCATCTGCAGAGATAGGTAATTGCGAATATTAAACATTTCAGTTTCAATGAATCAGAGTTTATTATTCTTCATATGAAGAAAATATACACTACCAAAACAAACGAACATAACTTCCATCATGCAGTTAAATAATTGCATGATGAGTAAATCAAAATTTTCCTTCTGAAATTGCTAGCTAGAACTTAACGATTCCACATTCAACAAGTAGTTTAAATAACAATAAGATAAGAAATAGAATTCCACATAAATGTAAAACGACATTTATTTTAACAATTATTTATTCTCGAACCTATTTCCTCATTTACTTTCTCCTGCCACACTGAGGCAAAAGCATTACCCATGTAATAAGCGTGACAACTTACTAATTAATTATGAATAATTACCTCTCCAAACGACACATAATAAAAGAAAGTACTAGTCTTCACTATAAAACAAGTCCACGGGAATACTGGCTCAGCAATGAAGATCTGAACGATTATAAAGAAACAGAGAATAGCCTTAAACAAATATCGATTTACGAACCGCAAACAAGCAAATTTCTGACAAGTCAAAAACAAGAAATCTGAGATAGAAAACACGTTGCGAACGTACTGCCTACATAACCAAATAAAGAAAGCTAGATCCATATGCGTTCGGCAAGCTGACACACATCTAGAAATACATCAGCAAACATAAACACAGGAATTACGATCTAAGAATCAGCGAAGGGAATATGGTCGCAGGAGCTCAGATCCCACCGAAGACGGTGTTGATGGGGTTCATGGCGGCCTGGTTCATGGCGGCCTGGTTCTTGGCCGCATTACCAATCAAACGCTCCGTATCGGTGAAGCCAACGTAGGAAGGCGAGCCAACGTAGGAAGGCGTTGTTCTGTTACCATGTTCATTGTGGATGATCTCTACGCGGTCGTGTTGCCAAACTCCCACGCACGAGTACGAGGTTCCGAGATCAATCCCGATTGCTGGGCCTTCGCCTTTCCCGGCCATTATGATGGTTCTGCCGATGGAACGAAAATAATAGAATCGAAAGAAGGAAAGTAAGATTTGAAAGCAAGCTAAAAAAATGGCAGAAAAGAGCTAGCTTGGGTTTCAACGTGAGAGAGACAAGCGGGGCTGAGCACAGTTTATAAGGGTCCGAGAATGGAAACTGTTTCAGATTGTTTGGATGTTTGCCGCCTTCTTCGTCCATGTTGATCCTCCTCTACGGTCTTCCTATAACTTGAATTTTAAATAGAAAAAGTAGAGGAGTTTGCTTGCCTAGTTTGGTTGGTTGGTTACTTCAGACAAAAATAATATCTTTTTCAAAAAAATTGATGCTAATAAAAAATTCGATGCAAAGGGAACCAATTGTAAATTCTATGAAATGTTTTGGGATAAATATAGTTAGGAGCATCCATATTGATTTTATCAAAATTATCTTCAAAATTTAATAAAAAGTATATATTTTACACAAATCCAAAACCTTCGTATCGATAACCCTACATTGAATTAGCCATTATAATTGTGTAACTCTCCTCTCTCAAAATAGTTGGAGAGTTAATTTCTTTAAACATAAATTCATTTAAAAAAAATACTTACATGCTCTAAATGCTCAGTCCTCATAACATATCACAATCTTTTACTAAACATCCAATATTAAGATAATTAAGTTCGTTAACAAGGTCATCAAAACACTAATCCAATAAAATAAATCGATTTCGTCTCAAACTCCATTAAAAACAACATAATACCCAAAAATGTCATTACTCTTCCTAAACCATAACTGGAAACCAAAAACCAAACAACTAAAGAAAATCCTCCATTATTGGAAGTACTCTTAAGTACTGATCAACTCCCTACTCCCAACTAACTTTTCCCAAGCTATCCAGTCTTGGTCACTAGTTGTATCGTCTAAATCATCTGAAAAATATTATGGAGATAAGGGGTGGGTTATCAACATTTCAGTAAGCAAAGAACATATACTAGTACGTAAAACATGACCATTTACAGAGATTGAAATGCAGAACAAAACATTTTCATTTTCAAAGTGTGAAATCATAAACATGTTATCAAAATATCAGAGTGAAGTTCCAAAGATATTCATCTTCAGCAGTACTTTGGCATAACATACCTGATTCATCATCATCATCATATCAGAGCATCATATTAGAACATATGTCATGTTTAACCCTATGGTAGGTTTGTCATCTGCGGATAACCAAGCATATGCATATCAAAACAGAAATAGAATACTATTATTCATTTTCATGCCAGGGCCATATCATATCAGAACATCATATTAAAGCAGAAGCCACGTATATCCCTGTGGTAGGATCCCTTGACTGAATAGAGTAGAGATAGAATCAAATGCAGAACTAGATAGTCATACCAAAGGTTTTTCATATGTCATATTTTATAAAAATAGAGTATCGAACATAATCATATCATCTTCATAATTAGAAATATTTTCATTTAAAAGTCTTTTGGCATAGCATAATTGAGTATCATCACCACCATATCATAACAGAATAGAGGCCATGTTTAACCCCTGTGGTAGGGTTGTGTTATACTCGGTAGCCAAATTGGACAAGACAGAAGTGAATATTCTCCTTATTATTCTCGAAGCCTCGAGTATGCATATAGGACAGACCATGCAAAAATCACTTTGTTTTCAAAGTGGGTGCACTTAGAGATAGAGAAGTTGATACCAACCCAAATAGAAGCCATAGTTTTACACTAGTGGTAAGGTCAGAGCATAACAGAAATAGAACCATATCCATAATCAAAATGTCATGGCAAAAGTTTTTAGAGTATCTTCATATAATTATGCCCAAAGTTTTATAATCGCTATTTTTGCATAGTTCAGAAATTGAATGCCAAAAAATTAAGTGCATGTCTACACCAATTATAACAAAAAGGCTTTCTCTTTCATCAAAGTTAATGAGTGATGGCGAACAAATAACTGAAGTTGTATTCACATTTCTTTTTAGAACATATAATCCACATTTTTTTAAATTAATCTCAGTTCATTTTTTTTTTTTTTTTATGTAGAGTCTAGAATATGGATCCCGCTTACTTATACTTACCTTTTTTTTTCTTCTAGAATTTCCTCATAATAGTGCCACATGAATATCAATCATCACCTATAGAAAATTTATATAATTGAGTAAATCTCCAATTGGACATGTAACTTGTAATTTCACCTCAAATACTTAATTAAATTTCTCAAAACCTAAAATTCATTTAATCCTAAAATACCTTTGTGTTTCCCAAATACTTTGATTTTTACATAATTCGTCAAACAATTGCACTGTTAAAACCTGCTTCAAAAAATAATCTTATAATATTGTCCATGCAAACATGTAAACTTGACACCAAAATTATTAAATTCTTTATATCTTCTTAACCAAACCCAACTCAAAATATAACTTAATTCAACATATATCCAATAAAATGCCCAATACTAAATACCTAATTTGCCAAGACTACAAAGGGCCTTATAAAACATGAAATTAAGTTAAAAGAAAACTTAGGATTATTTATGGGAAGCTACACGACAAGGACAAAGATGGGCTTAAGTGGCAACACTATGGAGTATAAAAATTTGTATTATGGGAGGCTTCTTTAATACAAAAGTATTGCATGCTTTATCCTTGATAAACCTACATGTCAAACAAAAGTTAGAAAGCCACATTCCACGACAAGTTATGGTGGGAAGGGACGAGCACTACCGAAATAAAAAATTAAAGTAAAATAAAGAAAGAAAGCAAATGGACAAGGGCATCTTTGAAATCTTTTAACGCATGTACGTAGAAAAGCAGAACTCAAAGTAACCGAAATTATTCTATTTCTAGAGCTAGAGGTGCGGTACCTTAGCAGAGAGAAGACCAAAACAGAGACACTATGCGGCAGAGCATATTAAAGAAAAGAATAAAGTGTTTTATGAATAAAGTGGTTTATGGCCTAGCTTGTCAAGGCAAAAGTTTAGTTAGAATCTTATCTTTGGGTCATATCATTAATTTTTAATTAGATAAGTTCATATTGGATTAGTCATCTTAAAGTCTAAATAATAATATAATATTTTATATTTTAATAATATTATTAAAATATTTATCAAATACACTTCATATATTAATTAATAATTTTATTAAAAAAATAAAATTATTACTTTTCAACTATTTTCTCCCTCAACCTAATTATTTAACAAATATCTTTTGCTAACCATTCACCGAACAATCACATATACAAACATGCCAACATTTCTTCTACTCAACATTTATATTTAGAATTTACATTTCTTCTACAAACATGTACATGACTTCAACATTTCTTTTACCTAACAATCACATCTATAATTCTTTAAACTAACAAATACTTTCACAAATCCTTCTTTTTCCACCCAATAATCACATATATAATTCTAAAAAATTAGCAAACACAAGTTTTCACAACTTATTGTACCAACCAATCACCATCTAGAATTCTTGAAACTAATTAACTAATTTTTTCCAACACTTATTCTTTTGCCAACTTTTTTAGTTGTAACTAATAGTTGAGGATCAATATAAATAGACACCAAACTTTTTTTGTCCAATTCTTCTATTTTTCTTCCCTCAATTTGGTATGGATCCCGCTTCAAATTTTGATGATGATTATTCTGATCATGAGTTAGATATGATGCAAGCAATTGCAATGATATCTGAGGGAACATCTTCTTCACCTCGTCGTAGTCCTTAACATCATAGGTTCATCAGACGTGATTTATTCCAAGGTCATCAACGCCTTTGGAATGATTACTTTGCTAGATCACCAACAATCAAGTAATCCAACACCACCTTGTTGAACAATATGCATGAACAGAAACAATATATTTAGCAGTAAAGTATTTTTAAATTCCACCATATTATCTTATTGAGCATACTGAGAGGCAATCTTCTCTAGCATAGCTATATGATAGCAAATCAACAATCAAGTAATCTAACAGCAGCTTGCTAAACAATATGCATGAATAGAAACAATATATTTAACACTAAAGTATTTTTAAATTCCACCATATTATCTTACGGAGCATCCTGAGAGACAATCTTCTCTAACATAACTATAGGATAGCAAATCAACAATCAAGTAATTATCCAACAACACCTTGCTAAACAATATGCATGAATAGAAACAGTAGAGACTCAATACTCATCATATTATCAATAGTTAAAATAAAAGGATTGCAAATTTGTGAACGAAACTCATACATCATACTCAATAAAACCCCCTTTGTAGGTTCATACACCATACTCATAAAAACCATATTTTTGACACACAATCGTAGACCTGTAAACGAAATTCATACCATTTCGTACTCAAAATAAATACAAAACATTTACCCAAATTACACAAAGGTAGTGGTAGATTTATTCCCACTAAAGAGTGCTATTGTATAGGGTATTGATGAGTGTGTGAAATGCACTCTAAATACCCTATTATTGGATTAAAATATTAAAATGTGAATAGAAATCATAGAAATTAATGCGTATTCTTGAATTGAGTTTCTATTTACGTTGGGATACTCCTAATCAGTTTTTTTATGTTTAATTTTAGAGTTTATAAAAGAGCAAGTCAAAACCCAGTCAAATTCAAAGTAGGAGGTTCATGGAATTTGAGAGCAATTTGGATCAAGAAAAAAAAGAAAAAAATCACAAAAGAAAATTGTAAGAAGTCCAAATTCGAAATTTTTTAGAAGATAGTCTGGATATACTTTAGTATTTTGACCTTAACCTTTTACTCATATCTTGTATTGATTCAATTCTTGATGCATTAGAGCACTAGCAATGGCTTATTCATCTTCATTTTTATTCTCAAATTTGAATAAACTTGCCTTAAAATCACCTACATTGGCTTATCTATCTTTATAATTTTAAATAACTATGAACAATGATTATCTATCTTTGAAGATGTCATTTTCCTTTTTCAAACATTATTTTTATTATTTCTTTTTTCTCTCTCATCGGAACGGCACATCCCGAGGACACCGAACGGCTCTTTCTTCCACTTTGGTTTTTCTTTCTCTCCTTTCTTTTCATTTCTCTCTTCACCGTCGTTTCTCCTTCTTCCCCAATGGCTCTCATTGCTCACGGCACGGCCCCCACATTGTTTCTCTCTCTTGTTGCTCCCGACTGGATTTCTACTCTTCACGGCTGGAACTGCTCTTCACGGCTCTATTCTTCACGGTTTTCTCTGCTTTGGATTCATCACCAACACAAATCCATCAACAACACAACCCGAAAGTCCTAGCTTGTAGGTGATTTCATCTTCCATTCCTACTCTTTGGTGGTAGAAATTTGGGTCTTATTTCCCCTGAATGTTGCTGCCCTAGAACGATTTAGGGTTTTTTTTTTGGAATAATTTCCCCTGATTTTATGCATGCCGTAGCCTCTGTTGTTGAATTTTTTGTTATGATCAATGGTGGATTTACATGCCTTTAGACTATATTGCACGAAATAGGTTAATAAATTTGACATGACAATTGATTTGGGTCTTATCTGGAATATTGGCATGCACTTGGAGGATTTGGGTAATCTCTTCTCTCGGTTTTGAAGATGATCAATGATATTGTACATGCCTCTAGATGTGCGTTGGAGGATTTTTTTTTTTTTTATTTGGGTTTTTTCTGGAATTTCTGGGAATATTAGCAAGGAATTAATCTTAAAATTTACATTGGATGAAATTAGAACAAACAAAATCAACATGTTTGTCATCAATATTATGTTTATCATCAATATAATGATGAAAGAGTATGGGGTGCAGCCTGTTCGAAGGTATGTTTTGTGAGAGGGAGGTTTTACGCACAGGGAGGTTATTTTTACAAGCAAATATTGTTTTTACAAGCAATATGGTTTTACGCACACAGAGGTTATTTTTACAGGGAGGTTATTGTCAATATCTAGTATATAGTTTTGACTATGGTTACTTATTTTGGGTATTTTGAAATTGTAAATACTGTGGTGACATTATTTTGGGATTTATGTACTACTGGTTGCACAAAATTTGATTATTTTTTTGTACTACTAGTTGCTATGGAGAGCTGTGGAGCTGAATGATGTTGTGGAGCTGAATGAGATTTATGTACTTGTGGTTGTTGCTCTGGAGCTGCTGTGGAGCTGAATGGTGCTGTCGTGGAGCTGTTGTGGAGCTGTTGTGGAGCTGCCAAGTTGTATTAAAATCAACTTTGTGGATTTTCCATTAAGTTGATTTTGATACATGGGATTTATTTAAATTTGTATGGAGGTTTTTTTGGTTAGAAGTTGAATTTATATGGCATATATTTTGCAAACACTAAATTTGTATGGAATAGATATGTCCAAGTTGTGAATTTGTATGAACACAGAAATCATATAGAGCTGCTGTGGATTTTTCTGTGTTGCTTCAAATATGTGAAATTTGTATGGTATTTTGTAAACACTGAATTTGTATGGAGTAGAATTTTCCAAGTTATGAATTTGTATGAAATTAGACCACGCATAGAGTATGTGTGGATTTTTCTATGTTGCTGAATATATATATGGTAGATTGAATTTATTGGACTTGGATATTGAATTTGACTTGAATTTATTGGACTATCTAGATTTTAGGGAAAAAATATATATATTTTATTATTATTTGGTAAAAAAATACATAATTCAATGTAGGAATTTTTCTTCATCTTTAAACAAAAGATATGATTTTAAAGATGAAGATGAATAAACCATTGCTAGTGCTCTTAGAAAGCTATCTTAAAGGGCTATAAATTTATCTCTAATAAGGATTTCCAAATTCGAACTCCTGAAGCACGTACATGACTGCCAAGATATTGATTTTTAAAATTTAGGTGATTTTTTTATGCGGAAATTATGAAGACATTAGGGTTTCTTTCCTACCCTATATAAGCATATCATTAGCACGAAATAGAGGAGGAGGAGAATCACAACAGACAGATTTGAAAAGAGGAGAAAATCACTTCCATGGCTGCCGTTCACTTCAGTTTCCTCAGAAGATTTTTGTTGTCCATTATATTTATGGGTAACTAAATTCTCAAGTAAGACTAGGGATGATCTTGCACATTAGATGGTATTTTTAATTTATGTATTTGATTTTTAATTATTAAAACTCTTTTGTTTTATCATTCTCAATTCATTGTTGATGTTTTCTTCTCCGAATACTCATAGAATTTAGTTTATTTATGGATTCAGTCATGCTTTTTCTATTGAATGGATTGGTTATTTGATTATGTTTGAATCAATTATTTATCTATATTGATTTAGTTTTTTGCTGCAATATCGCTCCCTGAGTATATATTATCATTGTTGAATTTTCTCCATAGGGATAGTAATTTACGTATTTTAAAACCAGTGAATGATTTTTCAAAAGGTTACATTTGGTTTAATTTTGGTTTATAAATCTATACCTTCCGATTGAGAATTTTGGGAATTGAGTTCTCAATTGAGTTATTCAATGAATTAAGAATAATTAAAATACCAGATTGTGTAAGGGATTCCCGACACTCTACTGTTCATCAATTTGATTACTTCTTCCGTTAGTAACTTTGCTTCACTTCAATTTGCATTTAAAATTAACCTTTATTCTCTATTAATCATTTAATATTTTTCTTTAGTTTCTTTGTTCCTTCTGCTATTCTTTTAATTTGTCTCTTTGTAGAATCGACACCTCAAAGTTGTGCTACAACTACTGTGTTATTCTTTAGGTGTAATCAGGTATTTTCAAGGCGATTCGTGTAGGAAGTTGCACAACCTTTTGGACGACTTTTCACCAGCAAGGAAAGGGATTCAACAAATCAATGGTTCTTGCAAGGAGTCACACATGGTGATTTAATTGCTCGATGAAGAGAAAAGGAAAATTGAAGATAATAGAAAGAGAAGAGGGAGAGGAGAGACTCGGAGAAAATGCACAGAGAAGAGGGATAGAAGAGCGAGAAAGGGAGACTTACAAACATAAGCCTGGAAGACGACGGTGAAGTAGACGACCAACAAAGAAAAGGGGATGAACGAGGAAGTTTGGGGGTTGAAGAAAAGCGAGGCAACAAGCTGGGAAGCTTTCGGGTTGAAGAGAGAGAAAAGAACTAGGGAAAGATAGAGGTGGTGGTTGATGAAAAATAATAAAATAACCTGATAAAGGGTGAACAGTAACTCGCCAACAATGGAGAGCCCCATTAATTTACTGTAGCGTTTTGGACTTTTGGCTAGTTCAATGTGGAGGCTTTTTCTCACATCTAGCTAAAGTATGGACTTGCATTAACATTTGGTTAGGCCATTGCCAATGCTCTTATATAAGCATTTGGTACAACATATAATGTCTTGAAGAATAATAAAAGGAAGAAAAGTTTTTTATAACTAAAACATCAAAGAACAAAAATATTTAGAAATCTTGAAACTTCTAGAACTATTGAGGTGGATTATTGCAGGTTCTTATTTTTTGAGTGAGCATCATTTTGATTGAGGATAATACAACCCCTTGAGTCTAATGGGGTGTCAAGCATAGTAAGACTTGATTTGAGAATGGAAAAGCGATCAGCCACTAATGATTTAGTAAAAACATCGGCTATTTGATCTTTGTTGCTGCAGAATTGAACTTGTAGCGTCTTGGTAGCAACTTTGTCTCACACAAAATGAAAGTCTATATCCATATGCTTTGTGCGAGAGTGATACACAGGATTTGAAGTCAACTATGTTGCCCCTAAATTATCACATCATAAAACAGGTGGCTGTGAGAGTGAGAAACTAAGCTCCTTGATCAAGGTTTGCAGCTATATGAGTTCTGCAATTGTGTTGGCCAAATATTTGTATTCAACCTCAATGCTGGAATGTGCAACCGTATGTTACTTTTGTGAACTCCATGATATAAGATGGTTTCCAAAAAAAAAAAAAAAATACAAAAACCTCCTATAGATCGCCTATCATCTGGGCATTTTGCCCAATTAGCATCAAAGTATGCATGTAGTGTGAAGGTAGATTTTTTTGAGAGAAATAGTCCATAATTAATGGTGGATTTTAGGTAGCAAAGAATTATTTTCACTGCAGTCTAGTGGGAAAGTTTGGGTTCATGCATGAATTGGCATACTTTGTTGACAGCGAAGGAGACATCATGTCTAGTTAATGAAAGGTATTGTAAGCTACCAACAATGCTTCTGAACAAGGTAACATTTTCAAAAGAAGGAGAGTCAAATTTTGAGAGCTTGGTTCATGCCGACATGGGTGAGGAGATGGAATTGGCGCCAATCATACTAGTCTTTTTTAACAAGTCAAAAATATATTTACGTTGCGATATAAGTAGACCATTAGCCAGATAATCAAGTTCCAAACCAAGGAAGTAAGACAAAGGTCCTAAGTCTATAACTAGAAAAACTTGACCAAGAGATGAAATGAAACTGTCAACAACAGTTGATGAAGAGGAGGTGATGATCATGTCATTGACATATACCAACATAAACATGCAGAGATTAGATGTGCAGGGTAAAAAGAGAGGGGTCACCCTTTGATGTTGAGAAGCCATAATTGATGAGCCAAGAGCTCAATTCTAAGAACCAAGCTCGTGGAGCTTGCTTAAGGCCATAAGTGGCCTTATTGAGTTTACAGAAAAAGTTAGGCCACAGAGGATCAATGAAATCTTATGGTTGTTGCATAAATATTGTCTTAGAAGGCTTGTCGATTTGTCGAAGGCACCACCCACGGGCAACTGCAATTCAAAGGACCAACCAGATGGTTGAGGGTTTAACAACTGGACTGGAAGTTTCGGTATAATCTATATCGATCTGTTGGTGAAAACCCTTGGTCACGAGTCTTGCTTTTTGCCATTCAATAGAGCCATTAGGACTTAATTTTGTTTGAAATACCCACCTACAACCATTTAGATTAGAGACTGAGGAAGAAGGGACAAGGGTCCAGGTGTTAGTTTTCACAAGGGCTTGGTATTCTTTGGACATAGCAGTTTGCCATTTGCAAAAATTTAGAGGTTATAGGTAAGGAGGATAGCTCACCGGGAGCCATGGTAGTGGAAATAAAACAGTGGCGAGAGGGATATGGAACAATGCCGTTGGTGAGAATTCGAGGTCGAGAGGAATTTGTGAGGGAATGAGTGATGATGGGAGAGTGGGGAGGAATTAAGAGAGAAGATTTTTGAGGTGGTGGAGGAGAAAAGTTTGAAGGAGATGATGAGTATTGGGAGAGATTATGGGTTTTAGGTTGAGACGGGGGTGTTTCAAAGCGAGATGAAGGATTTATGGGTTGGGTTTGTGTGAGAATGAGTGGATTAGGATATAAGTGTGATGGGCCAGTTATGTGTATTGTTGAGGTTGGGCCAGAGGAGTGTAGAGATGGAGTTGAGACAAATGTGTGTACAGTAGGGTTTGTGGTAGGTGCGTGTAAGGCTGAGTTTAGGCCAACGGGTACTGGGCGAAGAATTGAGTCAAGAAAACATGGAAGAGAAATAATATGTGTTGTGGGTTGAGGGATAGAGGGAACAGAAATGAGATTTTTTTTATGAAAAATTTGTTTTGTTAAAAGTGACTGACTCACTCAAAAATGAGTAGCACTAATGCTATCCCAAGTGCAGGAGGATGTCGTGTAATAATTAGGAATAAATTCCTAGATCGTCTCCTCAGGGAAAATTGCTTAAAATTAAACTTGTTGAAAAAAATGTGAAAAACTTTACAAAGAGAAAATAAAATGATGGTATATGTAATGGATGGAAAAGGGTACTAGTCATGGACTAGATTCATGTCTTTTGATTTTTTGTTTGTTGGATTGGAATGTAAAGGACTAATAAATTAAACTAATAAACTAATAAAACTAAATTAAGCATTAAACTAAATTAGAAAGTAATTGACAAAACATGAACTGAAAATTAAAAATGCCTAAAACCAAGATTCTAGATTTCATCTTTGTAATTAAATTACGGATTCTCAAAATAACACATAACAATTGTAATTACTATTAAATGAAAACTTAAAGAAGTAAGAAAAATAAATAACACGAAATAAGTAAACAGAAACTCAAAAGTATTCTATAAACTTTAAACTGAAGTTAAATAAAATAGGGAACGAAAAGTCTAAACGAAAACATCCTTTCACGATTCAATTGAAATTCGAAACAAAAAGGAACAATTTCTTACGTATAAAAACTCTAGAACAATTCCTCTGCTCTTCACGTATGATATTTAGAAAAATCAAAAACAAAAACAAAAGCTTAAAATCAAATCTTTCTTGCAATAAATTAAGGTAACACAATTAATTTAGAACTTCTAAAACAATTCTTTATGAAACAAAATAGCACACTTGATTAAAAACTTCTAAAACAATTTCTTTTATTGTATGAAACAAACTAGTAATGAAACAAACTAGTAACTTAATGGAAATTAAGGTATTGCACTTAATGAAATACAATTCTAGAACAAATATTAATACACTAAAAAAATTGCTAAAACAACAAAGCTTTGAAACTAAAAGGAGAAACAAAATTTCTTAAAACAAAAAGGAGCTAATTCTTTCAAATACATAGCAGAAAATTGTGTGTTGAGTTGTGTTTTTCTAAGATTGAGTTGTCCTCAATTCTCTTCTCTAATTGTTTTTCTCTAAAGCTTCGGTGTGCACCTCATTTTATAGCCAAACATCTTGGCTACTTCATCTCTCATTCAATTGGTTTTGCATTCACACCCAACAACCAAGTCTTCAATCTTGCTTTCACACTCATTTTCGGCCACTTGCATTCCTTTTTCTTTATTTTGTGTCTTGCATTGCATTCCTCTTTCTTTATTTTATTCAATTGGTTTAGTAATTCAAACCAAACAACCAAGTCCAACATGCCTAACTTCTTGCCTAACTTCTTGCCTAACTCTTGCCTAACTCTTCAATTTGTTTCTTCAATTTGTTATTTCAATTTCAGCACATGTTCCTTCATTCACCTACTGCTTTGACCGGTCCAAATTCCCTCACAATTCATTCCAGCACATGTCTCCATTGATTTACACGGCTCCTTCCTTTGATTGCAAACTCAAGCAGCCGACTTCTCTTCAAGAGTCAAGCAAGGCATCTCTCATTTCTTTTCTTCATCCAGCAATATATATATATATTATATAAATATATATATATAAATAGCTGCCCCAAGTTGCAAACTCATTCTTCCAATCAATTTCAGCCGAAATTCATCACATGTTCTTCACCCTTCAACAAAGCCGGCTTCTCTTCAATTTGTCACATGTTTTCTTTTCTTTCTTCCTTCATTTCGATTGTCTAATTCAATGGAAAGGAAGCAGCCTTTTATGACTTTTTTAATGTTTAATTTGGTAGAGAGTAGCAGCCTTCTTCTTCATATAGTTTCGGTGGACACAAAAACTTCTTGTTGGATTTGATTAAACTTGGTCTCTTGAAGCTCTAAGCCTATATTCATCACCATATATGCTTGGATCCATGATATCTTCATTAAATCACCTTTTTGTTGTAGAACAAAGGCCTGGAATAGGCATTGCATGAACAAATGGAAATGAAAAGTAGAGAATCAATAGAAGAGAAAGACATAACCAAACATGCAAGATAAACAAAATATACATATATTTGAAGTATGTGAACTCATAACTCATGCACAAAGAGCAAAAATATGTGTCCAATGAACTGTGATCACGAAAATGAAGACATGTGGAGCCATTCTAATATCGACCTAGTTCAGTTTATTTTGTTTCTTAATTCTAGAGGAACAGATCAGAATGCACAGTAATCAATAGTTGGTAGAATTCAAGCAGAAATTCATGCTTTTAATCAATTAAAATCACAACTTTGATTTATTCATTTTAACCATTTTTCTATTTAAAACCAATAATAATGTCATGATGAATTTAAAATACATTGGTTTTAAATAGCTAAAATGTGCAATATTTCAGCTCAATCAGTGACATAATGAGAAATATAGAGACGATCTTTTTATAATCAAGATATTTGTACCCTTTGTGAGAGGAACTATATCCAAGAAATAAACATGAAGTGGACCAAAAACTCAATTTGTGACGATTATAAGGTCGGAGATTAGGCCAACATTCACATCCAAAAGTTTTGAGGAAGGAGTAATCAAGGAGTTTGTGATAAACCATGAAATAGGGAGATCGATTTTGTAACACAGGTGTGGGAAGTAAATTGATGAGGTAGGTAGCGGTTTCAAAAGCGTCAGCCCAAAAAGAAAAGGAAGAAAAGCTTGGGCTAGGAGAGTAAGCCTGGTTTCAACGATGTGTCGATGTTTGCATTCAACAAGACCATTTTTTTTGTGTGTGTGGGGACACGAAAAACGATTGAATATTTTCAGGGTTTTGCAAAGAGATGTGAGGGAGAGAAATTCCCCTCTTGCATCGGTTTGTAAGGAGATAATTTTGATGTTAAAAAATCGTTCGGCAAAGTTAATGAATGATGTAAAAACAGATAACACATTGGATTTATTTTTGAGAGAAAAACACCAAGTGAACCTTGTGAAGTGTTCAACTATAGAAAGATAGAATTTAAATCCATTTCTTGAGACAACAAGGGCTGGACCCCATATATCAGCCCATAACAGATCCAAGGGCTTTACAGAAGTAGTAGAACTTAATGAAAAAAGGCAATTGATGGGCCTTGGGGACAAACAAAGGGGTAATTATTGGGGAAATAAGGCAAACAGTGGGTGCGTATGACTCTGGAGACGATGGTGAGAGATGGGTGGTTAAGTCTTCGATGCCAACAACTTATGGGTGCTTTTTCACCAAGATTAGCGGATGGGGAGGACAACGGTAAGGAGGAAAGAAATTGATAGAGGTCATTATGGGTTGGTCCACTGATGAAGAGCCTCCCTATTAGTTTTTCCTTCATCGAGAAATGGGTTGCATGGAATTCAAAGAAACAAGAGTTATCAGTGCAAAACTGTAAGACAGATACAAGATTTTGGTGATAAAAGGAACATGAAGAGGATTATGAAGCCTAAACGAAGAAGACTTAATGGAGAAAGAGGAGTCACTGATATTGTGAATGGGAAGACCAGTTCCATTTCCAACTTGAATTTGTTCATTGCCACTGTATGGTTCGGATGAGAGGTTGAGGTGTGAAAGATCATGGGTGATGTGGTGGGTAGCAACACTGTCTGGCTACTAGGTTGAGTCTATGATGGCTGATGGGGAGATATAGTTGGCAGAGAAGGATCGGGGTGGGTCATATTGTTAGGCATGATAAAACCGAAAATGACATTGTAGAGAACATGTCTAGGTTTGTTGTAGACTTTGCAGGTAGGTCTATGTTGGTTGTTGTTTTAGGAAGTGAAATTTGATAGGGAATTAGAGGATGAACGTCTTTTGTTAGAGAAGAGCCTTTCTCTACCTCAACCATTTCAGCCTCCACGAAAATAACCTCTTCCTCACTAATCTCGTTGATTGCCTGTACCGAGATTAGCAAATGGCTCAAAGGGAGAGGTTATGGTACGGCGAGAGGCATGGGTCAACCTGCTTTCATAAATAAGAAGAAGGTGATAGAGCTCATGGGAGGTAATGGGTTCAGTTTTGGTGGTAATTGTGGTGATGAAGGATTTGTAGGTTGAGCCCAGACCATTGAGAAGATAGGTTACAAATTATTTGTCGGGAAGGGGATTTCCAGTTGCAGCAAGTGTATCAGCTAGCATCTTCACCTTGCTGAAATAATCCAAAATGGATTGTTCTTCACGAGACAGATTTGTGAGTTCAAATCTAATTTGGAATTCCTTTGCTTTAAAGTGTGCCCTGAACATTGACCCAAGTGCAACCCATAGCTCGCAAGAGGTACCTGTGGAAATGACATGACCAATCATAGACTCAGTTAGTGAAGAAAATAGAATACTTAGAATGAGTTGATCTGTATATTGCCAAGAGAGGTAAGCTGGGTATATTTTGGGACTGGTATTGCTTTTAGGAGGTAGCATTTTTTGTGGAGGTATTTGTATTCCATCAACATACAAAAAAAAGATCATTTCCTCGTAAATAAGTTGCAAGCTTAACTTTCCACAATAATTAATTTTCAGAGTTGAGTTTAATAGTTACTAGATGTGAAAAGGAAGAAGGAATAAAGGTAGGAGGTGATGGGGAGGCTGCTGGGTTGACTACCATGGTAAAAAAATGAAAAGGAGCAGCGGCTCTGATACCATATTAGAAAAGGGAATAAAGTATTTTCTGAATATTCATCTCATTGAAAAATGTGTAGATTACATAATGCCTTAGAGCATCCGCATCGGCCTTGCTAAAACTCCTGAAAAGTCAAAATATGGACTTCATGGTGTTTAAACCCGCTGCATTGGACTAGGCAAAATGGAAGAGTTGAAACTTTCAGCTATAGTAAGTCCATCTCTTTTTCCATATATAGCAAGTTATTGTTCACCACAAAATCCTTATTTTATTATAAAATCAATCTCCTCAACCGAACCCTTCTATTTCTCTCCTGAATCCATTCTCCCCAAACCCACCTTCACTTTCTCTCCCTTTCTCCCTCACCGAGCACCCCTTTCGTTTTTTCTCCATGTTTCTCTCTTCCTTTCTCTTTCTCATCGGTTGTCTCTTTAGCCCGACACTCTCTCTCTCCCATTCTCTCCATTTTTTCCTTTTTTTTTTTTCTAGTTCTCTTGCTGTTTTCGTTACCCTAGGGTTGTCGAAGTTGGGAATCTGATACTCGGAGAAGGAGCAATCGATTTGCAAGAAAAAATCGATTTTAATCAACTGGCCAAGCCTCTATTAGGGTTCTAGTGTGCTTCACAGAAGGTAATCAACTCCCCTTCTCTTGTTTTTTTCGATTTGTAATTTTATTATTTAGTTTTGGCTTTGGCTTTATCTGGTCTGCATCATGTTTGGTTATGAGTGGGGTCTTAAATAATGCTTGATATCCTCTTTTTCTACTTTTCCAAAAGATGGCATGCAATCTTTGGTTTGGTGATCAGGCAGGCAAGGAGAGTGGGATTATTGATGTCCCTATAAAGATGACCAAAACTCGTAGTGGGATTAGAATGTATTTTTTGGAGAAACCCCACAAAGTGCCTGCCAAAACTCATAGTCAAGAGTCACACGATAAACTAATATTGGCAATGTCAATTTATCAAACAATCCAGATGACTATGAACAATTGGTAGGCATATTGCAATTTTTCTTTTTTTGACTAAAGTTATATTCCAATTTCATTAGGATTATGTGATTAGGAGACAGTGAAAAATCTAAAAGCCTAATATTTTATAATGTTTACATGTTTTCACTTTCTAATTTCATATCTGATTGATATCTTTTTGGCATAGCAATTTACTCCTACTCATTCATTTACATGTTGTAAAGTATTCATCTACTAGAGAGTAGAAAGAAAATGTCAAAATTGTATAGGATTACTGTTCATTCTATCATCTTTCACGAGGCATGCAACTAGGAAGTGAGATTGATGAAAGCATCTTCCTTGCATGGAATTTGCATCTGTATCTGCAAGTACCCTAGACTGATTCATTAGTGCCTTCTAGTGTTTTGGAGGACAGTAGATGTGATTGTGGTGCTTGCTCAAATCCTCTGAGTTATTAAGTACTTTACTGAGAATAAAAAAAGATGTAATCCAAAATGCAACTTTGACTTTAATAATATTCAATTGGTTCTTGGGTTTTGCTAATATTCACTTTTATCATTAACTCATTCTGTTGAAGTTAACTATTTGAGAACTTATAGTTAAGGGCAGCTCCATGCTCATCCGAAATATAGTTACTTTTGTTCTTGGCATTTTTTGTTTGCTATTTTTCTTGCCTTTAATTTGATTGATTGAGTTGTTTTTTATCATTAACTCATTCCTATTGAAGTTAACTATTTGAGAATTCATTTCTAGTTTTGCTATTTGAATAGAATTCATTTCTAGTTTTGCTATTTGATTAATAAAGGATGTGGGCTATTTATGTTTTAGCTGAACCTTCACTTCATCCTTCTTTCTTTTCTTGTGCCAACGCCACCATCTATCCATCACATAGCTGCTGATCATCATAATAGTATGCTTTAGTGATAGCAACTCCAAACTTGGTCTCCAGGATTCACCCATTTAGCACCAAAACCAGCAACTAGTTTCTGATTTTTGTTGGGAAAATGAGACCCTTGACCCTTCTCATGTGTCCAGCAATCCTCTGCATTCTTACACAAGTTAAAACTTGTCCCTTCAATCAATCTTGAGCCCTACTAAATATGTAGAACTGCTACTGAAGTGTGAAACTGCTATTGAAATGTACTGAATGTCTAAAACTGCAACTGAATGTTGGTAGATTTTGGGATGCGGCTCGGCTAAAATGTATTTTGGAATAGATTTTGAAATGTTGTTGAATGTACAATTATTTTGGACTGTTTGCTGAATGTACTTTGGAATGTATTTTGGAATTGCACCATTATTGTTTTTTAATTAATCTAATTTTTCAAACTAATGTCAATATAAGATATATTAATGTTGGAAAATAATAATTTTTTTATTAATTAATATATGAAATGTATTTATAAAATATTTAAAAAATTATTATTATTTAAATATATAATATTATATTATTATTTTGATTTTAAAATTACTAATCTAATGTGGAATACTATTTCTATTAATTTTAATTTTAATTAAAAATTTTAATTTTAAACTTGACAATGACGAGATGCTATTGGACCCATATATAGGCATTCGATATAGCAGCATGTAATGATTTGGAAGAATAATAAAAGGAATAAAAATTTGTGATAACCGAAACATCAAAGAACAGAAGTCTTGAAACTTCTAGAACTGCTGAGGTGGATCATTGCAGTTCTTATTGTTTGAGTGAGAATCATTTTGATTGAGGTTAATACGCAGATGGTGATGGCGTTGGCACCTAGAGAGTGAGAGAGAGAGACGGAGACCATATCGTGAGAGGGAGAGAGCTTACCAAGAAAGATCAGAGCAGCTAGGATGTGAGGGTTGTCCGTTGCTAACGGTGGGGAGAAGTTGGGTGTTTCATCGATGGCTCAAAACTGGAGAAACTTGGCGTTGGTTAGAGAGATAGAGAGAGGAACCGAAAGCTTGAGAGAGAGTGTTTAACATAAGAGAGAGAAAGAGACGGAGAGTGAGGCAGAGCTTACGTGCGGAAGAGAGCATTCGACGGTGAAGCACGGCGGCGCGAGGCTGACGGAACGATAGGCAGAAAATTCTGTGCCGCCCAAGAACTCCATCTTCCAGTGGTCTACGGTAGTAAAAGCTCTGTTTTGGAGATCAAAAACAGAGGTCAACATGTTCATTTCATTATGCAGGTGGTTGCCGACGGTTGTTCTTGCTTCGGTGATGATGGCAGGGTGGCTGGGTACGGCTGGTTCATGATTGGTGGTGGAGGAATAATTTCCGCTGTTTCGGTGTTGTGCAACCAGAGCACCCCGTTGATGGTTTCTGTTGGCTGCGTTGGAGGTTGGTGGTGGAAGACAGTGATGGTGGTTTTCTTTCGGATGTGCATGGCGATCAAAAACAGAGGTCAACATGTTCATTTCATTATGCGGGTGGTTGCCGACGGTTGTTCTTGCTTTGGTGACGATCGCAGGGGGGCTGGGTACGGCTGGTTCATGATTGGTGGTGGAGGAATAATTTCCGCTGTTTCGGTGTGGTGGAACCAGAGCACCCGGTTGATGGTTTCTGGTGGCTGGGTTGGAGGTTGGTGGTGGAAGACAGTGACGGTGGTTTTCTTTCGGAGGTGCAGGGGCGAAAGCAAGCTAGGGATTGAAAGAAACAAGAATGTACAGTATATTGAAATTCTATTTCCAGCTGTAAGGGACGGTGTTGTGTTTCCTGCCTTTTGATAAATAGGGTCAAAAGGAGAAAATCTTATTTTAAAAAAAAAATATTATTATAATTTTAAAATTTTTTTAACCCTATTATATAGAGTAACTCAAATGGACATGGGTCGGGAAACTGGAACTCAAAGAAAATGTACACATGGGTCATGGACTAAATTCAAGGAAAACCAAGACCGAAAAGAAAAAAAAAAAAAAATTAAAAAATAATAATAATTCTAGATGGTTTACCTTATTATGATTTATCAAAATAATAATATAATATTTTTTTAATAATAATATTTTGTTTTTATATTTTATAATTGAGTTAGCTTATGTACAATCTCTATTTAAAGACTATTATTATAAATTTATATATTTATTGTTAAAATATTTTTAAAATTATAATAATATATTTTTGAAAATGATATTTTTTTTCCTTTTGCCCCCTTACATCAATGGGTCTGTACACGCAATTTCTTACCTGAGATTATAAATAAAATTTCTCTTTATAATTACATTAACTATATGTAAATTAATAATTTAATTTGATACCTAAACTATTATTTTTCAATTAATTTTTTTCTCAATCTAATTACTCAACAAAACACATTTTGCAGACTTCTCTCTCGTTGGTGCCATTCACAAAAAAAAAAAAAAAAAAAAAAAAAAAAAAAAAAAAAAAAAAAAAAACACAAGCTGATGATCACATCACACAAAATAAATAAATAACAAGAATCACCAAAGAATTTCTTCTTCTGCTGACTACATGAGTGACCTACTCGATCGTTCTCTTCAAATTGTGTTCAAGTCGTCATTTTCTTTGCTAGCTCGCTGTTGTGTGTTTTTTCCTTCTCGTACATGTTACGCATGGCGATTAGGTCTACGATCTCTCTCTCTCTCTAAAGAGGGAGTTTCTTAGTGTGGCAAGAGTAAGCTTGGATAGTAATTAGGTGAACTTAGATGATACGTGAGTAGTAGTGAAAAAATAATAAAAAAGTAATAATAAAATAGTGAATAGTAATAAAAAGTACTGAAAATTAATAATAAAATATTAAAAAGTAATAGAGTAATCTCATATCATTCCACTAGACAAACATGACCTAACCTTCCTCTTTGTTTCCAAGACATACTAGTTAAACTATAAGTGATCATCTACGAGTAGTAGGCGAGCGGATGACAAAATTAATATAGTGGATTAATGCCTAAACCGAAAAGTACTTCAAATTACCGATCATTGTTTTTTTTTTTTTTTTCATATGTTATAATATGGCTTATATATTCCTTTGATCCTTCCTAATTACCAAATAAACCATCTTAAAATCGTATAAAATAGCAAGAAAATCGTGGTACAAGGACAGCAACCAAAGCAGATCTGAAAAGCCCTCCAACACTCGAGAATCGCATGCAGCAGCAAAAGCAAATAAAGCATGTTGCAACTGAGAAAGCTTTTGTCGCAAAATTTCACACATTTGAGATGTTATTAGAAACAAAAACTGGAATGTAGAGAGAACAAATGAAGCAAGAATTGAGAAAATCTGAATTTCATTGATCAACTCGATTATACAAAGGTCACTAATATACATCTTACAAAAAGCAGAAAGGGAAAGTTACTAACGTTTTGATTTTCTATACATTTACAAGCAACAATACACACTTTATGGACAGCATGGTCTAGGCAGCTTTATACATCGATTCCCTCATACTTCATTGTGTGCAGCCATGTATTTCTTCAACTGATATTCTATTTTTCTATGCCGAATTGTTTCTTCTCTTTGCTGCTGTTGATATTCAATACATGATGCATTAATTTGAAAAAAAAAAAAAAACTTTTATTCATTTATATATATAGCTGACCAATATATCAACTAGTTTTGACAACACTCACTATCAAAATATATATACTAATTCATGTCTTGTGTTTCTGTTTTAATTTTAGTTACAGGAAAGGGTGAGGAAAGTCTTGGTCATTTCTCATAAATACATGGGTTTTATTCAGTCACATGACAATTCAGCATACTCGATCGGAGAAGCAACCTCTTAAAATAATTACTTGAGTCGTGTCATCGATCTAAAAGAGTATTGACTTCATCAAAATTAAAATAAAATTAACCACTTCATGTGGATGAGTACCTCAGAGAAGACTTTCATATCAATGCATGCATGCCTATAGCTAGCTGAACTTGCTCCGAAATTAAGCACGGCCTGGCGGCTGAGAGTTTAAAAAACCAAAGCTGGCATTGCCAGTGAAGGCTATATTGCTACTGTATATATTATATATATATATATATATGTAGGCCTGCAACCCGATCTTGTACAGTCGGGTTTGAGGCTAACCTGATACGCATAAACCCATTTATGGCGCCAAACCGATCCGACCCGGTCTGATCAAAATAAACTTGGATTGAATCATATGAGTCGACCTTTGAAAAACAAAATCTACTTTCTACCCGTCAATTTACAATCTACCTATTGATTTACAAAATATCTCCTAGACTGAGATGTCAACATGATAGTAAACTAACATTCATCCTCAATCTTAAGAGAAGATCCCAAAAATCAAAAACTGAAAAGGGTAGAAATCATCTTCTTTATGAATTTGATGCAGTCGGCATGGCTTCGCAGCTTCACTGTGGTGAGTTTTTTTTTTGTCTTTCTAATTTTTTTTAAACAAAGCCTAGAGCAATTTCGATGTGTATACCTTGTTTATGGTCGACTACTACCATTTTTGAAAGTATCAAATGCATGATTTGAAGGCTAAGAATCATGAGATAGTTAGATCTCTGATTCTCTTGATCTACCCATTTTAAAGGGGAAAAAAAAATTTAAAGTTTCAAAACGAAATTCATCCTCTTCTCCTTCAAGATCATCAAAACAAAATCGATCCATCACTTCCTCTCCACCACGCTACCGCCACCACCACCACAAGATGCCATCATGAAACTCATTCTCTACTCCTTCGAGACCCTGGTGGGAAAGCCATCCAAATAACTTGAAAACTTTTTTAGCTGATCTTGAATGAGCCGAGCTTTTCAGTTTGTTTCGGCAGACCAATTAGCAACCAAGACTTTTAGCCAAAATTGATATGGGATTTGAAGGCAATGAGGGTAGTAACAGAGAACCCAAGAGTGGGAGAATCCATGGCCTTCTCTCACTCATCTTGTGACGCCCCCAAATCCCCACGCCCGAACACGGGGAAATTGAGACGTCCGGATGGTGACAACCCGGGTCACCATCCCATCGACGGGTGCCGAGTGTATGCAAGGCAACAGATGTGTACAGAGAAACACGCAGCGGATAACGAAAGTCATAACTAAGTACCAGAATTTTTCTTAACGTAATACAAGCTGTTTAAAACGTACTTAGATAAAATATTACAAAACACAAATACAGCTTTAACAAATAAAAAGATAGCATCAGCAACCCGGCGGAGCCGCATCCTCGGGCTCAGCCTCCTCCTCATCGTCCTCTAACTCTGCACCAAAAGCTACGGAACCACGAATGGTACCGCAGGTAAGTAAAACCCAAACACTACCAGATAAAAAACACGTAAAACTCAAACAAGATGCATGAACCATGCCCAATGCCCAAAGCCCGTAAACACCAGTTTTCCACACACGCCAAAAACCCGTTTGGCCCAAAAACACATCCTTTCCGAAAAACGCGCCAAAAGTCCATTTGGCCCAATATCTCGCCAGAAGTCCATCCGGCCCAATATCTCGCCAGAAGTCCATCTGGCCCACGCCAAAAGTCCCATTTGGCCTCATAAACCATTATCCAATTTTAACCGTATGCACCATGACCTCCCCTAGGGGTCATCCGCACACCCTGGCTCCAGTGTCACATCGTAGAGTACCACCACGCTTGTGACACCTAACGAGCGATGCCCAGTTCCGCGCCCCGCGCGTGCGTAGCCAAGCATCCTCTAGCCCTCGCCAGCGAAGGGCCACGGAGTCGGTGAGTAGGGCGATGCCCGGTTCCGCGCCCGGCGCGTTCGTAGCCAAGCATCCCCTAGCCCCGCTCCCGTCATCTCTCTCGACAACCCAGGGGACATCACTCAGTTTATTCCGCTCCCGAGTGACCAGAGGAGCTCCACCGAGATAATAACCCATCCCGGCTTGGGCTCGTGATACACACGCACCCGCAATACACTTACGCCAAAACACAGGCTTTTCACACAACTCCACAAACACACGTGCATGCACCATGTAATGCCATAACAATGCATAATAAAATAATCCAACAAACATAAGTCACATAAACAGGCAACTCCGTCCTCCATCCATCCGACCCCCGAAACTACTCGGACTCAGTCCGGAATCAACAACCAACAACAGTAATTAATTGAATGAGCAATATATATTAAAATCTGAAAATAGGGTTTAGAAAATACTTATAGCGCTATATGGCAATTTTAGAAAACAAGCGGCGTTGCAAACGGCGGAAAAACAACAACGTCACAGTGAAAATTCACTGTGGCCGTGGGTTTGAAAAACCCACTTTTGAACGGGGACAAACTAGGACACGAAATTGATAGGGAATGGTCTAGGGATGGTTGTGAAGCTATTGGAAGTGGTGGTTGGCCGTGGGTGGCGGCGGAATCGCCGGAAATGGCCGGATTATCCAAAACGGAAACTAAGCTCGTAGGAGCTGTTCCGGTGGTCGTTGGAGGCCGGAAATGGGTGGGTTAGGACGGCAAGGAGTCGGTGATGAAGTGGTGAAGAAATGGTGGCCGGAGGTGGAGCGACGGCGGCGGATCGGAGCCAAAACCGTGCGGTTTTGCTGGGCTTTTTTCGGCCAAATGGCCGGCCGGTTGGGGGTGAGCTTGGGTGGGGTGGTGCACCGGAGGGAGAGGAAGAGAATGGGACCGGTGGGAGGCCGAACGGTGGCCGGACGGCGGCGGTAGGGGCTGGAGAAGGGGACGCCGGCGTGAGGGAGAGGAAGGAGAGAGAGAGAGCACCGGAGGGGGTTCCGGATCGGGGAGAGAGAAGAGAGAAAAAGAAAAAAAGAAAAAAAAGAAAAAGAAGGAAAAAAAGAAAAGAAGGGAAAAAGAAAAAAGGAAAAAGAGAAAAAAGGAAAAAAGATGTGAAAAGAGATGAGGTCCAGTCCTCACTCCGGGAAAACGAAACAAACCGCCAAAAAGATTAAAACCACAAAACAACTAAAAGAAATAAAACACAATCTCAAATAAATTAAATTAAATCAAAAACCAATTTTAAAACGCAAATAAATTAAAATAAATAACTGATATATTAATTAAAATAAAAACAACCATTTAAGCGAAAATACACTTAAAAGCGGGTAATTTTTCCCAAGGTGATCATGCTCAATATCATGCAGAGATTTGGATGGTAGTTTGTCAAAGTTTTTATAATTTGTAATTTACACCTTATTATTATTATTATTATTATTATTATTATTATTATTATTATTATTATTATTATTATCTATCATCTTGATCAACCTCGTATAATAAAAACTAAAATTGGGCTCCTATTTTATTAGGGAGAAATGATAGTAATAGTTGTGAGTGTACAAACACTGTATAATCACTTTGAAAAAAGTAAATAAATATGGGACCCACACGAAAAAATTTAATTTTTAAATAGAAAACCCTACTCATTTTCAGAAGTAGTTGCATGGCGTTGCACATTATATAATTGTATGTAACATTACTTTTATTAGGTGTCTTGGGCAGAGGTGTTTTTATCAAACTTTATTTGTTTAAGTACCAACTAATTAAGCAAAAACCTAGCTTGATGATTATAATTTATGTTTGGATGTTAAAATAATATTTGGAGAAGATCTGTGAATACTAGTGTTTTGTGGATCTCACTAAAATATTCTAAATATAAATACGTTGAGATATGTATTTAAATGTATGAAATATGTTGAGATCTTATATTTAAACTTTTTATGGGAATTAGTTGAAAAAAAAGTTGATTCTATCAATAATAAGTTTGAAATTGGTTGAGGTGATCTCGACATCTAAACATAACCTAAATATATTAAAATAGACTTAGTTTGTTAGACTCCATTTTTTCCAATATAACTGCTTTTAAAACCATTTTTAATAGGAATAATTGGATCCATTGGATTATTGCACTATCTATTTAATTATATAAACAGAAATGCTGTGCAGTGATCCGGCTGCTAAATGCATATTAACAACCCTCCTATCACAAGTTGACACGTAGGCCAAAACACACTAATCCAATTAGACCTTACCACACACAAGCCCCTCTTCTCCATCAAAAGATCGAGCTAATTTTCTTCAGTTCAGACCTCTCCACGTTGGAGCGAGGCATTTGCATTATTCGGGTGAGGCATTTCACTTCACAAAATCATCATCTTCATCATAATCAGACCTATTGCTTGTTGCAGGTAAGGCATTTGGGAACATTTTTGAACAGTAAATCAAACCTATTCATGCCGAGTGAAGTACTCGTAGTATTGGGCAAGACTGGTAGGACTCTGGCAAGAACACGATTCTCGCACCACCCAGTCGGCAAGAACACTGTTTTTCATGGCTGAGAAAGGTAATTTTGGTCTTGCTAAGGTAATTTTCACCATTTCCAATACTCAATCGAGATGGTGATATATTACCCTACATATGTTTGATTAAATGTCAATGAGAAGATGAATATGCTCGAAAGTGATAGTCATCTACAGGTTTATGTTCGGCAATGATTTATTTGAAAGTGATATTCTACTACTGGTTTAAGTTCATGGTTTACGTTCTTCAATGATTTATTTGAAAGTTATATTATACTACTGAAGGGATGCAAACTTTTCTTAGGCTTTTGTTTCATTTACTTTTGGCAATGGTTTACGTTCAGTAAATTTCTTAGGCTTTTGTTTGATTTTATTAAATTTTTCTAAGAGAGATGCAAATTTATATCTTCACCTTTCTTTTTGGTGAAAATTTATCTAAAAGTTATATTAACTCCCCTGTGTTAAAGGGGTTGATGAAAATTTATATCTTCACGTGAAAATTTATATATCACCTTTCTTTTTGGTTGTTAAAAGTAGAGAAAAGAGAAAATCAATTTGCTAACAATTTTTGGGGTATGAATTAAGACCCAGTTGTAGGGTAGAGTCCAAAGTGTGTGAAATGACACAAAGGGACCACAGTAGCAATTTTTGTTGTGAAATTATAAGACTTAGACTTGGATTTTTTTTTAGTTACGGAATTGTCAAAATTATAAGATTTGTTTGAAGAAGAAAATCGTAGCCTTACTCTCTACTCTCTATTGGTTTTGTCATATTTATTCATGAGCATTTAATTATATTACTAAAAAAATTGAGACATGTTATTTCCAATCTTGTACTTGTAATTAAATGAGTTCCCTTATACTTGTAGTTAAATGTTAAAATTAAGATGAGTTTAATATAGTTATTGTGGTTGTTTTGATTAACTACTAAATTTATAATGTGTTGGTTTTGTATTGTAGGAACAAATTTCTTGGGTTAATAGTGATGAATTTGAGGCTGAAAGTGTATACATTCCAAATGATGTGAATGTTGAAGATAGGGTGAATGTCGAAGATGGGATAAATGTCGACGATGGAGTGAATGTCGACAATGGAGTAAATGTGGATAGATGAGTCTCTTTGAGTAGTGGTAGTTTGGAGCCATACATTGGTATGGAATTTGAGGATGTATTTGTGTAATTCAGTTTAAGATTGAACTTGGTTATTGCCTATAAATTGAGGCTTTGTTGGTCAGAAAAAAACTGTAAACATGTTTGTTTTTACGTAGAAATATTGTAAACTTAACATAAACGAGAGCACTGCCAAATAAATATGATTTTCATTACAAAAACATTAGTTGTCCAAAACTCTCATTTTAATAAGAGTATTGTTCGACATACATTAATATTTTTGGGATATATAAATATTACAGCAACAATAGCAAAAAACAACAACCACGTTGTCAATAACACTTTCAAGGTTCCCTTATACTTCTTCTCCTTCGCTTTATATTTGGCTTGTTTGATCAACTGATGTTCATGATGTAACCTCTTATTCCTTTGTTGAGATAACTCCAATGTCATCTTGCAACATACGTTTTGTTCACTTTCAAGATCAATCCATTCAAAAAAACCATATTGTTTTCCTACTTTATAGTTTGGGCAGTTGTAAAATCTTCTCCCAATACTATTATCCCGTCCTGAGATTCGGCATGCCGATGGAATGCCATAGTAGCAAAGTAGCTTGTCCAAACTTGACCCAGAATTAGAACTCAAACTTGCCATTTGCTGCAAATTATGGAAGAAATAAGCATATATGGGACAAACAAACACAAAAAATATTTAAATAAAATGATGTTTGGGCACTCGCAGGTTATACTGCTACAATTGTCAATGGCAAAACAATGATGTCTAAATAATATGATTTGCTTGATTTGAGACTTTCTTTACATTTCTAGGAGTGGTAGTAAGCATGAAATTAAAGGGAAAAAAAAACAAAGAAAAAATAGGGTGTGGCTAAGAAAATTTTTCGAGGGCAAGTTGTAAGCCTTCAAGAATTTAGACTCAATGCATCATGCTTGTAGAATCATGGGAAGCACTTCATTCTCTGAAAAAAAGAAGAAAAAATGGGCATAGCACATGTCCAAATTTAATCAGAACAGTTAACATAGCTATTGTTATCAAATAAACTTAAAAGGATGATTAGCAAACATGGCTGAAAGTCAGAATTCAGAAAGGCAGTGTTTGTCATTGTAGGTTTACAGCGTGTGTGCATGTATTCATCTATCACAAGTATGTGTATCTTGCATAACAACCATTGATGGTAAAACAAACGAAAATGGTGACCAAGTTTCGTGTTTGAATGCAAAACACTTTATAATTTTGTACTTTTAGGTAAGCACTACATCGACATGCTAATTAGGGCTTCATGCTATTTAAGCCAACAATTGTCAAAACATTCACAAACCCACGAGTGCCCACAATATTTGTTTGGAAAAAAAACCCCAAACTGAATTAGGGCGGCTTCATGCTAATCGAGGAGAAAGAGATTACTGAGTTCGACTGGGTTCTCTAACATAGGTTGGTTGGTCCAATTGAAAGCGTTTGTAGCTTATATGTTGCAGGTTTATCTCCTAATTAGGGCTTTATGCTATTTAAGCTAACCATTGTCAACACATTCACAAACCCACGAGTGCCCACAATATTTGTTGTAAAAAAACCCCAAATAGAATTAGGGCTTCACGATAATCAAAGAGAGAGAGATTATCGAGTTTGATTAGGAATAGTTGCAGTCGTTGGTCACCGATTGGGTCTCTGTCACCGTCTGGGTCTAGCTCCATCACCATCTGGGTCTAGATCCGCCACTATCTAGGTCGAGCCACGACTGTCTGGGTTGATCTCTTTGATCGTCAGGGATGGAAGAAGTGAGGGAAGGAAAGAAAAATAGATTGAAGGAGGCCGGGCTAGTTTCGTAATCGGGTTAGAGCAAAAACACACTAAACTCATGTAATGTCTTACGTGTCAACTTGTGATAGGAGGGCTGATAATATGCGTTTAGCAGCTGGACCACTGTGCAGCTTTTCTCTTATATAAAAGCCAAGTTCTGACTTTCTGACTTGGCATTCTAGTAAAGTTTTAGATGTTTAGAAACAAAAACTCAAGTGGTGGAAACCGAAGACTCAAACAAATTAGCAAGTAAGTCGGGATCGAGTTTAAAATTAAAGAGTCAAGCGTTGGAATATGATTACAAGTAGAACAAACTAATTAATTAAAACAAAAGCTCAAGCAGTGTAATATGATTAATTTAGACGTTTTGCCCTTTTGAATTTATCATTGTCCATAATCACTATTTCACAATCACTCAAGCAGTGATTGTAATCAAACGTCGGTGTAAAGTGGGGATCGAATTCAAAATTAAAGAGAAAAGCAGTGCAAAAATGAAAGTGAAGAGGCAAACACGAAGCGATGTTTCTACAGATTTATAAAGGCACCACTTATATGCCACGTACAAACTAGCCGTTATCACATGAAGAGAATACCGTTTCTCAAAAAGGAAATTGAAGAGGCAACCGTTATCAAGTGTTGCAAAAAGAAACTGGACCGGATCTGTTCTTTCATTTTAAAAATCGGTCAAATCCGGTCTGGAATCAGTTTTATATTTGCCAACACCGAACTGGACCGGTTCACATATTATATATATTTTATTAATTTTTAATATTATATATAATACTAGTAGTTGGGCAACGTCCAAGGGACGTTCGTCCAGTGTATAGAAATATTATTTTTATTAAAGAAAAAATTTTGAATAATAATGTAATATTTTTAGAAAAAAAATATATAAATTCTAACATCAAATAGTAAAATAGACTTAAATCAGTTTTAAAGCATTTAGAATTTATAAAAAAAAAAAAAAAAAAGAATCTTGAAACAAACATGTGCAGCACAGGAGATAAACTGTTAACAGTAAAGGAACGTGCATAGCACGTTTTCTTAATTTAATAAAGCGATTATTTTTAAAAAGTAACATAATTTTTATAAAGAAATAAAATACTAAGGTTTTTATAAGATATTATTATTTGATTTTAATGTTTCATAATGAATTTAAATTGATAAATAAATAATATTTTATTAAGATAATTGTATTCGTAAATGTAGTTGGTAAATATATTTAAACTTAATTATTTTACATTTCTCTTTGTTTATATAAGGAATGAATAAAAATTTTAAATCACATAAATAAATTGATATATAAATTATAATTTATATAAAAGATCATATATATATAATAGAATATAGAATATATATTTATATAATTTATATAGATATATATAATAGAATATATATATATATATATATAGATATCTAATATACCTCATAAATAAATGATCATCAATGCATAGGTTACAGGATCATGCATGCTGCATGAATTTTAATAATTATGAATTTATTCATAAGTGATTGGGGAGAGAGAGATTAAAAAATTAAGAACTTTTAAGAAGAGAGAGCCACTTTAATTTATTCATGTAACTAACGGCGTTAATTTTAACGGTAAAACAACAAAAACCGTTAAACCAATAAAATTCCGTTAGATAGCCACTTTATATATATAAAGATATTTTATATATAATATATAATTATGTATGAAATAATATATTATAATTTATAACATAACATTTTAATCTTAAACATGAATATTTATTTTACATTTTATTGCCTAATAAATTCTCAATATATTTCTTTTGATAAATACATTAGTAATACTAATATACTTAATATATTAAAATCGGAAAACCAGATTGTATTGGACCGGAACTGGTAAAACCAGATGTAACGGTTTAGAGAAGTATCTAGTGCGTAATCGGTTTTGAAAAATACAAAGCCAGTATATACTGGTTCAATCTTAGATTTTATCCAAAACCAGACCGAACCGGATTGGTTACACCCTTACTTAGTTTGATATGGACTATTTGGTTTGACGTTTGACTTGGAGGATGGGCATTTCAGTCCACTGTTGTTTTTAGTATACATATTTTAGCTCTTTTTAATCTGTCGCAAGGGTATGAATTAGGGGCATTTTTATTAAATGTTTTAGCTTTTTACTTAAATTTGTTTGACAAAAGCAAGTCATGTAGTAATTAAGGATAATACTAATTAATTAATTATATGGCGAAAATTACATCTAATTAATAACATGTGTTTCTTTTGATTTTTAAAGCTAATTAATTTATACCGCCCTGCATGAAAGAACAATATTATTCACTAAAATGTTATTCAACTGATTTACATCTTGATTTTATGTTATTTTTTCCATTATGGTCATCACCTACCTGTAGGCGGAGCAAATGCTACATCAGATTTTCTGCTAGCATGAGATTTGAAAAAATTGTATTATAATTATTTTTTTAATTTAGAAAAATTATAATGATTTATTAATTATAATTTGATGAAAAAGTTAAAATATATTTGAAATTGAACAATATTTTCTGTTTGAGTGATGTTTAAAAAGAAAATATTTAAGAATATCTAAAAATATTAGAGAATATTTAAAAATATCTAAGAAAACCTAAGAATATATAGTTGTGTTTCCAAATAGGCTCTTATGCAGAATAACTACAACAATCATTTGATAAAACTTCTCGTGTCATTTTTTATGTGCTTGTGCTTTAATATTATTTATATATATATATTATGGCAATCACATTCACACTAAAAGGTTATTTAGATAGTGACATGAGAAGTGATGGTTTTAGAGAAAAGTTGAAAGTTGAATAAAATATTGTTAGAATATTATTGTTATTATTATTATTTTTTTAAGATTTGAAAAAGTTGAATTGAAATTTAAAAATATTAAATTGTTTATTATATTTTGTATGGAAATTTAAGAAAATTAATAAAATGAGATTGGTTGAGAGTGTCTCTGAATCCAAACGGCCTGTGAATCTTGTTAGTCCATTGTTAAACCTGCAAAGGAGCAGGCCACGTTACAGATCCCCTAGCTTGGAAGGAAAACAATGGAGAGAAGGAAAGAATATAAGAACATAAGAAGCTATCATCATCTACTAAATGCAATTCGATTCGGGTGATCCTAAAATCAATACAGAGATGAATGTGTGTGTGTGTGTGTGTGTGTGTGTGTGAGAGAGAGAGAGAGAGAGAGAGAGAGAGAGAGAGAGAGAGAGAGAGAGGAACCTGCAACCGCTGCTTCAACAACATTATTTTTGGAGTCCCTGGTGTCAAGAACCAGCCAGGTTTTGTACTGACTATTGGAGGAATAGAAATCCGAAAGAGCCATGTTGATACAACTCCACCCCCATCTTCCCCATCCATGTATCCAAGTCTAGAATAACAACCACATTAACGGGGATGAATGTCTTGTTTTGTGCCTTGCCCAGGAAAATCCTTCCAGAAGTAACGATGAAAAAGAAAAGAGACAAAGCAATTCTAGTAGCCGCTGCCTCATGGTTGATTAGGTTTGGAATCATGTGTATAAATTACAATTTCACAAACACAATCATTAGAAACAATATAATAGACCAACTACGATCATCCAGAAGTACATGGGAGACAATAAAAAGGTTACTAGTTAAGGCATGCCTCATAGCCCCTCAAGCAGTACTACTTAAGTGTATCTTGGCAATAATTGGGTTACAGATGCTCTTCAACTCCTTCATCTTGTCCTCGTACTCTTTTGCCTCCACGAGTTGGATGCTGTCCAGCCATTGGATGGCCTGCTCGGTGGCGTCTTCTATCTTCTTCTTATGATCTGAACGAAGCTTGGCACCAATTTTCTTATCCTTCACCGCGATCCTCATGTTGCATGCGTAATTCTCCAGATCATTCTTGGCCTCCACCTTCTTCTTGTGCTCCTCATCCTCAGACTTGTACTTCTTAGCCTCTTGAACCATCTCTTCGATCTGCTTCTTCGAGAGTCTACGCTTGTCATCTGTGATCGTGATCTTGCTCTTTTGACCCGTGGTCTTGTCCTGTGCATTTACATTCAAAATACTGTTGGCATCAATATCGAAGGATACTGTGATCTGAGGAACACCCTTGGGGGCAGGAGGGATTCCCGAAAGCTTAAATTTACCGAGAAAGTTGTTGTTCATGGTCTTTCCTTTCTCACCCTCGTAGACCTTGATCAACACGCTAGGCTGGTTGTCGGAATAGGTAGAGAACACTTGTTCTTTCTTTGTGGGGATCGTAGTGTTCCTAGGAATCAACACGGTCATGACATTATCAGCAGTTTCCAGACCCAAGGAGAGAGAGGTGACATCCAAGAGCAGGAGATCCTGCACCTTCTCATTACCCTCGCCACTCAAAATAGCAGCCTGGATTGCAGCACCATAAGCAACGGCCTCATCAGGATTGATGCCCTTGCATAGCTCCTTACCATTGAAGAAGTCCTGCAAAAGCTGCTGTACCTTGGAAATTCTGGTCGAGCCACCGACAAGGACAACATCATGGACAGTGCTCTTGTCCATCTTGGCATCCCTCAGACAGTTCTCAACAGGGTCCATGCACTTCCTGAAGAGATCCTCGTTGAGATATTCAAATCTGGCACGAGTAATGGTGGAGTAGAAATCAATGCGTTCATACAAAGAATTAATTTCAATGGTAGTACTGTCAGTGGAAGAAAGAGTTCTCTTTGCCCTCTCACACGCTGTCCTCAACCTCCTAAGAGCTCTTGGATTGCCCCTAATGTCCTTATTGTTCTCCCTCTTTAATACCTGAACAAAATGGTTCACCATTCTGTTATCAAAATCCTCACCACCAAGATGGTTGTCACCAGCTGTAGCCTTCACCTCAAAGATACCCTCTTCCATAGTGAGAAGAGAGACATCAAGCGTGCCACCACCAAGATCAAAAATCAAGACATTTCTGATCTCACTACCATTGGTTAACTTCTTGTCGAGACCGTAAGCAATGGCAGCAGCGGTGGACTCATTAATGATACGCATAACATTGAGACCTGCAATGACACCAGCGTCCTTTGTAGCCTGACGCTGAGAATCATTGAAGTATGCGGGTACGGTAACCACAGCGTTCTTTATTGTTGAACCAAGGTAAGCCTCTGCAATCTCGCGCATCTTCGTAAGAATCATGGGAGAGATTTCTTCAGCAGCAAATTGCTTCTCCTCACCCTTGTAGTCGACCACAATCATCGGCTTGTCACGGGGGCCGCGAATGACCCTGAATGGCCAAAATTTCATGTCATCCTGAACTGAGGCATCCCAAAATCTCCGGCCAATTAACCTCTTTGCATCGGCAGAGATAGGTAATTGCGAATATTAGACATTTTAGTTTCGATGAATCATATTTTATTATTCTTCATATGAAGAAAATATACACAACCAAAACAAACGAACATAACTTCCATCACGCAGTTAAATAATTGCAGCCTTGCAGGAGTAAATCAAATTTTTCCTTGTGGAAATTGAGCTAGCTAGAACTTAAAGATTCCACATTCAACAAGCTAAGCAGTTTAAATAACATGAATTAGATAAGAAATAGAATTCCACATAAATGTAAAACGACATTAATTTATTTTAACAATTATTTATTCTCGAACCTATTTCCTCATTTACTTTCTCCTGCCACGCCGAGGCAAAAGCATTACCCATGTAATAAGCGTGACAACTTACTAATTAATTATGAATAAATACCTCTTCAAACGACACATAATAAAAGAAAGTACTAGTCTTCACTATAAAACAAGTCCACGGGAATACTAGCTCAGTAATGAAGATCTGAACGATTATAAAGAAACAGAAAATAACCGAAAACAAATATCGATTTACCGGCCGCAAACAAGCAAATTTCTGATAAGTCAAAATCAAGAAAGCTCAGATAGAAAAAACTAACATTGCGAACGAACGTACTGCCTACATAACCAAATAAAGAAAGCTAGATCTATATGCGTTCGGCAAACTGACACACATCTAGAAACACATCGGCAAACATAAACACAGGAATTATGATCTAAGAATCAGCGAAGGGAATATGGTCGCAGGAGCTCAGATCCCACCGAAGACGGTGTTGATGGGGTTCATGGCGACCCGTTTCTTGGCCGCATCACCGATCAAACGCTCCGAAGCGGTGAAGCCAACGTAGGAAGGCATTTTTCTGTTACCCTGGTCATCGGCGATGATCTCTACGCGATCGTGTTGCCAAACTCCCACGCATGAGTACGTGGTTCCGAGATCAATCCCGATTGCTGGGCCTTCTCCTTCCCCGGCCATTATGATGATTCTGCGGACGGAACGAAAATAATAGAATCGAAAGGAGAGTAAGATTTGAAATCAAGCTGGAAAAAAATGGAAGAAAAGAGCTAGCTAGGATTTCATGTTGACTGAGCACAGCTTATAAGGGTTCGAGAATGGAAATTGACGGTTAATGTTTGCCTTCTCCGTCCATGTTGACTCCTCTCCGGTCTTCCTATAACGTATTTTTAAATAGAAAGAGTGCCGCCCAACATACAACGTCTACTGGCGTCCCGGCCATCACAAACTTCTGTTTTTATTTTTTATTAATATTTTTTTAAATATGTTTAAATATTTTTAAAAATATATATTTTAATATATTAAAAGTTATTTTCTTAATTATTAGATAATTAAAAAAAAACATATAAATACATGAAACGTCAAAATAAGAAAACAAATTCAAGCGGCGTAGTAACATTATTTTCCAAATAGAAAACTAGTAGAGGAAAACATGTTTGCCTAATTGAATTTGGTTGGTTGGTTATTTTAGGCAAAAGTTATAACAATTTTTATAAAATGTTGACGCTAATATATAAAAATTCAATGCAAAGGGAAGCAAATGTAAATTCTATGAAATGTTTTATGATAAGCATAGTTAAAGATAGTCTACATTAGCTTCATCAAAGTTATCTTCAAAATTTAATATAAAATACATGTTTTCTATAAATTCACATTAAATTAGTCATTAGATTCATCAAAATAATAATATAATATTATTTTTTAATAATAATATTTTTAATTATTTTTTTCATATTTTACAATTACATTAACCTGCATGCATACGTATTTTAATAATTTAATTTGATATTTAAATTATTATTTCCTCAACTTATTAATTTTTGTTCTCAATCTAATTACCGAACAAACACATTTTACCAACTTCTCTCAGCTCATTGTTGCCATTCACAAAATAAATAACACAAGCTCATGCCGTCACACAAAATAAATAACAAGGATCACCATTCAATAAATAATATTATTCCATGAAAGATACTAAAGTTATAATATATATGGATCATGTAATTAATATTGACATTAATATATATTTCAATTGCTCATGAAGTTATTGGTTCAATTGAATGCATGACATAATTAATTATCAAGTCGCAACAAAGAATTTCTTCTTCTGCTACACGCGAGTGACCTACTCCTCTTCAAATTGTGCTCAAGTCGTCATTTTTTTCGCAGTAAAAGATCTTATATTCGTTTCATGATGCACTAATTTGAAAAAAAAAAAAGAGAACTTGTACTCATATATATCGATAGATATATATATATATATATATATATATATAAATATATTTATATATATATATACTAGGGGAGGCTGAACGTGCTGTGCACGTTTGCTTAGTTGTTCGTTTTTCTTGCCTCATACAAAAATTTGTTCAGACAATATTTAAACAAAAAAACAGAAATATAAACAAGATTTTGTTTTTCTGCTGCATGATCATTGTAGTTCTGGACCAAATTGGACAGGGCCAATAGAGAGAACATTAAAATTTTTGTGTTGTTGTTGATTGAATATTTCTGGATCTGCAGTAAGTTGGAGCATCCACTGTTTTTCTGAAACTTGTATTGCAAGATTCTCAATAAATGGTAGATGCTCCTATATGTTTTATATTTAATGAAATTAGAGAATAAATAAATTTCTATATAATTAATTGATAAAAAAAATAAAAATAAAAAAATGATTAGTATTTTATCATGATAAAAAAGTAATTTTTTTTATGTTAGCTATAGAAACTACATAAACAAAAAAATTTACCTCTCCATTGTGATTCATGAAATCAACTGCAGAATAACCTAATGCTTCCTCAGCAATTTTGCCAAACATCACTGCAGGTAATTTTCCTGTCCCATCATCAAGTTCAACATATGCTCGACACCTAGAAATAATTAGAGTATGATTTTTTGTTAAAATTGATAAAAAGAAGTATATTTAAAATTTCTAGAGTGAATTATTAGATGATAAAATTTAAAAATATATACCGTGGTTGAGCAACAGTTTGGTATTTGCAGTGGTAACAGAGGAAACTTTCATTGTGGTCATGTCCAGTTCCTTTATTAATTGTTGCCCTTAAAAAAGATGAAAAAAGAAATAATTTAAATATTTAGTATATGCACATGAAGAATTTTGAAAATAAATAAATTGATATGGAAGGAAAGTAAAAGTTAGAAACTGAAAAAAAAAAAATTATGAAAAATTGTTTAAAGATTAATTACCATTTTTGTAGTTGTTCTGCCTCAGGAAGCTCAGGATTAATTGTGAAGACACTTGTTGGTCGTGATGATAAGGACAAACCTGCATTATAAATGTTGAGTATTATTATTTAAAAAATATATTATTTATAAAAATATTTAACAATAAAAATTATTGAAGATACCATTATATGACCAAACTTTCAGTTTTGTTGCAAGGATGATTGGTTTTTTTTTCAATTATTTCGAAAATTTTTTGGCATTCATTTTTCACAAAGCGTCCCCACATAGTTAAGCTGACTGGATTTAAACTATAACATATCAAAGAAAACAATTAATAAAAATTTTATAAATGTTAAATTCAAAAATAATTTTGAAAATAAAAATTAATAGATTTTCTTACCTCTGATCTATGACGTAAATTTCTTGAATGGTAATTGGTCCATTTGTTAATGTTATCTCTTTGGATGGCCTGATTTGAATTGCAACTGGCAGTAGATCTGATTAAAAATATACAAACTGTTAATTAATTGGCAATAAAAAATTTAAAACAAATAAGAATTTACCTATTTCTGCAATTGAGTCTTTGTAGGGATCTAATTGATCAATAGAGATGAAATTGAATTTTGGTAGCTTTAAATGTGTTTCATCATTTGGTACTTCTTCAATGATTGTCTTGGAATTTAAAATCCATTGAAATTCATATGATTCAGTTCTGAATTTAGGATCCAGTGGTTTGACAAATGCATTTGTGATATAATATGAACGAAAGATATGCAGAGAATTTTTTCTTGAATCGATATCTGTTCCAAACATGGTTGCTTGAACCCGATTTCCCTGCATTATATGAAAAAATTTAAGTAAGAATTTTTTATAATAATTTTTTTTAAATTGGTTTTAAAAAAAATAAAAATAAATTTGAAAATAAAATAGAATTAAATATGAGGAAAATGTAAATAATAGAAAATATAAATATTTTAATATTTAGTTAAATTTTTGTAATTAAAGAGAAATTGTAAAAATAGATATTATACCTCTTGATCGATTAATGTCAAATTTTGGTATTTGACTGGTGAGTGTTGTCCAGTTCTTTTGGGCGATTTTTCTGCAACAATCATTTTGATTTTCCAGTTTTTTACGGCTGGAGAAATATCTTTGATTGATGTGAAAATTGGCCGCATCTTGAAAAGCTGCAAATTACAACAACAACGAAAAATGTGTAAGTGTTGTAATAAAAAAGTAACATATAAAAAATAAAATTACTAAAAATGCAATATAAAAACAACAAATTAATGAAATAAATATAAAAAAAATGAATTTATAATTTACTTTTAGAGATAAAAATATATTATAAAATTAATATTTAATTACCTGTATAATTTCAATCGGAAGCTGCAATTGATAATAATTCTGTATATACAATATTTTTTGTAAAATTATTCTCTGGTTCTTCCATTGAGATTGATTGTATTAAAATTTTGACTGCAGAAATAGTTTTCGCTCTTGATAAAGCAACATATAACTGTCCATGTGAAAAAATTGGCTGAGGTAAATATATTCCAACAAAATCTAACGTTTGCCCTTGCGATTTATTTATACTCATTGCAAAGCTTAATCTGATAGGAAATTGAGTTCTTTTGAATGGAAAACCACTATTTTCATCAGATTTGGGCAAAAAAGGGATCCTTGGAATAAAAACTTTTTTGCCAGTTTGATGGCCAATTGCAATTTCTGCATGAATGACGTTATAATCAAAATTACGACAAATCAGCCATGTTCCGTTGCATAATCCTTCAGAAGGATTAATATTTCGAAGCAACATGATAGGACAATTCTGTTTGAGGAATAGTTGATGTGGAGGGAATCCATTTGGAGTCAATATATTTAAGAAATCTTCCATGATTGCTTGTTTAGATGCATCAATTGTTTCATCAAAACTGTAATAGTTGATGATATCTCCTGGAAATCTCTGTATCAACAAATTGTTTATCTCATCTACATAACTGTTCTTCGGTGTCAATATGGCACGGTTCATCATGCTTGAAATATTTGCCGAATATTCTGAAATATCATTAAAAACAGCATCTAATAATTGATCCAAAGAAGCAGTATCATTCTGATATGGAATTAACATGGCTGTAGGAATTTTGACATGTTCATCGATTGTAATTGGTGGCATTCCATTGCCTAATTCCAATATATAGTTTGAAAAATCTGGATCCAATCTTGCACGCATATTTTCAGTCAGACGAATTTTTTTTAATGTGGGCCATAGATAAGAAGAAACCAAGCTAGCGTCAATTTGTTGCTGTCTTGTTCCTTTTGGAACAACAGGTAAAATTTGGCGAAAATCTCCTCCAAATATAACAACTTTTCCACCAAAAGATAGTTCTGAATCATTAACATCTTTCAACATTCTGTCTAATGCTTCTATTGCTTCTTTTTTTGACATAGGAGCTTCATCCCATATAATCAATTTTGTTATTTATAACAGTTTTGCGAGTCCACTTTGTTTGCTAACACTGCATATGGAATTTTTGTTATTGTCTAGAGGTATTTTAAATCGTGAATGTGTTGTTCGACCTCCAGGTAGAATTGATGCAGCTACACCAGATGAAGCAGTTGCAAGAGCAATTAAATGTCTTGACCTTATTGTTGCAAGAAGTGCCTTGTATAAAAATGTCTTTCCAGTTCCGCCAGGCCCATCTATAAAAAATGCAGCACTTTGATTTGAGAAAATCTTTTCTAGAACCAAACTGTAAACAATTTGTTGCTCTCGATTAAGTAGTGCTGATGCAGTGAGATCCTCTTCTGTAATAAAAACAGCTAGTTCATCATCAATCTCTCTGGACAAAAATTCATCTTCATCAAAATGAATGTTTCGATCAAGAAGTTGGAATGAATTAATGTCTCTACCCATTGATTCAAGTGTCATGGAGATGGAGCGTAAAACTTGCATTCTCACATTTGATTGAGAATCTTCAGTTAATTGAAAATCAGATGACATGTCTTGTTCAAAATGTTCCCAAAGATATCTTGGATTTGTTGGATTACAGTAGACCAAGATAGTTGCAAATAGCTGACGCAAATTAGAAGGCATTTGATATAGAGATGCTTCTTGTAAAGATTCTTCTACACTGTCATCTCTTTCTAATAAACCATGCATTGTAGCAGCTTCACGAAATGTAGTGGCCAAAACACCATTGACTGTTTTGAGGTCATCAAATGATAAAGGACCTCTTATATGATTTAATAGAATTCGCAAATAATATCTTTCACCTTCAGAAGGATTTGCTGTCACAATTCGGCCTATAACAATCTGTTTCTTTCGAACTGTCCACATTTTGTATTGTTGACTCCAAACATAAAATTCTGGAAATTCTTTATACAACAACTTTTTGGTGTTTTCATCAACTCGATTTGTTGAAAAGAATTCTGTTAACATTGATTTTGCAGAAAGATCAGAATTGATCACATTGTTCAAGTTTTCATGTGCTCGAAATGTTACTTGGTGCTGATTTTCAAGATGTAAATGCAAGCTGTAAACTGCTAGATGTACTTCATTGATAATAAATCCGTATATTCTCCACATTGTTTCTGGCGGAGCAATCCATCGAGCTGATTGGAATTGTTGAATTTCATCAATTTGTTGATTTGGTTGTTCAGAAACCAAATTAAAGGCAACACTGTCATGACCTTTGTAAATATATTTGTAAAGATATATTACTGCCTTTATTGTAGAACAAATTTCTACATTAATATGACAGTCAAACATTGCAAGCAAATAAGAATTGTATGGAACAACCCAACGATTATCTAAATCATGACCTCTAATTTTCACAGTTCTTCCATCATCAGATCGTTTATATATTGGAAAACAATCATTTCCAATGGTTGTGTTTGGCACGAAATGTCTTGGATAATTATTCTTGCAATGACCATTTTTTTTCATGCACACATTTGTTGGATTCAAGGCTCCACATGGTCCATGCATCATATGTTTTATAACAGCTGTATATAGATGCAAATTCTTGTCTTTGTCAAGTAATTCTGCAGAAACAATCTGATCAAAAGATTCTGGTGCATATAATTTCCAATCTCGATGTAAGATGATCAAAAAATGTGCATGCAGAAGTCCTCTTTTCTGATGTTCAATGACATAAACATACGCTGAAACTTTTCCAAATATCTCTCGTTTGAATAGTTGATGCTTCAATTCTTCTAATTTTGTTCTGAAGATTCGAGCTATTAAATCAGGACGATTTTGAGTCTCTTCATGTGGTTTCGACTCTGTTGAGATTTCTTTCCAATTTGGATTGCATGTAATTGTTAGAAAGATATCTGGTTTTCCATACCGCTGAACTAAAGTCATTGCTTCCATGTATCTTTTTTGCATATCTCTTGGACCTCCAATAAAAGATGATGGTAGAATCAAGCGTTTTCCAATTCTAGAAGCATTTGTTTCTCCAACACTGATACTGTCCACAATGCCTTGATACAATTTAGATCGAATATGTTGTTGATTACTGCGAAAATAATCTAATCTTGATGTTTCAATTTTAATATACATATTGACAACAAATTGTTGAAACAATCGACCAGACAGTAGAAGAATTGAATTCACATCTTCTCTGATTTGTAATTTATAACAATAGTATTCACGGCATGAAACAAATGGATCTTTTCTGTTTCTCCTCAACACTACAGAAAATCATAGTTAAAAATTTAGTAATTTATATATTTTAATATATAAATTGTAGATGAAATATATAAATTATTTGGAGTGGTGTATATAACCTTGCTCTTCTCGTCTAAGTAATTCTTCTGCAGATATTGATTGATGTGGATCAATTGATTGTGCAGCATGAGTATGATTAGATATAGATACTCCTCGTCTGTTGATTCTTTGTATACCTTGATGCCATCCAATATCGCCAAAAGGGAATAACAATGGATATTGAAGTGGATCATAATATTCAAAATAATATTGAACTATGTGACTTCCACCAACATGGTTATAAACAAAGATGTCACGAGGTGTTACTTGCTCTAGAGTGTCATCTTCAACCCAAATTGCTGCAACTTCTGATGATGTAGGAGCATTATATACTTGTTGATCTAAACCAGGATCAGATCTGATGCGTATTTTTTGATATTCGAAACTTGGTAGATCTCCAAGATAACGAAAAAATGTACAATATGGATTGACACGAAGAATATCCATGAGCTGTGCAATAATTGATGGACCCATTCTTGTTGAATCAACAATACGATTTTCGAATTCATGTTCAATATCATAGAAATATAACTGTAAATTTGAAGGCCGACCGTTTGAAGGAATTAAATCAGAAATATAATGATAGATCTGACCTTGAACTCGAAATGTATAGATACCTCTGTTTCTCTGACTCAAATTTCTATCAAATTTAACTCCAAAAGATGTAAAAGCAAATTTATTATTGTATGTTCGAACGTATGTCCGAAATTGGATAGACTTAGGATCGTTTGAAACAAACAGTCTATACAGTTGTTTAGGAACAACATTTGTTGCCAAAGAGATTAATCCATCAGCACAGCAAAAGTTGTTGGTTTCATGGAAAAATTTCTTTGCTTTACAATGTCTACAAGATGGCATATTTGGTAAGAAAGAAGCTTCAAATGGAACATTTTGTAATATATGCCTATGTGTAAAAGAACGACGACCTCTTGTACCTATTAAGTTGATTAAAAAATATAATAAAAGAAAATTGTTTAGAGTTGATAAAATAATAATTGTTAAATTATTATCTTAAAATTGAAAAAAAAAAGGAATTAGGATAAAATGTTTAAAAAAAATAAAATTTGTTTTTTTTAACTTACCTAAATATGTCGTCGTTGAGGTCCTTTGAAAAGCTGATTGTACTTGCAAAATAGAAGGATCCTATTTGGGCGAGAAGATCATTCTTTGATAAAAAGAATATGACAAAATAAGAAACAAAATAGTGAAAAAAATATTAAACCTGTTGGATTGTTAAATGTTCAGATATTTGTGTTTGAATCTGTGCATTTGTTGAACTTTCATTGGATGAATCTAAATATGAATTTAGAATCATCGAAGAGTCTGACATAGAATTTGAAAATGTAGATTCATCTGAATCTGTCATGGAGAGATTGATGTCTGTAGAAACAGATGCTCCTTGCAAGGAAGAAATTCCATCACTGTTGTTGTTAATAACAGAAATACGACATCTTTTCAGTTGTGTCTGTTGGAAATTACAATTTTCGGCATTCCAGATCTGTGACTGATAATCATTGGATGTTCCATCAATAGATGTAATGACTTGATCTATGTTGGATGGCTCTAAATTTATTGGCCCAATCAAACTACTCTTCGCAGCTTTTTTCTGAGCATATCTTTCTCTAGCTTTTCGACGAATTTCTGCTTTTTTTTCTTCAGACAAATCTTTGTATAACATCTTTTTTCTTGAATCTTGTTGAAATGCTTCAATCACATTTTTTTAAATGTTATGTTATAGTAAAAATTTGTTTAATTTTATGAATTGAATAAATATTTTATAATTTAATTAAAAAAAGTAATGCTCATCTCAAATCAAGCAAAAAAATTGCACATCAATAATGAAGGCAAGAGTAAACTCTATTTTGATAGACAATTCTAAAATATTAGTATATGATATGAGAAGCAATAATTTAAAAGATTGTAACAGCTTAAGAAACAAAAATATTATAGAAGTAAAAAAATATATCATGATTTTTTTCAACATTATAAAGAATCACTTACAACTTTTTTTTCCAATAATTGCTGCTGTTGACTTTTCTCCTTTGACTTAAAATATATTTCCTATTTTTCACACAAAAATATTATAAAATAAAATTTAGAATTCAATTTTATTAATTGAATTAAATATAACTTTCAAATATATAACAACTTGTTATTAAAATTCATATTTTTATCTTTTTGGTACCAATTGAAATTCTAAAAGAATAATAACCTTTTTTACAATTAATATTTGATATTTGTCTGAATAAATAATAATTTTTTAATTTTGAAAGTGCTTGTTTTTAAAAAAGCATTGAAGAAATATTATACGACAAAAACATACAAAGAAACATACAGAGAAGATAATTATTTTTTTATAAGTTTTGATAAGTTGTTAAGTATAGTAATTAGTACATTTTATATTTTTATTAATTAAATTTTTTTTAGAAATAAAACTTTAGCTTATAAAAATTTATTAATGAGAATTAATTTTTAAGAATTAAAAATTGAAAAGATAATTTAAGTTTTCTTAAATTAATATTTTCAATTTTTAGACCCTTCAAAAAATATAAAAATAACTTTTAGAATAGAATTTAATCTTTTTGCCATCCCTTTACTTTTGAATACATTTTGTTGTTAATAAATTTCATTGGTTTGAAGATTATTTTTATACCATATCACATTCTCAAATTTTTTTTTTTTCAAAAAGTTAAATCCTTCATTTTACTCGTAACATATAAATTTTTTTGATACATACTAATTTAAACTAAAAGTATGAAAATATTTTTTTAAAAAAAATAATTATTCAAAATGTTTTAAATTGTGAATAGTTTATCTGAAATTCACATTTTACATTTTTGAAAATTTATTTTTCTCCAAAGTTTTTTTTCAAAATTTGTTTTTATTTGTCTAAAGTTTGTTATATGTTAAGCTTATTTTTGTTGCAAGTTAAACTTGTTTTTTATTTTTGTTGCACGTTAAACTTGTTTTTTAGATAATGACATTTTAGATTTAAAAATTTATTTTTCTTGAAAATTATTTTTCAAAAATTTTTTTTCTGTCTTAAATTTGTTGTAAGTTCAGGCTTTTACTATTTATATAAAAATGTGGCTGGAATCGTTGTTTTTTGTTTTTTTTAGACAAAATGATAACCCTACTTTATATTTATAGTTTGTATGAAAATTAATATCGATTTAAATTTTAATTTAATTTTATGGATGCTTTGTCATGTTTAAATATTATATATAAAAATATTATACTTTTATATCAAAAATTATTTATAAATTATAAATAAAAATTTTTATATTTAACAACAAACACATTCAATCTTAGATCTAAATATTGCCTTATATGTATCCATTTAAAAAGAAATATATTTAGTTAAATATGTTCGGCTGATTCTTTTTTGGTTGTGGTATTATTATGGATTTTAGAAAGTAACGTTTGGAAAAATATTAAAAGAAAAAATTAATTTTAAGTTGAGTTACGAACATTACAACAGCTTAGTGATATAACTCAATTTGTTTTTTATTGTCTATTGAGCGAGAAATTTTTTGAAGTTAGAAAATGAGCGAAAATATATTTAAATATAAATTTTTTTAATTTCTTAAATTTCAGGAACAAACATTTTATTTAATAAGAATTTTACGGAAAAAATAAGAATTGTCTATTGAGCGAGAAATTTTTTGAAGTTACAAAATAAGCAAAAATATATTTAAATATAAATTTTTTAATTTCATAAATTTGAGGAACAACCATATTATTTAATAAGAATTTTACAGAAAAAATAACAATTCTAACTAAAAATACTGAGAACATTCCTCCTTTACAAGAAACATAAAAAAAAAATTAAAAAATCTATTATAAGGGTTATAGGAAATATTATACTAGGATTGAAATGAATTTTCATTTTACAATGTAAATTAAATAAATCCCAAATATTTACATATACCCGTTTAAATAGACTTAATTTTTATTTCTTGTATAGGAAGAAATGTTCTAAATATTTAAAGTTTAAGTGCTATTAGGTAAAACTCTTAAATTATAAATTAATGAAAACAATTTTAAAAATATACTTAAAAGATAAAATATAAATTTATTTACCTCAAAATATAAATTTTTTTAAATAAGACATTAATAAGTGATTTCTCAGAATATTTTTGGAACAAATTATATATGCACACCGACGCATTACAGGAACACTTAAGGCATAGAATAGCTTCGCCCAAATAAATATAAGTGGTTCCTCTTTTTGACATTCTTGCAGCAATAGAAATTTTATGAATTAGATATTTATTAATATTGCAAAAAGACTTATACGGCTTTAACATAATGACACTTCGTTTTGTAAATAAAATAACATGTTCAATTTAACACGGAAATGGGAAAAACATGAAAAACAGTTTCAAAAAGAAAATTTAAAAAGCAGAAAGAACGTAGATTGCTTTAGTTATTTGCAGAAAGATATAATACGTTAAATCATCAGTTGAAGTAAATAAACAGTAATAAAAATGGTTCGTGTAATATGCGCAAATTTTTTGTACTTAATTTGAAGATTTTAAAAAAGGCAGCTCATGAATAATACTCAAACAGGTTAGTTTAAAACGTGTAAATTCATTGTGGTCCATTTAATTATTATTTTTAAAAACAAGGAACGTATATTTGCAGACTTTCATTTTAGAATCAAATAGATATTATAAAAAAAAAATGGAAATGTTAATAACCGGCCTTGGTTTAAAAATAATTTACAGTGTTTTAAATCTTCAGAGAAAAAGAAAGTAAAATCAGAAGAGATCAAAAGAAAGTAAAATCACATTAAACCATTCCACGTACTTGTATGTTTCAGAACGTTTTTTTGGCACATTTGTTTTGACGTGGTACAAAATGAAGTACCTTGTGAACATGTCAAAACGTAAAAGAATACAAAAATAAATTTTTTACAAATGGCAGAACAACTAAAACAGTAAAAGAATTATATCTAATATGTATAGATATGATTAGACTGTATAACTAAAAAAAAGAACCAAAGATACAAGAGTCACTACAATTAGTGAAGGTGGCGTTTAGACTATATACATCCACACTTCAGGTTATCAATAAAACCAAACAAAAAAGAACATTTATTATATTTACAGAATTCGGTAAAAACAAATAAAAATTATATACAATATTTATAAAAAGTATAATAGTGTATATGTTATGCATATGTTATAACCTTCACAAAACTTTGTATATGTTATGCATGCAAAATGTCATGCAATTTATAAGTTCATATAAATGGCCAAAAACTGAACCATCACAAAATCCAACCAGCCAGCAGAATTAGCCAACTTCTTTAAGAACAGCTACTGAACTTACAATGTCAGAAAATAAAAGTAATAAAAGTACATAAACTCTAAACATTACAACCAATATAACAATAAATGAAGTTTATTATGAATTAACTTGAATCTATAATGCAATTCTTCACTTTCAAACAAATCAACAAACATTTATAGACAGCCAAAATTATAACTATAAGACACAAACCTTCAAGAAACTGATCAGCAAAACAACAAATCCAGATTCCCTGCAGCAAATATCAAGAAATTAGAAATGTTAAACGGACACCAGAAAGACCAGAAGGAAAGAAAGAAAAAAAAAACTACCATCAGTGAATAGAAGATATATGCTTATTCAACAAAAAAAAAAAAAGTGCCCAAAATTTCAATCAGCAAAATTCCAACAATCATATAGCTAAATTTGAAATCATAAATCAACAAAGGCAAGTTAAAAACTGACCGTAAAAAACATCACTAAACAAGACAAAAAAGCCGTGGTCTCAGAGTGTAAAATCAGAAAACAACAAAACACAAAAAATCCCGTCGTCTCAGAAAGATAAAATGAAAATAACACAATGAAAAGACCGAAATATCCCGTGGTCTCAGAGGGTAAAATCAGAAAACAACAAAACAAAAAAAATCCCGTCGTGTCAGAAAGATAAAATGAAAATAACACATTGAAAAGACCAAAAGATCCCGTGGTCTCAGAGGATAAAACCAGAAAACAACAAAAGACAAAAAATGCGGAAATTCTAAGAATGTGCCCTAGATGTGACAACAGAAAAAGTGCCAAAACTTAAAAACTGAAGTGGAAATTAAATATAACCTCAAATAAATCAAGAAAATTCATCCACAGAACATACAACCAACAGTTTAACAGAACATAACAACATTTTAAATATACATGAACAGATAAATATAACTGCAAAAATATAAAGAAGATAACTCCTCAGATATAAACAACATAAAAACAAATGAAAAGAAGATATAACAATCATTAAAGAAATAATAGAACCTCACAAACAATTTAAGAAATAACCTTGAGCGAGAAAAAGGCGAACTTCTGAACTGAACAGAAAAATTAATTTTAAAACCAGAAGAACTTCGGCAGAGAGAGGAGAAACTATGGCAGTAAATGATAGAGACGAAAGTCATAAATGAAGTTATAAATATATAGAGCTTTATACGCGATCAAAAAGGACAAGTAATAAAAGATGAAATAAAGAAGAAATGACTTTTGGAGAGAGAGAACAGACAGTTTATTTTAAATTAATTAGAGTTTTCGATTACCAATACAAACAAATCCTTCAGAAGGAGGTAAATCTCGGAAAAAGAAAAACAAATCTCTAACACGCCTACAAATTAAAAAGTAAATACAGTTGCATCACTTTACGCCATATTGAAACTATAACAGTAAATTAACAAAGAAATATGACCAAACAGGTTGATTCCGTTCGCATCAGATTGAAGATTGAACAAACGGGCCAGAAACACACTAAAGTAACGAAATGAAACATGAACAGGATACTGACTGGAAAGATAAATGAAGAAGTTAAACTGAAACATAAGGACGACAGAAGAATAAAACAATTAATGAAAGGATAAAAAAAAAATTCTTTGACAAAACAATTAATGAAAGGATAAAAAAAAATCTCTGACACAACAATTAAACCGTAACCAAAGTTGCCATCCCATCAACATTGGACATGTATACATATATAAGTAGAGATATACTCAGCTAAGTGAAATGACCATAAAGCCCCAACCAACAATGACAATAAAAACCCAAACACACGGATACACACAAGAACAACATAAAAGGGCAAAAGAGACAAATCGTATAAAACACAAGGTTTTAAAACGGAAAGGAAAGTTACTGTACTATACTGTAGCTAATACATCCTCGCTTATATATAAGTAGAGATTTTTACTAATATCAAATGCATCCTTCATCACAGCATAAAAAGCCCAAAAAATATGTAAATAAACTTGTATAAGTATATATAGACAGATATATGTTAATTTTTAATAATATCAAAAAAACTTCTAGCATAAAATCCAAAAATAAAACAAAAAAGAAAACTTTAATTTAATACAGTAATTCAAAAACATAAGTATAGGCACATATATGTTAAGTTTAAACGAATATTAAAATTGCGGAAAAAATGAAAATATCAAATCCATCATTCACCACGAATAAAAAGCCAAAAAAATATGTAAACTCTAAAGCAACATCAAAATATAACAACAAAAAGAAAATGCATCATTGATCACCGGATCAAGACCCAGCAAAAATGCAAATGACATCATTGACGACAGCATTAAAATCCAACTCTAATACAACTTTAAAAATAATACACATCATTGACCACGGCATGAACAAGAACAAACAGAAAACCACCACAAACAGAAACCGAAAGAGTAGCAAAAAGAATTTTAGCATAAAAACCCAAAATAAAAATAAATACAAACACAGAAACAAATAGTAGCAAAAAGAACTTTTCTTCCTCTTGTAAACAATAGCATAACACAAATAATCAGAACCAAAAATGCACAGGCAACAGCGAAATAAACAAAGCCAAAGTAACAAATACAAAATGCAAAAACTAACAAAAGATGAAACAAAGGACAGATACACGAAAGAGAGAATGAAAAATCCAAACAGAAACACAAAGAGCACAAAAAAATTTCTTTTCTTCGTTTTGGCATGCTTCGAAAAATCACAAACAATGACAGGGAAAACCACTTTAAAAAACCACCAACAAACCGCCGGACAAGATGCATCGGAAAACCCAGAAACCATTTAAAAAATTTCATTTTTTCGCTTCTGTAACATTCGAAAAAACCACAAAGAAATCATCGGAAAACATCCATCTGAAAAGCCAGAAACCACAACAACAAACATCAAAGAAATGACCGAAGACGATGAAATAAACAAATGAAAATAAACAAACGGCTCGAAACCAACACTGCAAAACGATTTTTTCCTTCCCAAAACCCATAAACAAACATTCGCACAACAACCATCAAAAAACCCAGAAAATGCAACACCCAAAAACGATTTTTTTCCCTCCTCGAACGTTCCCAAAAACCATAAACAAACGGTCGGACATCATCCATCAATAAACCCAACCGGAGAAGATGAAACAGAAGTGAGAAAAATGAACAAACAGCTCGAAAGCAACACCGAAAAACAATTTTTCCCTTCCCAAAAACCATAAACAAATGTTCGGACAACAACCATGAAAAAACCCAGAAAATGCAACACCCAAAAATGATTTTTTTTCCCTCCTCGAACGTCCCCAAAAACCATAAACAAACGGTCAGAGAACATCCATCAATAAACCCAGCCGGAGAAGATGAAACGGAAGTGAGAAACAAACAGACAATTGAAAAACCCATGCCAAACGAACCGAAAACAACACCAAAAGAAACACACCCATAACCAAACCCAAAAACCCAGAAAACCCAAAGCAACCGAACGAAAACCAACCCAGAAAACCCAGAGCAAAACCCAGACAGAGAAGATGAAACAGAGGTAAAAAACGATGAGACAACCGAAAAACCCAAACCAAACAAACCGTAAACAACACCAAAACAAACACACCCATAACCAAAGCCAAAAACCCACAAAACCCAAAAGAACCTAACGAAAACCAACCCAGAAAAACCAAAGCAACCGAACCCATATCAACAACAAAACACACACCCAAAACCCATAAGACGAAAGAACAAACACCAAACAACAGCCGGAGAAGAAAAAACAGAGAACTAAAAAACCCAAATGAACTGAAGGGACAAAGGAGAGAGATGGACGGTCGAAATGATGCAAATCGGCATAGAAAACCCAAATGAACCGAAGGGACAACGAGAGAGACGAACGGACAACCAGAGAGACGAACGGGCGAAATGATCAGAATCAGTACAAAACTGACATTTACTCAGCCGTGTGAAATGACCATAAAGCCCCAACCTATAATGACAATAAAACCCCCAAACACACGGAAAACACGGGCACACACAAGAACAAGATAAAAGGACAAAAAAGACAAATCGTATAAAACACAAAATTAAAAAATAGAAAAGAAAGTTACTGTACTATACTGTAGCTAATACATCCTCGCTTATATATAAGTAGAGATATAGCTCAATATTTCAACTAGTTTTGACAAAAGATGATCACGTGTTTCTATTTTAATTTTAGTTACCAGAAAGGCCGTTGAGGAAAGCCTTGGTCATTTCTCGAAAATACTTGGGTCTTTTTTTTTTTTTTTTTGAAATAGATTTCAATCCAACCAATGAAACGGAAGTTACAACTGTGACTAATCAATACAGGAAAATCCAAATTACTAGCCAAACTGCTCAACTGTGAGGGGCTTCCCCGCCCATAAATTTTTTTATGGCGGACATTGTCTTAACTTCTATCTACTCTCAATTGACAACAGTCAATTGAGAGAGCGCTCTGTTAAAAATAGAACTGAAAACAACCTCTCTTCCGAAAAGAGAGACACTATCACGGTCCACCCTCCCTAGGAGGAGGAGTACAAACACTCACCTTCCTCCAAATGAGGAGTGAGACAGCCACCCACCTTCCTCCAAAGGAGGAGTGAGACTTCACTGTTATGGACTTCAAGTCCAATAGCCTATTTCTTTTTATTTATAAAGAAAAACAAACCAAGTACCTACAAAAACAAAATACATATTCAATCTGAAACAAAAGCATATGGGCCCAGTCTAAGTAAGCCCATTAAACAACTAAGCCCAAGTCTGATTGCAAGAGGAGCTAGGGTTTCATCACAAAACTTTGCCGCCGCCTCCCTTTCTTCAAACAGGTTCACCAGCGCACGGACACCGGCTTCCACAGACGTTCGCTGGAGCTGCACTTCAGCAAGAATCGGCTTCTGCACATCCACAAGTCAACCATTTCAGCACCTGTCCCTCACACAGATCACCCCCCGGCCAAGGTCCCATACCACCCAGCACCGCATGCCTCCACTTCCGAGATCATCTTACCGTCCACTGTGGGGTTACAGTGTACTGGGCAGGCCAGCCGCATCAACCAGAGCATTTTATATGCTCTGTTTTATGCTCTGAAACCTGAGCATTTTAAAAAAAAAACAACCCACCGGGAGCAACCGACTGAGAACCTCCTTCCCTTTCTTTCTCCGTTCACTTCTCCGACCACTTCTCGTGCGTGGCCATAACTGCTTAACAACTCTTATGATAATCGGAAAAAGAAGAGAGAGGGGAATGAGCCACTAGGGATTTGGGCTATGCGCATAAGTCACGGAAACACCACAGTCCCTCACCAAGCAATCTTATTCCAAAAACCAGAAAACCTAAAACACTAGTTAGCAAAACAGAGAGCAAACCAGAACACAAGAGAGAGGGGGGAGGGGGGAAGGGAGGAGGGAGCCAAGGCTCCCACCTCGCCGTTGGACGGCGCTGCGACCTAGAGCTTTCTTGAGAGAGAGGGGTTTTTTTTCTGTTTCACTGCTACTTGATTGGCTGAAGCCATACTTGGGTCTTATTGAGTCACGGCAATTCAGCATACTCGATCGGAGAAGCAACCTCTTAAAATAATTACTTGAGTCGTGTCATCGATCTAAAAGAGTATTGACTTTATCAAAATTAAAATAAAATTAACCACCTCATGTGGATGACTACCTCAGAGGCCACTTTCATATCAATGCATGCATATGCATGCCTATGGCTACAATATTTCCCAATCAGGCTCTATCTGCTACTATATATATATATAGATATATCATGCCTATAGCTAGCATCCCTAGCCAGACTCTATCTCTGCTACTCTATCTCTATGGATGGTGCAAGAGTCACTTGGAGCAACCGTTATGTAAGAAAATTTTATTTTAATTTTTTTGTTATTTTTTTTCAAATTATTTTTTAATATTCTTAAAATTTTTAAAAATATAAATAATTTATAATAATATTAAATAATTTTTTCTTAATCATTAAAAGAAATAAAAAAAGCCAACTGTGACCTCAACGACGGTGATCAAAGCATTTTTCTATATATATATATATATATATATATATATTTATATAGGAGTTTTGCTACAATAAGCAAAGTCGTGCATTAATCGGCGTACCAATACTGATTGATTCATATTTAAAATTTAAATTAAGACTATTTTTAATAAAATTTACTTTTTGACCAATCACATTAAATTATACGTAAATTAGTACACAATTGTGCTTACAACTATATTTTTCCTTTATATAGATATATAGCATGCCTATAGCAAGCTTCTCCCGTCAGGCTATATTCAGCCTATCTTCGTCAACTATATTCCCCAGTCAGGCTCTATCTGCATATATATATATATATATATAGGGTAGTGATAGGATTACTATCCATTTACTATTTATGTGTATTTCAAGTTTTTGTTATTTTTTTCATTTTCTTTTAAGGATTTTTTTAACATCCTTAATTATTAAAAAAAATTAAAAAAAATATATAATTTTACTACTATCCACTTTCTTAATCATTAAGTAAAATAAACAATTATAAAAGAATAAAATAAAAAGAAGGTAGTAAATAAGTAGTAATGAAGTAGTAATGCTATCATTTTCCATATATACATATATATGAGCAGTATTATGTCAACCGTGATGAAGCATGAGTTGGTACAGATTAGAGGTGTAAAAAAAAATTAGTGAATGGATAAATTGAACCGGATTGGATTATATCCGTAGAACTAACCCGATCTCAAATTTGGTTCGATTCCATAACAATTTTTTTTTTTTTAAATAGGTCAAAATTAGTTTAATTTTAATTTTTTTAAAAAAAATAGACCAAACCGGTTTGTATATATATTATTTAACTTTTTCTATTGTATATAATGTTTATATATAATATATAATTATATATAATATTCTTTTGTATTATATGATAAATTACTAATTAATATAAAATTAAATTTTAAAATCTTATATCATTTTATTTATTGTATTAGTAGTTATGCTAATATTATATAGAATATATTAATAGTTATACTAATACTATATAACTATATATTATAATATACTATAATATATTATCACTATAGTATTATATATTGTAATATATTAAAACCGAAAAATCGGATCGAATCGGATCAGAAAACGGTAAAATTGAAGTACCGGTTTAGGAGGGTAACATATGCGCAATTGGTTTTGAAAAGTACAAAATCGGTACATACCGCTTCAGTCTTAAATTTTATCCAAAATTAGATCAGACTTGACCAGTTACACCCTTAGTCCCGAAAAGAGTAAAATAATTTTTTTTCCCATTTATTTTTCAATATTTTTAAATATTTTTTTAAAAAAATTCATAATATCATAAAAATAAAACACTTTCTTATTCACTAAGTAAAAAATAAAATAAAAAATTGCATCGAGACACATCCTTTGGATGAAGTTTTAGGAGATTTAGCATTTTTCTCTCTTTATATATATATATTTGGAAATTGCTTCTCCCACGTAAGGTGGTCACCGACCAATGGCAACCACCACTTATGGTTTTTATTTTTTTACTTAATAGTTAAGTAAATATTTTTTTAATAAATTTATAACTTTTATTTTTTTAAAAAAATATTTAATAAATTCAAAAAAATATTTAAAAAAAAAAAGATAAAACAATTTGAGTGTTTCGATGGACTCCCTCTGTGGGAGTAGCACCATCCACACATATATATATAGCATGCCTGTAGCTAGCTTCCCCAGTCACACACATACATACATACATACATAATACATACATACATATATATCTTTTATATATATAAAGTGGCTATCTAACAGCTACTATCAGAAGTTGTTGTTTTTCCGTCTATTCTATTATTTTACTTAACGCCGTTTGTCTTGTAAATTTGTTGGGGTCGCTTTCAGCGTGCAATACTTTACTTTCATTCTGTCCTCGCGTTCGTGCATTTAGAGCTTCATACTGGGAATTACAGCTTTTCTATGTATTGAGCTTGGCTGGACTCTCACTGATAGCTTCTCTATATATTCACTTCAATGCGATTTAGTGGTGAGCAAAAGGTATAAAAAAAATTGAGCTTGGCTAGATTATGTACTTACTGACATTTTTTATTTGTATGCGATTCAATGTTCTTTTTCTTTATTTAGTTTTTTCATGGTAAATTATGTATGCGATTCAGTGTTCTTTTTCATGGTAGATTATATACAAAAAGTAAAAAAAATTGAGCTTGGCTGGATTATGTATGCAATTCAGTGTCCTTTCTCTTTGTTTATATTGACCAACAATTTTTTCTACATAAAGCCACTTGGTATAGATCATGCTCTGTTCTTGAAACACACCTATTGTTAATAAAAAATTCAACCCTGTTGTGTGAAGTCTTTACAAATCTATTCTTGATGTTGAATATCTCGTAGCTTTAAGGACTCTGTTTTGAAAATATATTCTTTTCATTAGTTTGGTTGCTGGGCAGGGAGAGGGAAAGGAGGAGAGTAAATTTAAGTTGCCTATGAGATTTTGTTGGTGCAAGAGTAAGAAGGAGAGAAGAGGAGAGAGAGCCCTCCAGCGTGTTTGAAAATAAACGAAACCGATAAGAGGAAGAAGGAAGGCAGTGGCGCACAAGAGAAGAAAAAAAGGAGAAGAAAAACCCTAAGGGATGGCCAAAATAGAGTTCTCTTATGAAGAGAGAGGGCTGGGCTGAAAACAAGCCAATGGGCTGGCTTTCACAAAGCCTAACGAACTGGGTCCAAAACAGAGAAAATCCACTAAAAACAAGCTTTATCCAAAAAGTACAGGTCCAATAAAATAAAAAGACATAAAAAAATAGAAAAAAATAGAGCCCAACAATGAAATAAATTAAAATAGAGAGCAATTTAAATACTAAACAATAATTAATATCAAGAAAGCACGTCAAAATAAAGTTCACAACTTAGTAATTACAAAATAATATAACGAAAATCAAATTAAATTTAAAACAAGAGAACCAATATTACTAATAAATAAAATAATTATTTAATTAAAACACATTAAAATACAGAATATCATAGGCATGTTGGAATTTGTATATTTCTCCTAATAGTTTTTCAATAAATTCTTGTTGCTCGTATGCTAGTAATTAAAATAAATTCTTGCTCGTATGCTAGCAAGAATTAAAATCAGGATCATAGTAATTAATTTGCTAGTTAAAGTTCCATTGTAATATTCTATTAAGTATATTACTTGTATAAAAGTTGATCCAATATCTTCTAAGCTATATATGCCATCAACTATTTTTATAAGTTTTATAAAAAACATATTACTTTTGTAAAATAATTGTTTAATTTAACTAGACAAATGTGTTTTGCACGTTATTTTAACCAAGTATATATATATGTGTGTGTGTATGTGCATGTCTATGAAATATTGACTATATATACATTGAAAGTAATAATTTGGTTTAGTCAACTTTATATGATCTTTATTATCTTTAAATTCAAAGTAGTAATATTACTAGGGCTGGGCAACCGGGTACCGGACTGGATATCTGGGTATACCCGGCCTGGAACCCGGATTCCAAATCCGGGCCGGACTCCGGCCCGGATATACCCGGGTTACGACCTGGGCTGGAACCCGGATTGATCCAGGTTTTTACAACCCGAAAATCCGGGTTCCGGCCTCAACCCGGTTTTTTATTTTTTATTTTTATTTTTTATTTAAGTCTATATTATTGAACTTTTTTCAGAAAAAATGTATTGCGGCACTCTCTTTATTTTTCAGATCTTTGCGCATAATGTTCGTTCAAAATTCACTTCAATGCTTCCCAAATTCAAAGTTGTCATGCAGAAAATTCATACACCAAAAAAGTAACGCCACTGCCCAGTTAGGAAGTAACGCCAGAAAATTCACTTCAATGCTTCCCAAATTCAAAATGCACTCACTGAACCAGCAAACAAGCACAAAATATGCAGAACCTACGTGATAAAACCAAATATTCAATCAAGAGAATCTGTGGGAATCGGAATCATCGGATCCCCATATTTGCATCTGCATGTGCAATATGATCTTCTAAAATTCCTATTAAAATTTTCAGACATTTCGGCTCCGAGTAATCAAAGCCCAAATGAGTACGATATGACACAAACGACACCCACGATTCCACGTTTCTCTCAGATCCCAAAGAATAAATTATCTTACAGCTCAGATTCAGCTAGCTTCCGTCTTTTCTTAATTCTTTGTTTTCACCGGCTTCAGCCCAAGACTTCTACGAGAGTTTTTGAGCCATGGCGTCCCTTAGTTTGACTCAAATCAGGAGCAAGAACTCGGTGGCTGATTTCGCTAGGCATCGTCGGAGGACCACCTGGGCTCGTCTGAGTAGAGTTGGTTTGAAGGTGTTTGCATCTTCAGAGGCTCGGGCGGAGGCCGATCTTAGTGTGACTGTCAATGGGTTGCGCATGCCCAACCCATTTCTCGTTATTGGGTCGGGTCCTCCGGGGACTAACTACACCGTCATGAAGAGAGCCTTTGATGAGGGATGGGGTGCTGTGATTGCCAAAACTGTAAGTTCTTCTTTTTCTCCGTTCTGTATCGGCTGTGTTTTGTCTGGTTGCTGAGACGTTGCAAGAAAAGAAGAAAAAAAACAGAACAAAGAATTAGGGTTTCGGGAAAATTCGTTGAGAGAGAGAGAGAGAGTCAGATTGGAGGGGTAGGAATCGGGATGCTGGGTTTCGGTTTTAAAAAAACCTGGGTACCGGATGCACCCGGGTTTTAGAAACCGGGTACTGGCCCGGGTGTTTTCCGGGCCGGTGCCCGTAACCGGAACCCGGTTATCCGGGTTCCGGACTGGGCCGGAAAAAAATCCCGCCCGGTTGCCCAGCCCTAAATATTAGATATAGTTATAAACTGTGTAAATTCTTATGCACTCTATTTAAAAACAAAAAATTTATCTTTAAAAAACGATTTTTTTTCATATTGGTATCAAATAATTATTTTTTTTTTATATTTTTTGAATAAAGTGTGCCAAATTGTACAAAATATTTTCCATCAAGATATTTCCCATCATATAACAAAAACTGAGATTGGGTTCTGGCTGTTTTATTTAGTGCCTTGGGCAGAGGTGTTTTAATGGACTTTATTTGTTTAAGTACCAGCTAATTAGGCAAGATTGCAAAAGCCAAATCTTACCTAATTTAAATAACAATTCCAATCGTACAAACTCGTTATATATAGAGAATTAATATAACGACCACTTATTATAGATACATACATTTACATTTAATAACTTTGTTCAGCCAAGAGGTTATTTATTTATTTAAAAAGAAAAGAAACACTTAGGTCTTCATTAATCAATCATACAATTACATCAAAACACAGTTTTTCCAATAGAATGCAACTCTGAAACATCAGGATATTCTTCCAGCCAAACAATCTCACCCTCAACCTGTAAAGCATACTTGGCAAGAGGATGAGCTGCTTGTTACCTCCTCTTGGTGAAAAACTGATAGACCACTACTATTTGTTCTGTTTGATACGTTGGATGCTTGATTTAATGATCTGACAGTGCTCTGACCAGATTTCATCAAGGTTGTTAACTTCATCAATGACTTTTTTGGCATCCCCCCTCTAACATACTACATCTTGTAAACCAATTTCAGTACAAAACATCATAGATCTCCATAGTGCTTTCCCTTATGCTATAGTGGGAGTTGTGATAGCATCTTCATTCAAACATAAAGCCTCAATTACCTCTTCTTGCCAATCCCTTACTATGATTCCACACCCCATTTTCTTCCTCATTACATTCAAGGTAGCATCCCAATTTACCTTATAAACATTTGCATTAGGTCTAAGCCATTTAATAGCTCGATCTACTCTACTAGTTTTGAAAAAAATTAGAGAATTCCTCAACACAATCTGCCCAGTTGATCTTGATAAAGTCAACCGAATAACCTACAGGACCTATCGATCTAATAGATTCCAATCAAAATCTTTCATGTTGTCTAGCTTCTTCCCTAATAGAGGAAGATGGAGTTTCTTTTCATAAAGATAATTCTCTATCTTCATCCTCTAGTACTTGAAGTTTGTGCCGTCAAACTTCCCGATTTTTGATACTCTCACTTCTCCTCTTGCCATCATTCTCCCTTAGTCCCAAACCTTAGTTCTTCATAATAGTTGTTGCAAAAAATGATAATACAAAAATAGAGAAAAGTAAGAATCAATCACACACGACACAAAATTTATGTGGTTCGACAATATACTTACATCCACGGAGCTATAGAGAATTTTATTCTCTTGATTAATGTCAAAATACATTATGGGTGTGAAATACAATGTTTAGAATGGTCATATTGTTCATAATACACACACACACACACACACACACACACACACACACACATATATAAGGTTATACGGCAGGAACCCTAATTTCATAATTATTGAGTTATTCGCTTGTGTGAATGTCGGCATGAATCAAGTGAACTTATTGACTGTCGAGCGAGCCAACTATTAAGATAGCCTCAAGCAAACTTTCTATTTGGTCCTGGCTAGAGCCGACTAACAAGCAAGTCTCGAGGAAACTATCTGTCTAAGCTTTGCTCGAGGTTTTGCTTGACATAGCACTCTAGAGAACTTATGAAAGAAAGTTCACTTAAGGCTCTTTTGAGAACTCGCCTCTGCTCAAGGCATGAATTAGGCTCCACCTGACCCATATAGCTCCCACTCCTTGTCCTTGCAAGTACTGCCTTGAAGCCCCCACGATATTTGTTTCTCTCTAACATACTAATTACAGGACCAATTTATAATAAAATATTCTTATCTCATGTGTCATTATCAAATAAGAATGCGAAATGTATACTTAATCATTTTCGTGGTCTATTTTGAGGTTCTTAGTCCCTCTTGAATTGGGTACCCATGCATTTAGCTCAAGTGAGTATTAAAAAACACACAACTAAGAGAGAGGAAGAATTGAAGAAGTTATTAGCTAAATGACTTTGATTCTAATATTTAACTCGTTGACAATAATTTTTTTACACATGTAATATTTATAGGCTACAATGGATCCTTCTCACTTCCAATCTTCACAAATCCGGACAATTTGATCATGACTGCTAAGCAAATCACACATGGAGAATAAAGCCCATGTAGTTCCATGTGATTCCATACTAGATGCCAAATCAACTATATGCCTTTATTTCTCCACCACTATATAGACAGAATACGAACCCTATACAAAAGTGGTATAAAGGTTAACTATGTTAAGACAAGGAAATGCATATGTTTTCAACTGCTTTTAAGATCTATTTCTATGGGGTTTTGTCTCTTTTGATTTGTGTACCCAACTAGCTCAATAGATGTTGCTAATTGAGATAATTGACAATTAATTGTATTAGGATCACCATATTCTCTAGAAGGTGTTTCTCGACTTTCCAGGAAAATAGGGTGGTTGTCTGTCTGTGATGAATAGCTTGATGTACATGCAAAGCATTTAATGTTGATTGAGGCTTCACTTGCACTTGCACAATGAGCACTGTCAATGTTTCTTTGGTACTCTTGAAGTGCTTTCCTTCTAAATGTGTGCGAGCTAATCTCTTTTCCATCGGAAATCATCAAAATATGATATAATCTACTCCATATAGAGCCTTGATCAGAATCAAAAGGTATGAAAATGTGTTGCCTCTCCTTGCAAAGTGTAACAAACAACTGTGGCATAGTCCAGTATGGAGCAGAATATCGGGCAGTTGTAAACACTATAGTTGAGATAATTTGGTTGCAGTCTCTCTACTATGAACTCGGTATTTTCTAGCCGCATGCTCAGATTCTTTGGTGTGATAATATCAAAGCCACATGCTTGATAGGCAACCCTGTTTTCTGCTAGAACAAAACATGTGGAGCTGGACTTTCATTTTGTGTGTGAACAGGTGGCTAAGAAGACCTTGGATGTTAGGTTTATATCTAGAGAAGATAAGCTAGCTTATGTGTTGACTAAACCACTCCTTTCTCCATGCTTTGTTTTCCTCAAAGACAAGCTTCACGTGGCTGCCGCCTTGATTTGCTTGAGGGGGCGTGTAAGAGAGAGAGTCTTGGAGGAAGTCAAGCGCAAAGAAAACAGAGTTCACGAGGATGACAAACACAAGAAAGAGATTGCACCACCTGGGAAGACTCCTAGTAATATACAATCTGTAGATAATTCTAATATTAATTGTGATTTAGATAAAGAAAATGTAAACTGACTGATGAGTTTTGGGTATTTGTATTATACTTAAATATGTACACTGTAATATTTATATATACATAAGGGATCACACCTCCAAGCATTGTAGTGGAGTAATGATCTATCCATCTAAACACCTTGCTTGTTATTTATTCTTTTATAAAGGAACATACATATGGATAAGATGAGCGTTGAAATAGAAGCAACACCAGCAATGAGAAATAGCCCCCAAAACTAGCTAGGGAGGCTGGGACTATCAGAGGAAACTTGGGTGTTGGAGAAGTTTGGACAATTGGTTTGTTTCTGTAGCCATACACTTTCAATCTCTTTCATTTTATCTCTTTTAGTTACATTTAAAATAGACCTTGAAATATCATCTACAAGTCATGAGAAAACCAATGAAATCTACTTCATGGGAAACTATAGGCATACAAAAACACAAATGCACAGATAAATGAGAAAGCTTACAAAGCCAAATCCATCAGTTTTCTATATTGATGCAGCCGTGGTGTATTTGGAGCAATATTGTCTTAGAAATAGCTTCGTGTAAGGGGTTTCATCAAAGGCAGCAACTATACCATTATTTGCACTTTCTTTAGACAAAAGCTCATCACATCTTTCATTGGAATCATATTCCTTGAGTTGAGATTCCTTAAACTTCATTTCTTTTAAAATTCTAGAAACAAAAGAACATCTATGGTAGCCAACCTTCTCCCCTTTCTTAATAAGCTTGTTAACATCAGTAATTGTTGGTTGCAGTTGTTGAACTATTAAGAGGGATGCCAAACTTGCAGTATAGCTTTGAGTAATTAAGTATGAGCACCACAAAATATGATCACCACAAACTTAGTACAATTGCTTATCACTACCTCCCCTATAAATAAATTCAAAAGGGTTTTAGAATAGAACTTGTTTGCATCATTACTACTAAGTTATATATGGCACTTGAGAAATGGATGTGAATTTATTTTTCATAGCAATCAAAAGGGATGAGAGAAATTGGGAAGTGGGAACTTACGTTGTGCGAAAACCATGGTAAAGAAGGCATACCATAAGCTTGTCCCAATCTGATGTGAACGAGACCCACGAAAATCTTCACTTACTCAGTGTTCAAGAAGCCACACCATGAAGCCTATGTAAACAAAGAAGCAAAAGCTCATGATCCAAAGGTCCCAACTCAAAGGCTTCAAGAATATCCATGCATTTCTCCTTTTGCTGTCTTGGAATGGTACTATCATTGATACTGCACATTCTATGTAGGCCAATGTAAAATTCACATACTTGGATCTGTTTGCTATGATTGTTGTATCTCCCACCACAACATTGATGAACTTCTGCATGCACGCATCAATTAAAATTCTCTTTATTTTCTTTATTTATATTAACAAAACATGTTCCTTCATTTAGATAGCAAATGAAATTAATCTATACGAAAAATGATCAAGAAAGCTATGAGATAGAGTCTAATAAGATGAAGATTAATAATACTGACCTCAAGAAATACTTGATAGACCAAATCCTTATAAGTACTAGCGATTCCACCATTAGGCTTTTCGAAAGGAATAGCAAACAACATGTGCAATAACCGATGACATGCGTTGTTTGAGTGCTAGGATCATGTGCAAGAGTAAAATTGTAATATCTGCTCATTCTTTCTTCTTCTTTATTTATGAGTCTCGATCTATGTGTCAAACTTCAGTCTATGTGTTGAGTTTCGTTCTACGTGCCGAGCTTCGATATACATGCTAAGCCTTATCCTAAGTGTTGTTCCTTGATGGCTTGTTCCGAAAGTTATCCAGTAGATTTTAAATTAAAATAAATATTTTAAAACTTACGGATATTTTAAATATTATAGAAATATCTATGGAAGATATTTCCAGTCTTATTAGATAAGTTTGTTTTTGAAATAACATAATTATAATATTTTAATGAGCTCTAAAAATATTATAATTGTGGATAATTACTTAAATTAAATATTTTAGTTGTTTTAAAATATTAAGAGATTTAACTTTACGTTGAAAACTCTTATTTAATTTAAATGATTTTATTCTCTTTGAGTAATTAACAATACTTTATCATTTTAAATAATGATGAAGAAATATTATTTTATAAACTTTAGTTTATAAAATAATATTCTATCTTAATTCCTCTTAATGTATTATTTAAGTCTTAATAAAATATTTACGCGTTTTCAAATCAGTATTTAAACTCATCGTTAGATCGTTTTGAGGATCCCAAAGCGTAGGACTGAGATTAACTACCCAGGCCTCTCTCTTTTCCTCCTCGCTTTTTCTCTTTTCCTTTACTGTCTTCTCTTTCCTCTCCCTCTCTCTCATGCCCAACATTCTCTATGTCTTCTACACTGTGCATGAGCTTCAAGCCTCCTAGCCGGTGCCACCTCCAGCCACTATGCCCCACCTCCACCTTCGGCATGATCCTCCTCCACCGGTGACCACTACCTCACCAGTGGTGAGCTACACCGGCAACCCTATCTCTCTCCTTCTTCCTCCAAGCAAATGGGTTTTACATCCATTTTCCCCTCCTTGAGCCACCATACATGGCCAAAACAGCCACCAAGCACCACCAATGGCTTCACCACACCATGGGCTTCTTCCCCATGTCCTTCTTTTCCTTTAACTCTCTCTCTTTCTCCGATGGGTCTCCATAGCCTTAGTTTCGGTTGCATCGCCATACGTCGACCTACACAGTTACCCATGGTGTTTAACCATCACCACCTTGTTCCTCTCATCACCACGACCTTCCCTAACAAATTTCATGTCCAAAGGAGCTGGGTACAGCTCTCACTCTCCCTCACTCTCCATGACACGAGCTACCCTTCGAGTGGCCGATCCGCTGCTGTGAGCCACCGTATGGCCACCATCTCGCCAGCATAGCTCCACCACACATTCCTCTACCTTTCTCTAGCTTCCCATAAAGTTCCATGGCCCTCATCCACCTTAAGCAAACTCCCACCATTTTGGATTCAATGTTCACGGCATGATGCTGCCGTGCTCCACCACCTTTGACCACCGTGAAGCCACCTTGAGCCTTTCCAAGACCACACCTAGCTATTCTTAAGCCCAAACCGCCACTTTATGTGGTGGACAACCACCGTACACGGTGTTACCGCCATGTACAACTCCTCCGACGCCTTGATCTTGATGAGCAGCGAGCGACGCACTAGTTATCCTGTCGATGATATAACCCTCTATTTCTAGTTATTTACATTTATATTAGTTGGTTGGTTGGACTATAGACTGTATAGTTAGTAATTGTGGAGTTCACTGCATAGTTGTGAAGTGAAGTGTAGTTGTGAAGTGTTGGACTTGATTGTGTAGTATTGTGGACTGTGCTGTGAAGTACGGGCATGAGGTGGATGTCATAGTTGTGATCGGCGTGAAGTGTAAAGGGAATACGCGTGGAGTGTACTCTGTGTAGTACAACGACGTGCCATGTGACATGCGCAGTAGTGATGATGAGTGTGTGAAAGTGAACTCTAAATACCCTATTATTGGATTAAAATGCTAAAATGTGAATAGAAATCATAGGAATTAATGTGTATTCTTAAATTGAGTTTCTATTTATATTGGGATACTCCTAAGCAATTTTTTTATGTTTAATTTAAGAGTTTATAAAAGAGCAAGTCAAGTCTAGTCAAATTTAAAGTAGGACATTCATGAGGTTTGATAGCAATTTGTAAGAAAACAAAAAGAAAAAAAAATCACAAAATGAAACCACAAGAAGTCTAAGTCCGAAATTCGCTATGAGACAGTCTGGACATATTTTAAAATTTTGACTGTAACTTTTTACTCACATATCGTATTGATACGATTCGTGATGAATTAGAAAGCTATCTTAAAGGGCTATAACTTTGTCTCCATTGAGGATTTCCAAATTTGAACTCCTAAAGTGCATACGTGGCTGTCAAGATGACTCCTAAAATTTAGACGATTTTTTTATCTGAAAATTATGAAGACATTAGGGTTTCTTTCCTACCCTATATAAGCATATCATTAGCATGAAATGGAAAAAGGAGGAGAGGCACAAGAGGTAGATTTGAAGAGAGGAGAAAATTACTTCCATGCCTACCGTTTGCTTCATCTTTCTCAGGAGATTCTTGTTGTCCATTATATTTATGGGTAACTAAATTCTCAAATGGGGCTAGGGATGAAATTGCACATTAGATAGTACTTCTAATTTATTTTTTATTCATGTATTTGATTTTAAATTGTTAAAACTCTTTTGTTTTATCATTTTCAATTCATTGTTGATAATTTCTTCTCCGAATAATCATAAAATTTATTTTGTTTATGGATTCAGTCATGCTTTTTCTATTGAATGGATTAGTTCTTTGATTATGTTTGGATTAATTATTTATCTATATTGATTTATTTTTGTTGTTGTAATATCACTTCCTGAGTATATTGTCGTCATTAGATTTTCTCAATAGGGATAGTAATTTACATATTTTAAAAGTAGTGAATGATTAATCAAAGGATTACATTTGATTTAATTTTGGTTTATAAATCTATACCTTTCAATTGAAAATTTTAGAAATTGAATTCCTAATTGAGTTATCCAATGAATTAAGAATAATTAAAATACCGGATTTGTTCAAGGGATTCCCGATGCTTTACTGTTAGTCAAATTTGATTACTTCTTCTGTTAATAACTTTGATTCACTTTGATTTATATTTAAAATTAATCTTTGTTCTCTATTAATCATTTAATATTTTTTTTTAGTTTTTGTTCCTTTTACTATTCTTTTAATTTATCTCCCTGTGGAATCGACACCTCAAGACTGTGCTACAATTACCGCGTTATTTTTTGAGCATAATCAAGTGATGTGTGGCACAGAATAAAGGGAGTGCACATAGAGCGTACTCTGTGTTGTATGGGGATGTACCGTGTGGTGTGCATTGTGATAATAAGCATTGTAGCAAAGGGAGTACACATGGTGCATACTCTATGTCGCTTAGCGATGCACCGTGAAGCATGTATCGTAGCGATGTGTGTTATAGTGTGGATGGAAGAGAGTTCACATGAGTGTGCTATGTACTATGTCGTGATACACCAGATGGCGTGTCACGAAGGGTTGGATAATGTAATGGAGAAGCGTGGAGTGTATGGTATAGCTCAGGAAACTGTGTAACCGTGTCCCAAAGTAGTGGTGATGTGGCTGTAGTCCAAGGTAACGGGTGTTGCCTTGAGGTTACTTGTAGCTGAAAGTAAGTGTAAAGTGGTGAAAAGGTATCAGAGAGTACAGCGGAAGCATGACGGGCATCGTGCTGTTATTCGGGAATTTATCTCTAGTTGCATAATGTGACAGAGGTGCAATTCTGGATGCAATTCTCTTGTTAAGTGGCGGGAACTGTGTAACAGTATCTTGAAGCAATGGTGATATGGCCTGTAATCCAAGGTCATGGGTGTCACCTTATGGTTGACTATGGTTAAGAGTATATGGAAGAGGTGAAGAAGTATCAAAGCGTGTAGCGAAAACATGATGGACATCGTGACGTGACTCGAGATTAGTCTCAAGCTAGTGACGTGACAGAGGTGCATGTGTGGATACAATCCTCTCCTATCAAGTGTTGGGATGGACTTGTACAGGGTTGGGAAGTAGGAAGAGTCCTATCAAGTGGCTCTGAGCAAGTTGGTATTAGAGTATGGAGCTTGTTTATACAAGCATGTGTTCATTGGAATTATAAGTTACTCTTAGGTGATAAAAGGGGATGAAATACATGTGTCACTGGTGAGATACGTGTGTTAGACAGGTTCACCATATATAATGGGTAAGCTGTCCTCAGCATAGTTACACGATGTTTTAGCCTTAGAGTTGGCTTGAATTCCTGTAGATTGTCTGGATGGGAATGAGGATTTAGTATGGGCTAGGATATGTGAAGGTAGTGACTCTGTCTAAGGTTGGGAATGAGGATTTAGTCTAAAATTGGGACGCATGACTCTGTCGGTCGGAATCATGTGTCAGATTGTGGAAATCAAAGAATGAGACGGAGGTCTTAGTATCTTAACCCTAAGGTGAATCACAGAGGTTCACTTTAAGGAATAAGACCTCGAAAGTTTTAGTATAGTAAATGGCACGCGAGAGCCTAGGGATAGATGGAGAGTGTTCCAAGTAAGGCATAATTTTATTTTTAGAATAGTTCCTTATGCATTAGATAGATGATAACGTAAGGTTATGTGTATGTATGTAGGTTTCCATCTGACATGCACACGAATGGACTGCATGGAATGAGTATAGCATGAAATCCAGGTAAGTATTACGTTCATACTCTTTTAGAGTTCTTCTTTATATAAACAAAGAAGAAGATGAAAGCTTTTCTCTAAAAAGGAAAACAAAACTTTTCTCCACGAGACACGTTTTACGAAAGAAGAAGAAATGAAACGTAAGTTTTTAAGTATAAGTATGCATCGGCCCTCCTTGGTAGTCCATTTTCACGCATTCAAAGTATGTACGTGTATGCATGTGAATGGATGCTATAAGTATTACTTATTGTATATATGTTTATGAAAGGAAAATGAAAAGGAAGCTTTAAAAGATGTAAGAACTGTTAAGGACTATAAGGACCAAAACTGTAATGGACTGTTCCTAAAATAACTATTAAGAAAAGAAAGAAAACTATTTTTTTTAAATAAAATAACCTTTTATAAAACAACTTTTATGAAAGAGAAAGAAAACCATTTTCTCTTAAAGAAACTTCTCTTTTACAACTTTTACAAAAAGAAAGAAAACTATGCTTTAAATGACGCGATGAAAGTGTTTTAAAGTGTCACTTCTCTTAAAGTGACGCGATGATGCTTTCGGGCTTGATGTAATGCTTATTGTTGGAAAGGAATGAGTGGTACTTTGAAAATAGAGAACACTTGATGGGGGAACTTTGGGAAAGTTTGGAAAAAGTTTCCATCTCATCCCATCCCATCTTATTGTATCTCATTTCATTTCTTTCTTAAACATTATTCAAATACAAACATGACTTTCAAACTAATCATTACAACTTTTTCAAAATTTCAAATAAAATGCAAAAAAAATAATTTAAACTTTTTCAAATCCCTAAACAAAAAAAGTATTAAAAAATTATATTATAATAATATTTTAATTTTATAATATTTTTTATTTAGATTTTTCTCTCTTCTTTTTCAAAACCTAATAAATAGTTAACTCAAACTATCTCACAACAAAACTATTTTACTACTTTTCATAAAATTCTTATCCCATCTTATTCCCCAAGCATCCCCTTAGAGAGTACTTTGTGTTTCTGGACCAACGCTCTTGTATTGAATGGAAATATTCATGATTTGCTTTTTGCCTTTCCTAGTTCCTATCTTGTATTTAGGTATTTTTTTCTTGTATACTTCCTGTGTACTTGAGCTATGCATGTTTACTTATCAATAAAATTCTCTTATTACTTTTAAAAAAAAATTAAAAGTCAAAAGCTTTGTTTCATAATTGAAAGAAAAGAGCAACAATTATCTAGATTTTTCTTAATCAGCAAACAAGAATTTTATTGATGATGCATAGCCCAAGTACATAATTTTTTTTTTTTACAAAAAAAAAAAAAATCCAAAGTTTGCTCCAAAAGGTTTCTAAAAGCCAAAACATATATTTGTAAAACTCATAGCACGCGTGAAATTTGCTCCATCTATACTTACTCCCCCGGCCTCCTTTGACCCCTTCCTCACTCTTGCTTTCTCGTTTATCTACAACTTTGAAGGAAGCTTCAATTTTTCAGTATCATCTTTTCACTTTCATAGGATAGTTTTTAGTTGTTATGCTTTTTTTTTTTTTTAATAGGAAACCAGAAATTTCATTAACAAAAAAAGGTTACAGACATTTATCAGACCAAAAGACTTAAGAAATAAAGTCTGGACAACAATCATACCACATTGAGATACTCTCAACGTTCCAAGCAAATCGGGCAAGAATATGAGTAACCCGATTGCCTTCTCTATAAACATGTTGAAACTTGCACTCTACAAACAAACTTTGCAACTTTCTAACTTCACTCAATAAAGGATCTAACATTGCAGCAGAGTCAAGCTCTTTGTTGAGCACTTGTATAGCCATCAAGCAATTCAATTCCACAATCAAGTTTTGGATACCCATACTAGCACACAACTGTAATGTCCAGAAAATAGCTAGCAACTCAATGGCTTTAGCAGTCACTACAAGAAAAATAGGCATTTGTGACCAATTTTTTTATAATGAAAATGACTATTTACGACGAAAACATACTCATTTTAGCTGGAAATAGACATTTCACTAGAAATAATTAGTCGCAAATAAGCAATTTTCTTACAGTGAGTGTTTACTTCAAGCTCTACTTTACTAGCAGCCAAAATCACCTTCCCAGTCCCATCCCTGAGCACCAAACCCACACTTGCCTTATGAATCTCACCAAAAATAGCTCCATCTACATTTAACTTCAACCAACCAGTAGGAGGGGCTTCCAGTTATAATAATTTCGAGATTTCAGTTTCGATAATTGTTTCAGCTCAGTGTAAGACCTTGAAATAGAAAGAGCATGATCCATGACCTGCTGAACTGCAATATTTCTCAGCTCATATACCATTTGGTTTCTTCTCCACCAAAATCCCCAAGCAATAGCAAACAAAATGGCAAGAACATCCTCCTGTCCCTTCTCTAACACTGTCAATGCTACTTGCATTAGTGATGAGTTGTCTCCAAGCTGTTGTATTAGACGAACATATGAAAACCAGCTCACATGAATTTCGGGGCAAAAGAATAAAGCATGAGCTGTGTCCTCAATTTTATTCTTACAAAAACAACAGGGCTCCTGATATTAACATGCTTTTTTTGTAAATTCAGTTGAGAACTTGAGATGGTAAAACCTCCTTACATGCCCTCCAAGCAAAGACCTTAATTTTATTAGGAACTTTCATTTTCTGCGAAGCCTTCCACAAAGCTTCCTGTTGTCTTTCATTTGAGCATCCCTCTACACTCCTGTAATTGAAGCTTAAAAAATATGTAACAGCTTCTCACACTAAATTTTCCACTCCTTTCCAAGGACCAAATTATCTTGTCTGGTGGCTGCTCATTTGGATAGATCATTATTTTTAAAACATCAGCAATCAAGCTTGGATTGAAGAGAGCTTGAAGCTGATCTAAGTTCCAACCTCTAGTAATTGGATCAATTAATCTGCCAACATAGGTCTCTCTAAACTCATTAGAAATTAAGATGGCTTCCTTCATCAAGGATTGATGACCTGGAATCCAAGGATCCTTCCAAAGTCTTATCACTTTCACAGTAATTGTATGGAGAAAGATGTGGAAAATTGATTGATACAGATCTCTCAACAACCCCCCCCCCCCCCCCCCACCTTCAAAAAAAAAAAAAAAAAAAAAAGAAAAGAAAGAAGGAAGGAAGAATAAATTTTTGGCTTAGCTATTTATCAAATCGTTTTTGTCTTTTTACAAGTTAAAACATTGATGAGACTGTGCTCATAATATTCTTTCTTAAACCAAGTATCCTTATTGTCCTTGTCCATACCCATATGAATTTTTCGTAAAATCTTCAATTTAGCTGTGTATGTTTTTAACTCTTTTCAATGTTTCAGCCTCAAGCCATGTTCAAAGTTTTGAATAGTCCCCCGCCCATTCCAGAAACATTATCCTCACAGGTAAAGGATTTCCTCCATCATTGTTTTCGAAGGCATCCCGCAGAGCGGCCAATAGCTCTTATGCTACTGGAGTATCCTTTGATTCAAAATTTGAATGATCAAAATGTTTCAGCCTGTCTGCAGGCACTTTCTGCAATTGATCTTATAGTTAGTATGAACTACCAGACCTTGGTTATTAGTCATATATCCAAATATAACGAGAGCACCTCAGCATGTAAAACAAATAAAAAAAACAGAAAAGGAGAAAAAAATACATGAATAGCTTAATTAGATTTTTATATCCGTTTATACTTATCAGAAAAAGATTTTTGTATCCGTTCTTGATTTTTAGGATAAACGGCGTACTGTAAGAGATGGCACTAAGCATAAAGATCTGATTTCAGTCTCCCATGATACACGGATCAAGAATGGGAATCTGCCTTGTAGTTTGAAAAAATAATCCTAGAACTACTCAGATTATGACTTTTGTATTAATAATTTGCTTGTTCTTGGCTACTCAATTTAGCTTCATGCAATGTAATTTATCAATGTTGTTATTTCTTACAGTGGAACATGTCAGTATTTTAGTTATAAAATTTCCAACTGCACTGAGGTGTTTCATCGTTCGCACTCCATGATTCAAGTCCAGCCGCGTCTATCTACCATAGACTTCACTCATAGTTCACATAGTTGCAGCAAGGCACCCCTTGGTGCTGTCAACCACCATCCATTTGCACATTTAAGGACTCATGGATGGGAAGTGATCTCACACCTCTTAAATATGTAGTTGACTTAGATTGATATGGAAACTATGGTTCTCTTAGTGTACAGCCTGGAAGATCGTAGCAATCGTCTAGAAAAGCTGCAGGGACCTCTAACTGGGATTTTTGCAATGCCATTTAGAGAGTTCTTTTAATTTGTACCCTGGTCTCGACTTGTTTCGAATTTATCATATATCATATGTGAATCTTTGCTGTCTCTTTCCAAGTTGGCTGGCACAGTGGAAGGCTTGTCATCTTAGATTCTTTACTAAAGCTCGGGGCTTCAACTAACAGACGAGCTCGTACTTCCAGATAATATTGGAAATGATCTCAAACAGATGGAAAACATAGGAAGGAAAAGTTAGGATAATGTTGTCACATTTTTGTATGATAAATGGATTCGGATGATTTTGTAAATGCCATTGAAGAAATTGACTTGGATAACAACAAATGTTATAGGATTTGTTTCATATCTATCACTCTTCCACTCTAACCACTCTTAACTCTAAAATCTTGACAGATTTTAATGACAATCAAACATGCTCGTAAAAAAAAATATGAAAAAGAAAAAACAAACAAACTGTTGAAGACACAAAGAATGTGTATTTCTCATTGATTTTAAAAGTCATTACAAGAGGTCTTTTTATAGAGTTTAGACTACAAAGAATCGAGAATCTTCTAATGCTTTGGTTGGTTTTATAGGGTACGACACATGCAGTGCATGCTCTACAAAATTTGTTACATTGAGTTGCTTGTATGCTTCTGCTGTGATGCTTGGTGACTGATGGTATGTGCCGGGGCATCTTTGTCCTTAACATCCCCCCTTAAGTCAAGTGGCAAAGCGTGGAGACAAAGACTTGAATAGAGTGATGTAAACCTAGTGAATGAGAGGGGTTTGGTGAGCAAGTCTACGAGTTGGTCCTTAACAGAAATGAAGGCAACACGTAAAGATTTGTTCTTAACACAATGTCGTACGAAATGAAAATCAATTTTGACGTGTTTGGTGTGTGCATGAAATATGGGATTAGAGGAAAGATAAGTTGCTCCCATGTTATCATAATAGAGTAAAGGTGCAAAAGAAGAATTTAAACCAAGGTCACGGCAGAGACTTTGAAGGCAAATTACTGCTACCGTAGTGTTTGCAACGGCCTTGAATTTTGCCTCAGTTGACGATCTCACAATTGTTGTTTCTTGGAGGACCATGAGACTAGGTTAGAACCAATGAAGATACAATAACCACTTGTAGACCGTCGATCTTCTGGGCACCCCGCTCAGTCATCGTCAGACCATGCAGTGATTTGAGCAGGAGATGAGGGTGAAATTTGCAAACCAACTGTGGAGGTATGTTTAAGATACCTTAGAATCCGCTTCACAACCTGCCAATGGGGCACTTGAGGGGTATGCATAAACTGGCATACTTTGCCAACAGTGTAGGCAAGATCCGGTCTTGTGAAAGATAGATATAGCAAGGAACCGACTATGCTACAATATAACGTAGGATTGTCAAAGAGATGCCCAGTAAAAGTTCTTAGCTTTTCAGAAGTGGACATGGGAGATTTAATAGGTTTAGCATCCTACATCTTCGTTCGATACAACAAATCAGTAATGTATTTGTGTTGTGTAAGAAGCAGGCCTTTAGAATTATGGGTAGCCTCAACACCCATAAAATAGTGCAGATTAGCCAAGTCTGTAATTGGAAAGTCACTACACAGGGCTGATATAAGTTCAATAATATACTTCATAGAAGAGCCTATGATTAACATGTCATCAACATAGACCAAGACAAATGTTCTAGCACTTGCAGTTTTTGAGATGAAGAGTGATGGGTCTACTGTTGAAATAACAAAGCCAAGATCAACTAGCCAAGAGCTTAGATGTGAATACCATGCGGGGTGATTGCCGAAGCCCATAAATTTCTTTATTCAATGTGCAAATATGAGAGGGGTATTGAAGATGTGAGAACCTGGGTGGCTAGGACATGTAAATTGTTTCATGAAGTGGTCCATGCAGAAAAGCATTCTGCACATCGTATTGTTGAACAACCAAGTGCTGAGAAACATAAATTGTAAGCACCATGCGTACTGGTGTAGCCTTGATGACAGGGCTAAAAGTTTCTTCAAAATTGATCCCAGGCTATTGAAGAAAGCCCTTGGCAACTAAATGGGCTTTGCAACTTTCAATGGAGCCGTCAGCAAATATCTTAGTTCGGAACACCCATTTACAAGTGATGATATTCTTGGCTTGGGAAGCAGGTCCTAAAGATCAGGTTTGGTTTGCAAGGAAAGCATGAAATTCCTTGGCCATAGCCTCACGCCACTCAGAGTACTGATTGGCAATGATGTAGCTTACTGGAGTCTCTTGAACAAAGGTGAGCTTAGTGACAAGGGCACGAGGTAAGGGCCATTTTGGAATGCCATCGGGATGCTTGCTTGGGCGAAGAGAATTTTTCTGTGAACTGGTAATCATTGAATGAGCATGCTGTTAAGGTGGTGAAGATGTGCTCTATAATGGTGTCAAGGGAAGAGGTGATGAAGAAGTCCCGGGGGGGGGGGGGGGGGGGGGGGGGGGACCAAGTATAGAGGAAGAAGATGAATTAATATTAGATGGTGGGTTGGACATAAAATGGGGAAGGATGACATGAGTGGGCTGAGGTGAGGCTGTGGGCTTGGGAAGACTAGAATAAAGAAAGCTAGACTTGTTGAACCGAACATCTTTGGAGATAAACATTCGGTCTATGGAGATGTGATGATAGATAAATCCTCGGTGAGTTGGACTCAAGCCTAGGAAGACATAGGGGAGGGAGCGGAAGGTAAATTTATGTGGATTATATGGAATAGTTAAAGACCAACATTCAGAGCCAAAAACCCGTAAGGAACCATAATCAGGATGGGCTTTGTGAAGTAGAAAATATGGAGAAGCATTTTGTAATGTGATTGAGGGTAGCATGTTGATTGAATAAACTGCATGAGAAAAGGCATGGGGCCAAAAATGAAGTGGGACAGAGGAGTGAGCAAGAAGTGCTAAACCCGTGTCAACTATATGACAATGCTTACATTCAACAATTGCATTTTGGGTGTGGGTATGGAGACATGTAATTCTATGAGTGATTCCACATGAGTTTAAGTAATTTGAAAATGGTCTAAATTCACCCCCCCCCAATCAGATTGGAATTGCATTATTTTGGTGTGAAATTAAAGTTCAACATTAGTATTAAATTTGACAAAGGTGTCAAGAGCTTGAGATTTAGATTTTAGAGGGAACAACCAAGTGTATTGGGAGAAGTCATCCACAAAAGTAATAACAAAATGATAATTCCAAAAATATGAGTTGAAAAGGTGCAGTAGATTTATTAATTTACATATGAGTAGGAAATCTATGATGTTTGGCCTTGGCATAGGCATTACAAAAAGGAATTATAGAATGCTCATAGGGTAGTTTATGCTGCCATAGGATAGATTGGACAAGCTTGATTAAGGGATGCCCGAGCCTAGTGTGCCACCATGGAACCGAGAGATGAGTGGAAAACGTAGAGGGTGGTGGAACTGGTTGAGGGATGGTGTACAAGCCATTACTTGTTGTCCCTTGAAGAAGAACCTTCCCCAGTTTGCAGTCCTTTACATAAAAGGAGTTAGCAAAAAATTGGAAGAAAAAATCATTATCAATGCAGAATAGACGGATTGAGATCAAGTTCTTTTGGAAAGAAGGCACACAAAGAATTTTATTAAGTAAAAATTGAGATGAAGAGGGAGAGAAAGAGGCTGAACTGAAATGAGAGATAGGTATTGGAGAACCATCACCCACACAAAGCTCCTCGTCACCGTTGTACTCAATAGCATGCAAATTAAGATTACCTAGATTACTTGTCAGATGGTTTGTAGCAGCAGTGTCTGGATAACTTGACGAGGAGAAGTTTGCAGTGATGGGCGGGCAGGCAAAAGTGTATGCTTGGTTAAATCAATAGTGGCAGATGGGAGCTATGTGACCTTGTCTATTACAGACCTAATAAACCAAATGCTAGTTAGTAGGAGAAAAAGAGTTGGAAGCATTGTTACATGCATAATTGCCATGACCCCTGTTGGAATTATAGCGGCCACCATTACAACTGCGATTACGGCCACAATGAGACCCCCTACCACGTGAATCAGAGGGGTAGTTTGCAGTGAAATTTGCAGAAGCATCCATAGAAAAGGTACTCATGTTAGAGTGATGATTCAACCTTGCTTCATGTGCTAGTAGATGTCCAAGCAATTCCTTAAGTGAACTAGGTTCCAGCCAGGTAGTGACAGAAGAGACCAGTGCATCATAATTGGGGCTTAGTCCAGCGAGCAAGTAAGGAAGAAAATTAGCAGGAGATAGGGGATGACTAGCAGCTGAGATGGTGTCAGAACCTTTCTTAAGAAACGCCAATTGAAGTTGAATTTGGACAATGTGAGTTTGGGAAACAAAGGCGTAAGTATTTTCAAGGGAGATCCAAAGGGCTTATGCAGTGGTGCAACCAAACAACTTGGGCCATGATAGGTTCAGAAAGAGAAATAAGTGCAGACATGACCAGTTGGTCTTGTTGTAGCCAAAGCTCGTAAACTGGGTTTGGGGTATTAGCATCAAGCATGGGTTTTGGAGGAGGTAGGAGTCATCAACGTATTTATAAAGGTGTTGACCTCGAAGATAAGGAACCAACTGAACTTTCCATAGTAAGTAGTTATCGAGGCTGAGTTTCACATCAATAGTGGGAGAGAAATTTGGTTGAGGGAGAGTCGGAGAAGGGGAAGAATCAGATGAGAAAGCCATGGATGATTAGTCCTTTAGGGCTCTGGTACCATGTTGAAGACACAAAGAATGTGTATTTCTCATTGATTTTAAAAGTCATTACAAGAGGTCATTTTATAGAGTTTAGACTATAAAGAATCGAGAATCTTCTAATGCTATGGTTAGTTTTACAGGGTACGACGCATGCAGTGCATGCTCTGCAAAATTTGTTATATTGAGCTCTCGTATGCTTCTATTGTGACACTTGGTGACTGACAGTATGTGCAGGGGCATCTTTGTCCTTAACACAAACAAACAAGAATTTTCAAAATGGTTTTGAAAATACTTGTTTTTCTTTCCTCTATATTTATTTTATTACAATCAGTAATTGAAGTAGGTTTAGTTTTTAAGTTTTTTGTCCCTCTTTATTTGGGTACCCTATGCATTAGCTCAATCTTGAGATTGGAGATTTCATACACCCTAAAATAGTGTAGGAATTAATAAAAGAAATACAACCTTAGAAGACTTTGATTAGAATAGACCCTTCTAGATTTCAATAGTCATGACTTCACTTAGTTTCAATATAGATCATTCATAACTCCGATATGCATGATGTATAAGACACATAATGTAATTCCCACATGCGTAGAAAACCAAATTACATTGTCACATAAGATTGCAAAATGCATGTTATAAGTTTTTTTTCCTTTTTATTTATTTATTTATTTTATGATCGATAATTTCTAAGGTTCTTGCTCACTAGGTGGTGGTGCGCGCTGGTTGAAATGTTTGACTATTTGCACTAGAAGATGTGCCTGAAAATACGTGGGTTTCACTTTGTATTGATCAATAGCTTAATTGATGGACTTGGGGAAAATTTCATGCTTGTTCATGAGGCTTCACGTGCACGTATTATACGTACCTTGAACACTTTTAATATCTCTTGTCTTGGAAAGACAGGAGGGATTTCTTTCTGTCAGTATGTGATCAGCTAAGGTTCTTTCTATCAAAAACTATAAAAAATATGACTAATTCTTCTCCATATTCAGCCCCTTTTTTTTTTTCTTTTGAAAGTCCATATTGAGCCTTCTGAATCAAAAGGTTATGAAGATCGATCGATGTGTCTACTTTCCATGCAAGCTTGTAAAGTAACATGGATATGGAGATGGAAGATACAAGCTGATAAGGTGGAAGCAACCCCATGCATGACAGCATCAAATTTCTGCCTAGCTAGCAAAGCATATATACTAGCGTGTATCTGTCAGTTGATCAATTAACAATGTGTGTTTAATTCCCTTAGATAGCAGTTGAAATCCGGAGTGAAAAGAATAAAGAAATTAAAAGATATATAGTGCTCTTTGAAATTATATACAGTATTGAAATCACTGGTGCCGGTAGGCGAATCATGACATCACATTGACTTAAAAAACTATGAGTGGTGCACTGTCTTGATCATCAGTAGGGATGTCATCTAAAACATTGATTTGAAAAACTGCATGTCTTGATCAGTAGGGACATCATCTAAAACTTTTTGAGAGTTGATCATTTGGCCTGCAGCTTTTAGTGCTTTTTAAAAAAAGTAGGAAAAGTATAGTTGCAAGTATAATTGTGTACTAATCTGTGCACCAATATGATGTGATTGATCAAAAAGTAGATTTTATTAAAAACAGTGTTAATTTAAATTTTAAGTATGAATAAATCAGTATTGGTACACAGATTAGTGCGCGACTGTGCTTGTATGTAGCAAAACTCAAAAAAGTAATACTAGGTATAAGTCTCGAATTGATAAATTTCATAAAGCTTTTTTTTTTTTTTGTAAAAAGTGGATCTCATTAATAAAAAAAATATTTTTTACACTTTTTTTAAGCGGAGTTCACTTTTTTACAAGGACTTGTCTATTTGGAACTTGTACAAATCATTTCTCTTTTAAAACTACTAGAAAAATGGTTAATTTTTTATCTTCAAGTTTATGTTAAAGTACTTGATCTATATGGAAATGGGGCTAAAATTATTATGTTGATCTTCCACTTAAGCATAAAGAAGTACTAAATGATATCGTTCACAATTATATGATGAATCAGGGATTACAAGGGGTTTTGGCAATGTGTTTTTCACTTGTCTTGAGTGCAAGGATTCTGACATAGAACAGTACATTTATATAATAAAATGCTTACATATCATAATTTAATTGGAAGAGCAATTTTAAAATTTGGATCTTTAAATATTAATCTATTCTCAAGGTCGTTGTCATGTGTAGAGTACTAGTATATCTGATAAAGTGCTTATATGCCATAATTTGATTTAGATGATAAATTTTAAAATTTGAATATTACAAATCAAGTTTAACCATTTAAGTTATGTGAATAGTAAGCTCAATCTACACACCGGCTTGAAAATAAAATAACTAGTAGTGAATTTGCTAACAAATAAGGAAATTATCACTATTTTTATTTTTATTTTTATTTTAAATAGTATTCTTTCCTGTGGTAAGGAGGAAGGTGAAATTGTTGGTTTGGGTTTGGTTAGGGATAATTAATGAAAATGAAGTGTAGACTTCAATTGTTTAAAAGAGAGGTAATAGAGGCCAAATCACCTTTAGATCCCTTAGTTCTCAACCAATACTATACAAGGAAGACTACATTAAATGAAAGGGAGTGGATCGATAACTATATATGCTGGCCATGCATTATCAAATAAAAGTGGAAGAGATGCAATTTTTAGACCATGACTTTGATTAATTCTATTATCCAACAGGCAATGAAAGTGGTTTGCTTAGATAAGTATTTAAAAGCCGCAAAGGACCCTTCTAGCTATTGACATTTACTTATTTAATTACATCAATCATATGTCTCCAATATGCATGATAAATCACATGAAGAAGCTCCCACATGATGCTTGAAAAACAGAAGGACAAAGTCAAATAAGAGTGCAAAACGCATGTTTAGGTGCTTTTATGCTCAATTTCTGAGGTTCTTGGTCCCTGATCTTGATTTTCATTCCTGATGAGCTGCTCACTAGGTACTGGTGGTGCAAGTTGAGATGTCTGACCGACGTTTGTATTGAAATTAGAATATTCTCCGAAAGACATACCTGAATCATGAAATTCCAAGGATCCAGAATGGATTTCTGTCAGTGTTGTACTCTTTGATGGCCTTGGCGAACATGTCATCCTTGTTGAGACATCATTTGCATGTATACCATGAGTACTACTTTCCATGTCTCTGAAAGACATTGTTTTCTTTCTAAACATATGCGAGCTAAGGTCCTTTTTGTCAAATATTCTAAACATCTGAAGAATTCTTCTCCAGATCGAGTCATCTTCTGGATTAGAGGGTATGAAAATGTGCTGCCTTTCCTTATAAAGGAAGATAGCTACGGAGAAAATGAGAGCTAACAAGGAAGCAACCCCAGCAATGAGGAATAGGCCCCAAAAGCTAGCAACGCTGAGACTAGGGGGAAAATCTGGGGTGTTAGGGTCTGGACAGTTGGTGTTTTCCTGTAACCATGCACTTTCAATCTCTTTCATTTTCTCCCCTTCAGTCACATTTAAGATTTGCCTTGAAATATCTGCAACAAGGGGGGAACCTATTGGGAATACCTGCAAGTCATGACAAAATTACAAAGGAAATCTACTTGAGAAAATACATGACCTACAAAAACTAGCATATAATAACAGAGGAGAGATCATCTTACAAAGCCAAACCCATTAGTTTTGAATACTGATGAAACCATGATGTACTTTGAGCAATATTTTCCTAGAAATAACTTGATATAGGGGCTTTCATCAAAAGCAGCAGCTATACCACCATTTGCGCTTCCTTTAGACAAAAGTTGATCACATTCATCCATAGAATTATATTGCTTTAGTTGAAAATCCTTAAATTTCATTTGTTTTAAGATATCCAGAACAAAAGAATCTTTTTGGTAGCCAACCTTCTCCCCATTCTTAATAAGTTGGTTGACATCACTAACTGTTGGTTGCAGCTGTTGAACTGTTAAGAAGGATGCCAAACTTGCAGTGTAGCTTTGAGTAAGTATGAGCACCACAAAAACCCATATGATCACAACAAACCTAGCACAATTGCTTATCACTATCTCCCCTGTAAATTCAATTCAAAAGAGTTTGAAAAAAGAATGTAACTAGTTTAATGGTAAATATCTATGAAGTTTAAATGATATTTGAGAAGCAATTAGGAATACACTAATATTCAAAAGATCAATACTTATCAACAATAGGGTACGTACATATAGGTCACTTTTCATCTCAACTATTTTTCTACATGAAATTCAGATCAGTGATCATGAGTACAACGCTAATCTTGGCAAAAAGTTGCTTCAATATTGACCCTTTTAGTTTAGTTCAGCAAGACTCCTAAATGTCTAGTTATAGTTCAGCTCATTACTAAATCATTACAGTACGAAACACATGTACACACGTATTTGTATCATCATAATCATTTATCAATTCATAGTAATCTTCGGTTTTTGTTTTTCTTGGACTCTTAAGTCAATCAGCTAGGAAGTTTGAATGAGTTCTTTGCTCTACCTAATCAGGAGTCAAATCTTTCAAGAATATATAGTTTGAGTCAAGTCTTTCAAGAATGGTGGGTACATCAGATGCTGCTTCTAACCTAACCTTTTCTCTTCTCAATTTCTTGGCTTCTCAATTCATATTGAATTCTATAATTGAATATATTGAGCAACATCGTATACAGTTTAATTAGTGCTTATAAGTCTTACACATTCTTTTTTTTTTTTGAAAAAAAAAAGTGGTGTCTATTATTGATAAATAATTTTATATGTGGGTCCCAGATTTACTTACTTCTTTTAAAGGGAGTACATGAGATTTGCATATCTTAAGACCACAAATATCATTTCTCTTTTCAAACTTTAACCCTTTATGATATGTTGACTCTTATAAGTAGTACTTATATCACCTTTAATCACGTGACTAATCATATTCTATTGCTTACAGCCCTCTTAACTTCGACTACATACTAATAAGGGCTAGTTTGGTTATACAAAACCAAATCATTTTATCTCATCTTATCTTATATAATCATTATAATTTTATCAAATTTTCATACAAAATATAATAAACAATTCAACTTTTTCGAATTCAAAAATAAATTAATATCAAAACATTATATTATAACAATATTTTATTCAATTTTCAATAAAATATCTCATCTCATCTGAACTGTATAATGAAATGAGGCCTAAATCTCATATATATACCTTAGTAACATGAGGATTCGTAAGGACGTTTTGATACATGATGACATAGTGAGAACTTAAGCGTGGTCTTAATTAACAGTACTCATAACCATATCCTACAAAAGGTGTGCATGTGCATGCATGTAGTTTCTGCACCATGCATGCTAATGTTGAGTATTTGAATTATTGCTCACTGTATGCATTAACAATGACATAAGAAAATATGTGAAGGGAACTTACGTTGTGCGAAAACCATGGTGGAGAAGGCATACCATATGCTTGTCGCAATCTGATGTGAAGGAAGCCCACGAAAATCCTCATTTACTCGGTGTTCAAGAAGCCATACCACAAACCCGATTAACACAAAGAAACAGACACTTGTGATCCAAAGGTCCAAACTTAAAGGCTTCAAGAACACCCATGCGTTTTTCCTCCTATCTTGGAGTGGCACGACCATTGACACTCCAGATTCCGTGTATGGTAATGTAAAGTCTACATATCTAGACCTGTTTTCTATGATTGTTGTATCTCCTACCACGGCATCGAACCTCTGCCAAGATTAGTCATTTCCATTAAAAATGTCAATTTCTATGTCAAGATTGTAAATGAAATTAAATAATGCATATATATACCATAGGGTTTGAATGCATGTAAAGTCAGTCTTCACCTAAATGAATGCATGCAGAGCCAGATTTTTTGTTAAAGAATTTGCAGTCTTAAGGTGTACAAATCTTACACACTCTATTCGAAAAAGTGAGTAAATATTAATATGAGACCAGCTGTCCACATGAAAAAAAATTTTATTTTAATGGTGACCCCACTTCTTTTTCAAAAGAGTACATATGACTTACATACCTTAAGACTATATCTAGCGTTACACTAAATAAGAAGAATGCGTGAAGATTTTTACTGACCCCTTGATATACTTGATAGACCAAATCATTGAGAGTACCGGCACTTTCACCATCAGGCTTTTCGAAGGGAAAGAACTCATATCTAATAGCATATGGTAATGATTCCATCACAGCATCGAAGACAGCTATAGAATATCCACTGACCTGTTTTGTGTTAGTGCTATGATCATGTGTGACTTGAACAAATTTACTAGAACCATCCGTCAGTGGAACTCCTATTTGAAGCTTCTTCCCACTTGTTGGAATCTCCCAACCTTTGGGTACAAGATCTATATCACCCGGCCATGTAATATGTCTTAGGTCGTTCTTGGAAGTAGAATATGAGTTTGTGTTTGCTGAATTCATGAGTTTCCTTCTTAGTCCATTTTCTGGAGTCCAAAATGCAACCACTCTTTCAATATCATCATTCACATTAATTATTTGAAAAGTTGATGATTTTATTTTTCCATTAAGAAGACTGAATTCACCAGAAAGGCCTCTAAACCTAACACCCAATAATGCCTTACAAAGTTCTGGGCCATTTTCGGAGACCCCAATAGTTTCAAGATCAATTAAGTTGCTTGAAGCATTCATCTGCTTAGAACCAAGATTTTCACCCCCAACCTTCTCAACTGCTGTGGCTAGTGCTGAAGCAGCATCATAAGCCCATAGGCCAAAGACATTCAAGTCAACATTGGTAATATTGGGATTTTCTTTTTGGAATGTCCTTTTCCATCGAACTGCAAAATTTTCAAGCTCTTTTGTCTTGGGGAAGTAAGTCTTTACACCCAATACTCCTTGCATTGAGTCAAATACTGAAGGTTCTATTGAGCTTAAGTAATTGGCTATCTCACTGGTAACGATCCAAACATAACCTTCACTTATCATTCCAATCTCTTTCGCTTTGGTGAAAAGCCAAGAACTAAGATTGATCTGTGACATATGCACAATGAAGACTCTAATTTGCATTGTCATTAACTTGTAAAGTTCCTCACTAATTTTGTCATCTGTGGCCAATGGAGCAATGACACTTCGATAGGGCACATGAGCATCAACATCTTGCAAGGCATCAATCAAGAAGGGTATGATACCTTCCCCATACTCATTGTCTATGTAGATGGGCACAACTTGTTTCCATCCAAAGGCTTTAACAACTGCACTTATTGCTTTCACTTGAGCTGAGTCATTTTGAGCAACTCGAAAAAAGTATTCACTCCTAAGTGAAGGGCTTGTTGCTGAAAATGAGATAAGTGGCACCTGAGCTTTCTCCCCGAGATCAATGACAAAGTTTGCCTGCATTGAGTTTTGTGGCCCTATGATGGCTTGCACCTCTGTATTTTTTATCAAGTATAGAGCTGTGATTCAAAAACAAAAGGAAAAACGATTTTTTAATGGAATTCAAGGTAAATTTTGAAACCCTCAAAATTTGAGGCTCAAATACATATTTCTATTGCAATATATATATATATATATTAATTTTCGAAGAATATATAAATCTTTACTCTTGTGAAGTCATTTCATGAGCCAATTTTCGCAACTAACATGTTATATATGGCATCCTTTTCAACTCACAAATATTTAAAAGTCTAAACTCAAGAACTCTAGCTCTATGGTGTAAACAGTCCGGTTCGATTTAATTTTAGACAAATTTTAAAATCAAATCGGTATACACCGATTTTGAAAATTTAAGAACTGATATGAATTGATTTATTACTGAAATCGAAACTTCCAATTTTTCTAATTTTGATTCAGTCTGGCCGGTCCTATTTTCTGGTTTACTGTTTACATATGTGGTACTATATAAGTTTAATATTATATTTTTTTAATACGAAACTTAATCGGTAGAATTTAGTATTTATTATAAACAATTCTATACTAATTCATTAATATTCAATTATGCTAGTATAGTATAAGTAGCGTCTAATTTATTAGTGAGATTAATCTACTTGAATAATAAGATTATACTAACATAATTAATTAGTGTCTAATTATAGATCTTCTACTGTCAATCTCTTCTCATGCTGCCATGCGTTTGGTTTGGTTGATTTGATTTGTGGATGAGTTTGATTGGATTGTCTGGTTTGTCTGACTTGGAGGATAGGCATTTTCGTCAACTCTTATTTGTAGTATGAATATTTTAGCTCATTTTAATCTGTAGCAACAGAGTATGAAGGGGCATTTTAGTCGACCGCTGTTTGTAGTAGAGGTATTTTAATGCAACTTTAGATGTAGCAAGGTAGGTTTGACTTGGTTTGGTTTTGTCTGGGAGATAACTCATTTATCTCGTATAATTATTATAATTTCTTTAAATTATTGTATAAAATATAATAAATAATTTAATTTTTTTTAAATCTTAAAATAAAAATAATATTATAATAATATTTTATTCAACATTCAAATTTTATTTCATCTTATATGTATAATCAAATAAGACTAGTCAATAACATATAAAGCTGGGGTATTTCAGTATAAAGGATATATTTTTTATTTTTTTTTCTTAATTTTTAACTTTTAACTTTGCTTTTTACACACATGGTACTAATCATGATATGGTTTGACAAAGGCGAGTCATGTAGTAAGGGTGCTAATACTTATAATTATATGTTAAAAGTACATCTAAATAACATATGGTGTTTCTTTATTTTTTTAATTTTAAAGCGTGAAATGGATGATAGATGAAAGCTGTTAATTAATTTATCCTCGCATGAAATTAGAACATTCACTAAAGGGTAATATTACTCATCATTTCAATTTTCATCATCATTTCATCATCTCATGATATTGTATTAGATAATTAGAGACTATTTATTATATTTTATTTGTAAACCCCACGTGATTGCTCCGGTGAGTTCTGTAGTTATCGATACCAAAGTTGCAAGAAAAATATACTATTGCCCTACCCACTTGCAGAACTTGATAAGCTTCTTGAGCAAAAATGTGAGTCATGTGCACTCTCGCTTTCTTTTTATTTTTATCTTATTTTACTAAAACAATTATGTGGACTTGCGTTGGATTCCGACGGTCAATAAATAATCCACGCTAACCCCCCAATATTCCAAATCGAGACTGGCTCAAACCTGACTCTTGGGTTAGGTCTCGCATCAGAGAAGATGTCAACGGACATCTTCATCTAATACTACATCATAGGATAATGAGATGATGATAAAAGAATGAATGATGAATAAATTTTTTCTTCACTATAATGGTATTCAACTCTACATTTTACGTAAGTTTTTGCATTATGATAACGACCAGTAGCCAGAGCATAGATATATATATATATATATATAGAGAGAGAGAGAGAGAGAGAGAGAGAGAGAGAGAGAGAGAGATTCTTTGCTAGTCTGAGCTATCTGTTTTCAAATTAAGAGAGTGAGGTGCTCCTAATTTCTTATCAATTTAAAACTTAGGCCGAGTTTGTCTTCACAAACTATCGCATCTCATTTCATTATTACAACTTTTTCAAACTCTTAAACAAAATATAAAAAAGTAATTCAACTTTTTCAAGTCTTAAAACAAAAATTATATTACAAAAATTATATTTTAACAATATTTTAATCAATTTTCAATTTTTATCTCATCTCATCTATATAATGAAATGAGGTCTTAATGGACATAAGCATGCAGTATTTGATCTTATTAGTTCCAATTAATTTCTTTAAATTGTTGGGAATTCTTATCATAAATTCTTAAATATCATACTATCAACTACAACCATGTACTGCAATGATATTATTGATTTGGATGATATATATATATATAATATTTAAATCGCCAAAGAATTCCCATTGTAGAATACACTCAAGTAGAATAACTACAGCAATCATTTGATGTTTCTCTATATATATATAGTGTCTCTCATTCTCATTGCAATTAATATGTTAAATCCGCAAAGGACCAGGGGTTACAAATCCCGTAGCAGCTTGGAAGGAAAAAACTGGAGAAAATGAAAGAATATATATATATATTATATATAAGCAGATGATCTATATCATCATCTACTAATGCAATCCTAAAATCAGTGCAGAGATGAGTGTGTGTGTGTGTGTGTGTGTGTGTGAGAGAGAGAGAGAGAGAGAGAGAGAGAGAGAGAGAGAGAGGAACCTGCAACAGCTGCTTCAACAACATCATTTTTGGAGTCCCTGGTGTCAAGAACCAGCCTGGTTTTGTAGTGACTGTTGGAGGCATAGAAATCCGAAAGAGCCATTTTGATGCAACTCTGTCCCATCCTCCCCTTCCATGTATCCAAGTCAAGAATGACACCCACCTTAACTGGGATGAATGTCTTGTTTTGTGCCTTTCCCATGAAAATCCTTCCAGAAGTAACAATGAAAAAGAAAAGAGACAAAGCAATTCTGGTAGCCTCCCTCATGGTTGATTAGGTTTGGAATCATATGGTAGAGAAGCTAGCTTTTACGATTCATTGGTCAAGGAATGTCATTTATAGGGATTTCTTATTCAATTGACAAGAAAGATGATGATAGAACACGTAAGAGTACTAAAAGATGAAAGCAACAAATTAACTAATTAATTAATTAATTAATTGTGGTGGCTCAAATTGGTGGTCATCTTGGGGCTGGATTGATATTATCATTGATACTTAAATATTATTTCCATAATATATGTGTTTTGCTGCATATGCATATTTCAATGTATGGTAATTATAGGACTCGTTTGGACACTAAGCCAATTAAATTTGGACAATTTAGAATATCTCATAATTCTATGAATAATAGTTAAATTCTTTGTGAATAATAGTGAAATAGTTTGAATTATAAGATGTTTTATTAGGTTTTGTGAAATGAGAGAGCAAAAGTTTAATAAAAATATGATGTTTAAAAAATTATTTGAATATAATTCTTAAAATTATTTTTGTTTTAAAATTTTAAAAATGTTGTATTGTTTTGTATGTTTTGTTTTTAAGTTTAGGAAAGTTGAAATGGGTTTTGTGTTTGGATGATGACTAGATGAAAAAGTTGAAGATTTAAAATTAAAAAGTATTGTGTATTAGAGTGATGTTTAGGAAGAAAATTATGAGAAGTTTTGAGAATATTTGAGACTACCTTGTAGTTGTTACCCAAACAAAGCATAATCTGGAGATAATTTTATGGCACACATAAGCTAATGGGAAGATGCGAATGTTATTATTTATATTTATGTTTTAACACTTACTCTTACTTGCGGGCCAAACTCTTTCTTAATAAGTAGGTCGAACATATAAAATATATATATATATATATATATATTTGATAGGAACTAACATCTTCATTGGATATAAAACGATCACAGACATTTATCAAACCATAAGGCTTGAGAAAGAAAGTCTGGAATACTATTCCACCACAAATCAATATCCTCTACTCTCCAAGCATTTCTAGCAAGTAGATGAGCAGCTCTATTGCCCTCTCTATACACATGAACAAAGGAAACACTTGAAAAATAATTACATAAACGTTTCACTTCTGAAAACAAATTGCCGAGCAAAGAATTTGACATATCTTCCTGTTCCAAAGCTTGAACAAGGAGCAAGCAATCACTTTCTACCTCAAGAGCCGAGATACCCATGGAAATACATCTGCATGCCTCGGAAAACAGCCAGGAGCTCCACGGCCATAAGAACATGCCCAGTAGAATCATGCAATATAGCACCAATACCAGCTTTATGAGCATCTGAAAAAATGGCACCATCAGTATTAAGTTTTAGCACACCTACAGGAGGAGCTTTCCAACTAAAATGAGACCGGGCTTGCAACCGAGATTTAATCACCACAGTTTTATAACTATGTAACAGATCCAATGAATGAGAAATGACATGAGAAGGAGAGAGGATCTTGTGATCAAATTCAAGTTTATTCCTCTTAAACCAAAAACCCCATGCAAAACAGAAAAATCTTGCCAAATTAGACAAATCTTGTCCAGCAACAAACTGCATAGCCCACTCAACAAAACTACTCGGATTAAAATTATGTAACATTGGGAAAAACTGAGTCCAAGAAGCTTGCACCTGATCGCAAGTGAAAACTGCATGCAGTAAATCTTCTACCAGGAAAGAATAGAAACTACAGCAAGCATCCTGAAGAACCTATTTCTCCATCAATTTAACTTTTGATGGAAGACTATCCATACAAGCTCTCCAAGCAAAACTTTAATTTTATTCGGCACCGGCATCTTCCATAAAGCTTTCCACAACTTCTGCTGAGATCTAACATTAAAGGATTCAGAAATTTCAAGCCGAGAGAGGTCCATAATTAGCCTATAGCAGCTTTTAACCGAAAACATACCATTTCTTTCAAAATTCCATATCAATTTATCAGCTGTACTACTCAGAAATACCATAATTTTCATGATTTCACACACTAATCTTGGATTGAAGAGAGTTCTTAGTTTTTGAATATCCCATCCCAGATTATCCACCTGAAAAATCGATGCCACAACATCCTCCCTGTGAGTCTCAACTACCCCATGTTCTGAAGCTAAGTCTTGATGACCTGGCAGCCATTTATCACTTCATAAATTAACCTTTTGCCCATCCCCAATCCTCTAAATACAACCCTCCTTTAGCCAATGCTTCGCCTCCCAAATATTCCTCCAAGTAAATGATGGACAATGCCCCAAATTGGATTCTAAAAAATTGGACTTAGAGAAGTACCAAGCTTTGAGTAGCTTATGTAACACCGAATTATTATTCTGCAGTAAACGCTAACCTTGTTTAGCCAAAAGAGCTAGGTTGAAAAATCTTAAATTAAATTAAATGAATGAAGTATATATAGAGTTAGGGTTCGAATTCAAAACCTCCGATACATACCTTGTAAAATCACTACTCATTCCAAAATCTTGAACTTTGAGGAAAAATGATAATTTCACAAACACATGAATCATTAGAAACAATATAATAGATCACCACCTACGATCATTCTAAGCATATGGGAGACAATAAAAAGGTTATATACTTTCTTTCTTTCTTTCTTCTTTTCTAAAAATATAAAGAAAATAAAGAAAGAAGGGCAAGTCATCCGCGAAGCTAATAAAAAGCATTAGAGACATAAGGCACAGCATGCCTCAGAGTCCCTCAAGTGTTAGTACTACTTAATTATATATATGTTTCTTGTGGTTCTCGAGCTCTCTTTCATAAATTTAATTTGTTATCTTTAAAGAAAATAATAGAGCATTTGTGACGATTTATTTGTGAAGTGAATAATTATTTGTAATGAAGATAGATATTTCATTTTGACATAAAATAATCAATTTCATAATAAATAAGTGATTACAAATAAACAGTTTTCTTGTAGTGCTAGTATCCTTGAATTTTCAATTAGTAGTACTCCTTTTGCAATATGATCAATCACTAGGCCTTTTATATATGGTTAATTATCCTTATGTTGATATGTGGTTATAACTAAAAATATGCGACATGAAATAATCATAAAATTTTGCTTTTAAAACATGTAGTAAATTATTGCAAAATAAAAGCAAAATGTGGTGGCCGATTGAAAAGTTAAGTGACAACTTAGATATATAATTTTGTGAATAAATATATAATTACAGGATGATTTCATGTACATGTTTCTATTTTAATTTTAGTTACCGGAAAGGCTGAGGAAAGTCTTGGTCATTTCTCGTAATTAAATACTTGGGTCTTGTTCAGTCACGACAATTGATCAGCATACTCAACCGAGAAGCAACCCCTTATAATAATTACTTGATCAGTCGTGTCATCTAAAAGAATATTGACTTGATCAAATTAAAATAAAAGTGAATAGTACGTCATGTGGGTGAGTACCTCAGAAAAGACTTTCATATTAATGCTGCATGCATATTGGATGCCTATAGCTAACTGAACTTGCTCCGAAATTAAGCACATACGGCCTGGCAGTTGAGAGTTTAAAAAACCAAAGGTTGGCAGCGGTGAAGGTTATATATTCCCCAGTCAAGCTCAATCAGCTACTACATATACATACATACATACATATATATTTATATATATATGTGTGTGTGTATAGAAATATAGACAGTATATACATTGAAGGTAATAATTTGGTTTAGTCAACTCTAGATGATCTTTATTTTCCTTAAATTCAGAGTTAATATTAGATAGAGTCGACATAGATTGTGTAAACCCCTTGTGCACTCTCTTTGGAAAGAAAAAACCCCCCATTAAAAATGAGTTTTTACCTATAGGTGTCAAATTTGTCCACTTTTTCCAAATGAAATTTATGTGCAAGACTTGTATACTCTAAAACTATATAAATAATGATTTCCCAGATCAGGTCTTTTCCAGCGCTTACAATCATTGCAAAAAAGTATTTAAACCGCTGCATAAGGTTATTTCCAACACTTTTAACTTCCTTGCATGTTTGCCGCAATTATCCCGTCTTTTTTGCTCAAAACAGCGATAAAAAAAAATTCTTTGCTAAAACTACTTTTAGCAGCGATTTTTTTCGTTGCTAATACTCCCAACATTGTTGTAACTGTCCTCATTCCTTTAAAGATAAATTGCTGAGAAATCTTAATTGCAGCATTTCAAATCGTTGCAAATTCTCTCTAAACCGCTACAATAGATTTGAGGTATTTCCAGCAAAAAATTAAAAAATTATTGCAAACAATCTTTTGCAGCGTAATTGTGACACTGCAACTAGAACCAAAAGCATTGCAAATAATCACAAACTGCTGCAAATGGGGTGATGCATTGAAGGAAAAATTGTTGCTAAAATTTAATTGCAGCATTTCAAATCGCTGCAATTACTATAAAAATCGCTGCAATAGATCTGATGTATTTCTAGCGTAAAGTAAAAAAATTGTTGCAAACAATCTTTTGCAGCATAATTGTGACGCTGCAACTAGAACTAAAAGCGCTGCAAATTATCATAAACTGCTGCAAATGGAGTCATCCATTGAAGGAAAAATTGTTACTAAAATTTAATTGCAGCATTTAATATCACTGTGATTACTATAAAAATCACTACAATTGCCTCTTTGGTACATTTTTTTTCCAACTCTCGCTAGAGACGTTGGTTATATATATATGTGTGTCATTTTCACACTTGATCTGAAATATATTATTTATCTTATTAATACTTTTTTTATCATGTTCATGTCAGGCACTAATTAATTAGATAAATCAATTTATCACTTAGCATGAAATAATAAATTAATTTTTTTAATACCTTAAACTACACTTAATTTAAGTCATTTAAATTAAGATTAATTCATCATTCACTGTGAAAAACTTTTCAATCATAATCCACATTATAATAATCACAAGTTTTTACATGAAACGATCACACATAAACCTGTGATTCTTTCTATTCTATTGTTATATAACACTTATAATATTTATCCAACACTCAATTTAGGAATAGAAAACATAAAGAAAAATCCTGGAACTTTCCTTATAAATCAAATCTTTGAGCACCATTTTCATCTAATATAATAAATCAAACACATTCATTCATCCAAACCCAGTGGAGAATTCACATTAATGTAGTTATGGGCTATGTACATTGGGGTGGACCAATTTAAACCCAAAACCTACAACTTACAAACTACTAAATATATAGCACACATTTCTTGCTTCTAAACATTAATTGAAAATGTCCACACTCATTCAAATTGTTCAATTGTCATGCTCCTCTATATTTAAAAATTATATCATGTCATCTATAACAATGTTCACCTGGGCATTGTGGCTTGGGTAGAACAACTTCAACATGTCTGCATCATGTGAGGGGGGATTCATTGTTAAGCATTTTTGATATTTCGATCTCTCCAACTCCAATCTATAAATTATAAATAAAGAGAGCCGTTATGTAAACCGATTAATTTAATAGAGCATACATTGGCATGAACAAGAAAATAATACTCAAATTTGAAAACTAACCTTAATGTTCATTCATCATCGCCAATTGCCTAAATGGCAAACATAAGAATAGGCTAAAAAAGGTATTTCATTGCTATCATTTAAGCAAAACACTCTTCACAAGGAAACTATCTAGCACTTTTAGCAAAGCTACTTGTAAAGAAATAGACTGTAAAGATGTTTGAAATAATTCTTTTGTTCTATATATTTTACTTGTGTTATACATGCAGTATATATATAAGTGCATCTGAAACTAATTGTTGTACAAGCAATTAGTTTCGTGGCCAAAGCACAATTGAAGGGAAATTAAATATATATAATCATATAAATTAACGGGTTGTAATATTATGTTTAAATTAACATAATGCATGTCAGCAATGTAAGCATGTAAGCAAACCTAAATATGAGATCAATCACCTCCAATATCCAACACCCAGATTTACATGGGGGCTTATAAAAAAAATTGCTAAGTACCATACCCTACTTTTCATCACCAAGCAACTTATATTAATGTGATTAGAATTTTGTTAGAAGACAATTTTTTTAATAAGTTGGACTAATATACAGGGCATAAACATGCACAAATTAGCAAATAAAATGAAACATTCTAAAAAACAAGACACAATATTCCTAACACAGCAAAAGCAAAAAAAAAAAAAGAAAATCAAATAATGCATACCTTGTGATACCTATAGGTTCTAGCTCTATCTATCAGTAGAAATAGGTTCTACCTGCAAGCAAGAAAAGCACAATAAACAATAAACATCCATAGTTGGTCTAAATAGCAATTATATTTCTCTCCCTCCATCACAACTTCAACAACTTGAGCTATCAATTGGTTTGCTTTCAGATCCGGTGATCCAATAATTACATTCTCAATCACAATTATGCAAAGGAGATTACATAAGCATCAAGTTTTCAGCCACCAATAAGAGAAATAGGGTAGTCATCAATTTGCAATGGTAAGTGCATGTGTGCAAACTCATTCCAAAAGATAAACCTTATATGCATTGCATAAAAACCGCTTTGCTAGAGTTTCAACCTCCCTTGGCCATGTGGCACTCTAATACAATGGCCTATCTGAAATGAGAAAAATGCTTGTTCACTAAATGTAGCAACTTTTAATGCAGAAAGACAACAGTTAGATTAACGTGAGGCAAAGTCCATCATGGATCGAGTATATGGCTAGAATGGAATTTCTTAGCAAAGCCAAAGTAAAGCTTCTTACCACAAGACAAGCTAGAAAATATAGGCTTTTTGCATGTCAACACATGCTTTCTATACTTGTTACTCTCTATTTTTCAATAAGTAGAAGAGAAAAACTGTAAAATGTATGTGGCAACATTTGCTGAACCTTAAGTCACTAATAAGGAATTCTATACCTATTTCAACCAAAGAAAGACACGCTACATCAAGGCGACAAGTGCAGCTCAATATAAAACTTCATGATCTTGGTTTATTTACATGTTCATGATCTTGAATTTGGAATAAATCGGTCCATTAAATGAACCAATGGTATTTTGTTTAAAGACAGCATCAATAAAAATGCTACTAAATTAAGACCCTCAAATGCCAAGTCCCTTCTTTCATCCACATATTCCACAAATTAAATAGAAAAGAGGAAGAAAAAGAAGAAAGAAATGTTACATTGTGAAGTAAATCCGTGATGGTAGACTTATATGAAATGCTGCCTTGTTCTCTTTTTTTAATCCATGTTCTCTTCTATTAATCTCTCCACTCAAACATGTCCAGGTGAATTAATCATCAAGAAGAAAACATCAACCAATTGATTCATATGATCTACACAAATACAATTTGTAAGTTCTTTTTCTTGGAGTTATGTGGAAAGACAACCTTATCTCTCTCTCTCTCTCTCTCTCTCTCTCTCTCTCTCTCTCTCTCTCTCTCTCTATGTGTGTGTGTTTATAACCCACCTTGACTATCCCTTTTAATTCTTATAAGTCATCTTGACTATCCTGTTGCAACCAAACCTCCATTTTACTCCAATTTTCATTTGAATCATACCTGATCAGTATAGATTGGGTTCAGCCAAGTTCCACAAAACATTATTTTCATTCCTTTATTGCTTTGAATCTCCAACTTCAAAGAAAGGGGTCTTAACTTCTAGTATAACATTTTAGTATTTTTCAGATAATGAATTCATGCACCTATTTGTCCCTACAAATATGCCATGACAACATTAGTGTATGGTGTTAAGAAAGAACCAAAGATATTTGAAACAAGGATATGGTGTTAAGAAAGAACCAATCTCCTTCTATCCTGTCTCCTCCTATAGTTTCTAGCTCTATCTATAAGCAAAAATAGGTTCTATCTGCAAGCAAGGAAAGCACAATAGGCTATTAACAAATAATAAAAAATACTAGTGAAACTGTATGGCTTTCATAGCCTAAAACACACAAAAATTTGCTACAATATATTATAAATACACTAAATAGAAAAGATTAAAAAGAGATGATCTTCTCTTTTTAACCGTTACATCCCACCGCATATTATATTAAATATTTCATCCCACCTTAACTCAAGCACAATGTAGCCCCATCCCACCATTTAGAGTTGACCACATATATCCTAACAATTAGAACTATGACAATAAAAAGGAAGCAGAAGCTAATAATAATATACTCATATTATCAATTTCTGCCTTGATATTCGGAACACGTGCATAATAATATATATATATATATATATATATATGACCAAGAAAAGTATGGTTCTTAATTAACTTTACACATGTAAGCAAACACGCATGATAGTTAAAATCCCCACACATTTCAGTGTATTGAAGGAATTGAGTGATTGATCATCAACAAATACCAACCATCTATAGCAGAGATCAAAGAATATGTAGCACAAGAGCAATCAAGAAGAAACTTTAATCATTTCTTGACTTGAGAACAAACCAAAGCCATGATAAAGAACGAGTTAATCAAAATACCATCAATTGTGAAGAGTAGCTATGCTACAAATGTTAGAATACTGAACTTAAAAGTGTGATGTAAGTCCCCTTGAGAATAAAACCATAAACCACAAATTCAAACAAAATACTTCTTACTTAAATGCAGACAATGCGGATAGTTGTTCAAGCCAGAAAATGATCATTCGCACAAGAAGTCTTGTAAAGGAATATTAAAGGCTTTGGTAAAAACTCCAATAGTCTCTACTGAGAACACACCATCCCAAGCAAAAGGATCAATGGCATCTTCCGGAAAGGACCAATATATATATGTACTCTTATCTCTCATGTGTGCATCAACTATTGCTGATAACACCATGAATGTTCTAAACCAACTCTCCAAAGAGATGTATATATTACAAATTCAAATGTGTATATATACACTTTTTTTCTTTTTATAAGTTGTATATACACACACACATACAAACACACACACAGGCGCGCACACACACACACACAATGACATATATATATAGCTCAAAATTAAAGGAAAAGGATTACAAACTCCAAAGAAATAATAGTATAGGTTGAACAATATGCCCGTACGATCACCACCACTACTGCCTGCATGCCATGGCCAGTAAAAACACACATACACACATGTATATATATATATAAATATATGTACATACAAGGGTAAAATATCCTATATAAAAACTGCTCAATAATTATTTCTTATTAGTATCGAGTCATACTCTAATATTTGTACTAACTAAAATACTTTAATACCCAAGAAGCAATGGATATATTCTCATTGAGATTAATTTGAACTTTCTCTTTTTGTTTGTGTTAATTCAGATTCGACACGATACCTTGACCCTCCAAGGTAGGAGTTTGTAAGCTATGGCAGAAATATTATTATTTTTTACAGTTTTATCATTTCCAATCATGATATTAATGTGAAAGATTTTAGGTGAACTTGCTATTTAAATGGAAGACATATATATATATCATGTATGAATAACCTATGTCCAAAAATTGAAAGGTGTTAGGGGGAGTCTTTATCAGAGGAGCAAAATGAGGAGCAGTGGAAGACGTTTCACCAAATCTTGGAGTTGCTGGAAAGATAAAAGAATTCATGTGGAGAGTCCTTAATGCTATCTTACCTATAAAAAACAACCTTTTAAAGAAAGCAAGTTGTGTCTAGTGCTTCTTGTCCAATCTGCAATATGGAGGAAGAGTCTGTATGTGATGTTTTCAAAAACATTATCTAGCTACAATGGATGTGTGGGGTGAGGTGGGAAGTCTAGTGAGGTATAGGGATTTTGAGGGTTTATGGTATGATCTTTATAATAGACTGAACTATTAAGACTTAGATTTGGTGGTTGTTATTTGTCATAGGGTATGGACTAGGAGAAATGAGTTAATTTTTGAAAACATATTCAAAAGTCCTCCTATGGTTATTTATTTTAGCAGTTTAGGATGTTGGAACTTTTAGAGAAGCTACCTTGTATAACAGGTTCATATGGTTAAAAAGCAATCAAGCCTATACAGAGAATGGTTATTTCCCCTGAAGCACAGACTCTGTTTCTTGTGCATAATACATGAAATATTTGTGTTCTGTTTCCTATTGCCCTTTTTGCTAGTAATGAAACTAAGATGTAAATTGGACTTCTTATGAATAAAAACAATGGCCATTCTTTTTGGGATTGCTTAAACTTACCCTTTATAAATGCATCCTTGTATCTCAGCAAAAAGCTACGCACTGTAAAAGAAAACAATGTATGATCAGTTGCTTCTTAAATTGTAATGAAAACTCACCAAGCATGGAAGCAGATCATAAATAGAAAGAAAGAGAGGAAAAAAGTTAAAAAATTAGGACAATGACAATGTAAAACCTTTTGGAAAACCATGTATCAGTTACTTCTTTAGAAGGAATGGTATCCAAAGGAACAAAAATGCTAGTTATGGTTTGATCACTCAAGAGATAACCTAAAAGTTAGCTAATAGTACATGATCAATGACATGAGGATGATTGAAAAACCTTATAAAAGAGTAAGTGGTACACATAAACTATTTCCTGAAATATTGACAGGTTCAAGTGTAAACGTCAATCTTGAAATTGAAAGTCAGTTTCAAATACATAGGAAACAAAAGAAAGCCTTGCAAACTTGGGTCTAATTTAGAATTCGAAATATGTCTATTTTAGTAGTACTATGTTAATGTGTTAGAGAAATAAACAAATTAATGTAAGACAAAGATGAAATACTATTAGCAAAACTTAGTTAATTTTGTTGAATGGAAAAAGCATTCAGCAGATGGAGTGGCTTGCCTTTTGGAATAAATGATGATTTAATAAAATATTATAACAAAGTTGTGAACTTCAAACTTTAAATTCACACTTCACCTCATTTCAAATAGATATCTCACTTCTTGGATCTACTTATTTAGTGGAAGCTTGCCCACATATGAGAAAGAGTATTAAATTTTAAATTAAATTATTAAGCACATGTCTTCCTTTCATTTTATGTTTTTAGGGCAAATGATGATATAGCATAGTAAAAAACAACACCTCCCAATGATAACATTTAAAAGAAAAAAAAAAAAGTATAGGAAAAGTAATAAATAAGCTTCTGGTATAAAATTTACCAATGACCCACCTTAATGCATACAGGTAACTTCTAAACTATTAAATCCCATCCCCACAAATCTCAAAGAATCAAAGTAGATAGAAAGAAAAGTTTGAAACACAAAAACTAGGAGTTGTTGCTCTCTTTAGAGTGCATAGATGATGATAACAGAAATCTCTAATGATTGTAACATAAGAACCCCTCAAAGCTTGGATTCAGCTATATATGTAACATACAATATTATCTGACTTGTGGATGTGGATGTTTTTACCCTTTTGCTCTGCTAGGGGTTTTTACGTTCTTGTTTGCATGGCTGCCATGAGGGGCATTGATGGCGGCCAATTCCTGTTCGTTTGCAGACCTAGTTTTTGCAGTTCCTCATCCGATTCCTGATGTGCATCTGGCACTAAGGGCCCATAAAACCATGGATGGAGAAGTGTACTTTTTGTTTTCAAAGGAGGAGATTGTGAAGTCGGCTGAACAGTTTAGGTTCTCATTGGTGCTGAAGTTCCTTAGGCAGAGACCATCGTTGGATGCTATTAGGATGTTCATTAAAAATAGATGGGGATTATCTGGTATTGCTATGGTTTCAGCCATGAAAAGGCCACGGAATGTGTTTATCCAATTAACATCGGAGGGGGATTTTAACTAGGCATTCTCGAGGGAAGTTTGTGACATAAACGAGGTGGCTTACTGTCCATTTCACTGGATGCATGATTTTTCTGAAGAGGAGGAGCCTTCAGTGGTTCCCATTTGGATATTTCTCCCAGGTTTGGCTCTGAATTTTTATCACCCATCTATCTTGAAAAGCCTCATATCGCCTATTGGAAAGTTCATTCGGACTGACAATTCTACAAGGTGTGCCACTAGAACAGATGGTGCAAGGGTATGCTTAGAGGTTGATGTTGCTAAATCCCCCCTGTTTTCGTTTTGGATTGGTGCGCCCTCTTGTCCTGCAAGTCGGTTGCAGGAGATAGTGTATGAAACTATGCCAGCATTTTGCTCTATATGTAAAGTACAGGGCCATAATTTGAAAACTTTCAAGAAGGGTGTTTTATGGAAGGATAAAGAGAAACAAAAGGTTCGGCTGGAATATAAGATTATGCCAAAACAATTGAAAGATGTGGAGTCCTCGGGTTTGAATGTTGCAGTACAAGGAGTGGTTGATCAATGTACATCGAATGTGGTGGTGGTGCATAGTGTTGAGCATATAGTTGATAAGGAAGATTAGAAAGTGGAAGATGTACAACTGGTGGAGTTGCAGGGACATGGTTCTGATGATAAGGCCACATATGGTAATGCAGAGGCAGTATGTTCTGTTTCAGAGGTGATGGTGCCAGTGAATTCAGAGGTGCTAGAAATGCCGTGTTTTGATTCTGTGGAGGTGGTCTCGATAGCAGTGGAGTGTAGTGAGATGGCTAAAGAGTCTCCAATGGTGTGCACAGAGGTGGAACGTATGGGAGCAGGTATAGAAGAAGGTACGGGGAATGAGGAGAATGCCTCTGTTCCTTCAGAAGTGCATGTTCAAAGTATGACAAAAGAGCCGGGGCTGATTCCAGTTGATGTGTCTCAGGAGGCTCTTGTTTCCATTGTGGTAGCTCATGCAGAAAAGGTACGTGATCTTCCATTTGTTGAGCTGAGTGTTGAGAAGGTGATCATAGGGGTTAGTAATGATCAATTGGCTTGTCTTTCGGATCCAGAGATGGGGGAGGGTAAAATTGTTTTGCAGAATGATGTTTCCTCTGATTCAGATATAAGGGATGCAGTGAAAGAAAAGGGTGAGGATGGTCACAAGAAAATTTGCAACAGTAAACGGGCAATTACCTGTGGTTCTAAATTGAATATGTGATTAGTCCAATATTATATTGGAATGTTAGAGGGGTGAAATCTTCTAATAGCAGGTTGAAAAAGATTATGAAAGTATATAAGCCGAAGATGTTTGTGATTGCAGAACCTTTTTTATGTGATGAACAATTGGATGATGTTAAAAAAATGCTTGGTTTTGATTATGGGTTTTCAAATGGTGCGTGGAATGGGAAATTGTGGATGTTGTGGATGAATGATGTTAATGTAAGCATGGTTAGTTGTGAAAGTCAGCAAATTTTTGTTCTTGTGGCTGATGGTGGGATGAAGTGTAAAATTTCTTTTGTGTATGCTAAATGTTTATGTGAGCAACGGCGGGTGCTGTGGGAAGTGCTTGCCAGGGAGAGTAATTCTAATGATCCTTGGTTGGTAACAGGGGATTTTAATATTATAGCGAATGATGGGGAGAGACGTGGTGGTAGGCCACCGCCTGTGGTGGCTATTAAGGAGTTTAATTCTTGGATACATAATTGTGGATTAATGGAATTGAAATTCTTGGGCAAGAGTTATTCATGGTGTAATGGGCATGCTGGTAATACACGGAGTTGGGCTCGTTTGGATCGTTCCTTGGTAGATCAAAAATTTCTTGGTGCATTTTCAGATTCAGTTATGAGATATTTACGTCGTACATCATCGGATCATGCTCCTATGGTCATTTCGTTAGTGAAGATTTTTGAAGGCTATGGGTCGTCGCCATTCCGTTTTCAGCAAATGTGGATGGATCATGTTGATTTTGCTAGATGTGTTCATGAGGCTTGGGATCAAACTGATGACGGTGGTGCTCTCATGAAACTGGTGGCAAAATTAAAAAGGGTGAGAGTTGCTCTAAAAGGATGGAATAAGGTAGTTTTTGGGTGGACGAGTGGGCACATTCAGGAGTTGGAGGATTGCATAGAGAGGCTGGATGAGCAGTTGCAAGTAAGGTATGAAGAAGATGTGGAGCTTGACTTGTTGGCTTCAAAGATGGAACCAGATACCTGGACTCATCATGAAGAAATTCGGTTGGCTCAGTGGCTAAAGTTAGATGGTGGAAGCATTGTGATAAAAATTCCAGATATTTTCATGCTATTCTTAATACAAGGAAGCAAACTAGGATTATGGAGATGAGTCTGTCTAATGGTACTACGTTAAAGACACCGCAAGAAATCCATGATGGTGCTGTGAAATATTTCATGGATTTTTTGGGACAATCTACTCGTGTAGTACTTCTGGATTTAGGGGATTTAGTGTCTAATGTGATTTCGGATGAGGATAATTTGAGGCTTTGTTCTTTGCCTACAGAAGAAGAGGTGAAACAAGCAGTATTCAGTATTCTTATAGAGAGTAGTCCAGGCCCGAATGGATTTGGTTCAGGTTTCTATCGTGCTTATTAGGATATTGTGCGTGTGGAGGTAGTGGAGGCTGTAAGGGATTCTTTTAAGGGAGTTCCTCTCCCTAGATTCTATACGGCTTCTTTTGTTGTGCTTATTCTAAAAATAGCTCAGCCGACGGGATTTGATAAGTTTTGTCCCATCAGTTTATGTTCTGTTTTCTACAAAATCTGCAATAAGGTTTGGGTGGCAAGGCTTGTCCCTTTATTACCTATTGTGATCTCTTCTGAACAGTGTGCTTTTATTCAAGGTAGAAGTATTTTCGATAATATCAGTCTCACACAGGAGATGGTGCATTCTCTTAACAAAAAGGCTTTGGGTGGTAATGTTATTTTGAAGCTTGATATGGCCAAGGCTTATGATAGAGTGGAGTGGGAGTTTTTGTTACATGTGTTGGCAGGCATTGGTTTTTCTCCTTCTATTAATGCTCTGATTAAAAATTGTATTGCTTCACCTTGGTTTTCAGTCATGATGAATGGGACGTCTCGTGGTTTCTTTCAAGGAGGGCATGGGTTGAGATAAGGGGATCCTCTATCTCCATATCTTTTTATCATTATGGAGGAAGTTTCTTCCCATTTACTAAAAAAGAATTTTTTGTGTAGTAATATTAAGAGTTTCTCGCATCCGAGAGGTGCGCCTCTTGTTTCTCACCTTCTTTATGCAAATGATGTAGTTATTTTCACTAATGGAAGGAAAAAGTCGATGCAAGAATTGATGAAGGTTATTAAGACTTATGAGTCTTGGTCCAGGCAACGAGTGAGCAAGGAGAAAACGGAAATATATTTTGCGAAGCAATTCTCTGCAAGGCAGAAGAGGGATCTTATTAATATCACTGGTTTTATAGAAGATCATTTTCCTTTTACCTATCTTGATGCACCAATTGTTACTGGAAGGCTTACTAATTTACATTTAGATCCTATTCTTAATCGGGTGAGGAATAAGCTTGGGGGGTGGAAATTGAAGTGTCTCTCTGTTGGGAGCAAATTGATTTTGTTGAAGCATGTTTTGTCAAGTATGCCTATTCATATTATGTCTATCCTTCAATTGCCAAAAGGGATTTTGAAAATTCTAACTAGGCTTCTCAGTTCATTTTTTTGGGGTGAAAAATATGGAAAGGAAAAAAAGAAATGGGTGGGATGGAAGTCGATGTGTAAGCCGACTGAAGAGGGGGGAATTGGTCTTCATGATTTTGATGATGTACAACATTCTCTACACATGAAATTTGCATGGAAAATTATGATTGGGTGTGATCTTTGGTCACAATTTTTTCGTACTAAATATGTTGGGGACAACCAATGTCTCCTTAATAGACCCTAAGAAGGGGTCAAGATTTTGGAAAATGGTGGTTAAATGTATTCCAGCGGTGTTAGATAATTCGAAATGGAGAGTCCAGGATGGAAATATTTCTTTTTGCTGGGATAACTAGTTAAATGAAGGTCCTCTTGCTAATTCTTATCTAGTGATTGATGAGCCAAATATGATGTTGGCTGATGTTAGAGTTGAAAATGGTTGGGATATTGAAGTTTTGGAAAGATTAATGGGAACACAAAAAACAGAGGAGATTTGTAGTTTTTTGGGTGCTCACAAAGATGGACAGGATTTACTTGTTTGGATTCATAGTAAGGATGGATGTTTTACTACTAAAAGTGCATGGCAATGTGTTCGGGTTAGTGCACCAACGGTGCCTTGGGCTAAGTGGGTTTGGCATGAAGCTCTACAAAAAAAAAAAAAAAATCTCTGTTTTAATGTGGAAGGCTTTTCATAACAGTTTAAGTGTTGATGATAGATTGAGGAGAGTGGGTATACCTATTACTTCCAAGTGTAATTGTTGTGACCGAGAAGGCTATGAAGATTTAAATCATGTTCTTGTTGTAGGTGATCTGGCTTCTGAGATTTGGAAGAGGTTTTCTCTTATCTTGGGAATTCCTTATGATCCAAATAAATGATGGTTTGAATTGGTGTTAATATGGTTTAGACGGGCGTCTACCAAGTCCCAGGTGGGTAATATTTTGGACCTTATTCCTTCTATTATTATTTGGAAATTGTGGCTATGCAGGTGCAAGGCACGGATGGAAGGTAAAACCATATCGACAGAAGAGATTTGGAGGTCTATTTGTGTGTGGCTAAGAAAAGTGAAAAATTTCTTGACAAAAATTACAAAGATTGGTTTTGCTGATGAGGAGAGGTTGAGGGATTTGAACATACCATATTTACCTATTAAAAAGGTGCAAGCTAAATTGGTTTGTTGGGAAAGGCCAAAAAATGGAAGATTTAAATTGAATATAGATTGGTGTAGTCTTGGCAATCAAGGAAGTTCAGGTGCGGGGGGTATTATTCGGGATTTGCATGGCAATATGGTGCTATCTTTTTCGTGCTATCTTGGGGTGGGCTCTAATAGCCATGTTGAATTGAAAGCATTGTTAATAGGGTTGAAATATTGTCGAGCATTGGGTCTACATCAGGTGGACATTGAGTCTGATTCTTTGATTTGTGTATCTTGGGTTCAAAAGAAGCATTGTGGAGTTTGGTATTTGGAAGATTTTTGGGAGGAGGCTATGAGACTGTATAAAGGTAAGGATTTTGCTATTCACCATGTTTATAGAGAAGGAAATGCACTGGCTGATTTTTTAGCTAAAATGGGAGCTCAAGGCTCTACCTTGGTTTGGTGGTCTTTGTTACATGTTCCAAAATTTCTTAAAGGTTTGATTCGAATGGATAAATTATCATTACCTTATGTTAGAGGGAGTTATGTTGTTTAGAGGTCTTTAAGTTGTTTTATTGTTTAAAGGTGTCTTTGTTGGTAGGGAGATTTGTTTTAGGCATGTATTGTTTTGTCTTTCTTGTTTGGTTATTATGTATTTTTGGTATTCCTCCATCGGAAGTGAGGGTTTTTTCTTAATAAATTTGGGAAGGGGTAAAAAAAAAAAAATACAATATTATCAGTTTTGAAGCACTTCATATATATTCTATATATGAGAAGTACTAGCTAGCCATGTTAGATGTCTCCCTTAATTCATTGCAAAAAAAAAAGAAAAAAAAAAAGCTTGGATTCAGCTAGAGTGGCTTGCAAATTTAACTAAGCTTGAAAATCCTAGCATGTAGTTTACAACTTGCAACTAGAACATAGCATCAATAAATAGCAACAAATAATAAGCAAACCATATATTTGTAACTAAAACAGTCTCTCTTCCTGCAGCAAAACCATCTAGTAAAATCCTTCTTTTAAGTTGTGTTTACCACATAAGCAGAACAACAAGAACATAGCATCAATAAATAGCAGCAATTAATACTTTTGCCTTTAGGAATTTGATCGGAAGACAAAGAGGCTCATGGAAGAGTTGACTGATGGAAAATTATTTTGTCGATGATTTCTTGTAGTGCATGTAATTAGAGATTTATATATAGCTAAACCATACTTTAGTTTTAAAGAGCTAGGAAAATTCTAAGTTTTCCTTAAAAACAAATCCAATTTCATTTGTGCAAATCTTTATTGTAAGAAACATATATGTTTCTTATAATCCTTATGTCCAAATCAATGAACATATACATTTAAAAGATTGATGACATGGCTCATTTCAGTCATCTTTGTTTTTCATGGATCACCATGTTTTTGGATGAATGGACTATATTGCTCTAAATTTATAAAGGCAAGATCTATTAAAATGTACTATGTATTCAGGGACTAAAAACTTAGTTTATTCTTGTTAATTTAAGCAAAATCAACACAACATTCTTTTTGTTATTAGACTCATAGAATAAGCAAAATCAATATAAAAATCTCTGCAATATATGGTTTTTTTTTTTTTTTGTAGTGAGAACATTAACAAAAACAATTATGGCACAGCTCATATATAAAACTTTAATATTAAGCCAGCATACTATGAAGTAAATGACTAACACATAACATACAAGAAATATCACTCGAGTTATAAAAGCTATGTGTCTTTTATATATAATTTTTTGTATAAATCCATCATAAAGGGAGCCATTAGAGATAATGAGAGAAAAAAATTTGGAAATTATAGTTCATATAGATCTGAACAAAACTGCAAAAGCCACACGATGAGGTTGGTCAACAGCTTTTGTGGCCCCAAATTCATTTCATCATTACCAGACTATATATTCAATCTAGCAATACTGAAAGAGATGGATGTATAGGGTAACTTATATATATTCAATCCAGCAATACTAAAGAAAAATTGAAGTGGAAGATCATCATACGAAAATTCTGACTGCAGCAAAATCTCTTAGAATAAAGATGTTTTGGTTGCTATTTTTGTGTTGAGCATATACCTAAGAAAGGAAGTATATGTCATACTCTTATTTCTGGATAAGTAAAGATTGAAGGTTTGTTATGACATATACATATGTCATACATATACTTATATATCAACATTAGTTGATATATAAGTACAGATTGAAGGTTTGTTTTGACATATACATATGTCATACATATACTTATATATCATATATCAACATCAGTTGATATATAAGTAAAGATTGAAGGTTTGTTATGACATATACATAGAGAAACAAAGTGACATGAAAGTGCCAAAACATTGAAAGAAAGTGATCAACAAGAGTATATATCAACTGGCAAATAAAAGAAATCTTTAAATCAAAAAATGAATTTCAAAACAATCTCAAGTCCTTTAAGAGAAATTATCCATCCTCGGTACAAACAGAAACAGCCAAAACTCTAGAGAAATCAAACCCTTTTGAGTCTAATTATTTCATTAACAAATTATTATTTCTGGATGCTGCATATGTAAACTTCATATCTAGTGTGCAATCTCCAGTCACGTCACTAGGAGCAAATGCAAGAGTTATTGAGCTTATTGAAGAAGATTCAAGGGTATGGAAGGAGGGAGATGTAGTGAAGGAGCATGTCAATAATGAGGAGGCTTCATTGATATGTAGTTTACCTATCAGCTTAGGTGGGAGAGGAGATAAGTTAATCTGGAATTGCAGTGAGACTGGGAAGTTCTAAATTGGGAGTGCTTATTAATTGGCTAAAGAGAGGAAAAGAAAGCAAAGGAAGAATGCTAGAAAATCAAAGGAAAGAATGAAGAGAGGTGGGGGAAGATAAGGAGATTAAAGTAACCCAAATGTCATAAAACATTTCCTATGGAGGGCAAATAATGAATCATTATCAACTAAAGTAACATTTGAAGAAAAATGTTTGTAAAAACCCTTACTGTACAATCTCTAGTTGGGAAAAAGAGACAGTAATACATGTACTATGGACATGTATAGCTGTCATCAATATTTGGGCAATTGCAAGTAGTAAGCTACAAAAGTGGGAGTTAATGTAGTAGATTTTACAGAGTTATGGATGAATGTTATCTTTGTTTTAAAAAAATAAATTAATTATGTGATGCACATGTAAAAATTTAGTGTTGTAAGGTGCATGAGAGAAAATGTCTTAAATCCACACAAACAAGATAAAGCAGCAACCAAAGATTCAAGGTCAACAAGAAGCTCAAAACTTACAAACAATTCTCTTTTGTTCTTTAAATCATATAACATTAGATTAACATCAGCTACTCAATCCTTGAGTTTCATATTGAACTTGGTTTCTATTTAGTTAAGGTGTGATTCTATCTTCTTCTTCTTCTTCTTTCTTTTTTTTTTTTTTTGGGGGGGGAGGGGGTGGTGGTTTGGGGGGTGGGTGTGAATCTTTTGCTCTTTTCATAGTTTGTTAACTATAGACAACAAGGGCTATTGGTGTTTCTTGCGCTAATTTGCTTGCTTGTATTTGGAGAATAAAACGGGTCAAAATTGGAACTTTGGAAGCTATGATGAGATTTTGTTGGGTTTTATAGAACCATATATGATCAATAAATAAATTTAGTCAGACATTACAAGTACACCCAAAAAACAATAAAAATCTGGAACACACATTAGGAACTAAATAAGTACATGAATATATTTGAGCAAATATATTATAGAAATTGGTTTAGTCTTATTTATACTCCACTTGCCAATACAATGACCCCACTTAAACTAAACATGCTAACCAACACAAGCATCTCAAAAATACCTTGCTCTCCATCTCAAACTTTTGAAATTCATTCACATTTTACCTGAAGTCACAAAATAAAGTCACTACCCATCACTTACACACAGAGCAGCTAAAATAGATGTAATTAATTACTTTAATATTTGAAAACGTGGCATGCCATAAGAGGAAACAACAAAACTTGGATTAATAACAGATATTTCTGAGATTTCAACACTACACTCTTGAAATAAATGTTTGTGTCATTTGGTTAAGCATTTCAATGGGCATGAATTAACAAATAAGCATTTCAATAGGCATGAATAAATGCGACGCCCCCAAATCCCCAAGCACAAACACGGGGAAATCGAGACGTCCGAATGATGACATCACGGGTCACCACCCTAACGACGTGTGCCAAGTGTGTGCATAAGCAACGAACGTGCACGAGAAACACACAGCGAAAGGTAAAGTCATAAACTAAGTACCAGAATTTTTCTTGTTTAATACAAAGCTGTTCAAAACATATAGAATAGAATATTACAAAACACAAATATAATATCAAAGCCAAATAGAAAACATAAACTCCACTCAGAACTCTGGCGGAGTCGCATTCTCGGGCTCAGCCTACTCCTCTTTCTCGTACTCTGCACCAAAATCTACGGAATCAAAAATGGTGCCGCAGGTAAGTAAACTTCAAACACCACTAGATAAAAACATATAAAACTCAAACAATATGCATGAAAGGATGCCACATCTCAAAACCCATAAAATCATAATTTTTCCACGCACCCCAAAAAAAAACCCATTTGGCCCACAAAAACGTATCCTTAAAACCAAGCCTCACCATTATCCCAGATAATGGCCCAAACCACCATTTTCCCGGAAAATAGATTAGAAGCCTCAGTACATCCTCGTCATTATCCCAGATAATGGCCCAAACCACCATTTTCCCAGAGAATGGATCAGAAGCCTCGAAAACCAAACCTCGCCATTTTCCCAGAAAATGGCCCACGTCTGAAAACCATAAAAACAATCCGGTTATGCAAGCGCCATGATCTCCCCTAGGGATCATCCGCACACCCTGGCTCTGTGCCACACCGCAGGTAACTACTACGCATGTGACACCTAACCGAGCGATGCCCAGACTCGCGCCCCGCGCGTACCTGGCCAGGCCATCCTCTAGTCCCTGCCACTCTAGGGACCACGGAGTCGACACGACAGCGTTACCGTATCGTGCGATCCGGTCGTCGCCCTGCGATAACCCAGGGGATGTCACTCAGTATTATCCACTCCCGAGTGACCAGAGGAGCTCCACCGAGATAATAACTCATCCCGGCTTGGGCTCGTGAGACACATGCACCCAAAAACCATTTACGCCAATAAAACTAGATTTTCTCGATTAAAATAAAATGCACAAATATGCAATATGCAACGCACGCCTCATGGCACGAATAATCAACCAAATCACAAATAAACATAACCAAGCACTCCGTCCTCAAACCATCCGACCCCCGAACTCCTCGGACTCAGTCCGGAATCAGCCAACCAACAGATAAATATTTATTGAATGAGCAAAATATATTTAAATCTAAAAGTAGAGTTTGAAAAATACTTACAGCGCTATATGGTATTTTTAGAAAGCTTGCGGCGTTGCAAACGGCGGAAGGAAAGCAACATAACAGTGAAATTTCACTGTGGTCGTGGGTTGTAAAATACTGACTTTTGAACAGGGACAAACCAAGGCTCGGGTTTGATAGGAAATGGTCTAAGGATGTTTATGAAGCTAGTGGAAGTGGAGTTTGGCCGTGGGTGGCGGCGAAAACGGCGGAGGAAGGGCCGAAATGCCCAAAACGGAAACTAGCTCGTGGGAGCTGTTCCGGTGACTGTTAGAGGCCGGAAATGGGTGGGTTACCGCGGCAAGGAGTCAGTGATGAAGTGGTGAAGAGGTGGTGGCTGGAGGTGGAGCGACGGCTGCAGATCAGAGTAAAAAGCGTGTGGCTTGATGGGCTTTTTCTAGCTAAACGGCTGCTCCGTCGGCGGTGAAAATTGGTGGGGTGGTTCACCGGAGGGAGGGGAAGAAAATGGTGGGGGTGGTGTGGGCCACGTCAGAAAGCGGCGGTGGTGCTGAGAGGTTGGACGTGGACGGCCTGAGGGAGAGGAGAGAGAGAGCGACGGACGGGGGAAGGGGAATCGAGCGGGAGGGGAGGGAAAAAGGAAGAAAAAAAAGGAAAAAGAAAAAAAAGAAAAAGGAAAGAAAAGAGAAAAAGGAAAAAGGGAAAAGAAAAGATGGAGGGAAGAAATGAGGTTCAATCGTCAGTCCAGAAAACAAAACAGATCCGCCGAAAACGAGATTAAAAAAACGTAAAACGACTAAATAAATAAAACACTACATCAAATAAATTAAAAACTAATTAAAATATATTAATTTAAAATAAATAAACCAATATATTAATTAAACTAAAAACAACCCTTCAGTGAAAATACACGTAAAAGTGGGTCATCACATCCTCCCCCCCTTAAAAAACAAATTTCGTCCTCGAAATTTGCAAGATCAACCACCAACTTAAACAAGCCACATAATATCACCTAAACCACCTGTGACCAAGATTAAGATACGTACCTTCATTACTCAAACAAGTATGGGTACTGCTCCCTCATGTCTGCTACTCGCTCCCAATAGAAGTCTTGAGCTAACGGATCTCCCCATGCCACCTTAACCAAATGTATCGTCTTGGACCTCAATTGTTGCTCATTCCAATCTATGATCTGCGACGGAACAACCTCATAAGTGAGATCCGGTTGCAACTGAATACTCTCTGGGTCGACAAAGCGTGGCTCTTGTTGTCCAAAACTCTTCTTCAAGGATGATACGTGGAAGACATCATGAATATCCCCAAAATACTCTGGCAAAGCAACTCTATAGGCGACGGACCCTACCTTCTCCAGAATCTGAAAAGGGCCGACATACCTCGGATCCAGTTTCCTTTTCTTACCAAAACGCTTAACACCCCTCATGGGAGAGACTTTGAGATAAACCCAATCACCTTCTTCAAAAGATAACTCTCTCCTCCTGGTATCAGCGTAGCTTTTTTGACGACTCTGAGCTGCCGCTATTTTATCCCTAATGATCCGAACTTGGCTTTGCATCTCTTGAATTATTTCGTGTCCAATTATCCTACTCTCCCCGACTTGATCCCAACACAAGGGCGATCTGCACTTCCTCCCATAAAGAGCTTCATAGGGAGCCATCTGAATGGTCGCATGGAAGCTGTTATTATATGCAAACTCTATGAGCGGCAATTGCTTTTCCCAACTCCCTTGAAATTCCATGTCGCAACATGTCTTCAAGGGTCTGAATGGTGCGCTCTGATTGGTCGTCTGTCTGCTGGTGATATGCAGTACTAAACTTCAACTTAGTACCCAAAGCTACCTGCAAACTCTTCCAGAACTGCGACGTGAACCTTGGGTCTCGATCAGACACTATACTCTTTGGTATGCCATGCAGCCGCACTATTTCATTCATGTACAAGCGTGTCAACTTGCCCAAGGAATCAGTGTTATTAACAGACAAGAAATGAGCACTCTTCGTTAACCAGTCAACAATCACCCAGACAGAATTTTTCCCACTAGGCGCCCTCGGCAAGCCCACTAAAAAGTCCATCATGATGTCATCCCATTTCCACTCAGGAATAGGGAGGGGTTGGAGCATACCTGCGGGTCTTTGATGCTCGGCCTTCACTTGACGGCATGTGTGGCATTTCTCAACATACAAGGCAATATCCCTCTTCATTCCATCCCACCAATAATTTTTCTTCAAGTCCCGATCATGAGCTTCTGCCATGATCCGCTCCTTAAATTCTGAATCTTTGGGGACCACTCTACGATCTCGGAACCGAAGTATTCCATCTTTATCCATACTATAGTGCAACGGCCCTCGAGATTTTCTGACTCTTTTTCTGATACTCAGCAGCTTTGGATCCTTCCTTTGAAGAGTCTTCAATTCCTCAAAATCAGTTACCCGAATATCAAGAACTGAAGATAAAATCTCTTCTTGCTGTGAACTTTCAATAAGGAGCCTTCTCATCCCACAAAGCAAAGAATCCAATTTGGACGGCTCAGCTTCATCTTCCAAATGCGATTTTCGGCTCAAAGCATCAGAAACTATGTTAGCTTTACCCAGATGATACTTGATCTCGCACTGGTAGTCACTGATTAGCTCTAGCCATCGCCTCTACTTCATGTTCAGATTTTTCTGGGAAAACAAGTGCTGCAAGCTCTTGTGATCGGTGTATACTTCACAAGCTTCCCCATACAAAAAGTGCCGCCAGATCTTGAGAGCAAAAACAATCGCAGCCAATTCCAAATCGTGCATTGGATAATTCTTCTCATGGTCCTTTAGCTGACGAGATGCATAGGCAACAACCCGTCCTTCCTACATAAGGACACAACCCAATCCAAATTTAGACGCATCACTGAAGACTACGAATGGCTTATGCGGTTCTGGAAGCACTAACACTGGTGTCGTCGTCAACCTGCTCTTCAATTCTTGGAAGCTTCTCTCACACTTATCTGACCAAATAAATTCTGTATTCTTCCGAGTCAAAGTTGTGAGAGGTTCGGATAGGCGAGCAAATCCCTCTACAAATCTTCTGTAATATTCTGCAAGTCCCAAGAAACTCCGGATCTCGCGCACTATAGTCGGACGCTGCCATGACAAAATGGCTTCCACCTTACTAGGATCAACAACCACTTCGTCTCAGGAAATCACATGCCCAAGACATCTAACTTCCTCCAACCAGAATTCACACTTGCTGAGCTTGGCATACAACTGGTGTTCTCTCAATTTCCCAAGAACTAGACGAAGATGATACACATGCTCTTCAAGATCTCGGGAATAAGTCAGAATATCATCAATGAATACTACCACAAAGGAATCCAGATAAGGTCGAAACACTCGATTCATTAAATCCATAAAAGCAGCAAGGGCATTAGCTAACCCAAACGACATCACCTTAAATTCATAATGCCCATATCTCGACCTGAAAGCAGTTTTGGGCACATCCTTGTCTCTGATCCTCAGCTGATAGTATCTAGACCTCAAATCAATCTTCGAGAACACAGCTGCTCCTTGAAGCTGATCAAATAAATCGTCGATTCGTGGGAGAGGATATTTATTTTTGATGGTCAACTTATTTAATTCCCGATAATCGTTGCACATACGGAGGGTTCTATCTTTCTTTTTAACAAACAGAACTGGTGCACCCCATGGCAAAGTACTAGGCTGAATAAACCCCTTATCTACCAGCTCTTGCAACTGAGTCTTCAACTCTTTAAATTCAGCCAGTGCCATGCGGTAAGGACTTTATGTACAGGAGCTGCTCCAGGTTCTAAGTCTATAACAAACTCCATTTCTCGAAAGGGGGGTAGTCTAGGCAAGTCATCCACAAACACATCGGGGAATTCTTCCACAACTGGAATGTCTACCAAAGTCTTCTTCTCAGACGGCGTGGACACCATCTGGACTAAGAAAGCTTCCGCTCCCCATGCAATCTCTCTTCTTGCTTGAATTGCCGATATAATTATCGACTTTTCTTTTAACTTACTCCTCTCAAATTCCAGACAATCACCATCTGGAAGCTGAAAGCTAATTATCCGACTTCTGCAATTAATACTCGCAGAATATCGGTATAGCCAATCCATCCTGAGGATGATATCAAAACCCAACAGCTTAAACACCACCAAATCAGCATCCAAGAACCTTCCATCAAAATTTAACGGGCATCCCAAAGCAACCTTGGAACACCACACCATTTCACCATCGGGTAAAGCCACTACCAATGACTTTGGCAAAGGTTCCGTGACCAAATTACACATCCGCACAAACGTGGAAGATACAAATGACTGTGAAGCACCCGAATCAAACAAAGTGCAAGCATAAAACTCATATAAACGGACTCTCCCTGAATCAAACACATTAACCCATGAAATCCAAAAACAAAGGAGAAACCAAATACACCAAAAATTAAATCCAACATAAAATTAAATTAAATTAATCACCTATAATTACTCCAGCATCATGGGTCACTGGTGTCTCATCATCCACATCTCCGGGTGTGACAGCATAAGCCCGGGCTTGCACTGCTTGCCTTGGATTTGTTCTTCCACCACGTCTACCTCCACGGCTTCCTTGAACTGGTCTTGGACACTCACGAGCAAAGTGACCCTGCTGGCCACAATTATAACATCGAGCCCCACCAGAAGGGCACTCACCCACATGGGTTCTATTACAAACTCTGCAAACTGACACACGTCCTCCCATGCGAACACTTGAGGATGCTTGCGGTCGAGTTCCAGTCCGCTGAACAAATTTCTGAGGCGAACCCGAGCTGCTTCCTTCACCAGAAAAACTCAGCCTCTTATGCCCTGGAGGGGAAACCATGCTCAGATTATTCTCTCGCTCTATAAGGGTGGCCACATCCACTAAGTCCTGAAAAGTGGATATCTGGTGACTGACCACCATACGGCGTATATCAGGGCGTAGTCCCTCATAGAAACGCTCAGCTCGCGTCTCCTCTGTGGTAATGAGGTGGGGAGCAAACCGCCCAAGTTCTATAAACCTTCGGGCACACTGTTCCACTGTCGTGCTCCCTTGGACCAAATTTGAGAACTCTCTTGCCTTTTGCTTCCTTACAGAAGCGGGAAAGAAGCAGTCGTTAAACTTTTTCTTGAAGCACTGCCAGGTCACAGCGGCGAAATATTCCAATTCTGATTCCAGCATCACCCTCTTGGTATCCCACCAATCAGAAGCGGTGCCTTGCAACAGATAGCTGGCGTAGAGTACCTGTTGTGCCTCGGTGCAACAACACACCTCAAAAGTTCTTTCCAAGTCCTTGATCCACTTTCCAGCTTGAAGTGGATCCTCTTCTCCAGTAAAGTGTGGAATCCTATGCGCCAGAAAGCACTCATAGGTGCATCCGGCTTGCACCATGCTACTAGATCCTCCTGGGTATAGCCAAGGCCCTCCCTGATGTGGCCAAGGACCTCCTAGTTGTGGCCAAAGCCCTCCTTATTGTGGACAAGGCCCTCCTTGTTGTGGCCAGGGACCCCCTTGTTGTGGCCAAGGTCCTCCTTGTTGTGGCCAGGGCCCTGTCTGCTGTGACCTAAAATTCTGCTGCATAAACTCTGTCATCTGCCGTATTGCTTGGGCTATGGAGTCATCTCTTGATGTATTGTCTCGTGGCTCCTGAGTAGATTTCCTTGGCCTCACCATTTTTCCTGCCACCACAACCTTTGACCCCCTTTAAGAAAACAAAAACAAATAAAACCAACAATAAACAAAAATAAAAACCAAAGACCAACACCACATAACAAGAAACAAAAAGAAACCAGCTTGCCAAAACATAACTAAATAAATAAAAACAAGCAACCAAGCTCAAACAAATAAAACAAATATATAAAACATGTCAAAAAGCAACTTTACTTAAAATAAAATTTAAAACACAACTTTAAAAATATTCTGGTACTACTTACGAGACATGTGGTTTTACCCAGAGCCGGACCGCTCTGATACCACCTGTGACGCCTCCAAATCCCCACGCATGGACACGGGGAAATCGAGACGTCCAGATGATGACATCACGGGTCACCACCCTAACGACGTGTGCCAAGTGTGTGCATAAGCAACGAACGTGCACGAGAAACATGCAGCGAAAGGTAAAGTCATAAAATAAGTACCAGAATTTTTCTTGCTTACTACAAAGCTCTTCAAAACATATAAAATAGAATATTACAAAACACAAATATAATATCAAAGCCAAATAGAAAATATAAACTCCACTCAGAACTCTGGCGGAGCCGCATCCTCAGGCTCAGCCTCCTCCTCGTACTCTGCACCAAAATATACGGAACCAAAAATGGTGCCGCAGGTAAGTAAACTCCAAACACCACTAGATAAAAACATATAAAACTCAAACAATATGCATGGAAGGATGCCACATCTCAAAACCCATAAAATCATAATTTTTCCACGCACCCCAAAAAAAAACCCATTTGGCCCACAAAAACGTAACCTTAAAACCAAGCCTCACCATTATCCCAAATAATGGCTCAAACCACCATTTTCCCAGAAAATGGATCAGAAGCCTCGAAAACCAAACCTCGCCATTTTACCAGAAAATGGCCCACGTTCGAAAACCATAAAAACAATCCGGTTATGCATGCACCATGATCTCCTCTAGGGATCATCCACACACCCTAGCGATGCCCAGACTCGCGCCCCACGCGTACCTGGCCAGGCCATCCTCTAGTCCCTGCCACTCTTGGGACCACGGAGTCGACACGACAGCGTTACCGTATCGTGGGATCCGGTCGTCGCCCTGCGACAACCCAGGGGATGTCACTCAGTATTATCCACTCCCGAGTGACCAGAGAAGCTCCACCGAGATAATAACCCATCCCGACTTGGGCTCGTGAGACACGCACCCAAAAACCATTTACGCCAATAAAACAGAATTTTCTCGATTAAAATAAAATGCACAAATATGCAATATGCAACGCACGCCTCATGGCACAAATAATCAACCAAATTACAAACAAACATAACCAAGCACTCTGTCCTCAAACCATCCGACCCCTGAACTCCTTGGACTCAGTTTGGAATCAGCCAACTAATAGATAAATATTTATTGATGAGCAAAATATATTTAAATCTAAAATTAGAGTTTGGAAAATACTTACAGCGCTATATGGTATTTTTAGAAAGCTCACGGCGTTGCAAACGGCGGAAGGAAAGCAACGTAACAGTGAAATTTCACTGTGGCTATGGGTTGTAAAATACCCACTTTTGAACGGGGACAAACCAAGGCTCGAGATTGATAGGGAATGGTCTAAGGATGATTATGAAGCTAGTGGAAGTGGAGTTTGGCTGTGGGTGGCGGCGAAAACGGCGGAGGAAGGGCCGAAATGCCTAAAACAGAAACTAGCTCGTGGGAGCTGTTCCGGTGACTGTTAGAGGCTGGAAATGGGTGGATTAGGACGGCAAGGAGTCGGTGATGAAGTGATGAAGAGGTGGTGGCTAGAGGTGGAGCGGCGGCGGCTGAACTTTCAATAAGGAGTCTTCTCATCTCGCAAAGTAAGGAATCCAATCCTGACGATTCGGCTTCATCTTCCAAGTGCGACTTTCGACTCAAAGCATCAGCAACTATATTTGCCTTTCCCAGATGATACTTGATCTCGCACTGGTAGTCACTAATTAACTCTAGGCATCGCCTCTGCCTCATGTTCAGATTTTTCTGGGAAAACAAGTGCTTCAAGATTTTATGATCGGTGTATATTTCACAAACTTTCCCAATACAAAAAGTGCCGCCAGATCTTCAGAGCAAACACAATCGCAACCAATTCTAAATCATGCGTCAGATAATTCTTCTCATGATCCTTTAGCTGACGAGATGCATAAGCAACAACCCGTCCCTCTTGCATAAGGATACATCCCAATCCAAATTTAGACGCATCGCTAAAAACTGCAAATGGCTTGTGCGGTTCTGGAAGTGCCAACACTGGTGCAGTTGTCAACCTGTTCTTCAATTCTTGAAAAGTTCTCTCACACTTGTCTGACCAAATAAATTCTGCATTCTTTCTAGTCAAAATTGTGAGAGGTCCGGATAAGCGAGAAAATCCCCCCACAAATCTTCGGTAATATCTGGCAAGTCCCAAGAAACTCCGAATCTCGCGCACGATCGTCGGATGCTGCCATGACAAAATGGCTTCCACCTTACTAGGATCAACAGCCACCCCGTCTCGGGAAATCACATGCCCAAGAAATCTGACCTCCTCCAACCAAAATTCGCACTTGCTGAGCTTGACATACAGCTGGTGTTCTCTCAATTTCCCAAGAACTAGACGAAGATGATAAACATGCTCTTCAAAATCTCGGGAATAAATTAAAATATCATCGATGAAAACTACCACAATGGAATCCAAATAAGGTCTAAATACCCGATTCATTAAATCCATAAAAGCGGTAGGGGCATTGGCTAACCCAAAAGGCATCACCTTAAATTCATAATGCCCATATCTCGATCTGAAAGCAGTTTTGGGTACATATTTGTCTCTTATCCTTAACTGGTAGTATCCTGACCTCAAATCAATCTTCAAGAACACAGTTGCTCCTTGAAGCTGATCAAACAAATCGTCTATCTGTGGGAGAGGATATTTATTCTTGATGGTCACCTTATTTAGTTCCCGATAATCAATGCACATTCTGAGGTAACATCTTTCTTTTTAACAAATAGCACTGGCGCACCCCATGGCGAAGTACTTGGTTGAAGAAACCCCTTATCCACCAACTCTTGCAATTGAACCTTCAACTCTTTTAATTCAGCTGGTGCCATACGGTAAGGAGCTTTATGTACAGGGGCCGCTCCAGGTTCCAAGTCAATAACAAACTTCATTTCACGAACAGGGGGTAGCCCAGGCAAGTCATCCACAAACACGTCAAGAAATTCTTCCACAACTGGGATATCTACCAATGACTTTTTCTCAGACGGCGTAGACACCATTTGGACTAAGAAGGCATCCGCTCCACATGCAATCTCTCTTCTCGCTTGAATTGCCGATATAACTACCCGCTTTTCTTTTAGCTTACTTCCCACAAATTCTAAATAATCACCATTTGGGAGATAGAAGCTAATTACTCGACTTCTGCAATTAATACTCGCAGAATATCGATATAGCCAATCCATCCCAAGGATAATATCAAATCTTAGCAACTTAAACACAACCAAATCGGCATCCAGAAACCTTCCACCAAAATTTAAAGGACAACCCAATGCAACCTTGGAACACCATACCACTTCACCATTTGGTAGAGCCACTACCAATGACTTTGGCAAGGGTCTCTTAACCAGATTACATATCCGAGCGAAAGTGAAAGATACAAACGACTGAGATGCACCCAAATCAAACAAAGTACAGACATAAAATTCATATAAATGGACTCTCCCTGAACCAATCACATTAACCAATGAAATCCAAATACAAAGAAGAAACCAAATCACACCAAAGATTAAATCCAAAATTAAATTAGATCCATACCTGTAATCACTCCAGCATCATGGGTCGCTGGTGCCTCATCATCAACATCTCCTAGTGTAACAGCATAAACCCGAGCTTGGACTGTTTGCCTCTGATTTGTTCTTCCACCACGTCTACCTCCACGGCTCCCTTGAACTCTAACAGGGCACTCACAAGCGAAATGTCCCTCTTGGTGACAACGGTAACAATGGGTTCCACTACTTAGCCGACACTCATCCTCATGAGCTCTATTACATCTTCCACAAACTGGCACCCGTCCTCCCATACGCACTTCTGAGGCTGCTTGTGATCGAGTCCCGGTCCGCTAAATAAATTTCTGAGGAGAACCAGACCTACTTCCTTCGCCAGTAAAACTCTACCTCTTTTGTCCTAGAGGGGAACCCATACTCAAATTAATCTCTCACTCTGCAAGAGTGGCCAAGTCAACTAATTCCTGAAAAGTGGCAATCCGGTGGCAGACTACCATTCTGCGTATATCAGGATGCAGGCCATCCTAGAAACATTCGGCCTGCATCTCCTCCGTGGAGATGAGGTGGGGAGCAAATTGCCAAGCTCTATAAATCTTCGGGCGTACTGTTCTACGGTCATAATCCCCTAGACCAAGCTTGTGAACTCACTTGCTTTTTGCTGCCTCACAGAAGCAGGAAAGAATCGGTCATTAAATTCTTTCTTAAAGCGCTGCTAGGACACAGCGGTGAAAGACCCAATTCTGACTCCAACATTACTCTTTTTGTATCCCACCACTCAGAAGCAGTGCCTTGCAATAAATAGCTGGCATAAAGTACTTGTTGCGCCTCAGTGCAACCACATACTTCAAACGTTCTTTCTAAATCTCTGACCCACTTTCCAGCCTATAGTGGATCCTCTTCTCTCGTGAAGGGTGGAGTTCTATGCGCTAGAAAGCGCTCATAGATACATCCAACTTGTACCACTCCACTAGGCCCTCCTTGTTGTGGCCTAAAATTTTGCTGCATGAACTCAGTCATTTGCCTTAACGCTTGGGCTATTGCATCATCTCTTGCGTATCATCCCGAGGCTCTTGAGTAGACTTTCTTGACCTAACCATTTTCCTGCCACAACACAACCTTTGACCCCCTTTAAAAAAAACGAATAAAACCAACAACATAAAACCAAAACCAAAAACGAAACCATATAACAAGAAAATAAAATACACTAGCATGCAATAACATAACTAAATAAATAAATACAAACAAGCTAGCTCAAATAAATTCAAATCAAATAAAACATATCAAATAGCAAACTTACTTAAAGTAAATTTCAAATCACAACTTTAAAAACTTCTAGTACTACACCTACGGGACATGTGGTTTTACCCAGAGCCAAACCGCTCTGATACCACCTGTGACGTTTCCAAATCCCACGTACGGACACGTAGAAATCGAGACGTCGGAATGATGACAACACGGGTCACCACCCTATCGCCAAGTGCCAAGTGTGTGAACATGCAACAAGTGTGCAATTAAAAACACGCAGCGAATAACAAAAGTCTCATAACTAAGTATCAGAATTTTTTCTATGTTTAAAACAAACCCATTCAAAACATACATAATAAAATATTACAAGCTACAAATATTGTTTCAACACCAAATTACAAGGCATAAACTCCAAATGAATACTCCGGTGGAGCCGCCTCCTCGGGCTCAGCCTCCTCCTCCTCCTCCTTGACATCTGCATCAAAATCTACCGTACCAAAATGGTGCCGCAGGTAAGTAAAGATCCAAATGCCACAAGATAAAAACATATTAAACTCAACAATATGCATGAAAGAATGCCAAATGCACATATTCTATAAAATCACATATTTTCCCACGCACGCCAAAAATCCCATTTGACCTAAAAAATGTATCACTTTCCAACTCACGCCAAAAGTCTGATTTGGCCCAAATCCAACTCAATTCAATAACGCACCATAACCTCCTCTAGGGGTCATTCGCACACCCTGGCTCCCATCGTCACACCACAAGTAACGACCATGCGTGTGACTTCGTAACGAGCGATGCCCAGTTTCGCACCCCGCGCGTACATAGCCAAGCATCCTCTAGCCCTCACCAGCAAAGGGCCACGGAGTTTGTGCGATAGCGTTACCATCACGCCCGCTCCCGTTGTCACCCAGTGACAACCTAGGGGATGTCACTCAGTATATTATGCTCCCGAGTGACTAGAGGAGCTCCACCGAGATAATACCCCATCTCGACTTGGGGTCGTGATACACACGCACCCAAAAATCCGTTTACACAAATAACAACGATTTTTCTCAATTAAATAAATGCATAATGGAATGCACACCTCAAGATACAAATCATCCAATCAATCACAAAACCAACAAAACCAAACAACTCCATCCTTCATCCATCCGATCCCCGAACTCCTCGGACTAAATCCGGAATTAACCAACCAGTCAAATAATTTATTGTAAGAGCAAAAATATATTTAGATATAAAATAGAGTTTGGAAAATACTTACAGTGCTATAAGGTATTTTTTGAAGGATCACGACATTGCAAACGGTGGAGAAAAAGCAACGTAACAGTGTATTTTACACTGTGGTTGTGGGTTGTAAATTACCCACTTTCAAACGGGGATAAACCAAGACTTAAAATTGATAGGGAATGGCCTAAAGATATTTATGAAGCTAATGGAAGTGAATTTTGACCGTAGGTGGCGGTGGAAGTGAAAACAGGGGCAGATCGGAGTTGAGCTCGTGGGAGCTGCTCCGGCAACGGATCGGGGTCGGAAATGGGTGGGTTAGGATGGCAAGAGGTAGGGGATGAAGTGGTGAAAAGATGGTGGCTGAAGGTGGAGCGACAGCGCCAAAAATGGCCAAAAGCTGTGCGGCTTAGATGGGCTCTAGGTGGCTAACGGCGGCACGGGAGGGGCTGATTCTTGGTGGGGAAGTGCGCTGGCCGAAGGGGAGTCGACCGATGGGGACGGTGTCGGCCATGTCGGCTGGATGGCGGTGGTCTAGGCTGGGGAGCTGGACAGCGATGAAAGAGGGAGAGAGAGGTCGTGCGTGTGGGAGAGAAAAGGAAGAAGAAGAAGAAGAAAAGAAAAGAAAGAAGAAGGAAGGAAAAGAGAAAGAAAAAAAAAGGAAAAAGAAAAAGAGAAAAGAAAAGATAGAGAAAAGAAATGAGGTCCAATCCCCACCTCCAGAGTCCAAAAACTGATACAACGAAAACAAACATAAAAACTATAAAATGACTATAATAAATTAAACACCACATCAAACTAAAATAAAAGCAATTAAAATACAATAATTTAAAATAAAAGAACTAATATATTAATTAAATTAAAATAATCCTTCAATGAAAATACACGTAAAAATGGGGTATCACGTCCTCCCCCCTTAAAAACAAATTTCGTCCTAACCCAGAGGGGATTCGACTGGTGGGGGTGGTGTCGGCCACGTCCATCGGACGATAGTGGTCTAGGCAGGGGAGCTAGATGGCAATGGAAGAGGGAGAGAGAGGTCGTGCGCTGACTCGGTTTCGAATGTGCTTCCAAGTGTAGAAGTGTCAAGTTGTATCAAAGATAAGTCCAAGATCGTATTCCACAAGGACAATGGGTTATCAAAGCGTATAAGAGATTTGTGAGTAACAAATGAATCAAGTATGAGAGATGAAAATAAAATTCAAATGCAATGCAAAAAGATAATCGAAGTTGAAATTAGAGTTTTTAAAAAAAAACAAATTAACGAACACTTGGGTTGGGTATGAAACTCTCTTTATTTCAGATTCTAGATAATTTTTTCGATTAACAATCCAGTCAAGGCATTGATAAACGAAAGATAAAAAGATAAGCTCAAGTTTTTGCAATATTTTCCTAAGGGATTCTCTACTTTACTAGCCAAACACACATTAACAAACTACTGAGAGAGGCCTTGATAATTTTCAAGCTTTTGTTGTGCTTACGTCAACAACAAAACAAGAGCAAGAGCCACAATCTATTTCCAATTTAAATCCAACTAGTAACATAGTGAAATCAACATTCAGCAACAAAATGTTGCATTAAACTAGATTCTCAAAATAAATTAAGTCTCACTCCACAACCCAAGTTTTAGATATTAGCTACACATGATATTTCTAGCAATAAAAATTAATCTAAGTTGAACCATGATAAAATCTAAGAGAAAATTTCCAAACAAAATAAATCCTAAAGATGCTGCATGCAGGACAACTAAAGTAAAATGAAAATTGAAAACGTAGAGCCTGAGCTTCGTCCGTCCGTAAACGTCCAAACTAAAAGCAGGAAAAAAAATAAATGAAAAATGAGAGTGCAAACAAGCTTCCGTCTACTCGCCCCGAGACTAAAACATAAAATAAAATAAGAAGCAAAACTGAAAGTAAGAACTAGCCACTCCCACGGTCTGAACCGAAGGAAATACTGGAAAAAGAAATAAAACTAAGTATGAACTACAGAAAAGAAAGCTGAAAAGAAATGAAGAGGACACCATTTCAGTCTGAAAATGTTAGAAGAGAAAAACTAAAGACTGCTGCGCCGAACAAAAACCAAAAGAAAGCAATAAAAACTCTGCTGCTGTGTCCAGCTAAATGAAAAAGAAAGAAAATAAAGCTGTGTCTGGAATGAAAAAAATGAAAATAAAACTCCAACTCCACTCTGTTGTAGCCGAATGAAAACCAAAAGAAAACAACGTGAGTAATCCAAAGCAAGCCGCCTACCTCCTAACAAGAAAGAAAAGAAAAATTTTGAAGATGAAGACTCCCAGTACACTAAAAAGGAAACCAAAAAAAAAAAAAAAGAAAGAAGCTACGGAAAGAACATGCAATATCCAAAATGAAAATTCTGTTCGTAAGAACCAAAAAATAAATCCCAGCCGCCTACTATCTGCATTGTCCCCCGTCTGCAATGAGAAGGAAAGAAAATAAATGAAGTAAAAGCTCCTCCTCTTGCCAGCTACCCAAACGAAAAAGAAGGAATAAACTCTGCTGCTGCTACTTTCCGTCCATTTGTCTTCCATGATCCCATGTGATCTCATGCTGCTCCAGCTGCTGTCTTCAACGTGCTTCCATGTGATCTCCTTCTGCTCCAGCTGCTTTCCGTCCGTGTGAGTTTCTTGCTACAGGTTTATTGCATGTGTGAGCTGCTGTCCATGTGATGCTATTGATCTCCTGCTGCACATCCAGCTACTCGAAAAAGAGAGAAGGAATAAACTCTGCTGCTGCACGCTTAGCTACTCGAAAAAGAAAGAACAAATCTGCTACTGCTGCACGTGTGAGTTTCCTTGCTGCATGTGTATTGCATGTGTGAGTGGCTGCTGTCTGGCTGTTTGCTGTCCTAATGAGTGCTGTTCGAGTGAGTGTTCTGCTGGTCTGCATGTGTGAGTCCAAATGAGTGCTTTGCTGTGTATTGCCCAAACTACCCCTGTCATGAGAGGAATAAAAATGAAATATTTATTTTCATGTGAAATAATTGTATTATAAATCTTCAAAAGCACTAAGAATATCAGAATTATCAATTGACTCAAGTATTGTGATCTATTGCATAATTAAGTACTTAAATCATTTTTTTATTAAACAATTTATTCACTTAAGTAACTTAATCATGCAGTTTTAGCGCTTCATCACAGCCCCCCCAACTAGCTTTTTGCTAGACTTTAGCAAATAAAGTGAATGAATTCATGCGAAGGTGAGATTTCCAGCTACAATTTCAAAAGAAGTTCGAGGATCACATGTCATGAAATAGACTTGATGAGTTTAAGAACACTGGAGATAGATTAATCTGAATTTTGTATCAACTAAGAGATTTATACACAATTTAGTTAATCAACCAAGGGAATTACATGTAACAAAGGTTGCTTTCTTTCAAATGCATGGAAATGGGGTTAGAATTCCAAGATCGACTACCAAGAGACATTAACAGTTTCAATCACAAGAACCAATCTGCGAAAACCACATGGTCTTACTCTAATTCAAAACCATTGTAGTGGCGGCTTTCACGCTATTACACTTTGAAAGGCGCCTAGTTTTTTTTTTTTTTTGTAAGGACCCCGGTAACAGGCAGCATTTTCCACTACACAGATGTAATTTATGTTTTTAGATTTCCTAATGGGGGAATCGGACCTATGAATATGTGCCTACCCACACTTTCACAAGTCAGCCCTTACCACTAGTCTACCTAAAAGATTCTTCTTCTTTTTTTTTTTTATTCTTTTTTTTTTTTTTTTTTTGATCCCTGGCTTGTCCCTTTCCTCATTTAATTCATTTCAAATTTCTTCCTAAGCCATTAGGATATGGTTCATTAGAGTCTCAAACAATTGAAGTGTAAATTAACCAACAATGACTCAATGTAGTCTTTCTAGGCCTTCCGGGTATGTGTTGTGTGTATTTTAGCAAATCTTTTAACATCTTTCCCTTGGTTTAACAACTAAATAAAATGGATAAGTCCCTCTTTTGACATATACTCATATTTGCACTACATTCCACATGTTCCATGACCTCAACAAATCATTTTTTTTTTGAATCACTTTCCAGCATGTAAACTTCAAGAATGAGGGATTTAATCTGCTTTCAACTCATTACTAACACTCCCCCAAAGTGGACCAACAAAAGAGTAAGGCATGCAAACAGAAAAATAAATTCTCTTCCACCCCCCAACTAGATTGTAGCATTGTCCTCAATGGTGCAAGAGAAACGAAAGAATTTACACAAAGAGAGCAGTTAAGGGGCAAAACAACTAAAAGAATAACCGAAAATTCAAAGAAAAACTAAAGGAAAGAGAAAAAGGAAGTACCTGGATAGCTTTGAAAAGAATGCAGCCAAAATAAAAGATAAAAACTGAAGAACAAAAGAAGACAATGAAAAGAAATGGATAGATCAAGAACCATCAATTAGGATCAAGCAAATGTAGAGTAGATTCCTCAGGTAAAAAGTTAGAAATAAAAGGCTTGAGCCTTTGACCATTAACTTTAAAAATGTTACCATTGAGAGGATTCATTATCTCTATAGCACCATGAGGAAAAACAGTTTGTACCACATAAGGCCCACTCCATCGAGACCTTAACTTACCAGGGAACAAGTGTAACCGAGAGTTGTACAATAACACTTTTGGATTAGACTCAAAAGTCTTACGTTGGATGTGTTTGTCATGGAAGTTCTTCATTCTTTCTTTGGACAACTTAGAGTTGTTGTAGGCATCCATCCTCAACTCATCCAACTTAGACAATTGCAATTTTCTCACAGAACCAGCTTTATCAATGTTAAAATTGCATTGCTCAATGGCCCAATATGCTCTATGTTCCAACTCTACAGGAAAATGGCAAGCCTTACCATACACTAGTCTATATGGAGACATGCCCAAAATGGTTTTAAAGGTTGTTCTATAAGCCCACAAGGCATCAAACAATCTCAAAGACCAATCATTCCTGTTTGGGCTAACTGTTTTTTCAAGAATGTTTTTAATCTCCCTATTTGCTAGTTCAGCTTGTCCATTGGTTTGAGGATGATAGGGAGTAGAGATTTTGTGATGGATACCATACTTCTTCACTAAGGCCGAGAAATGCTTGTTACAAAAGTGGGTGCCATTATCACTGATTATGGCTTTAGGCATGCCAAACCTTGCAAAAATGTTTTCTTTCAAAAATTTTAAAACAACTTGATGATCATTAGATTTGCAAGGTACTGCCTCAACCCACTTAGAAACATAGTCAACAGCAAGCAAAATGTATAAATAGCCATAAGAAGAAGGAAATGGTCCCATAAAATCTATCCCCCAACAATCAAAAATTTCAATCACTAGTATGGGTTGCATAAGCATCATATTTTTCCTAGTGATTCCTCCTAATTTCTGACAAGGTTCACAAGTTTTACAAAAACTAAAGGCATCCTTGAACATGGTTGGCCAATAAAATCCGCTTTGAAGAATTTTGGCCACTGTTTTGTGGGCTGAAAAATGCCCACCACAAGCTTCTGTATGGAAAAAAACACTAGAAATTTCATCATTGGGCACACACTTCCTAATGATTTGATCTGAACAATACTTGAAAAGGTAAGGATCATCATAAAAGAACGATCTCACCTCATGCATGAATTTTCGTATATCTTGAGTGCTCCAATGAGGTGGTGTTTGTCCTGTCACCAAGAAATTTACTATATCAGCAAACCGAGGCAAATTTTTAACTAACATAAGATGTTCATCAAGAAAAGAATCAAGAACAGGTGTCGGTTGTTCAGTTTCAGCAACTGTGAGCCTAGACAAATGATCGAATACCACATTCTCTACTCCTTAGTTGTCCTTGATGATAATATTGAACTCCTGGAGTAAAAGTATCCATCTAATCAACCTTAGTTTTGCATCTTTCTTTGTCAATAGATACTTGAGAGTTGCATGGTCAGTAAAGATGACTATAGGAGAACCAAGAATATATGTACAAAACTTCTCTAAAGCAAATACCACAACAAGTAATTCTTTTTCAGTAGTAGAATAATTTTTTTGAGCAAAATTCAAAATTTTACTTGCATAGTAAATGACATAAGGAAGTTTGTTCCTACGTTGTCCAAGAACAGCTCCTATAGCAAAATCACTTGCATCACACATGATTTCAAAAGAAAGTGACCAATCATGAGGTTGAAGAATAGGAGCAGTGGTTAGCAAAGTTTTAAGCCAACAAAAAGCTTCTTGACACTCGGGTGTCCAATCAAATTTTACATCATTCATCAATAGCTTACATAGAGGCTTAGAAGTAGAGCTAAAGTCTTTGATAAATCTCCTATAAAAACCTGCATGCCCAAGAAAAGATCTAATGTCTTTTATTGACTTAGGTGTAGGAAGTTTAGAAATCAACTCAATTTTTGCTCTATCTACTTCAAGTCCTCTAGATGAAAAAATATGTCTCAGAACAATGCCCTGTTGTACCATGAAATGGCACTTCTCCCAATTAAGTAGCAATTGCTTCTCTTCACACCTAGCCAAAACAGCTTGTAAATTGGTTTAACAACTCTCAAATGAATCACCAAATACAGAAAAATCATCCATAAACACTTCTAGGGTGTTCTCAATCATGTCACTAAAAATGCTAAGCATGCATCTTTGAAAAGTTGCTGGTGCATTGCATAAACCAAAAAGCATTCTCCTAAAAGCAAAAGTACCAAAAGGACAAGTAAAGGTGGTCTTTTCTTGATCCTCTGGTGCTATTTCTAATTGATAATAACCGGAGAATCCATCTAAGAACCAATAAAAAGTATGTCCAGCAACTTTTTCTAACACTTGATCAAGAAAAGGCAAAGGAAAATGATCTTTCCTAGTGGCGGCATTCAACTTCCTATAATCTATACACATGCGCCAACCAGTAGGAATTCTGGTGGGAATCGATTCATTTTGCTCATTTTTAACAATGGTAAGCCTAGATTTTTTTGGAACTACATGAATAGGACTTACCCACTTGCTATCGGAGATGGGGTAAATGATTCCAGCATCAAGCAATTTCAACACCTCATCTTTAACCACTTCCTTCATTGTGGGATTCAACCTTCTGTGCATTTCCCTAGAAGGCTTTGCATCATCTTCTAAATAAATCCTATGGGTACACTCTAAGGGACTTATACCTTTTATATCAGCCATTGTCCAACCAATAGATTTTTTATGCTTCTTAAGCACATCTAGCAATTTATCTCCTTGTTCACTAGTTAAGTGAGAAGAAATTACCACAGGGAAAGTGCTTTGTGGTCCTAAGAAAGCATACTTCAACTCCAATGGAAGAGGTTTGAAGTCCAAAGCTGGGGATTGCTCCTCCGAAGGCTTGAGGGTTGATGTCAATGGTGGAAGTTGCTCAAATTTTGGCCTCCATGGTAGTGTAACTTGCTGACCTATTGAGGAAACAAGAGATGAGTTATTAACATTATCAAATATTTTCAAATCTTCTTCAAATTCCTCTAAAGAATCAATAAGTTGAAAGTAATGTGCAGAATTTTCATCAATGAAATTTTCCAGCAAATTCACTTAATGAACTTCTTCAACTTCTTACGGTTGCTGCAAGGATTAAAAATATTTAGCTCCAAGGTCATATTTCTAAAACTCAACTTTAAAACTCCACTTCTACAATTTATGAGTGCATTAGAAGTAGCCAAGAAGGGTCTTCCTAAGACAACAGGTGCTTGGAAAGTAGAATGGGTAGTCAATAGCATGTCGAGTACGACAAAGTCTACCGGATAGTAGAATTTGTCTACTTGAACCAAAACATCTTCCACAACACCCCTAGGAATCTTTATAGACCTATCAGCCAACTGCAATGTGATAGAAGTAAATTTCAGCTCACCCAATCCAAGCTAAACATAAACATTATAAGGCAATAAGTTCACACTTGAATCTAAGTCTAATAATGCTTGGCCTATTTTTGAGCTCCCTATCATGCAAGCTATGGTAGGGGATCCTGGGTCCTTGTATTTGGGAGGAGTGTTGGTTTGGATAATAGCACTAACCTGCTCAGTAAGAAAAGCTTTCTTTTACACATTCAATTTTCCTTTTACGGTGCATAAATCCTTTAAAAATTTAGCATAGGTAGGAATTTGTTGAATAGCATCTAACAATGGTATATTTATCCTAACTTGCTTAAAAATTTCAAGAATTTTAGCGTGATGCTTATCTTTGTGCAAAGGGGTTAACCTTTGAGGAAAAGGTGCAAGTGTAGTGCTTGGGACACTTTCAGATTCCAAAGGATCATGTGCCTCATTTTCAGAAGGAGGTTTAGAAGTGTTACCATTCTTTTCTATCTCTTGAGCTGGAATGCCAATCACCTTACCACTTCTCAAGGTTGTAATAACCTTGACTTGCTTGACATTTGAATCTCCTGCCACACTTTGAAATTGCTGGTTTTGGCCTTGGGGATTAGGCTGAGATTGTGCAGGGAACTTCCCTTTCTCTTGAGCACTCATAGTTGTAGTCAACCTTGTGACTGACCCTCGAATCTCAGCAATGACTTGTGAATTTTGACTGTTGATAGCAGCTTGGCTTTGCATGAATTGCTGAAAATTGGTGGACAGCTGCTGGAAGTTGGTGGATAATTGCTGTAAATGGTCTTCAAGGTTCTTTTTCTGAGCTGGGGCCATGTGGTTGGCATATTGAGATGGTCCTGGACCTCCTGGAGTAGTGTACGGTATAATTTGTGAAGGACCAGCTATGTTGGGTGCAGGTAAAGCAGCTTAATCACCTCTCCAACTGAAATTAGGGTGATTTCTCCATCCTGAATTGTAGGCGTTGGAATAAGGACCTGAAAAAGATTTAGCAACCATATTAACAGCATTAGATTGATCCAAAAAAACTTCTTTAAAAGCTGGAATGGTTGGGCAATCATTAGTTGAATGCCCTTGGCTCTCACAAATATTACAGCTTAAGGTAATCTGAGGTACAGCTTGTACTTCATTCACTTTCTTCAGTTCTATGGTTTCTAATTTCTTAGAAATCATAGCCAACCTAGCATTCAAATCATCTACTTCTCTCAGATTATATTTCGCATCCCCTGAAATTGTCCTTGAACTTTTCAACCCATCATGAACATCAGATATATCCCATGATTGTGCATTTTTAGCTAGATAATCAAAATATTCAAAAGCTTCCTCAGGTTCTTTGTTAAAAAATGCTCCATTACACATGGTTTCCACAAATTGTCTCATCTTTTGTTGCAACCCCTCATAAAAAAAACTAATGACCCTCCAATTCTCATGTCCATGATGAGGACAAGCATTTAAAAGGTCTTTGAATCGTTCCCAACAATGATAAAATGTTTCCACATTTTTTTGGCAAAACTTCATGATTTGTCTTTTCAAAGCATTGGTTCTATGCATGGGAAAAAATTTCTTTAAAAACTCAGTTTGCATTTCTTGCCAAGTCCCAATGGATCTTGGTCTTAAAGAATTCAACCACGTCTTAGCCTTGTCTTTTAAGGAAAATGGAAACAGTTTCAATCTTATGACCTCATCAGTGCATGTTCTATCTACGAATGTGGAACACACTTCTTCAAACTCTTTGATATGCAAATAGGGGTTTTCAGATTCCATATCATGAAAGTGTGGTAACAATGGAATCATTCCGGATTAGAAATTAAAAGCATTTGCATTAATAGGTAAAATGATGCAAGAAGGTGTGCTAGTCCTAACAGGCTGAAGATATTCTCTAAGAGTCCTGTTTGGATTCTCAACTTCCCTATCATGATGCTCATTTTCAACCATGATGCTATCAGTGTCTGATAATGATTCAACAGAAGATGATGCAGAGCTAAAAGATGTCAATGATTCTGTCATAAATAGTCGAGATGTATGGTCTCTAGTCCAACTAGTCATACAAACAAGAGCAGATAATCAAAGACCATGAAAAATAAACAGGGAGAAGGGAAAAAGATCAGATGTCACCCAGGCTATGAAAAGGTTCACAGCTCCACAAACGTCCTCTCAGCAGTAAAGGAATGCTCTAATAAGCACCAGTTGTCCTCGGCAACGGCGCCAAAAACTTGACTCGGTTTCGAATGTGCTTCCAAGTGTAGAAGTGTCAAGTTGTATCAAGGATAAGTCCAAGATCGTATTCCACAGGGACAATAGGTTATCAAAGCGTATAAGAGATTTGTGAGTAACAAATGAATCAAGTATGAGAGATGAAAATAAAATTCAAATGCAATGCAAAAAGATAATCGAAGTTGAAATTAGAGTTTCTAAAAAAACAAATTAATGAACACTTGGGTTGGGTATGAGACTCTCTTTATTTCGGATTCTAGATAATTTTCTCGATTAACAATCCAGTCAAGGCATTGATAAACGGAAGATAAAAAGATAAGCTCAAGTTTTTGTAATATTTTCCTAAGGGATTCTCTACTTTACTAGCCAAACACACATTAACAAACAACTGAGAGAGGCCTTGATAATTTTCAAACTTTTGTTGTGCCTTACGTCAACAACAAAACAAGAGCAAGAGCCACAATCTATTTCCAATTTAAATCCAACTAGTAACGTAGTGAAATCAACATTCAACAACAAAATATTGCATTAAACTAGATTCTCAAAATAAATTAAGTCTCACTCCACAACCCAAGTTTTAGATATTAGCTACACATGATATTTCTAGCAATAAAAATTAATCTAAGTTGAACCATGATAAAATCTAAGAGAAAATTTCCAAACGAAATAAATCCTAGAGATGCTGCATGCAGGACAACTAAAGTAAAATGAAAACTGAAAATGTAGAGCCTGAGCTTCGTCCGTCTATAAACGTCCAAACTAAAAGCAGGAAAAAAAAAATGAAAAACGAGAGTGCGAACGAGCTTCCTTCTACTCGCCCTTGGACTAAAACATAAAATAAAATAAGAAGCAAAACTGAAAGTAAGAACCAGCCACTCCCACGGTCTGAACCGAAGGAAATACTGGAAAAAGAAATAAAACTAAGTAAGAACTACTGAAACGAAAGCTGAAAAGAAATGAAAGAAAAAAACATGAAGAGGACGCCGTTTCCATCTGAAAATGTTAGAAGAGAAAAACTAAAGACTGTTGCGCCGAACGAAAACCAAAAGAAAGCAATAAAAACTCTGTTGCTGTGTCCAACTAAATGAAAAAGAAAGAAAATAAAGCTTTGTTCGGAACAAAAAAAAATGAAAACAAAACTCCAACTCCACTCTACTATAGCTGAACGAAAACCAAAAGAAAACAGTGTGAGTAATCCAAAGCAAGCTGCCTGCCTCCTAACGAGAAAGAAAAGAAAAATGTTGAAGATGAAGACTCCCAGTACACGAAAAAGGAAAACCAAAAAAAAAAAGAAAAAGAAAGAAGCTACGGAAAGAATAAGCAATATCCAAAATGAAAATTCTGTTCGTAAGAACCAAAAAATAAATCCCAGCCGCCTACTATCTGCACTGTCCCCCGTCTCCAATGAGAAGGAAAGAAAATAAATGAAGTAAAAGCTCCTCCTCTTGCCAGCTACCCGAACGAAAAAGAAGGAATAAACTCTACTGCTGCTGCTTTCCGTCCATTTGTCTTCCATGATCCCATGTGATCTCTTGCTGCTCCAGCTGCTGTCTTCAACCTGCTTCCATGTGATCTCCTGCTGCTCTAGCTGCTTTCCATCCATATGAGTTTCTTACTGTAGGTTTATTGCATGTGTAAGCTGCTGTCCATGTGATGCTATTGATCTCCTGCTGCACGTCCAACTACTCGAAAAAGAGAGAAGGAATAAACTCTGCTGCTGCACGTTCAGCTACTCGAAAAAGAAAGAACAAATCTGCTGCTGCTGCACGTGTGAGTTTCCTTGCTGCATGTGTATTGCATGTGTGAGTGTTCTACTGGTCTGCATGTGTGAGTCCGAATGAGTGCTTTGCTGTGTATTGCCCAAACTACCCCTATTATGAAAGGAATAAAAATGAAATATTTATTTTCATGTGAAATAATTGTATTATAAATCTTCAAAAGCACTAAGAATGTCAGAATTATCAATTGACTCAAGTATTGTGATCTATTGCATAATTAAGTACTTAAATCATTCTTTTATTAAACAGTTTATTCACTTAAGTAACTTAATCATGCAGTTTTAGTGCTTCGTCATGCGCGCAGGAGAGAAAAGGAAGAAGAAGTAGAATAAAAGAAAAGAAAGAAGAAGGAAGGAAAAGAGAAAGAAAAAAAAAAGAAAAAAAAGGGAAAAAGAAAAAGAGAAAAGAAAAGATGGAGAAAAGAAATGAGGTCCAATCCTCACCTTCGGAGTCCAAAAATTGATCCGACGAAAATAAATATAAAAACTATAAAACGACTATAATAAATTAAACACCACATCAAAATAAAATAAAACCAATTAAAATACAATAATTTAAAATAAAAGAACTAATATATTAATTAAATTAAAATACTCCTTCAGTGAAAATACACGTAAAAACGAGGTATCACAACACAGATTCATTAATCTTGGGCCTATTAAATAAATAAAAATTAGAAAAAGGCAATAAGTTCTATTAAATTCCTGCCAATTTTGGTACCACTATATTCAGAATTTTGAACCATCAATTTTTTGCAAGATTTTCTTCATGACTTTCTGCTTACATCCATCACAATGGATGTTAACTTTGAGAACAAATTTTTGCATGCACATGCAAGCCAAAAAAAAAAAAACATAAAGCATAGGTAAATACCATTCAATGCAATCAAATACCAAGATACTTAGCTATTATTGGTTTTGGGTATAACATGGGGCTAATTGATGAAATGATAATACTACATAATTAAGCTACTTAAGTGAATAAATTGTTTAACCAAAAATGATTTAAGTACTTAATTATGTAGTAGATCATGATACTTGAGTCCATTAATAAATTCTGATATTTTTTTTTTTTTGTGCTTGAAAAGATTGATAATGCAATTGTTTCATATCAAAATAAATATCTTAATTTTACTCTTCTCATATCATGTTTATACGCTGCAGGGTAATTATTTATTTTCAGAAAGAAATACATGAGTTGCTGACATCCCTTTTTAAGTATAGAGAAATGTTATAATAAAGGGACATTCTTCAAAAGGCAAAAACAAGAATCTTTCTATTTCATTGACGTTTTTACCCTTTTCCTCTCAACGTGAGCGTGTAGGGTTTCTTCATGCATGGCTGCTGCCGATGGCCTCCAGGCCAATTCGGCCACTGTTACACGCCTCAAATCTTTTGCAGATATGGTTTTAGAATCTCCTCAGCCCATTCCTGAGGTTGTGGTTCCCTTTAGATCTCATAAAACGATAGATGGTGAGGTATGTATAGTATTCTCTAAGGATGAACTGGATAGATCGGCTATTCCTTTTCAATTCTCTCTGGTTTTAAAGTTTATACGGCAAAGACCATCCCTGGACTCCATCAGATCAAAGCCAGATGGCGATTGACGAACCAACCGATCGTCTCATCAATGCGGAAGCCACGGAATGTTTTCGTACGGCTATCGCTGGAGGAAGATTTTGTGAAGGCCTTTGCACGTGAAAGCTGTGAGATTAATGGAGTCCCATATAGAGTTTTTCACTGGTCCACCGATTTTCATGAAGATCAAGAACCGGTTAGAGTCCCGGTATGGATTACTCTGCCGGGTCTTCCTCCAAACTTATACCACGAGTCATTTTTGCGCAACATTACGGCTCCTATTGGCAGATTTCTTAAGAGGGACAATCCTACTAGATGCGCTACTCGCACGGATGGAGCCAGAGTTTGTGTAGAGATGGATGTTACAAAAGAACCGATCAAAGCCTTGTGGATAGGTACACCCAGAATTCCTCAAAGTTTTTATCAAACCATAGATTTCGAGACTCTTCCTGCTTATTGTCTACGATGTCACGTCCAAGGCCATAATGATAAAACTTGCAAATGGCAAGGAAAAAAATAGAGTGTTACGCTGAAGGAAAACTATGAGAAGGAAAAAACGAATCTGACTTGGGTGATTAAGGAAAAGAAAGATGAGCAACCTATCGTTATAGTGCAAAAAGGTGAGTCGAGTAGGATGGGAGAAAAACTGGTGCAAGAGATTGGAACCCAGTCTAATGAGCTACATCTAGAAAACTTGGAAAGGGAGGGTCATACGAAACAGGTGGCAGATGGAGAGGTTGACGTTACAGCCGTAGAGATGAACAAAGCTTTAGACGTAAAACAGAGCAATTCCGAAAATCCTACAGTTGATGCTACAGCAGTTAACGAGATGGTCTCTCATATGGAGGGGTTACATGATGCTCCGATCATTGAAGGCTCACGGCAGATAGTTATCCATGTAGAGTTGGAAACGGGAATCAATTCGCATATGGGCGATACAAATACAGATGTAACTCTTGTGGAGGAAGCAATTACGTTAAATCAAGAATTACCGAACATAGATGGGATTAGTGCCCAGGACGGAAGAGACCCAGCCTATGTAGATACGGAACAAGACCATGATGTTTCTGATGGGCACGTTTATTCAGATACGGATTCAGAAGAGGTTACGGAACATATTGCTAAGAAAAAACTTGCGGCATCAGACTCGGATATTCAATCAGAAAAAGAACGTCACAGGAAAGGTATTAAATTAAGGGGCTCATCTAGGGTTGTAAGCAAACCCTCTCGCCTTAATTTATGAAGATATCTTACTTGTATTGGAATGCTCGGGGTGTTGGTACGTCGAGGAAGCGGCTTAAAAAATTAGTATCGAAACTACATCCTAAACTCCTTGTTATTGCTGAGCCTATGGTTAGTAATTCTCGTTTAGATATGTGGCGTGATAGATTGGGTTTTGATAGTTGTTGCTCTAATTTTGAAGATGGCGGTAAGTTATGGTTGTTTTGGTCTCATGATTTAAATCTAGCTGTTGATTCTATGGGAGACCAATTTTTGACTGTTTGTATTAATAGTTGGAATGACCTTCGCATTACTTTTGTTTATGCGAAATGCTCCTACTTGGAGCGAAGGCGTTTGTGGGGTTCTTTGATGGATGCTAATACTCATAATCTTCCTTGGATGGTGCTGGGAGATTTTAATATTATCAGAAATGACTCGGAAAGAAGAGGTGGCAGGCCACGGCTGGCTTTGGCCATGGAGGAGTTTAATGGTTGGGTGGATTCTTGTGGGATCCTTGATATGCCTTTCCGTGGCAATTCTCTCTCTTGGTGTAACGGTCATTCAGGAATTTCCAGACATTGGGCTCGTCTTGATCGGTGTTTCCTTAATACAGCTGCTTTAGCTATTTTTCCCGATGTTAATATGGAATACCTGGTGCGCACCTCCTCTGATCATGCACCTATGGCGGTAGCGCTGGAAACTCAGCCTGTCAGGTATGGATATCCTTCTTTTAAATTTCAGCAAATGTGGGTTTCTCATGCTAATTTTTTTGATTGTGTCTTGAATTCCTGGAATGGAGATATTGTTGAGGGGTCTCATTTATATATTCTTGTCACTAAACTTAAAAGACTTAAAATTGTTTTGAGAGCTTGGAACAAGCATATTTTTGGTAGAACTGATATTCATATAGCGGAGCTTGAGGATCGGATAAAGGGATTGGAAGTCAGATTACAATCTGATTATTCGAACGAGGTGGAGGATGATCTGGTTGCTACACAGTTGGATCTCTCAGCATGGTTGGACAGGGAAGAAAAGCGCTTAGCCCAAATTGCTAAACAAGGCTGGATTCAGAAGGGTGAAGCTAATTCTATTTTTTTCCGTGCTGTCAGTCGTCGGAATCATAAAGAGGTTTTAGAGATGAAACTCGAGGATGGTACTATTCTCTCCTCTCCAGAGCAGATTCACGAAGGGGCTATATCCTACTTTTCTCATTTCTTGCAGGCTGGTAACGGTTGTCAAGAGCCTAACCTGGGGGATTTTGTTCAACCTATTGTATCTCAGAGTGATAATGATATTATTACTTGTGTTCCGTCTTCTCAGGAAGTATATGATGCTCTTTGCTCTATTCCGGAAGATAGTAGCCCGGGGCCTGACGGGTTTGGGTCGGGTTTCTATCGTTCTTGTTGGCATATTGTAGGTGCCGATGTAGTTGATGCGGTGGCAGAATTTTTCCGTGGTAAGGCTCTTCCTCGGTTTTTTAATGCAACTTTTTTGGTTTTAATTCCGAAGGTGGATAATCCGACGAGTTTTGATAAGTTTAGACCGTTCAGCTTGTGCAATGTGTTCTATAAAATTTGCACCAAAATCATGGTTAATCGTCTCTCTCCCCTGCTTGAAAATATTATTTCTCCTGAACAAGGAGCCTTCCTTTCAGGCCGTAGCATTTTTGAAAATATCAGTTTGACGCAAGAGATGATTCATGCTATTAATAAACCAGCTCATGGTGGGAATGTTGCTCTGAAGATTGACATGGCTAAGGCTTATGATACGGTGGACTGGTCTTTTCTTATGCATGTTCTTAAAGCTTTTGGGTTCTCTGATTTTTTTTGCCTGATGATTCGTCACTGTATCACTAATCCCTGGTTCTCTGTAGTCATGAACGGGGTGCCCAAAGGTTTTTTCAAAGGTGGTCGTGGGTTGCGACAAGGTGACCCCATTTCTCCTTATTTATTCATTCTTGTGGAGGAAATCCTCTCAAGGATGATAAAACATCAGATACATATGGGTAAGATTGTTCCGTTTTATCATCCTAGGGGTACTCCTATTATTTCTCACCTTCTTTATGCAGATGATATAGTTCTTTTCTGTAATGGGGGCAAGGCATCCTTGAAAGCTATTTCTGAGGTGTTGAGGAAGTATGAACAGTGGTCGGGGCAAGCAGTTAGCAAAAACAAATCTTCTATTTATTTCTCTTCGCAGGTTTCTGCTTCCAGACGTCGAGCACTTCTTCGGTTCAGTGGTTTTACGGAAGGAATCTTTCCTTTTAAATATTTGGGAGTCTCTATTATTTCTGGAAGATTGAAGATTGCTCACTTTGATGATTTGATTGCTAAAGTTCAGACCAGATTGGAGGGTTGGCAAACCAGATTGTTATCTAGTGGGGCGCGGTTGCTTCTTATTAAACATGTTCTCCAAAGCATACCTATACATAGTCTTTCTATCTTAAGGACTCCTAAAGCCGTGATTGAGAAACTGCAAAGAATCATTAGTACCTTTTTCTGGGGTGTCAAAGATGGAAAAGCTAAGAAAAAATGGCGTTCTTGGATGGACATTTGTAAGCCTGTCTCAGAAGGAGGGTTGGGCATTCGTAGTCTCCAAGATGTGCAATCTTCTCTCCACATGAAGTTAGCTTGGAACTTTTTGCAAGGTACTTCTCTTTGGTCCACTTTTTTTCATGCTAAATATGTTGGTGAAAGACATATCTCTATGGTGGACTCTACGAAAGGTTCTATTTTCTGGAAGATGATTTCGCAGAATATTCCTTTAGTGCAAGCTAACTCTAAATGGAAAGTGCGGGAGGGTAAAATCCAATTTTGGCTTGATAAGTGGGCTGATGACGGCCCTCTTTGTACTAATACTCAGATTTCAGATATGCCGAACCTAAAATTGAAAGATTGTAAATCTGGGTTGGGCTGGAATATGGATCTGTTTACTCGGTTGGTTGGTCATCAAAAAGCTGAGGATCTTATTTTGCAATTGGGTCGGGTTAATAATGGGAAGGATGTTCTGATTTGGCTCCCTAATGCTGATGGGCTTTTCTCTACCAAAAGTGCTTGGAATTGTATTCGAACGAGGGGCCCAGATTTTCCTTGGGCAAAATGGGTCTAGCATCCTGCCCTTCCCAAGAAGATGTCTATTACTATGTGGAAAGCCATTCATGATTGTCTCCCGGTGGATGACAGAATCCGCAGAATAGGTATTCCTATTGCCTCCCATTGCGATTGTTGTTCAGAATCTGAGTATGAAGATCTAAATCATAGTCTTGCGAGAGGTGATTTTGCTGAAAAAATTTGGCGTATTTGTTCGGTGGTTCTTGGTATTCCCTGGAGGGAAGGTTGGAGTTGGAGACAGAGGGTGGAGTGTTGGTATAGGCGGGCAAAAAATTCTACTCGATCTGGTCAATTGTTGGGTCTTCTTCCAGCCATCATAACTTGGCGTTTATGGGGTCGGCGTTGTAAGGCCAGGATGGAAGGTTTGATGGAATCGGTTCAACAGGTGTGGTGTTCTATCAAATATTGGGTATCCTGGATTGCATTAAAGATTAAGGATGTAAATTTTCTCACTAAGCAAGATGAAGGAGTTCTACATTGTTTCAATATGCCTATTAATATGATGAGACATGAGATAGTTATTCCGGTTAAATGGAAATCTCCTAAGCAGGGTTGGGTTAAATTGAATGTGGATGGGTGTTCTCTTGGTAATCCAGGTCCTTCAGGTGCAGGTGACATTATTCGGGATGATAAAGGAAACATGCTTTGTGGGTTTGCAGTTGATACAGGGCATAACTCTAATAATCATGCAGAGTTGATGGGTTTACTTCATGGTCTTCGGCACATTGGTTTTATGGGTTTTGTATCAGTGGAAATTGAACTTGATTCCATGTTAGTCCTTAACTAGTTGAGGAACAATCGTTGTGGCCTTTGGTACATGGAAGATTATTGGGATGAAATTCAAAGTCGTCTAGCTGGGCTTCATGTCTCTCTTGGTCACTGCTTCAGAGAATGTAATTCGATCGCGGATGGCTTTGCTAAACTGGGTGCCAATGGTCAAACTATGTTCTGGTCTTCCTTTTCTGAGCTGCCTGCTCACATTAGAGGTAATATCCGGCTGGATAAAGGAGGTTTCCCTTACCTTCGGAAAATTCGACGATGTTGCTAATTGTTACTGGCTTTGCCTTTATCTCCAGGTATGTCCCTTTTTGCACTCCGTTATTTTTCTTGCTTAATCTTTGTTTGTGCAGGTTTGTCTTTTGCAGGTTCAGTTTTGAGGTTTTTGTTTTGTTTTCCTAGAGTCTATGTTTTGTATTTGAGGTTTTTTTGGTTTTAGGTCTGGGTTTTGGTGTTTTTTTTGTAGCCCCCAGGCCTTGGGTTGTAACCACGGTTTTCCTCCGCCACAAGTGAGGGTTTTTTAATAAATTTGGGACGGGGCTACTATGTGTGTGGCTTCCGGCTCTTCTTATTAAAAAAAAAAAAAAAAAAAAAAAAAAAAAAAAAAAAAAGGGACATTCTTGACTATCACTAGCATTGTTGGCAAAGCAAAATCAAGGAGCACTATGATTGGCGAAATCTTGATCCTTACTGGAAGGGTACAGGCCCACCCATGCGCCACTACTTTCATCTGGATGGGAGCCAAAGTGTAGATCCTGATGACAAAGTATGGGGCACTCGGATAGCAGAGGATTATTCAATTTCAGCTTTTGGCATGTAAATTGCATTACAGACCTAGCACTAGGCATGTTGCAGGAGATCACATGGAAGCACTCGGACGTGCAACAGGTCAGCAGAAGAATAAAACTGCTAGCCCTCAACTTTGACAGAGCTGGACTTCACTCAAAGAAGAACATGCTAGAGTACTTTTCGGTTCTACACCTGGGGACCACTCAGGCGTGCAGCAGCAGCAGAGTTTTATCTTATTTCTTTCTTTTTTGGGTAGCTGGACGTGCAGGAGATCAATTATTTATTTAGCTAGCAGTAGCAGCAGAGTGGAGAGAGTTTTTACTTTGTTTTCATTCTAGACTTGGTAGCAGTAGGGTGGTGCTTCGTTTTATTTCCTTTTTCTTTGGTTTAAGACGCTAGGCAGCCAGTTTATCTTTCTTGTTGTTTTCTTTTGGTTTTCGTTCGGCTACAGCTTTATTTTCTTTCTTTTTCATTTAGCTGGAGGCAGCAGGAGATTTTCAGAGCTTTACTTTGTTTTCATTTTAGACGGTTTTAATTTTTCAATAGCCTTTTGGCATGCTATTTTGTCTTTCGGTTCCAGACGTAGCAGTAGGGTAGTCTTCAGTTTTTATACTCCTTTTTGCTCGTTTAAGACGCTGGGCAGCCAGTTTTTATTTGGTTCTTTTTCTACTTCTTTTGGTTTTCATTCGGGCAGCAGAGTAGATTATTTTTTCTTTCTTTTTCGTTTAAGCTGGAGGAGCAGCATGGTAGTTCTTGGTTACCTTGGGCGGCTGGTGTTGGTTTTATAGCTTAGTTTTACTTTACTTTTTTTCGTTTGGAGTGAAGTTGGCTAGTGTTATTTTTTTTTTCATAGCTTTACGTTTTCAGTCTTATTAGTTTGGACGGAACTCTCTCGCATTTAGCTTTTATTTTTTTTAGTTCCTCAGTTTTATTTCTTAGTTGTTCGTTCAGCTTGTTTTATTTATTCTCCTATATTCATTTTCATACAGTAACTTGAAATGTTAGGATTTATTATTTTTGGGCATTTTATTAATTTTGAGATGATAGGCTAGATTTTGAGCTTGGGATTCAATGAGTAACCTATAACTGTTTTGGGGTGGATTTTCTTCAATGTTTAGAGATTTCAATGATTAACTTGGTAGATGATATTTCAATTTACTTTTAGAAAGAATCGAAGTTCTTTGTTCTTGGTTTAGATTAGTTGTAAACGTAAAGGCACAATTAATACTTGAACAAGTAACAAGACTTTGATGGTTTTCTTTCGCTATTTTACAATTGTTATATAATTTGTCAAGTATTTTTATTAAGCCAAGAATTGTGGTTCATTACTATATTATCCGACCATGACTTCTAGGAATAGGATCCTGGTTGAGAGAATGTGAAAAAAGAAGTAAATCCATTTCCAAATCAGTGGGTGAAAATTGTATCCCAAGTGTTTGTTTTATTGTTTCTTACAAGTTTAATTCATTTGCTACACATTTTCTCTAAACTTCTTAGTTTTGGTAATTTTAGAAACATAGATTCACATCCATTTTCATTTTTTTCATAATCGATACATCTTTTACACAAAGGAAATCTCACGAACGCTTTGATAACTCTTTGTCCCTGTGGAATACGATCCTAGACTTATCCTTGTATTACCTTAATAGCTTCTCCGCTTGGAAGACAAAATTATAAGCTGATCACTAATAAAGGGGGCCATAAGATAAAATGTATCCAAACACGATACAATGCAGAACAAGTTCATTCAGAACATGTAGAAATAAGCAAATTTTTAGATACATGGAGAACATTAATAGGATCGTTATACTTGAAAAATAGTAATAAAATCAGAAAATAAACAACTAAAACTGAAAAATACTTGTCCATACACAAATAAAAAACTATTGAATCCCGCCAAACAATTTTCAACAAGACCCCCTACAAGCTCAAACATATCTTGCTAAAAATAAAATAGAATTATTTAGCATTCAACACCAACAACAGATTCAAAGGTGATTAAAAGATGTGTGCAGAAAGGTAAAAATAGAGAGGATAGAGTCTGTGTGCGCTTGAGTAAACTAGAACAAGGAGGGTGAGATCAGAGAGTGGGAAGGTTGAGAAAAAGCTTACCAGCATGAAGAGAACTACTGGAGACGATACTACAGAGATTCAATCAACGAAGATGAACAAGATGGTTCTAGGGTTCAAATCGCACAATCACAAAATCATAAATAGGGTTCAATTTGATCACAAAAACAGTAGAGAGAGGAAGAGAGAGTGAAAGAGAGAATGGATCATCAAGAGGAGGTGGTCGACAGCGAGAGTCCACATCCACCTCAGGGTTTGTCGCACAGCAATGAGAAAAAAAAAAATGTAAGAATGAAAATCAGAGGAAAAATCGAAATGGTTAGTTGCAGTAAGTTCGAAAATGGAGAAGAAGAATTTGGAAGAAAGGGGAATCAGGATATCTGAGTGTATGAGGGAAAATCGAAGGGGACAGGGGGAGAGAAATTAAAATTGGCACCTATCGCTTTTAAAAGACATTCCCAACGATTTAAGTTTTGCTGCAATACAATATATACCATTTGTAGGCATTTGTTTTGTTGTAAAAAGTGAAAAATGGATGCAAACGTCCAGTCTAGGTAATGTGGTGAATTATTTCATCACAAAAAATTAAAAAAAGTCGCTGCAAAAAACCAATTTCAAAACTTGATGCTAAAACGTAGCAGCAACATTAAAATCACCGCAATTGATAACCTATTGCAACAATTTTATTTCCAACAATATTAAAATCACTGCAAAAGACCCTTTTTCTTGTAGTGTGATCAAGTTCAATCTCATGCGAAGATTTCGATGGTAGTTTGTCAAAGCTAAGAGCATTGGCAATGGGCTAGCCATTTGCCAATGCAAGTCAAAGATAAAACTAAAAATGAGAAAAACTATCCACATTGGCTTAGCTAAACCTATGAAGTTTGAGATTTATGCTATAGTAAATGTTAGCTCCTCTCCATGTCTGGCGAGGTGCTGTTCAAAGACCAAAATCTTATTTATTCTTTTTCTTCCAAACGCTTCACTCTTTCCCTCATTTTTCTCTGTCTTTATATCCAAAACCATCCATTTCAATTTTTTTTTTCTTTCTTTCTTCTGAAACTCCCTTCTTTCATCCCCTTCTATCTGTCGCCCTTTTCTTCTTCAGCAAGAAATATTCTTCTTCAGCCCCATTCTTCCCTAGCCCGCAAACAGGATATTTCTCTCCAGTGGTTGTCGTCGTCTTTGTTCCCATTAACGTAAGTCTCTCCTCCTCGCTCTTCTCTCCCTCTTCATGTGCCTTCGTTAGGGATCCTTCTTCTCTCCCTCTTCTTTGTGCTTCGTTTCAAGTTCCTCTTTCTTTCTCTCAGCTCTGCCTCTTGGCTCTCTCTACTTAGGTTTTTCAAGTTCCATTTTTTTTGTGGTTTTTGTCTAATCTTCAGCTTCTCTCTCTAGTCTCTTCAGCTTCTCTTTCTGGTCTACGTTGGCTTTAAGCTCTCAGGACAGCTCCCTTTCCCCTTTTGGATAGTGCTCTTCTCTTTTGTTTTCACTGCCACAATAAAGCCCTGAAAGTGTGTGAACCTTGCAATCAGGTACTCCTTTTTTCGAGTCTTCTCTCTCCTACCCTTTTAGCCTCACTGCATTCTTATTGACAGAATTCCATTACTATACCTTCTAAACTTGCTTTTTGATCCTGGGTCATTCCGTGGTTGTGGATCTACGCTGGGTTTTCCCTGATGTCTATTGCTTTGTGAGGGAGATCCAGGTTTTGGTGTAATAGGAGTTTCATCATGCTCTTGTAGTTGACTACAGTAGGTTTATCTATTAGAGTTTTTGAATAAAATTTGTTCAAAAATTGGATATCTAATTGGTTGCTCGCTGACTAATTCTTTACTTCTTTTTGGTGGTCCTCGAGTCTTTTGTATATGTTCTTACTTCTTATTTTTTCCCTTAAATTTTCTAATTCGTTTTGGTTAATTTACCTTTACTTGGGTGAAGGAAAATGACATATCGAGTTAGATGGTTGACTGTCAATCTTCCAATGATACATCTTCTACATCATATGGTCGAGTCTACATGCATCTTTGTGCTTGAATTATTTAAATTCTAGGGAAATTAAACTTAATTTACTGGTGGGGTGTTATGCTTGCTAAAAGTTGACATTTTTACTCATATTTAGTTGAACTTCTCAACATTCTCTATGGACACTATCTGATCTAATTTTGTGATCTTTTCTATTGTTTGGGTCGTGGAAAACTCAAAAGGGTGCTGGATGTGTAAAACTCCACTAGTATTAATTTTTGTCTGTGGATTTATGTCCTTGTATTTTAGTATTAATGAACTTCACAATATACTTCCAGGCACACCATCTTGAGAAATTGAATGTACATTCCCATTTGATGCAGAGAGGTTTTGGTTTATTATAGTTGAAAAATAAGAATTTTATTTTTTTAATAAAGTTATTAATTAATATATGAAGTGTATTTGTAAAATATTAAAAAAATTATCAAATATTATTAAAATATATAATATTATATTATTTTTTAGAGCTAGAAGTCCATGTTATGGCCAAAAGAAAACATTCTAGCTAAATTTTAAACTTGGCAATGGAGTAGTGCTCTAAGGTTTCTATTTGTAATTTAAACCTTTTTTTATTATTGCTTTGGAATCTATTAGCTTGATTGACCTCATATAGCAAAAACTGAGAGCACTGGGATCGGCTGGCCAATGCAAAATTTGACTAGCTATCACTTAAATCGTCTGGCATTTAACTAGTTAAAATAAAAGAACTGAAACTTTGAACTACAGTAAAGCCAAAGATAAAGTCATCTTTGGCTAGTTACTATTCACAAGCCGAAATATTATTTTATTAGAAACAATTCCTTGTCTATTTTCTTCCCTCCATTCTACTTGACACCCACCTTCTCTTCCTTTCTCCCTTCACCAAATCCCTTTCCTTTTTCTCTCTCTATTTTTCTCTTCCTTCTCCCTTTCACTCTTCCCTGTGGCCTTCCCCTCTCTCATTCTCTTCCCTCTACACCAGACTGGTCTTCATCTCTCTCATTCTCTCCATCCCTATATGGATATAAGGATCCTCTTCAAGCCTCAACTTTTGCATGAACATTTTTTCAAAATCACATCTTTTGCTGATATGGCTCTTCTACAGTTTTGGTGCAGACAATAGCTTCCCCTGATTTTTGGCATCAATTACTTCACTCTGAAACCATTCATCGGAACAAACCCAATTGTTTCTCGCAACTTTAATGGCTTCTTGATTGCCATAATCAGATTCTATGAAATGGCTTTTTTGCTTTTACATGCGTAACATCAATGTGTGTTTATGAGGTTAGCTTCTTTTTTGTTCTCTCTCTCTCTCTCTCTCTCTCTCTCTCTCTCTCTCTCTCTCTCTCTCTCTCTCTCTCTCTCTCTCTCTCTCTCTCTCTCTCTCTCTCTCTCTATATATATATATATACACACACAAACATATATATGTTAGTCAGTGATGTATGTTCTATCTAAAGTTTCTGCTTTTTGAGAATATAAATTCCTTGTTTCTTCCACTGAGAGAATTCATAGAAAATGGACATAAATTATTATTCTTTATTCATCAATATCTCGTTGTTTGAGAATTGAGAAATTGAAGAACTCTACTCCCCTTAGAACAATCAAGGGAAGATTAGGCCCCCATTTCATTTTTTGGAAACCATATATAGGATCCACTCATTGGTTGTTTCCTTTACTCGGTTTTCTAAGCTACCAAATTATGGATTATTATGCAACTGTTTTTCTTTGTTTTGTCAAAGTGAACTTGGCCCCCAAAACATGCACCATCTCTTTGTTTTTGTTTTGATCGTGATATGGAATTGTGTAGGATTTGTAATATAATAATAAATCACACACATGCAAGTGAAAAAAAACAAAAATAGGTTGATATATTGAACAAACCATTTGCCAAAATGAACACCAATTTATTTTGCTTGCTTGGTTCAAGAAACACTGCTTGGGTTTAAGGCTTTCGAGTTTGAAGGCTTCTCTGGTGTGTAACTAGCTAAGTTGTATTAAGCTGTAAAATAGTCCTTTTACACGTGTACATGTGTTTTATTTTGTATTTTATATTTTTTTGTTTTCTTTAGGCTATTTTATTTTAGCTCTCAGTATAAATACTTGTAATAGTTTTATTTTACACACTTTAATACTTTTGGGTAGTTTCGGTATTCTTGAATCCAAGAACCTTCTAGAGTTTTCATTCTTGATATGGTATTAGACGTCCCTTGAAATTCCTCTTCTCTTCTCATGGCACCGACTGTTCAGAATCCCTCTTCTTCCTCTCAAGATGTTGCAAGCCCCTTCTTCCTTCATCCCAATGATAATCCTGGTGTTGTTTTGGTCATGCAACTCTTGCTTGGAGACAACTATCACACTTGGTCTCGTTCGATGGCATGGCTCTCTCTGCGAAAAATAAGTTAGGGTTCGTGGATGGTATGATTCTTACACCACACTCCACCAATTCACTTTTTTCTTCATGGTTACGATGTAATAACATGTTGATTTCTTAGATACTTAACTTTGTTTCTCCTGAAATTGCTGCTAGTGTGGTGTATATTACCAGTGCTTTTTGGACCGATTTAAAGAAATGTTTCTCTAAAAAGAATGGTCCTAGGATTTTTCAAATCTAGAGATCAATTTCATCCTTATCTCAAGGACAACTTTATGTTAGTGCTTATATCACTTGATTGAAGGCTCTTTGGGATGAATTGGTTAATTACAATCAAATTCTTGTATGTTCTTGTGGTGCTGTGAATATGTTGAATTCTTATGTTCAACAGGAAGGTATTTTACAGTTCCTTTTGGACTTAATGAATCGTTTTCTTCAGCTAGGGCTCAAATTTTGTTGATGAAGCCCTCACCACCACTTAACAAGGTCTTTTCTCTTGTTCTTCAGGAAGAGCAACAGAGAGAAATCTCTATTACTCCTGCTCTTACTGATGCTCATGCTTTTATTGCTAACTTTGATTCTTCAAGATATGTAAAATCTTTTTCTAAAAAAGATCGACCAATTTGTAAGTATTGTAGAATAATTAGTCATGTTGTTGAGAAATGCTACAAACTCCATGGTTTTCCTCCGGGGTATAAGTGAAAGCCACGGCAGCAGTCCATGGCCAACCAAGCTATCCTCAATGATAACTCTTCAGAAGCATCTCCATTCTCCTTGACTAAAGCCCAATATCAACAATTGTTGTCTATGCTCACTCTTAATCCTCAACATAAGTCTGATGATTCCAACCATGTGGTTAATGCTGTAACATCTTCCTATCATTCCTTATTTGGTATTGTTTCTTCTAAACATTCTCTTTTTAATTCCAATAGCCATATTTCATTTAGTTCTTATAGTTCTAGTTGGATAATTGATACGGGGGCCATAGACCATATGGTCTCCTCTATTGATTCCTTTACATCTGTCACCCCTATCCAAAATACTTTTGTCAGATTACCAAATGGCCAATGTGTTCCCGTTACACATATTGGCACTATTAATCTTTCTTAACATCTTATTCTTAAAGATGTTCTTTGCGTACCTACTTGTACCTTTCAATTGATTTCAGTTAGTAAACTTACCAAATCGTTCACTTGTTTCCTTTTTTCATCTAACCTTTGTCTCATTCAGGACCTGACCACCTCAAGGCTGATTGGAGTGGGTAGACAACAAGGAGGACATTATATCTTGCAACAACCAAGGACTTTTCTTTCCCCTAAATTGCCATTATTTTTTTTCCAATAAACATTGTAATGACAATAATACTGTGTTACCAATTGCTTGTTCTACTTCCTCTAAATGCTCATTGTTTCACCCTTAACATAAATGATTAGGACATCCATCTATTTCAAGAATGTCTTTCTTGAACAAATTTGTGCCTAATTTGGTTGTGTCTGATGATCCATGCATTGTTTGCCCACTAGCCAAAAAAGGAAAGTTGCATTTCCCAAATAATAATAACCTTTCTAAATTACATTTTGACCTTATTCATTATGATGTTTGGGGTTCTTTTTAGTCCCTATTGTTGAAGGTTACAAATTTTTAACAATTGTTGATGATTGCACTCAGGTTACTTGGGTTTACCTTTTCAAGAATAAGTTTGAAGTTTCACTTCTAATTCAGCAATTCTTCAAGATGATCAAAACTCAATTCGGTACTAAGATTAAAAAAAAAAAATGTACTAGTCATGGTACTGAATTTTTTTTATCATCGTATCTTATCTCTAAAGAAGTCATTCATCAACATAGTTATATTAAAACTCCTCAACAAAACTCTGTTGTGGATAGGAAACATCAACACATCCTCATTGTTGCTCAGGGTTTATTGTTCCAATCCCATTTGCCTCTCAAATTTTGGGGTGATGTTGTTTTTACAGCAAGTTACTTAATCAACAGATTACCTTTCCCTATTACCAAAAATAAAGCTCCTGTTGAAATCCTGTGTCATACTTCTCCTTCATATGAACATTTAACAATTTTTGGTTGCTTATGCTTTGCTTCTACTTTACAAAGTGCCAGAACAAAGTTTGATCCTAGAGTTAAAGATCTGTGTTTTCCTTGGTTACCCTTTTGGTGTCAAGGGCTACAAATTATATGATCTCAAGACAAATCAATCCTTTGTTTTAAGACATGTCTTCTTTCATGAACATGTTTTCCCTTTCCATTCTTCTCATTCTGATTTGTCTTCTCATTCTTCATCAATCCCTCTCCCAATTCCTTCTCAATTTTCAACATTTGATATGTTTAATGTGCCTTCAACAGAACCTAGTGATTCTTCTATGCCTTCCCCCCACTACTACATCACATAATACTTTACCATCCCAATCTTAATTCCCCTAGTACCGAATCCAATAATACTTTACCCTTACCACCAAGAAGATCCACCAAAATCTTAGGAGCTCCTGGTTATTTGCAATATTATTATATATTATAATTCCTCTACTGCACACTCTAAATCAATTTCTCTAGTAGGTTCTATCTCTTATTCCCTTCCTTCTTCAATCAGATGTGATATCTCTAATTTTGTTTCTTATGATCAATTGTCATCTGGTCGTAAATCTTTTGGTTTGTTCTTTCTACTAATATTGAACCTAATTCTACAATCAAGTAGTCAAGCACTCTTATTGGAGGGAAAGATGCTAAGACTGCTGCTTTAGAAGTCAATAATACTTGGACTATTGTAAGTTTGCCTCTTGGTAAACAACCCATAGGTTGTAAATGGGTTTATAAGATCAAGTATCATGTTGATGGTTTTGTGGAAAGGTATAAAGCTAGGCTGGTTGCTAAAGGTTACACTAAAAAATAAGGTTTAGACTATTCTGAAACCTTTTCACTTGTTGCCAAAATGACTACTTTCAAAACTCTATTAGCTATTGCTGCTGTTAAAAATTGGCATCTTATACAACTTGATGTCAACAATGTTTTTTTACATGGTGATCTTTTGGAGGAGGTATACATGAAGTTACCTCTTGGTTTTCATATTAAAGGGGGTCCCAAGTGTGCAAGATGAATAAGTCCCTTTATGGCCTCAAACAAGCCTCCTGGTAGTGGTTTTCCAAGTTTTCTACTGCTCTTCTTGGTTTGGGGTTTGTGTAGTCCAGATTTGATTATTCCTTGTTTACTAAGTCTACTGGTCACTCTTTTATCACTCTACTGGTTTATGTTGATGACATTTTGATAGCTAGTAGTGATTAGGAATAGGTGAATTCTTTGAAATCCTTACTTGATACAAAATTCAAACTCAAGCATCTTGGTTCCCTAAAGTATTATTTTGGCTTAGAGGTGGCTAGATCACCCAATGGTATTTCACTATGTCAGTGAAAATATTACAAGATGCTGGTTTTCTAGCATGTAAACCAGTATCTTTCCTATGGAACAAAATCTGAAGCTTAGTAAAGATGATAGTAACTTGCTGCAAGATCCTACAGTGTTTCAAAGATTAATTGGTAGGCTTCTCTACCTTACTATCACAAGACAAGATTTGTCTTACTAAAGCAAAATATTAAATGAATAATGGAAAACAAATATTAATTTTAAATGAAATTAAAGTGAAGCAAATTGACTGATGGAAAAATACTCAAATTTGATGAACAATAAAGCGTCGGGAATCCCTTGCACAAATCCAGTATTTTAATTATTTTTAATTCATTGAATAAGTTAATTGGAAACTTAATTCCCAAAATTTTCAATCGGAAGGTATACATTTATAAATCAAAGTGAAACCAAATGTAACCCTTTGAAAAATCATTCACTACTTTTAAAATATGTCAATTATTATCACAATTGAGAAAATTCAACGACGACAATATACTCAGGGAGTGATATTACAGCAAAGAATTAAATCAATAGAGATAAATAACTAATCCAAACATAATCAAATAATTAATCCATTCAATAGAGAAAGCATGACTGAATCTATAAATAAAATAAATTTTGTGATTATTAGGAGAATAAAAGATCAATAATGAATTGAGAATGATAAAACAAAAGAGTTTTAGTAATTGAAAATCAAATACATAAATTAAAAATACCATCAAATGTGCAAACTCATCCCTAACCCTACTTGAGAATTTAGTTACACATAAATATAATGGACAACAAAAAATCTCCAAAAAAAATAAAGCAAATAACAGCCATGGAAATGATTTTTTCCTCTATTCAGATCTGTCTCTTGTGCCTCTCCTCCTCTTTTATTTCATGCCAATTATATGCTTATATAGGATAGGATAGAAATCCTAATGTTTTCATAATTCTTGCATAAAAGAATGCCCAAACTTTAGGACTCATCTTGTAAGCCACGTACGCACTTCAGGTGTTCGGATTTGGAACTCATTATTAGAGACAAATTTATGATCCTTTAAAATAGCTTTTTAACGCATCAATAATCACATCAATTAGATTTGTAAGTGAAACATTTCGATTAAAATACTAAAATATGTCTAGGTTGTCTCCTAGCGAATTTTGGACTTGGATTTCTTTCAGTTTCCTTTTGGGGTTTTATTCTCTTTTTTCTTGATTCCAAATTGCTCTCAAACCACATGAAAGTCCTCATTTGATAGGCTTTAACTTGCTTTTTTATAAATTCTAAAATTAAACATAAAAATCTGCTTAGAAGTATCCTAAAGTAAGTAGAAATTCAATTCAAAAATACAAATTAATTTCTATTATTTTTATTCATATTTTAGCATTTTAATCTAATAATAAGATAAAAGTGCACTCATTACACCTTCAACTTACTCATTTCTAGTCGCTAGTAATTTTCATGCCAAAACAAGAAAAGAGACCAAAGAAAATCACAAACAAAGTCAAACTTTCTAGATTCACATATGAAAGCATTTTGGAAATTCAATAGCCCTATCACAAGCAATCCACAGAGTGTGTGTGTGTGTGTTCCAAACGAAATCTATCTAACCAGAAGCTCTGACACATGCAACATCAAGAACATCTCAAGCCAAAGGTTCAACTCCATAACTCACGAGTATAAAAGTGTTTCATGTGAGGATTGTCTCTATGGAGTTGACAATGATTGTACACACATTCTCATGGGGAATTAGGCAATTATGTACAAGCAACGAGCAAACATTGATCTTATGATAGGAATACTAACAAATGAGACTTTTACCACTCTTTCCAAAAGCTTACTTAGGATCAGAACAGTCAACACAAAAAGTTGTAATGTGGTTTGGGTTCGGGGCTATATAAAAGAAAATAAAAATAAAATAAAATAAATGAAGATGAAAATGATTCAAAAACTTTCAAGTACGTGCAAAGGGAATCTTAATAAATATCTCAGTAGACCACACTTCTCACTTGATGTACTCTCCAACTTTTCAGATCATCAAATAATAATATTTTTCCTTCAGATCATCGAATAATAATGTTTTTCCTTCTTCTTCCTCTTCTCTCTTCTTCTTTTTTTTTTCTTTTTTTTTCAACAATTTGATGAACAATCACACACCACTTTGGTATTCTTGCCATTTCTACCCAACCTTGACTCTTTTTGGTTTTTTTTTTTTTTTTTTTAGAAACCAGCACAAAAGAAAGAAAATGCAAATTTCACACCTAGTATACACTTGGAAGTAAAAAAGGTAGACAAATCAATATATAGGCTATAATCCAATGTGGAGAGGCATGGATAATGTGGGCATATGAAAAGAAAAAGTTACATGTGTTAATTATTGGCTCATAATTGGGGGTCTATGATGGGAATGATTAGCTTGAAAGGGTAAAATGTTGATCCTAAGTTGACCTTCGTCATATTCCAAGTATATCTACCATCTTACCCCAAACCATGTAATAATATTCTCAAAAGAAGTAACCAATTCAACAGATCAATAAATGCTTATCACAATTTGTTACATTTGTAGGCTCTCAATCCTCTCGCAAACTCACATGAATACTTAAACAAAAGAGCTCTCTAGTTATATGTGTCAAACCATCATCTTACTACAAAACTTAAATGAGTGCATTAAGGGTTCTGTGAATGTTTCAGCAAAAAATGATTATGGTAGATTTGGTGCATTCACGAAGATAGCTATGAATGAGAATGAGTACACATATGAAAATGATGCACGTGTGATGCAAAAAAAATTGACACATGAAAATATCCCACAGAGTTCCAACAAGCATTTTAAATATTGAAATTGCACCACCATCCCCAACTTAAATGAAACATTGTCCTTAATGTTTAAGAATCAAAATTAAATGGGGAGTAACTAAAAAGGGTATAATACACCTGATGAGTGACTTGGGTGGCTTAATTTCCCAACTAAAAAGTGCATCAACTAGTCTCAAGACCATCCTTGCGATCCGGGTTTACCGTGTTTTCTAAAATTTTCTTAATTTCCTTGTTTATAAGTTCTACTTTTCCACTTGTCTAGGGGTGGTAGGCAGTAGAGATCTTATATATCACCCCATATTTTTTCATCAAAGCCTTAAAAGAATAGTTGCAAAAATGTGTACCCCGGTCACTATTGATAACACGGGGTGTACCAAATCGAGATAATATATTCTCTTTGAGAAATTTAATTACAGTCCTATAATCATTGCTTCTACAAGCTGCTACCTCTACCCATTTTGACACATAATCTACTGCCATAATAATATATTAATATCCAAAAATAGGAGGCAATGGTCTCATAAAATGAATGCCCCAGCAATAAAAAATTGCAATCACTAAAATTGGGTTTAGGTGTATCATATTACAACGAGACATAACTCCTAACTTTTGACACTTTTCATATAAGAGACAATGGATGTTTGCATCCTTAAACAGGTAGGGCCAATAAAATCCACACAGCTGAATTTTTGTAGAGGTTTTCATCATTGAAAAGTGGCCCCCACAAGCTTGGGAGTGACAAAATTTCAGGATGCTAGCAATCTCTTCATCAGGGATGCAATGCCTTAAACTTTGGTCAGGGTAGTCCCAATAGAAATTACATACCTCAGTCATGAACTTCCTCTTGTCCTGAGCACTCCAATCCATCGGTATCTCACCAGCAGCTAAATAATTCACAATATGAACAAACCATGGTAGAGAAATAATAGAAAGTGAATGTCCACGGGGAAAATCATCTCTGATTGGCAAGTGATCAGAGGTGTCCTCAAATGTGAGCCTCCAGAGATAGCCAGCCACTACGTTCTCCACTCCTTTCTTTTCTTTGGTGGTGATGTCAAATTCCTGCAAAAATAAAATCCACCATATTAGTCCCACCTTAGCATCCTTCTTTATAAGAAGGTACTTAAGGGTTGCATGATCTGTGAAAATAATAATAGGAGAACCAATCAAATAAGCACGAAACTTATCCAAAGTAAATACTACTGCTAGCAACTCTTTTTCAGTAGTTGAGTAATTCATCTGAGCACTATTTAGAATTCTACTAGCATAGTAAATGACAAAAGGCTTCCCCTCCCATCTTTGTCCAAGAACAACACCTACAACAAATCACTAGTATCACACATGATCTCAAAAGGTAAAGTCCAATCAGGTGGCTGCATTATGGGTGCTAAGGTAAACTTGGAAATTAGTGTTTTAAAGGCCTCTTTACAAGTTTGTGTCCACTCAAATGGGCATATTTAGCTAGGAACTCACATAGTGGTGTAGATATGATGGAAAAATTATGTATGAACCTCCTATAAAAGCTTGCATGACCAAGAAAGGATCTCACATCCTTTACTGTCCTAGGTGTAGGCAACTTAAATATTAATTCAAGTTTAGATTGATCAACCTCTAACCCCCTAAAAGAAATAACATGCCCTAAGATAATACCTAAAGATACCATAAAATGGCATTTTTTTCAATTTAAAACCAATTCCGTCTCCTCAGAATGAGTCAACACTCTCTCTGAATTCAATAGGCATGTATCAAAAGAAGATTCAAAAACAGTGAAGTCATCTATAAAAACTTATGCAATTTTCAACCATGTCACTAAAAATGCTCATCATGCAACGTTGAAAAGTAGCAGGTGCATTACACAATCCAAATGGAAATTCTATGAAAAGTGGTTTTATCCTGGTCTTCTAATGTATTTCAATTTGATAATAACCAGAATAATCATCCAAGAAATAATAGAAAGGATGACTAGCCACATGCTCAAGAATTTGATCAATAAAAGAAAAAGGAAAATGGTCTTTCTGGGTGGCAGCATTCAATCTTTTGTAATCAATGCACATCCGCTACACAGTCACAAGTTTTGTAAGGACTAACTCTCCCAGATCATTCTTCACCACAGTAACACTTGACTTTTTAGAAACAACCTGTGTAGGACTTATCTATTTACTATCAGCAATTAGATATATGATTCTAGCATCTAATAGTTTTAACACTTCATTCTTCACCACTTCTTTCATAGTGGGATTAAGCCTACGCTGAGAGTCTCTACAAGGCTAGTTCCTTCCTCAAAATTAATTTTATGAGAACAGACTAAGGGACTAACACATTTTATATCAGCAATGCTCCAACCTAAGGCTGACTTATGCTCACTCAGAATCTGAATTAATTTCACCTTGAGACTCAGACAATTCAGATGGGATAATAACAAGAAAAGTATCACTTGGACCAAGGAAAGCATGCTTTAAATCCTTAGGCAGAGGCTTCAATTCAACTTTGGATGCTTCCACACTTGAAAGAATTTGTTTTTCACCTTTCTCAGGCAACTACTCAAACTTCGGTTGCCATGCCCGAGTGCCATAATCTTGAGTTTTATAAAACATAGTACAAATATCAACTACATCAGATGGATCACTGATAGAATCAAACTCAAAATTAATAAGAAAATACTCAAGGGGATCAAAATCATGAGCTGTAGAAACTCTCCTATCCATGAGTGAGTCAATCATGTATGTCTGGTGGCTCTCGTCATCATCTTCTGGTTGTTTTACAATATGGAAGATATTCATCTCGAGAGTCATACTTCCAAAAGACAGCTTCATGAGCTCATTCCTGTAATTAATAAGAGCATTAGCAGTAGCAAAGAAAGACCTATCTAAAATCAAAGGAATTTTAGAAGTAATATCAACAACAAAGCTAGTCTCAAGGATTAGGAAATCAATAGGATGATAAAATTTGTCAATTTGAATTAGAACATCCTCTACCACACCCCGGGGTACTTTGACTAGACAGTTACCCAATTGCAATACCACAATGGTTGGTTTAATTTCTCCCAATCTCAATTGCAAATAAATAGAATATGGCATTAGATTCATGTTAGCTCCTAAATCTAGCAAAGCTTGTCCAACTCATGATTTCTAATGCTGCATGCAATGGTTGAACAAAGGATCTTTGTACTTTGGAGGAATCCACTGCTCAATTAGAGTATTAACTTGCTCTATCAGGAACACTGTCTTCTTCACATGGTGCTTCCTCTTAACTGTACATAGATCCTTAAGAACTTTTGCATAAGTAAGAACTTGTTTAATCACATGCAAAAGAGGAAGCTTGATTTTTACCTGCCTTAGAGTCTCTAGGATTTCATTATTAGGATTTGGTGTTCGCTTGCTTGATTTTAAAGCTTCAGAGAATGGTACTTTAACAAGATTCTTTGTCACCTCATGTTCCTTGGGTAGCTCAGCATCACTACTATCTTGATTCTTTTCCACATCCTTTGAATTGTTTATTGTTGGGATGCGTAATGACTTACCACTTCATGTTATAATGGCATTCACATCCTTCAAAAGCTCTTGTGTCATGTGTTGACCATGGAGTGCGGACTAATCTTGAGAAGGGAACTCACCTCGCTCATTCACACTCAAGGAGCTCATCAATTTGGACACTTGGCTCTTTATCTCCTTGTTTTCTTCAACAACCTACATAATCAAATATTCAAACTTTTGGTTATTCTTACCTTGTGCCTCAATTAAAGCATGCAAAGTATCTTTTAAAGGACTCCTAGAAGATGAAGGTGTATGATATGGTGCAAGATATGATTTATGGGGTTGTGTAGGCGGTCGGTTTTCAGACTTCTAGCTAAAATTGGGGTGATTGGGCCATCTCAGATTATAGGTATTAGAGAAATGTGTAAAATGCTTATTGTATATACCTAAGGCATTACATTGTTCTACATACATCCCTCTCATCTCAGCAAATGTGGAAAACTCTTGGGCGAGGTGATCTACCCCACCACACACAAAATATGGTCCAAAAGACTCTGCATGATTAGCCACGTGTGTTGGCTTTAAGTCCTTAATGTTTAACACATCTAGCTCCCTAGTGAGCATCTCAACCTTAGCTTTTAGGTTATGCTCTTCCCTAAGATAGTAAATTCCATCACCATTTAGGTTTCCTCTAGTTCCTGACCTATTTGTGCTCTCAGTAGCACTAGGTCCAGTCCAAGTGTAAGCCTTTTCAACAAACTGATTGAGGTATTCTATGGCCTCATCAGGTTCTTTCTGTAAGAACTCACCATTACACATCATCTCCACAAATTGACACTCTCTAGGTGTAAGTCTCTCATAAAAATAGCTCACTAAGCACAATTCTCATACCCATGGTGAAGACACATACTCAACAACTCCTTAAATCTCTCCTAAGACTAATACAAAGTCCCACTATCCTTTTACACAAAGGTAGAGATTTGCCTTTTTAAAGTGTTGGTCTTATGTTGAGGAAAATATTTATTAAAGAAGACCTGAGTCATGGTCTATGTGAGTATAGCTATCTCTTAACTCTATCATTCAAAAAGAAAGGAAAGAACTTAAGTCTTACAATGTCATCAGTTGTATTTTGACTATGAAAAGTTACAACTACTTCTTCAAACTCCCTAATGTGCACATATGGATTTTCATTTTCCAAACCATGAAAAGTAGTGAGTAACTGTATCATCCCTGTTTTAAAATCTAGTTTGCGAGTATTAGCTGGAAACATGATACATGATGGTGTGGCTGTGCATGTAGGATGGAGATAATCCTGAAGGGTCATAGTGGATTGATTTCTGTGTTCATTCATTTTTCCAGAATTAGAAAAATTATCAAACAAATGATTAGAAAAATTAGACTCTGACTCTAACTCTGACTCTAACACAAGTCCATGAGCAAACCGACCCAATGCATCTCTATACTTGTGCATGCAAGGTAGAGAAAAACATAACAATAAAAAAAAACTACAAAAAGAAAAAGAAAATAAAATAAAAATGCAGCAAACTAAAGAGGGAACGAAGTTACCGCCTTTACAAACTGCTAAATAGAAAAACTATCTAACAATTCTTCTACCATCTTCCCGGCAATTATGCCAAAATTTGATTACGTCCAAAAAATAACGTAGTAGTTGTAGCACAACTTTGGAGTGTCGATTCCACAGGGAGACAAATTAAAATAATAGCAAAAAGAACAAAAAAACTAAAGAAAAATATTAAATGATGAATGCAGAACAAAGATTAATTTTAAATGCAAATTAAAGTGAAGTAACGGAAAAAGTATTCAAACTTGATGAACAGTAAAGCGTTGGGAATCCCTTGCATAAATTCGATATTTTAGTTATTCTTAATTCATTGAATAACATAATTGAAAACTCAGTTCCCAAAATTTCTAATTGGAAGGTATAGATTTATAAACCAAATGTAACATTTTGAAAAATCATTCACCACTTTTAAAATACGTAAATTATTATTACTATTAAAAAAATCTAATGACGATAATATACTCAGGGAGCAATATTGCAGTAAATAATTAAATCAATATAGATAAATAATTGATCTAAACATAATCAAAGAATTAATCCATTCAAGAGAGAAAGTATGATTGAATCCATAAACAAAATAAATTCTATAATTATTCAGAAAAGAAAACATCAACAATGAGTTGAGAATAATAAAACCCAATAGTTTTAGTAATTGAAAGTCAAATACATAAATTAAAAATATCATCTAATGTGCAAGTTTATCCCTAGCCTTACTTGAGAATTTAGTTACCCATAAATATAATGGTAACAAAAATCTCCAGAGAAAAATAAAGCAAACGATTGCCATGGAAGTGATTTTCTCTTCTATTTAGATCTGTCTTTTGTGCCTCTCCTCCTCTATTTCGTGTTAATGATATGCTTATATTGGGTAGAAAAGAAACTCTAATGTCTTTATAATTTTCGTATAAAAAAATCACCTAAATTTTAGGACTCATCTTGGCTGCTATATACGTGGTTCAAGATTTTGAATTTGGAAATCTTTATTAGAAACAAATTTATAGCCCTTTAATATAGCTTTCTAACACATGAAGAATCAATCCGATATGTGAGCGGTAAGTTACGATTAAAATACTAAAATATGTCCAGGCTGCCTCCTAACAAATTTCAGACTTGGACTTCTTGCAGTTTCCTTTTGTGATTTTTTCTTTTTTTTTTCTTGATTCAAATTGCTCTCAAACCCCATGAAATTCCTCCTTTGAATTTGACTCAGCTTTAACTTGCTCTTTTATAAATTCTAAAATTAAATATAAAAATCTACTTAGGAGTATCTCAAACTAAATAGAAATTTAATTCAAGAATACACATTAATTTCTATTATTTTCATTCACATTTTAGTATTTTAATCCAATAATAGGGTATTTAGAGTGAGCGAAAAATGTGTTAAAAATGCTCCTGGTCTTGGTCTATTTTTTCCATCTCACAATTCACTAACAATCAAGGCTTTTGCAGATTCAGACTAGGCCTCTTGTCCCGACAATAGAAGATCTACCATTGGTTTTTGTGTTTTTCTTGGTGACTCTTTGATCTGTTGGAAAACTAAGAAACAACAGACTATTTCTCATTCTTTAACTAAGGCTGAATATACAGCCATGGCATCCACCACTTGTGAAATAGTTTGGCTTTTGACCATTCTCTCTGATTTTCATGTTCCTTATAGTGCTCAGCTTTTTTGTGACAGTCAAGCTGCTCTCCACGTCACTGCAAATCTAGTCTTTCATGAATAGACTAAGCTCATTGAGCTAGACTGCCATTTCATCAGAGACAAAATACAAGCTGAAATCCTCAAAACATTTCATCTTGCTTCCCAGTACCAACTTGTCAATGTTCTTACCAAGCCTCTTGGCTCTCAACAATTTCAGTTTTTGATTACTAAGAAGGGAGTTCATTCCATTTACTCTTCATCTTGAAGGGGGTGTTAGGTTGTTAAATACTCCTTTTACTAATGTACATGTATTTTATTTTGTATTTTATATTTGTTTATTTTCTTTAGGCTATTTTATTTTAGCTTTCAGTATAAATGCTTGTAATAGTTTTATTTTACATGCTTTAATACTTTTAGGCAGTTTCGGTATTCTTGAATCCAAAAAGCTTCTAGTGTTTTCATTCTTGATAGCTTGCAAGAAGTGATGCCAGGAGGCTGGCTTGCAAGAGGGCCAACCTTACGGAAGGCTCACATCGCTTTGCTCACATAGCTTCATCATATTCATACCTATTCACAACTCATTGGGCAGAGGACCCATCTGCATGTTGAAATTCACGGGCGAATAAAAAGCCAAGGACCTTGCCACTACATTTTTATAATTTCTAGCTTCATTTGACTTTAATAATATTCACTTGTTTTTTCATTCAACACCTTATGGAGGTGTGTAATTGGCTGTAGTGGTTATTTTTATTTTTATTTTAGTTGCTGGGTAGCAACTAGGTATGTTTCATGACTGAACGTGTAGCTTTTTTGTATTTGCTGAAATTATTTGGTTTTATTTGAAATAGCGTTTTTTGGTACTGCCGGTGCATGGAGTTGCTGGTTTATTGGTATGTTTTGTAATGCTACTACTGAAATGTTGATACCGAAATATACTTCTATTGAAGTTGATAGTTTATTAACGGTCTTGTACTAGTTTGAGTGTGAAATGTGAATCTAATGCTGTTTTATGAGTTGGAAATGTTGGTAGAAATGTTGGATAAAACCTTGTTGGTTCATCAAATGGTTTGTACTGGTTTGATACTGAAATGTGAAAGTATTGCTGGTTTATGAGTTGGAAATGTTGGTGAAAACATGTTGGGTGATACTAAAATACAATGGATTGTGGGTTGTAGCTTGGCCTTTGTATTATAGATTGATGTTAGAACATTCTAATGCTGACAAGGAATTGTGGGCCAATGCTATGTTATTATTGGCCAATGCTTTTGGTTATCAACGCACATGAAAAGTTATTATGGATTTCCAGGAAGGAAATGTTATTATAGATTTCCTTTAAGATGTTATCAACCAAAAGGAAATGTTATTATAGGCCAATGCTGATAACATAACCTTTCACATTAAATTATATCTTAAATTGTAGAAGGTTGAGAAAAATTGTAGATGTGATTATTGGGTGTAAGAAACATTGGCAAAATGTGTTTGTTGGATCCTTAGGTTGAGAAAAAAATAGTTGAGAAACAATAATTTTAAGTAAAAATTAAATTATTAATTAATATATAGTGTATTTGTAAAAAATAAAAAAAATGAAAAAACTTATTGTTTGAATATATAATAGTATATTATTATTTTGACTTTGGAATGACTAGTCTAATGTGAATCACTATCTGCATTGGTTTAGACTTTAGCTGAAAGCTCTAATTTTAATCAAAATTTAGATTTGGCAGCCATTGCCAATGCTATGAGATTGGGTTCCCATTTTATTAGGTGCCAGCTTGGACAAATGTACTGTTTTATAACATTGGCAATGGACTAGTCATTGCTTAATGCAAGTCTAAAATTTTGAAGTTAAAGCTTATTTCTCTCTGCATTGGACTGGCTATACATAAAAAGTTTGACATTTTATCTACAGTAAATTTCAGCCTCTCATCATAACTAGTGAGCTCATGTGCAAAGATAAAAACCATATTTTATTATTTTATCTTTATGTCTTGCGCTCAACACTCACGCTTCCCTCCTGTACAAAGATCAAAACTACATAAAAAGTTTCCTTCGCTAGTTTACAATCACATGCAAGGAAATTTCTATTTTTATTTTTTATTTTTTACAATTTTCTAATATCGCAAGGATATATTTATTGTAAAAATGTCTACTATGTTTTACAATTTTCTAATATAGTAGAGATATATTTATTGTGAAAACTTGGATATTCTATGAAAATATATTTCCAAAATAATAATTTTATTTTTTAATAAAGTTATTAATTAATATATGAAATGTATTTATAAAATATTAGAAAAAATTATCAAATATTATTAAAATATAGGATATTATATTATTATTTAGAATTTAAGATAGCTAGTCTAATGTGGACTAGTCTAGCTAAAAGTTCATATTATAGCCAAAAGGCCACATTGGAATTCTATTTTAGAGTTGACAATGATTAACTATTGCTAACGCTCTTAAGGGAATTTAAACACATATAAGGCTAACAAAAATTCCAAATGTTATTTCTCAGGGCAACGACTGATCTATTATACAAATTTAGTTATAAAATAGTTGCTAATTTGTATAAATATTTCAGAATTATGTTTTGCGATGGAAGATTGTCATTGCTAATACCATTGTATGTTTTGACCTGTTTTGTAACAGACTTATCTGCTATTGCTATTTGATGAATTAATTTTTGTAATGGCCCCAAATCTCCACATACGGATGCAGGAAAATCGAGACGTCCGGATGATGACAACATGGGTCACCACCCTATCGACGAGTGCCAAGTGTGTGTAAAAGCAACAAATGTGCAAAAAGAAACACGCAGCGGATAACGAAAGTCGTAACTAAGTACCATAATTTTTCTTAGTTTAATACAAAGCTGTTCAAAACATATATAATAAAATATTACAAACTACAAATATCGTTCCAAAGCCAAATACAAAGCAGAAACTCCAACTCAGAACTCTGGCAGAGTCGCATCCTTGGGCTCAGCCTCCTCCTTTTCCTCGAACTCTGCACCAAAATCTACGGTACTAAAAATGGTATCGCAGGTAAGTAAAATCTAAACACCACTAGATAAAAGCATATTAACTCAAACAACATGCATGAAAAAATGCAATGTACATAACCCATAAAAGCACATTTTTCCACGCACGCCAAAATCCCATTTGGCCCCAAAAACGCATTACTTTCCAACTCATGCCAAAAGTCTCATTTGGCTCATATCCAACTCATACCAATAACCAATTAATCCGTATGCACCATGACCTCTCCTAGGGGTTATCCGCACACCCTGGCTCCTGTGCCACACCGCGCATAACGACCACGCATGTGACACCTAAACGAGCAATGCCCAGTTCCGCGCCCCGCACGTTCGTAACCAAACATCCTCTAGCCCTCGCCAACGAAGGGCCACAGAGTTAGTACGAGAGTGTTACTATCCCGACCGCTCCCGTTGTCGCCCAGCAACAACTCAGGGGACATCACTCAGTATATTGCGCTCCCGAATGAACAGAAGAGTTCCACCGAGATAATACCCCATCTCGGCTTGGGGTCGTGATACACACGCACCCAAAAATCCATTTACGCCAACAAAATATGATTTTTTCAATTAAATAAAATGCACATGTATGTTCCATGTAATGCATGCCTCAAGGTACAAATAATCAACCAATCACAAATCAACAAACCCAATCAACTCCCTCCTCAATCCGTCCGACCCTTAAACTCCTCAGACTCAGTCTGAAATTAACCAACCAGTAGATAAATAATTATTGTAAGAGAAAAATATATTTAAATCTAAAAATAGAGTTTAAAAAATACTTACAGCGCTATACGGTATTTTTTGAAAGCTCGCGGCGTTGCAAACGGCTGAGAAAAAGTGACGTAACAGTGTATTTTACACTGTGGCCGTGGGTAATAAATTACTCAATTTTGAACGGGGACAAACCAAGACATGAAATTGATAGGGAATGGCCTTGAGATGTTTATGAAATTAAAGGAAGTGAGTTTTGGCCATGGGTAGCGGTGGAAACGGCGGTGGAAGCGGAAAAAGGCCAAAAAGGGGCTGAACGGAGTTGAACTCGTGGGAGCTGCTCCGGCAACGGATCGAGGCCGGAAATGGGTGGGTTAGGTCGGCAAGAGGTAGAGGAAGAAGCTGTAAAAAGGTGGTGGCCGGAGGTGGAGTGACAGCGCAGGAAAAGCTAAAAAACCGTGTGGCTTGGAGGAGATCGTGGCGGCCAACGGTCGCTCGGATGGAGGTAAAACTTGGCGAGGATGTTCACCGGTGGGAGGGAAAGAAAACTGGGTGGGTGGTGTGGGCCACGTCGCCGGCGAGCGACTACAGAGAGAGAAGGGAAAGCTGGTGCCGTAACTTCTAGCCGTGCGTGTCGGCTAACGGCTATACGGATGGCCCTGAAAATTGGTGGGGGTGATCACCGCAATGTTTTGAATACCGTACCAGATGGCGTACCGGTCAAGGCACTGGAACGAAATATTTCGGTACCGATACCGTTTCGGGATAGTCGATATATAAATAAATTATATATATAAATATATATAAATTATATTTCAAAATAATAATCTATATGAATAAATTATACATGAATACATATGTACATATAAATTATAAATAGTTTGATATGAATTGGGGTCAAAAAATGAGATTATAACTTAAAAAAAAAAAAAAAACATAAAGGCCGAAATACCGAAATACCGGCCGGTACAGGCTGGTACACAGGCCTGTACAGGCCAAAATACAGGCCGGTACGGCCGGTATTTCAGCTGGTACGAAACAGGTACCTTACCTGTACCGGCCTGGTGATCGGTACGGTACTAAAAACACTAGATCACCGGCCGAAGGGGAGTCGAACGGCAAGAGTGGCGTCTACCAAGCTAGCCAGCGGCGGCAGGTCTGGGTGGTCAAAGGGTCGGCGACGGGAAGGAGAAAGAGGCAGCTGGGCGTGCGCGGGAGAGAAGAGAAAAAGAAGAAGAAAAAAAGAAAGAAAGAAGAAGGAAAGAAAAGGGAAAAGGAAAAAGGAAAAAGGGAAAAAGAAAAAAAAAAGAGAAAAGAAAAGAAATGAGGTCCAATCCTCACTCCAGAAACTAAAAACTGATCCGCCGAAAACGATTTTAAAAACATAAAACGACTAAAATAAATTAAACACCACATCAAATAAAATAAAAATCAATTTAAATACAATAATTTAAAATAAAAGAACTACTATATAATTAAATTAAAAACAACTCTTTTAGCAAAAATACACGTAAAAATGGGTCATCACAATTTTTGCAACGAAAACTTGTCGTTGGTAATTGTATCTATCCTTTTTGCAATGGAATGTTGTTGTTGTTGCTATGGCCAAGATTTTTTATTTTTTATTTTTTGCATCTTTTGCAACGAGTTGCTAATTGAGGAACTATTTTTTCCAATGGGAGAAATCGTTGCTAATTGAGGGATACTTTTCGCGACGAATATATTCGTTGGTAATCGGTATTGCAATTAAGATAGTTGAAAACTTAGTTCATATGCCTAACTGCAACAAAAATATTTCATTGCAATTGTAGCTATTTGCAAAGATAAATTTTATCATTGCAAAAATAGTATTATTAGTAAGGAATATTGCAAATAGTCGTTGTAAAAACCCATTTCTATTATAGTGTGATAGCTTGTATGCTCTACTAAGTTGAAGAATTAGAGAAATGATGAACTCCGAAACATTATGCATTAAGTCCACTTTAAAAATTCTCCAAAAACCAAAAACAAATCCATGGTCGATTAATGGAGTAATATTTAATAATTCTAGTTCATATATTTCTGAGTGCTTAATCACGATAGTATTAATCATTCTAGTTCATAAAAAGTTTATGCTTGTTGCCAAGGTTTTAAGGGAAGTCATTGCATTGTTGCTATGTGGAAGATGATCCCTTCGTATTTGATGTGGTGCTTGTTGAAGAAAGTTGTGTGAATACAATAATCTGAAAAAATAAATATGATTTTGAGACGTATAGAACACTATTTTTAAGATGATAATTGCCCTCACTCGAAAAAATTTGCTATCGGGTTACAAGCAATTCACATCTTGGATACAAAATTGTGTAAGTGACTGCATGTAGCAATTCTGAAGTCTTTCTTTCAGATTTTATCTACAAAAGTGTGTAAGTGACTGAAAAAATGAGAGAATATAATAAATAAATTCGTGGGTCTCATCCTCTATTTATAGAAGGTGAAATGACACCATGTGAAAAATTACAACTCTTAACTTGTAATTTTTCAACTGATAGTTATAGTTTAAAGGTCATGTTATGTGACGCCCCCAAATCCCCACGCCCGAACACGGGGAAATCGAGACGTCCGGATGGTGACAACCCGGGTCACCATCCTATCGACGGGTGCCAAGTGTGTGCAAAGGCAACAGATGTGCACAAAGAAACACGCAGCGGATAACGACAGTCATAACTAAGTACCAGAATTGTTCTTAACGTAATACAAGCTGTTTAAAACATACATAAATAAAATATTACAAAAACACAAATACAGTTTTAAACCAAATATAAAGCATAGCATCAGTAACCCGGCGGAGCCGCATCCTCGGGTTCAGTCTCCTCCTCTTCGTCCTCCAACTCTGCACCAAAAGTTACGGAACAAAAAATGGTACCGCAGGTAAGTAAAACCCAAACACTACCAGATAAAAACACATAGAATTCAAACAAAATGCATGAAGCATGCCCGATGCACAAAACCCAAAAACATAATTTTCCACACACGCCAAAAATCCCATTTGGCCCAAAAAACACTTCTTTTCTAAAAACCACGCCAAAAGTCACATTTGGCCTTTACTCATCTCAAACCACAATCCATTTTTATCCGTATGCACCATGACCTCCCCTAGGGGTCATCCGCACACCCCGGTTTCAGTGCCACACCGCAGAGTATCACCACGCATGTAACACCTAACGAGCGATGCCCAGTTCCGCGCCCCGCGCATTCGTAGCCAAGCATCCTCTAGCCCTCACTAGCGAAGGGCCACGGAGTCGGTGCGTAGGTCGATGCCCGGTTCCGCTCCCGGTGCGTTCGTAGCCAAGCAACCCCTAGCCCCCGCTCCCATCGTCTAGCGACAACTCAGGGGACATCACTCAGTTTATTCCGCTCCCGAGTGACCAGAGGAGCTCCACCGGGATAATACCCCATCCCGGCTTGGGGTCGTGATACACACGCACCCGTAAGACCACTTACGCCAATAAACAGGCTTTTCACACTTAAACAAAAACACACGTGCATGCACCATGTAATGCCATATCAATGCACAAAAATAACCAACCAACATAAATCAATAAAACAAGTAACTCCGTCCTCCATCCATCCAACCCCCGAACTCCTCAGACTCAGTCCGGAATCAACCAACCAGCAGATAAATTATTTGAAAGAGCAATATATATTTAAATCTGAAAATAGGGTTTGGAAAATACTTACAGCGCTATATGGCAATTTTAGAAAACACGAGGCGTTGCAAACCGCGGCGAAAAAGCAACGTCACAGTGAAAATTCACTGTGGCCATGGCTTGTGAAAAACTCACTTTTGAACGGGGACAAACTAGGGCTTGGGATTGATAGGGAATGGTCCAGGGATGATTGTGAAGCTATTGGAAGTGGTGGTTGGCTGTGGGTGGCGGCGAAATCGCCGGAAAGAGGCCGGATTTCCCAAAAAGGAAAGCTAGCTCGTAGGAGCTGTTCCGGTGGTCGTTGGAGGCCGGAAATAGGTGGGTTAGGACGGCAAGGGACCGGTGATGAAGTGGTGAAGAAATGGTGGCCAAAGGTGGAGCGACGGCGGCGGATCGGAGCCAAAGCAGTGCGGGCTTCAAAGGGATTTTCCGGCCAAACGGCCGGCCGGTTAGGGGTGAGCTTCGGTGGGGAGATGCACCGGAGGGAGACGAACCGAATGGTACCGACGGTGAGCCGCACGGTGGCCGGACGGCGGTATAACGGGGGTGAGAGGCTTCCGGCGTGAGAGAGAGAGAGAGAGAGAGAGAGAGAGAGAGAGAGAGAGAGAGAGAGAGAGAGAGAGAGAGAGAGAGAGAGAGGCCGGGGGGTTCGACGCGGGGAGAGAGAGGGAAAAAGAAAGAAAGAAAAAAAAAAGAAAAAGAAAGGAAAAAGAAAGAAGGAAAAAGAGAAAAAGGAAAAAGAAAAGGAAAAAGGGAAAGAGATGTAGGGAAAAGACGAGGTCTAATCCTCAGCCCGGGAAAAACAACACTAAACCGCCGCGAAGATATTAAAAACTGTAAACAACTAAAAGAAATAAAACACAACATCAAATAAATTAAAAATAATTTTAAAACGCAAATAAATTAAAATAAATAACTAAAATATTAATTAAAATAAAGACAACTATTTCAGCGAAAAAAAACACTCAAAAGCGGGTCATCACATGTTATTTCATCTAAAGACCAAAGAATATGATTGGTCAAGTGGTTGGATACCTCTCTCCCTAAAGGATGGTCATTAGTTCAAACCACACTTATTCAACATTTCTATTGAAATTATTTTAAAGCAGTATACTCATCCAAGTGGATCTTTACAATTTGGCTCATGCGTGGTGCCCTTTCGACCCAATCATCATGTCTCTTTGGTCCAACAGGTTTAGCCAATGCGTGGTGCCTCTTTGGCCCAAATATCATGTCTTTTTGGCCCAACTTGTTTATCCCAAGCATTGTGTCTATCTAAGTCCAACACTTCACTTATTCCACAAAATAAATCTAAGTGCACTTGTGGTGTTTCAAAATCATACACTTTCATTTAAAATAACACATCACTGTTACTGCATGAACCAATACATCTCTATGAGATAATGGTTCACTAAAATGTATAAGAACACACATTCAATAAATTCACATATTTAGTATTTTAAAGCAGTACACTCATCCAAGTGGATCTTTACAGTTTGGCTCATGCGTGGTGCCCTTTTGACCCAACCATCATGTCTCTTTGGTCCAACAGGTTTAGCTAATGCGTGGTGCCTCTTCGGCCCAAATATCATGTCTTTTAGGCCCAACTTGTTTATCCCAAGCATTGTGTCTATCCAAGTCCAACACTTCACTTATTCCATAAAATAAATCTAAGTGTACTTGTGGTGTTTCAAAATCATACACTTTCATTTAAAATAACACATCACTATTATTGCATGAACCAATACATATCTATGAGATAATGGTTCACTAAAATGTATAAGAACACACATTCAATAAATTCACATATTTAGTATCACAATCTATAATAAATATAACAGTGCTTATTGTTGGAAAGGAACGAGCAGTGTTTTGAAGATAGAGAATGCTTGATGCGAAAACTTAGGAGATGTTTAGAAAAAATTTTCATCACATCTTATCTCATATTATCCAATCTCATTTCTTTCCCGAACATCATTTAAATCAAAACACTTTTAAACTAATCATTATAACTTTCTCAACTTTCAAATAAAAAATAAACAATAATTTAAACTTTTTCAAATCTGAAAAAATATATATATTTAACTTTTTCTCTCTCTTTTTTCAAAACCTAATAAATACTTAACTCAAACTATCTTATTACTAAATTATCTTATTACTTACTATTTATAAAATCACATCTCATCTAATTTTATTCTCCAAGTATCCCCTCAATTAGTACTTAATATTTATGGGCTAAGGCTCTTGTATTGATTGGAAATATTCATTATTTGTTTTTAGCCTTTTCTCCTTCTTATCTTGTATTTAAGTATTTTCTTTTATATATTTCCTCTGTAGTTAGACTATAAATATTTATTTGTCAACAAAATTCTCTTAGTACTTGTAAAAGAAATTAAAAGTCAAAAGCTTTGTTTCATATTTGAAAAAAAAAAAAGAAAAAGCGCGACAATCATCTTAATTTTTTTTTATTTTTTATTTTTTTATCAGCAAAGCAGAATTTTATTGATGATATTGTGAGGGCTTAGATTCTTCAATGCGAGTGTTTATTTAGAGTGGGCTTTTGCTGTGCTTTTAAGAGAGTAAAGTTCGGTGGATTTCAGGCCCAACCCATAGAAAGCCCATCCCCTGAAAACCCACCCAAAAACTTCGTCGTTTTGAGGAATGGAAGTGAATCAACCCTATTCCTCCCTCCCGTTCCAGATGCGCCGCACGAAGGCTCCACTCCAACTTCTTCTTTCTTTTTTTTTTCAGTCCACCACCACGCTGACTCCACTAGTCGGCATGGTTCCCGTCTCCCTGCCACCGTCTGAGCCACCACCAGTTGCCCCTGTCGCTGCGAGTCTGCTGTACCCTTCGCGAGCTTCCTCTCAACTCGTGAGCACCGATGGCCACCGCGAGCTACACTCACACGTTACGGCCTCGCGTCCCTCCCCCGTGACCTGCGCTCCACCAGGCGTGCCGGATGGCCGCCGTGGGTGGGTCTCGTCGTTATGGGTCTCTCGGCCTATAAGGGGCCGAGCTCCTCCCCTTTTGTTTTCACCTCAAAAATCACATTTTCTCCTCTTATTATCTACTCTATCGTGTTCCCCAGCCTCAAAACCCCCTTCCCGTGACATTTAGGAAGTTTCCCGTCCAGCGCCACCGTGCACCGCCGCGCACCTCCCCTCCCAGCCGTGTTCCAGTCGCTGCTCAACCACATGCTCACCTTCCCCTTCCCATTCCCAACACCCTCTTCCCACGAAACGGCCCAACCCGTGAGCTAGGCTCACATGTAGCCACTGGCCCGCCATGCTCTGCCGTGCCCGGCCGTGAAGAACCCCTCCTCCACCCACTGCCACCACATTCTGGCTTTCCCCTAATTTCTCCGGTTGTAAACCTCGCCGTACAGACCAGATCCGCCTATGTCTGTGCATAGCAGCTGCTGCCACCGTGCCCTGCCCCTTTTGACGCCGCCACTCGTCGCGCTTTCTCGCAAAGAGTTCCGGAAGTGCGGAGCTCTTAGTTTCGTCGCTCGCTTGATCATCCAGATATTCCTTTCAGCATAGTAAGTAACTCTCTGACGCAAGCTTGAGATTATGACATGATTTATTCACTAATACTGTTTGCAGTCTGGTCGAGAGAAAGGCCTTGGGCGCTACAAAGTGTTTGAATTGGAATGGCAATAATTGTTTGGGAATTGTAGTTGGTTTGTGAAACTGTAATCTTGTGTTTGCTGTTCTATTATTTGACGTGTGTTATGTCATATCATCTAATATACTGCATGTCATGTATATGCATATTTACCGTTATTATTATGTGTCTTGATTATGTTACTGTGCTGTGTTATACTATGTTGTATGAGATTGTGAAACTAGGTTTTCATGTATTGGTGATAACATGTGAGTGCGTGTGTAACATGACTCCAAGCTGAAATGAAATATTATCTCGGTAGAGTTTTTCTGATCACTCGGGAGTGTATAAAACTGAGTGACGTCCTCTAATTTGTCGCCTGCCAAGCGATAACAGAATCGAAGAAAACGGTAACGCTCTCGAGTCATCTCTGTAGCCCCTCTGCTGGCAGGAGCTAGAGGATGCCTAGTCACGATACACGTTAGGCGTGAAACTATCGTTCGTTACAAAGTCACAAATACGGTCGTTACTCGTGGTTTGATGAAGCTAGTCAGGATGTGTGAATGTGCTGATGGGAGACCATGGTGTACATGTAATAAGTGGTTGTGGTTGGGCCAATGAGATTTTTGGCATGTGTGGTTCTGGTGAAATGTGTTTTTATGGAAAAAGAACGTTAGAAAATGGATATTGTGGTCTTTTGCATGTATGGTTGTTTTGTACCTTGGTCTCAAAAGTGTTTCGAATTTATCATATATATGAATCTTTGCTATCTCTTTCAAAGTTACAAGGGGGTACCAAGAAGTCTAGTTGGCCGGCACAGTTGAAGGCTTGTCATCTTAGATTCTTTACTAAAGCTTGGGGCTTGAAGTAACATACGAGCTCGTACTTCTAGATAATGGAAATGATCTCAAACAGATGGAAAACGTAGGAAGGAAAAGTTGGGATAATGTTGTCACATTTTTGTATGATAAATGGATTCAAGAAATTAACTCGGAAGACAATAACGCCTGTTTAAATACAAAAACGGTTTAATCTCATCACTATAACTTTATTAGATTTTCATGTAAAATATAATAAATAATTTAATTTTTTTAAATTTTAAAACAATAATAATATTAAAAAATAATATTTTAATAATATTTTATTTAATTTTTAATTTTTATCTAAAATCATCTCATCTCACTATCCAAACTATATCTATTATAAGATTTGATTCGTATCTATCACTATAACCGCTCTTAAATCTAAAATCTTGAGAGATTTTTGAGAATCTGGTTACTTGTTGTGCCCAGTCATATTAACCCAAATGTCAATAGGAAATTATGAACTTCTTTGAGCATTGATATTGGATTGATTATCCTAATCTTCAAAATATAAAGGGTGTGACTTTTTAACTTTTAAGTAATCAGTCAATACTTAAAATTTACATTGAATTAGCTAGTACATTTGTTATAATAATAAAATATTATTATTTATATTTTTTTTAATTAATTTTATTTTTTAATTACTTTTTTATTTTATTTTTAATTACAGAGGAAACGCACGGCAATTATTAAACCAAAAGAAAAAGTGTAAAATTGGAACGAAAATCAAAGCTCAAGATTCGGACTCGAATTTGCTTCAGCCAAGTGAAGGTGGTTTTTTCTTTCTTGGCTGTTTTACCGGGTATCAAACGATTGAAGCAAATTCTCATAATTACAATAAAAAATATATATATTTAGACTTGCTACAGTACATTTCATTCATATTTGAAAAGAAGAATAAAATTATTGTAACTTATATTTTCATTATATGAAAACAGTTTGGCTAATTCAATGTGGAGTAAATGTGGATGATATTTACTAAATTTGAAGATGAAGAGGCATTTAACTTAACGTTTTGAATATCGTACAGGATGTCGTACCCGTTAAGACACTAGAACGAAATATTTCGGTACCAACATCGTTTCGGGATAGTCGATATATAAATAAATTATATATAAATATATATAAATTATATTTTAAAATAATAGTCTATATATGAATAAATTATACATGAATACAATATATATATAAATTATAAAAATCTGGTATGAATTGGGGGTCAAAAAATAAGATTATAACTTAAAAAAATATATATATATAATGGTTGAAATACTGGCCATACAGGCCAAAATACAGGCTGGTACGGCTAGTACAGCTGATATTTTAGTCGGTACGAAACAAGTATTATGCATATACCGGCATAGTGACCGGTATGGAATGTGCCTGCCCGTACCAAAAACTACGATTTGACTAATCTAATGCCCGATTGCCAATGCTCCAAGCAATCCAAAGCAAAATGGTTGGAACATTGAAAATACTTGTTTTTCTTACCTCTATATTTATTTTATTACAGTCACTAATTGAAGAAGGTTTAGTTTTTATGTTTTTTGTCCCTCTTTATTTGGGTATCCTATGCATTAGATCAATCTTGTAATTGGAGATTTCATACACCCTATAATAATGTAGGAATTAATAAAATATATGCAACCTTAGAAGACTTTCCCTCCTAGCTGTCCACATTCATGACTTCACTTATTCACAATTTAGATCCATTCATAACTCCAATATGCATGATGTATAAGTCTCATCATGTAATTCTCACATGCGTAAAAAAATAAATTACAGTCACATAAGACTGCAAAATGCATGTTCGATTAAGTTCTTCTTCTTCTTTTTGTTTTTGTTTGTTTTTTGAAATGATCGATTTCTAAGGTTCTTGCTCATCACTAGGTGCTGCTTGAGATGTTTGACTGTTTGCACTGAAATATTTAGAACATTCTCCAGAAGATGTGCTTGAAAATACTCGGGTTTCTGTATGTGTTGACAAATTCTTCTCCATATTGAGCCTTCCTTTTTTTTTTTTGAAAGTCCATATTGATCCATTAACAATGTGTGTTTAATTCCCATAGATGGCAGTTGAAATCAGAAGAGAAGATAATAAAGAAAATTAAAAGATTTATACTCTTTTGAAGTTATATACGGTATTGAAATAATAGGCGTCGGCAAGCGAACCATCACATCACATTGACTTGAAAAACTATGAGTTGTGCCCTGTCTTGGTATCAGTAGGGACATAATCTTCTCGCGTGGTGTACGTTTGACCTATCTAGTAACAATTATGTATGACCTATCTAGTAAAAATTATGTTTTTTTTTTTTTTTTTGTATATTCAAACTTCAAACTTCATTAAAATAAAAAGAAGATTACAGACATAAATCAAATCATTAGATTTGAGATAAAAAATCTGGAATACAATCCCACCACGTGGTGATACTTTCAACCTGTCTACCACATTGAGCTAATAAATGAGCAGTCATATTAGCTTCCCTATAAACATGTGTAAACAAGCATTCTCCAAATAAAGAAGACAACTGTTTAATCTCATGATAAATCTCACCATACAATGAATTGGACATACTTTCTTGATTTAAAGCTTCAATCACCATGAGACAGTCACTTTCCACTTGAATATGATGAATTCTCATACCTGCACATAGTTGCAGTCCACGAAAAATAACTAATAATTCAATGTGCTCAACTTCTTCAACATCCGATTCTAGTATAGATGCTGCCAGCAATGTTCTTCTCGTTCTATCTCGCAATATGGCTCTAGCTCCTGCTTTTCGAGCTTCTACACATAATGATCCATCCACGTTCAGCTTTAGAAAGTCTTCTTGAGGTACCTTCCATTGATAGAAGTCTTGCACTTGCCGTCTATTCTTCTTATACACAACTTTATAATTCTTCAGTAAAGATAAAGCATGTTCAGTTGCATTGTGAGGAGAAACAACAATTTGATCATGAAAAAATTTATTTCTCTTGTACCAAATTCCCCACGCCACAGTGAAGAAGATAGATAAATTATCCCAAAGTTTGGCCATGCAAAACTTAAGAGCCATATAAAAAACATTTGAAGAAGCTCCAATATCCAGTCTAGGTAAAACTTTCAGCCAAGTTTCTCCTAAGAACTTACAGCCCACCAAAGCATGACAAGCTCCTTCTTCTTTTTCGTTGCAAAAACTACAAGTTCCATCAATAGGAACATGTTTTGATAATAAATTTGTCTTAGTTGGCAGTCCATCTTTGCAAGCACGCCAATCAAATATTTTAATCTTGTTAGGAACCGGCATCTTCCATAAATGTTTCCAAGTCATTCTGTGGTTGCTAGCATTCCAGGATTCAGCTTCATGAGGGGCTATGAAACGGTAGCAGAGTTCGGTTTGGTAAACAAAAATTTTCATCTTAAACTCAAAATTCTCATCTCATCATTACAACTTTTCCAAATCTCCATATAAAATATACTAAATAATTTAACTTTTTCTTAACTTTTTCAAATTCTAAAACAATAATAATATTAAAATATAATATTTTAATATTTCATCTTAAACTCAAAATTTTCATCTCACTTACCAAGCAGAACCTTAACACTAACACTAAATAAACCACTTCTTTCAAATTTCCAAACCCTTTTATCTCCACTATTCACAGCTCCAAAAGGCATTTTCAAAATATCCATTACTGTTCTTGGATTAAAGAGAGCTCTAAGTTTTTCCATGTCCCATGATCTAGAGTTTTCAGGAAACAAAGTATTCACACAATCCCATTCAATTCCTTCTCTTATCTCAACCCCTTCCTTTACCAAAGAATTATGACCTGGAATCCATTTATCTAGCCAGACATTAACAAAATTTTCATCTCCAATCCTCCACCTGCATCCATCCGCTACCCACTTTCTAGCTTCCCAAATCCCTCTCCAAGAATAAGAAGGAGATCTACCCAAACCAGCTATCAAAAAATTCGATGAAGGAAAATACTTAGCCTTGAGCAGCCTATGAAGTAAAGAATTCTCATCTTGAAGCAACCTCCACCCTTGTTTAGCTAACATAGCTAAATTATGAATTCTGAGCTTCTTAAAACCCAAACCACCCCAGGATTTAGTAGTACACATTTTATTCTAACTCAACCAATATATTTTCTTTTCATTCTTTTTTTGACCCCACCAAAAACGAGCCATCATGGCCTCCAAATCATCACACAAGCTAGATGGAAGAAGAAAACAACTCATAGAGTAAGAATAGAGAGCATCACTGCTTTTAGTAAAATTTCCTTACCCCTTTGAGAAAGTAACTTTTCTTTCCAAATTTGCAACTTCTGCCAGACTCTTTGTTTAATATCTTGAAAAGCTCGGTTTCTGGATCTTCCAACTAATGGTGGTAACCCAAGATACTTCTCGTACTACTGAATTTCAGAATTATCCCATAAGTTTTTAATTCTTCTCGAGTTCTAATTGGCACATTTCCACAGAAAACCCTTGCTGTTTTCTCTTGATTTATCTGCTAACTAGAAACTGTCTCATACTTTTCAAGAATTGATTGAATCCTTCTATTTTCTTCTAAATCAGCCTTACAAAAAATCAAGCTATCATCTGCAAACAGTAAGTGAGTGATATTTGGGGCCCCCATACAAATCTTGACCCTTGAAAGATGCTTCCTCAGTCCGGCTTCTTTTAATAACATGGTTAACCCCTCAGAGCATAAAAGAAAAAGATAGGGGGACAATGGATCCCCCCATCTATGTCCTCTAGAAGGGATAATAGGCCCCTTAGGTTCTCCATTAATAAGCACAGAGAAGGAAACTGAGCTAACACACACCATAATCAGCTTTACAAACTCCTCATTGAAGCCCAATACCTCCATAATAGATTTCAAAAAGCCCCATTCCACCCAATCGTACGCTTTACTCATATCCAATTTCAAAGACATAAAGCCCTTCTTCCCTGTCCTCTTAAGTCTCAAATAATGAATTAATTCATAAGCTATGTGAACATTATCAGTTATTAAGCGCCCCAATACAAATGCACTTTGATATTCCCCAATGATACTTGTTAACACCAATTTCAGCCTATTTGCAATGACTTTAGCAATCAATTTATAGACCACATTACATAAACTGATCGGCCTATAATCCGTAACTCTAGTTGGAGACTTTGTCTTTGGAATCAAAGAAATAAAGGTATGATTAAGAGAAGATGGAAAAGAACCTGAATTGAGAGCATCCAAGGTTGTCGCAGTCATTGAGTTGCCCACCACATGCCAATATTTTTGGAAAAAGATTGGCGACATGCCATCCGGGCCTGGAGCCTCTGAAGCATTCATCTGTTGCAGTGCTTCCTTAACCTCCTCTTTAGTATATACTCTACTTAGATCTTCATTCATATTATAAGTAACTCTTCCCCTTAAACCATTCAGAAACTCTAAAGCATCATTCGGACTTGAAGAAGTGAACAAATCTCTAAAGTAATCCAGAATGATGTTATCCATATTAGTCCTCTCATGTCACTGCCCCCACTCATCCTAAATTCTTTTCAATCGATTCTTTTTCCTCCTTTGAGATGCTTTCATATGGAAGTATCATGAATTATGATCCCCTTCTTTTAACCGTAAAACCTTTGAACGTTGTCTCCACATCACTTCATCTCTCTCCAGCCAGATCTGAACCTCCTTTCTAGCAACATTTAAAGCTGAAATATCAAGCCCACAAACATCCTCATAAACATGTTTCAATTGCAAGTTAGCTTGTTGTAGCTTCTTCTGTACATTCCCAAAGCTATTTCTATTCCATAGCTGTAACTTTACTCCACTCTCCCTAATCATCCCCTCTACATCCTCCATTCTTGATTGAGCGTTACCCATCCTCCATTGGTCTTTAATGATGGCTTCACATTCTATATTTCCAATCCACATTTCCTAAAACTGAAAGAGTTTTTTCTTTTTATGAGCAATTTCGGCTTCACCCTCCAGTTCTATCCATATTGGTAAATGATCTGAGTAAGCCACAAGGCCATGAATAACCTTTGCATTCGGATAAAAATTCCACCAAGTTGAGTTGGCAAGGAAACTGTCTAGTCGTTCATTGACATAGGAATGACCTTCTCTTCTATTAGACCACGTAAATTTATAACTATTATACCCCAAGTCGCGTAACTCACACTCCTCAACTACATCTCGAAAAGCGGCAATTTGACTTTCCGGTTTCGGATTCCCTCCCTGTTTTTCATGGTGGAACAATGTTTCATTCAAATCTCCCATAACTAACTAAGCCTCCCCATTTAAACGTCTTAGGCTCCTAAGGAGGGACCAAGTCCTATATCATAGATGAGTTTCAGGAACCCCATAAATTGTCGTTCAAAACCAATGTCCCCCAACTACCGTATCATCACTAACAACAGCATCAATATGAAATGAAGAGTAATTAACAATTGAAAGAACTACATCCCTTCCCCAATATAACGCAATTTTCCCTTTTCTACCATTACCCGATACTGCTAAACAATTCTGAAAACCAAATTTATACTTACAATTTTCGGCATCTCGAACACTGAGTCTGGTTTCTTGAAGAAACAATACATCGGGTGCTTCCCTCTTCATTAAATCACAGAGGTGACGAATGCTCCGTGGGTTCCCAAGGCTACGGGCATTCCAAGCTAAGATTTTCATGGCTGCCGGCGGTGCTGTTTAACAGCCACTGCCAATAGCTCAGGATTTTCTACCAGCTTTGCCTTATTAGAATCGAAAGCATCATCACTTCTCTCTGGTTCATGCTTCGTTCATACCTTCGGAATAGCTTTTGCCTTAGCATTCCTTTATTTTTGCTTCTTACTGCCTTCCAGATTCACAACTTCACACGAATAATTAGGGCTGGTCGTTTCAGAGTTAAATGACACCTTGCGACTCCATCTGCGTGCACTTGATGGATCAGGCTTCCTCAGCAATTCATGGGTCTTCATTGACTTCAGTGTGATGCCCCCAAATCCCCACACCCGGACACGGGGAAATTGAGAAGTCCGGATGGTGACATCGCGGGTCACCACCCTATTGGCGAGTGCCAAGTGTGTGTAAAAGTAACAAATGTGCACGAAGAAACAAGCAGCGGATAGTAAAGTCATATAACTAAGTACCAGAATTTTTCTTAATATAATACAAATCTATTTAAAACATACATGATAAAATATTACCACGCACAAATATATATTTAAACCAACAACAAAACTTAAACTTTAACTTCAGCACCCCGGCGGAGCCACATCCTCGGGCTCAGCCTCCTCATCCTCTTCCTCGATCTCTACACCAAAATCTACGGTATAAAAAATGGTGCCGCAGGTAAGTAAAATCCAAACACCACTAGATAAAAACATATAAAACTCAAACAATATGCATGAAAGGATGACAATGCTCAAAACCCATAAAATCATATTTTTCCACACACGTCAAAAATCTCATTTGGCCCAAAAACATAACCTTTCCAAATATCACACCAAAAGTCACATTTGGCCCATATCAAACTCAAACCATTAACCAATTAATCCGTATGCATCATGACCTCCCCTAGGGGTCATCCGCACACCCTGACTCCAGTGCCACACCATAGGTAACGACCACGCATGTGACACCTAAACGAGCGATGCCCAGTTCCGCGCCCCGCGCGTTCGTAGCCAAGCATCCTCTAACCCTCGCCAGCGAAGGGCCACGAAGTCGGTGCGTAGAGCGATGCCCGGTTCTGCGCCCGGCGCGTTCGTAGCCAAGCATCCTCTAGCCCCCGCTCCCGTCGTAGTCCAGCGACAACTCAGGGGACATCACTTAGTATATTACGCTCCCAAGTGACCAGAGGAGCTCCACCGAGATAATAACCCATCCCGGCTTAGGCTCGTGAGACACACGCACCCGAAAATCCACTTTCGCCAATAAAACAGGATTTTCTCAATTTAAATAAAACGCACGTGCATGCACTATGTAAATGCAATTTCAATGCGCAAAACAATCAACCAACCATAAATCAATAAATCAAGCAACTTCGTCCTCCATCCATCCGACCCCTGAACTCCTCGAACTCAGTCCGGAATCAGCTAACTAACAGATAATAATTTATTGAATGAGCAAAATATATTTAAATCTAAAAGTAGAGCTTGGAAAATACTTACAGCACTATATGGTATTTTTTGAAAGCTCGTGGCGTTGCAAACGGCGGAGGAAAGGCAACGTAACAGTGTAATTTACACTGTTGTCGTGGGTAATAAATTACCCACTTTCGAACGAGAACAAACCAAGGCACGAATTTGATAGGGAAAGGTTTTGAGATATTTATGAAGCTAAAGGAAATGAGTTTTGGCCGTGGGTGGTGGTGGAAATGGCGATCGAAGGCCAAAAAGGGGTTGAACGGAGTTGAGCTCGTGGGAGCTGCTCCGGTAACGGATCGAGGCCGGAAATGGGTGGTTTAGGTCGGCAAAAGGTAGGGAAAGAAGCTGTGAAGATATGGTGGCCGGAGGTGGTGCGACGGCACCGAAATCGGTGAAAAACCTTATGGCTTGGAGGAGCTCATGGTGACTAACGGTGGCTCGGGTGGAGGTGAAACTTGGTGGGGATGTTCACCGGTGAGAGGGGAAGAAAACTGGGTAGGTGGTGTAGGCCACGCCTGATGTAGGGGGATCCGAGACAGATGATGCTGAGCTGTCAGATTGCACCTTGATGGCGCTGAGATACCATGAGTTGGCAGATCAGCGCAAAGGCGGGAATTGATTGTGATGTGTTCCTCATTGGGGCCGTTTTGAGTGCGTTTCAGTCTTTTGGCCATAACTTTGGCTACGGGTGTCAGAATCGCACATAAGACCCCAATTCAGAAAGCTCTTTTCGGCGCGTACGGTGTCCACATCGAGCATGGCTTCATGTGCCTTTTTTTCGACCTCAAATTCTGCTGTTTTCCCCTCCGAATCACTAGTTTTAGTTATTTTTTACTATTTATGGTAATATTTCGCTTGTCGGTTAGGAAGTCATTTTAAACCCGATTTGGGCTGGATTTTTTGCAGATTGCTTATTTTATTTCGAATTTCAATTTAGAGTGATTTTTGAGATTTTGCTATTTTTGGCAAAATTCAGAAAAACACGATTTTTGGCTATAACAGTCCAGCTTGTGGACTGATTTTGATCATTGCTTGATTTTATAATATTCCTTTAAACCCTAGAGACTTTTCTCTCTGGTTTTGGCCGATTTTTCTCCTGTGAATCATCTGTTGGGACTAGCCTGCAGGATAATCGCTATTCTGTCCGGCGTCAACGCAACTAGCGACAAGGAGAAAAATAGAGCAGGTGCAGTGACTTCCAGGGGCTCATGGCGGCTAATGGCTGGTCCGATGGTTCTGAAAATTGGTGGGGATGAACTCTGGTGGGAGGGAAAGAGAATGGTGGGGGTAGTCTACAACATAGCCGCCGGATGGCGGCGCAATGGGCAGCCGAAGTGGCAACGACGGTAAGGGGAAAAAGAAGGGGCAACGCGCGGGAGAGAGGAAATGGGGAAGATAGAAGAAGAAAAAGAAAGAAAGGAAAGAAAAGAAGAAAAGGAAAAGGAAAAAGGGAAAAAGAAAAAGAGAAAAGAAAAGAAATGAGGTCCAATCCTCACTCCGGAAATCAAAAACAAATCCGCCAAAAACGATATTAAAAACCGTAAAACGACTAAATAAATTAAACACAACATCAAATAAATTAAAATCAATTTAAAATACAATAATTTAAAATAAAAGAACTATTATATTAAATAAATTAAAAAACATTTTCAATGAAAATACACGTAAAAACGGGTCATCACATTCGGCCCTAATTTAACCGGGACCTCAAAAAGCCTAGCATCAAATGTCTCTCCAGAAAGCCCATCCACATCCTTCATTATCCCATTAATTCCATCTTTTCTAACCCCATTAACATCTTACCGGGGATAACGTAGCCGTTTTGCTCTCATGTATCATGTTAATGGGTAACGTACATTCCTGAAAATCAGCTCTCTTCTCCGCTTCACTCCCTTCCATGAAAACTGTAACCGTTTCATTGTCCCCGTCGCTAGGACCACCGTCCTAACATTGACTGACTGCCATAGTTGATTCTTTCTCTGGCGTTGGACTAGACTCTTTGAATGAACTAGGCGGGACTAAGGTTCTTGTTACAGTATCCATCTTTGGATCCCCTGAGTATCGGCCTCGCACTAAAGGTTTCTTTTCACTAAAACTACCCACACGTAACCACACCCCGTATGGTTGAGTATCCTCCATATTTGCCATTTTGGATACGCCCTTCCTGTTCTTGCAATCTTTGTCGATATGGCCCATTCTCCCGCACCAATAGCAAAAGTTTGGCAATCGCTCATAAGAGAAGCGAATCCAAACAGAATTATCCCCTCCTACCGATAACTTAGAACCACGTAAAAGAGGCTCATGAATATTAAGCTTTACCTTAACTCTCAAATACTCTCCCCATTCCACTTCACCATTCTCCAAATCCACTTCTTCAACAAGCCCAATCTTCTCCTCAAGTTTCTAATTGACATGCACATTTTGAGCCATAATCGAAAGGTCATGAAGTCTGACCCAGAATGAAGCAGTCTCTAGATTGATCTGTTGTACTTGAAGTCGTCCATCCGCCTTTGCGACCAATACCAGATTTTTATCAAATGTCCATGGCCCCTCCCGCATAACCTTCTCTTTCTCTGATATCCTCAAAATCAACACGAAACAACATTGTCGAAAGATCCCAGAAATGAACACCCATGACTGGCCGCCATAGTTTCCGCATCGTACCCTTAAAAGCTTCCCGATTAAAATATTTTTCCGTGAACAACTTCATAAACAAGCACTTTCCCACCTGAGGCAACATATCCTCCAATTTTTTTGGTTCTATTACCACATCTTCGCTTTCCTTCTTAGTTAAAGAAAGCTTTGTATAAAGAACTGGAAGATCATCTTTTGTAATCATTTTCTCAGACGAAAATAGGACAAACTGCACTAGGGTAGTAAAGAAACCTCTACAAAGGAAACCTAGGAGAGGAAATGAACATTTCCTACTGCATTTGATCTTTTTTATTTCTCTACTTTTTGAGAGTTCATTAGCCCCTCAGCTTTCTAGTGCTTTTTAAAAAAGAATAATATTAGATATATATAACTCTCAAATAGATAAGAATCATTCATTTTTTTTTTTGTTGTAAAAAAGTGGGTCTCATTATTAAAAAAATAGTTTTGTTTACACTTTTTTAAGTGGGGTCCACTACAACAGAATTTAGATTTTGTAACATAAGAAAGCATCACTGAAAAAGACAATTGTCACAAACTATTTTGTAACAATTTGAAATTGTCACCACAATCATCATGTAAGAAGCATCACAAAAACTAATTTGTGACAGTTTACTGTTAAATAATCACGATTTTTTTTTATCTGACAGCTGTAAGTCTTTTGTAAGATGTAACGTTCGAACGTAATATTTTTTGTAATAGTTAAAATCTGTCATAGAAACTAACATTTGAACGTATATATAAACATTCAAATGTAAACCTGATCGATTGACATTCGAACGGTAGAAATTGATGTGCGTTGTTTTCATTTAGAATATTTAATATTTATGTTCGAATGCTCCTACGTTTGAACGTTTGCTGCCATTGACGTTTGAATGTCGCATTCGAATGTCAACGGAGAACCATTCGAACATGAATCGCATAATGTTTGGATTTTTAGTCAACATTTGAATGTTTTGTGATTTAACATTCAAATGATTAGATTGTATGAGGATGGGTACGTTTGAACAAAGTGCGTTACCTTCAAATGATTTGTTATAATTTGGTGGTGTTATATTCGAACTTTGGTTTGAATGTGAAGCAATGTTTGAGCGTTTTTTTATTTACATTCGAATATGAAAATTAGAAATATTAATTTTATACAATTAAAAAACATACAAATTGTATCATATTATACCATAAATTTAACAACTAATAATGTTTTATAGAGTTGCAAAATTAGAGATTAAAAGTTATAAACATTGATAAAATTGATTTCTTCTTTCCTCGCCTACTACGTTCTGCTACAGTAACATAACATGCTCCATCTGGACTATCATCTCTGCCTGTACTTGTCCTTGGATTTCAATGTGTATTCTTTTCTTATGGTCTCTTTGTTGCTTCTACAAATGCAACTCTAAATCATACTGTTGCGATAATAGAGACTCCAACTCTTGCTATCTCAACTTCATCTACTCAATTTCTAAATGTTCTGCATCTAAGTCAAGGTCGTGGATGATAAACCGACATGCTTGAAAGAACATCCCAAATCTCTTATAAAATCAGATTTGGTCCTGAGCACTTGTATGAATATGTCCATGTCACTAGGAGATGATTTCTCAGAAGCTAACTACATCTCAATCATTTTTTCCTGTAATTATAAAGAAAACACACAATAACTAACTTATTAGAGAAATACAAATGAAACATAATATTTATTCATAGAAAATAACATCATTTACATAATTATTTTTAGCCACAATCAATCCACTCACTATGTTCATCGGTGTGAGTAGCAAGATAGATATGAATGGGGGAGAAATTTTTAGGATCATCAAATTTTTAACGAAGCCACATAGGTAATTTTAAAAATAATGTTAGTACTTAAATAAAAGAATATGATAACAATTAGTGAGTTTCTATAAGTTATTAGTTACCATTTTATCGGCAAGACACTAGAATGACCTTGAACTAGGGCGATGGTGGATAGTCAAAACCATTCTATTTTCTGTATTTATAGAACTTAAGTGCTACAAAACTATATACTATGTTAATTAACTAATATAAATGTAAATAAGTTATAGGGTATAAATCTAGAATATCTAATAATCTAGACTTGTAAAAAAATTACAACACTTTTTTTAATCGTCTAACTTCATTTTCTAAAAGGGGACTGAGCAGTTTCTTCCAACGTCTCAAATTTGTTGAAGTGGTCATGACATCGTCCATTGTAACGCCAAAATAATGTAGTAATCAACTCATTCACAATTCGCACATCTTCACTATGGACAAAATTGAGGTTGAATTCATCCTAAGAGGTCAATTCCGTCAAAACTATATTTAATCAACATCTCTTAAAAAATTTACTATGGCACATAAACACACCAGTACACGACTCTGAATGTGATCTTTAATCTCATTCGAAACATCTCTCCATGAGCGCACATAAAATGAGGCATAAACTCGGACAAGTGTGCCAACATAGGAGGAACGCAAAGTTGCACCATCATCCACTTCCTTAGTGGAGTTAATAGGAATGGTGATCTTGATCTTTCTGTACCTTCTATTTTGCTCAAGCACAAGGCCACGTGTTAAGTCACAACCACAACGTGACAAGGCATCAGTAAATATATTTAAAATTATTAAATGTAGTCTTTAGAGTATTAAAATATAATTAATTATCAAAACATTTTTTTACTGGTAGGTGTTGATTGGCTGTCTGTCTCTTGTGTATCAATTTGTTGAGGAGTGGATTCCTCATTTGGGAAATCGTCAACGGGGTTCGAGATTTTGGGAGAGGCACATTTCTTCGTTGTTCTTTTTGGATAAAAGAATAAATTAGAATAATTATTAGAATAAATTAGAACATTTCTTCGTTGTTCGAGACTATATGATAAAAGAATTAGATTAGAATAAATTATAAAAAGTGATATTGTACCGTAACCTATGTAAATAAAATAGTTAACACTTTTATTCTTGATCTTTAGATTTTTTTAGATCATACTTGTTTCAAAATCGCATTCAATAACATCTTCATTATCAACCTCTTCTTCGTCTTCTTCAATGACTTCCTCTTTGGATTCTTCTTCTTCTTCATCATCAAACTCTGCTTCTTCCTTTGCTTCACTTACTTCAATTGAATGATCATTTAATATGGATGGTTTTAGATGCACGAGTGAGATGTCATCTCTACATAAGGGAATTAGCTCGAGCGCACTGAAGTCAACAAATAAATTAATACCCTCTCTATCTTTATAGTAGGCATCTACAATCGAAGTGTTAACTTTATCTCCACTATTCTTGTGATCTGCTACCAATCCTGCATTTTAGATATTTCGAGAAACAAATTTTTGTACGACTCACCAAGATATCTCTCCACTATCTTCATCGGCCCCTTTCATTGGATCACTCAAGTAATAGACTTGAGCAGCTTGACAAGCCAATACGAGTGGATCATTTTTGTACCATTTAGATGCAGTATTGACACTCGTATAGTGACTATTCCTATGTATCGAAACCCGACAACTGCCTAAATCACACCAATCATATTTAAATACACATGTCACATTTTCACCCAAGTATTTCAATCCGATAATGTCACGTATAATACCATAGTAGTCAATATCATATGTTCCATGACTTCCCTCGACCAACACTACACAGTTTTGCATCTTTCGATTACTTTCACGGCCCATAGTATGGAAACTGTAATCTTGAACTGTACATGCAGTATATCAAAGTGTTATGTGTGATGGACCACGTGCCAATGCAAAAAATTCAAAAGAAACTAATGCAAGATCATGAGCACGTTGTTCCAGAATTTAACACTTGACGTATTAACAAAATATTATTTAGTTATTTAGAATTCAAATGCTTTATAAAACATTTACGTCATTTGACATTTAAATACATACGCGTTATTCAAACCATCTGGAAAATTCTTCTTCATGTTTCGCCTTTATATTATCTATGCCTTTTGTCCTAAGTTTGTCCATGTGCTTGCTTTATATAAGTGCAAAAGAATACAATATTTGAAAACATTCATTGTAATTAAATTTTTTAATTTAAAATTATTCTAAGTATGTGGCGACATATCTTTGGTAGTCATTAATCTCCCAACAATTATTTAACACATACCACCGAGCTTTTCCCAACTCGCCACCAATTAAGTCATACCTCGTTTTTGCACCCAAAGATCTTACATTATGGGAAAACACAGATAGCTCATGAGGGGGAGAAGCAACAAGATCAACATTTCGCTTTTCATGATTAAATCGTGTCTCAACACCACAAAGATATAGAGAGCAAAATGACAACTATTCATCATGTATATAAGCTTCTGCTATTGAACCCTCAGGTTGGGCTTTATTCCCAATAGTGCTCTTCAATCTACCTAGATATCTTTCACCTGGATACATCCAACGAAATTGCACCGGTCCACCTAACAGTACCTCATGAGATAAATGAATTACTAAATGAACAATTACATCAAAAAATAATGGTGGAAATATCTGTTCAAATTTATAAAGTATAGTAGCAATGTCATCTTCTATCTTCGGCAACATTTCTCGATTTACAACCTGAGGGCACAAATCCTTGAAAAATATACAGAGTTCGGTTATGGCGATATGTACATTAGAAGTCAACAATTTCTGCAAGAATATGTGATGTTATGAATTTTCAATCTACTAATTTTCAGTCATCAGAGCTCATATATCTACCGATATTTGAAGCATAACTATTTGACAATTTCACACATTGCAACCGTTTGCAAAAGTCTATCCTCTCATCTTTTGTCATCATAAAATATGCATGCAATATAACTACCCTGTTGCCTTCCATCTGGGAATAAAGATTATGTTTAATTTCCATTCTCTTAAGATCTTACCTCGTCTTGATTGTGTCTTTCGTCATTTTGTTAATGCTCATCAATGTTCCCAACATTTTAGCACAAATATTTTTTTCAATGTGCAGTACATCTAAACTATGTCACAAGATGCAGGACGACCAATACAATAAGTAAAAGAAAAATACTGCGCTTTGTCCAATTTAATTCTATTAAGCCTCGTTTCCTCTTGTTCTTTCCCCGACCCTTGCCAAAATTTTTTGCTCTAACTTCCATTAGTTGTTCCACTATCTTGTCTCCAGACAACTCTTTCGATATAGTTCTGTCCTCGACTCTCCCATCAAATTTAGTGCCTTCCCTTCGCCTTGTATGATTTGTTGATAGATATTGTCGATGGCCCATGAAACACATCTTCTAAGAATATTTTAGCCATTCACTAGCAATTTCTTTATTAAGCATGAAACACGCTAACTTCCCTTTGGTACTCCAACCAAAAAGATTTCTATATGCAGGAAAATCATTTATCGTCCACATGACCGTAGCATGCATTTGAAAAGATGTTGACATAGATGCATCAAAAGTTCTGACTCCAATTTCCCATATAAATTTTTTAGCTCTTCAATTAACGATTGCATGAATATATCAATATCATTCTCAGGTTATCTTGGGCCAAGAATAAGTAAAGTTAACAAAAAATTTGGGGCCTTCATGCACTTCCAAGGTGAAAGATTATACGAAATCAACACTATGGTCCAAATGCTGTAACTTGTACTCATATTGCCAAAATGATTGAATCCATTGGTTGTGAGTCCTAAATGCACATTACGAGTGTCATTGCTGTTGAGGGAAAAATGAGCATGTTGGCATATTCTTGTGAAAACCTGTGTAAAATGGTGTTGTAACAAGTGTTGTTGCGGAAGGATTGAAGTGGGCTTGAAGTGTGCTCATTATTGGTCAAAAGAAGCGACTTCGCTCGACCCTCGCTCGACAGAGCGCTCGAGCGAACTCAGGCAGATTCAACCGCTCGACCCTCGCTCGACACTGAGCTCGAGCGAACCCAGGCAGAGTGTGTCGCTCGACCCTCGCTCGACACTGAGCTCGAGCGAACCCAGGCAGAGTGTGTCGCTCGACCCTCGCTCGACACTGAGCTCGAGCGAACTCAGGCAGAGTCGACCGCTCGATACTCGCTCGACATGGCGCTCGAGCGAACTCAGGCAGATTTCGGCGCTCGACCTTCGCTCGACACTTCGCTCGAGCCAATGTTCCAGATCACTTACAATGTAGGGTTTTGAACGCCTCATTTGATGGGAACTATAAATAGAACATGTTAGCTTCTGTTCTATGTGTGGAGAATCAGAGCAAAAACCCTAAGGGCCTCCAAGAACATCTTAGAGCAATCTCTCCCCCATTTGATTGATTCTTTCTTGAAAAACATTTCTCCACCACAACATACACAAAAATCAGCTTCTACTTGAGTCCATTGAAGTGGACATTTTTGTTGGCCGGAAGAGTCCGGAGCTGCCGTTGATGCAGAGATCGAGAGGTTCTCGTGGGAAGCTATAGGAAGGTCGGAGTTCCGACACTACATGCGTGTAGAGATCGAGTGGGTCACTCGTGGTGTTGCAAGCCAAGTTTAGCTACTACAAAGGTTTTGTGAGTGTTCTAAATTGGTTGTAACAAACTAAAGTTTCTATAGTGGATTTGAGGTGGTGTCTTACACCCGGAGTGGTTTTAGATTTTGAAGAGGTTCTTCAAATGAGTTTCCACTCCGTGAACGAAATCATGTGTTGATTATTTGTGTTATTTGTTTCATTTATTATCTGCTTGTTTGATTAATTTTCAAAAGGCCATAAAAATTAGATTACACCTATTCACCCCCCCTCTAGGTGTAGTGTTGTGTAGAACCACTGCTTTTTCAATTGGTATCAGAGCGGGTTCACTCCGCTAGGATTTAGTTCCTGAGTGTGATCCTGCTGTAGTGGTTTAAATGGATAGGTCTCAATCACTCACATCTCCACCATTTTTTGATGGAAGCAACTATGCGTATTGGAAAGTTCGAATGAGAGCTTTCCTTAAGTCTGTGGATGAACGAGTGTAGGCTTCCATAACAAATGGATGGAAGGAACCGGTTGTAGTCATTGAAGGAGTCCAAACCCCCAAGAGTGTGGAAAATTACTCTAGGGATGAAGTCAATGAGTGTAGTTGGAATAGCAAAGGCTTGAATGCAATGTTCATGGCCGTGTCCCAGGAGGAGTTCAAGAGAATCTCCATGTGTGAAAATTGCAAAGAGGCATGGGACATTCTTGAGGTTACCCATGAAGGTACCAAGGCGGTAAAGAACTCTAAACTTCAAATGCTGACCACCAGTTTTGAGGAGTTGAGAATGAAGGATGATGAGACATTTGATGCTTTCTATGCAAAACTAAATGATATCGTCAACTCTCGCTTTAATCTAGGGGACAGAATTCCTGAGAATAGAGTTGTGAGAAAAGTTCTCAGATCTCTTCCTGAGAGATTTCGTCCTAAGGTTACGGCTATTGAGGAAAGCAAAGATGTGGATACTATGAGAATTGAAGAATTGGTGGGCTCCCTCCAAACATATGAACATACTCTTCCAATGGACAGAAAGCACAAGTCCATAGCCCTCAATACTGTTAGAGAGGAGTCAGATGAGTCTTCCGATGATTTGGCTATGAGTGACAAAGAAATAGCATTCTATGCTAAGAAATTCAGGAAAATGTTTGTGGCTAGAAATAAAAAGAATCAGAGCCTAGATAAGAAAAAGTTTGAAAGATACAACAGAGGCTCAAGTTCAGGGAACAAGGATAGAAACTTTGAAAAGCACACTAGAACAAATAGAGACAAGGGTCAGTCAAGTGTGCAGTGTCATGAATGCCGTGGTTTTGGACACATTCGCCTGGAATGTCCAAACTACAAAAAGGCAAAAGAAAGAGCAAAAATTGCATCCCTAAGTGAGAGTGAATCGGAGTCAAGTGATTCATCAGGGAACTCTTCCCCAAAAAGAAATCTGAATTACATGGCATTCACTGTCTCGGTAGATAGCAAAAGTCAACACAGTGAAAATGTGTCGGATGATGAGAGCAAGTCTGGAAATGAATCTGAATATGAAGATGAGCTGCAAGAAGTTTATGAGAAGTTATACAAGGAATGTGTTAAATTGAGGAACCTCAACAAAGTGCACATTGAAGAGATAGACTTCATTAAAAGAGAAAATGAAGAGCTTCAAGGCAAATTAACTGATGCCATTGTTCTAGCTGATCACTTTAAAATGAAGAAGGTTTGCTTGGAAGATGAGTTAAAAGCTCATGAAAGTGAAATAAGCTTGTTGAAGGAAAAGCTGAAATCCTTCTCCAGCGGGAAACAAAAGTTGGATGAAATTCTAAGCTTTGGAAAGCCCCATAGTGACAAGAGTGGTCTGGGATATGGTGCAGTAAAATCTGAGACTGCAACCACCTCAAAGGTCTCCCACAAAAATGAGAAGAAGACTGTGTTTGTTCGTGAATCAGCTGTCAATGGAAAGACTAACCCATCTGACAAGGGAAAATCTCATGTCCAAATGGGTGTTCTGTCTCATGTGAAACCAAGAACTAGAAATGCAAGACCTATTTGTCACCACTGTGGTAAAACAGGTCATGTTGTAACGGAGTGTTTTAAGCTGAAAAGATACATCACGTATGAACATACACCTTCTCAAAGCAAAAGTGTGCACCCTCCAAACATGGGTAAACGTCTCATAACTGCTCCTAAGTATACCTCTTCATTCAGGAGACAAAGAGATAGCAAAGAAAACTGTGTGTGTCATAATTGTGGTAGGGCTGGCCACATCCGACCAAATTGCTATGAGCTTAGGAAGAATCACATGAAAAATGGAGATAGACAACCAAGAAGAGGGCATCTGAATCTTTGGAGTCAAGTGATGGCCTTAACTAGGCAAAATGAGATGCTGAATGTCAAGTTAGACCAACTGTCAACTACCAAAAAGGGTGGGTCTCCAAAAGTTAGAAAGATGTGGGTCAGAACTGGAGAAAGAAACACATGTCATGTGGCACACATTGCTCTAAAGACTAGAGACACATATGTGTGGTACCTTGATAGTGGATGCTCGCGTCACATGTCAGGTGATAGGAGTTTGTTTAAAACTGTTGAGGAATACAAGTGTGGAACAGTAACTTTTGGAGATGGTGGAAAAGCTGATATAGTTGGAAAAGGTGAAATTGATATACCTGGACTACCCGTCTTGAGGGAAGTACTGTTTGTTGATGGATTAAAAGCAAATCTTCTCAGCATAAGTCAAATGTGTGACAATGGTGCTGAGGTTCGCTTTTCAAAAGAAAAATGCATTGTTTCAGATAATGATGGAAACTGCATGATGCAGGGAACGAGGACATCTGACAATTGTTATGGCATCACTCCTAATTTTCAACATAGTTGCAACAGTGCTAAGAGTGAGGCAACAGACCTGTGGCACCAAAGACTTGGACACGTGAATCATAAAAATCTGTCCAAGATTGCCAAGAAAGATATGGTAATAGGATTGCCTGAGCTGGGTAAAGTGGAGACTCCTGTATGTGGGTCATGTCAATTGGGAAAACAAGTCAGAACAGCTCACAAGAAAACTACGGCTATCCTAACTGAACAACCTTTGGAGTTATTGCACATAGATCTTATGGGACCCTCTAGAACTGAAAGCCTGGGGGGAAAGAGATACATACTAGTAATGGTGGATGACTTCACCAGATATTCATGGGTGGAATTTCTGAGAGAGAAAGCTGAAGCTCCTAATGTGATTAAAATCTTGTGCAAGAAGCTTCAAAATGAGCAAGGAAAGGTAATAGTTAGAATTAGGAGCGATCATGGAAGAGAATTTGACAATTCAAATCTTGAGAGTTTCTGTGATGAAGAGGGCATCAGTCAAGAATTTTCTGCCCCTATCACTCCACAGCAAAATGGAGTGGTTGAAAGAAAGAACCGGGTGATTCAAGAAATGGCTCGAGTCATGATACACAGCAAGAATGTTCCTACCCATTTCTGGGGAGAAGCTGTGAACACGGCATGTCATATTGTGAATAGAGTCTATCCGAGACCAAACACTTCCAAAACACCATATGAACTGTGGAAAGGAAAGAAACCAAATGTGAAGTACTTCAAGGTGTTTGGAAGTCAATGCTACATTTTGAGAGACAGGGAAAACTTAGCTAAGTTTGACCCCAAAAGTGATGAAGGGATTTTTCTTGGATACTCTAGAAACAGTCGTGCGTATAGATGCTACAATCTGCACACCAGAACTGTAATAGAATCCATAAATGTGGTAGTGAATGATGCTCCTGAAGAGAAATTGAATAAAGATGAGCCATCTCACTTACCAAGTGGAGCTGAAAGAGAAGATAGTGATGCAGTAAGGGAAAACTTGGAGTTCGCATCAAATGAAAAGATAAGAAGCCAAAAGGAACCTTCTTCAAGAGTAAAGTTGAATCATCCCCAAGAAAATATTATAGGAAACATAGATGAAGGGATGAGACTAAGAAGGAAAGTGGTAAATCAATTGGCTCACTCAAGTTACATCTCACAAATTGAGCCAAAAAGGGTCGAAGAAGCTTTGAGTGACGAGAATTGGTTAAGTGCTATGCATGATGAAATAAATCAATTTGTGAGGAACGATGTGTGGTATTTGGTGCCAAGACCAGAAAGTCACAATGTGGTAGGCACAAAATGGATTTTCAAGAACAAGTCTGATGAGAATGGAATCATTGTGCGAAATAAAGCAAGACTAGTTGCTCAAGGGTATGCCCAGATGGAGGGTATAGACTTCGATGAGACTTTCGCTCCGGTTGCCAGACTTGAGTCAATTCGAATTTTGTTGAGCATCGCTTGTCATATGTGCTTCAAGCTCTATCAAATGGACGTCAAGAGTGCTTTTCTGAATGGAGTTCTCCAAGAAGAAGTATATGTTGAACAACCAAAGGGTTTCAAGGATCCAAAATATCCTAGTCATGTCTACAGGCTGAAGAAAGCTCTTTATGGCCTAAAACAGGCTCCCAGAGCTTGGTATGAAAGACTAACTTCCTATTTGGAGACCCACAAGTTTTTGAGAGGAAGTGTTGATAGGACATTATTCATCAGAAAAGCTGGAGAAGACATAACAATTGCTCAAATCTATGTGGATGATATTGTTTTTGGATCTTCTATTGACACTTTGGCTCTTGAGTTTGCTGATGAGATGAAGAATGAATTTGAGATGAGCATGGTAGGTGAATTAACCTTTTTCTTGGGACTCCAAGTAAAACAGTTGAATGATGGGTTATTCATATCTCAATCCAAATATGCAAAAGATCTTATAACAAAATTTGGATTAGATGGCAAGAGCCATGCTAGAACTCCCATGAGCACCAGTGTTAAGCTAAGCGCTGATCTGTCAGGCAAGAATGTTGAGCAATCCTTGTATAGGAGCATGATTGGGAGTTTGCTGTATCTCACTGCAAGTAGACCTGACATTGCTTTTAGTGTTGGGGTGTGTGCTAGATTTCAAGCCAATCCAAAAGAATCTCATTTAATAGCTGTCAAACGCATACTTCGTTATGTGAATGAGACGATTAACTATGGGATTTGGTATTCTAGAGACTCTAACACTGAACTTGCAGGCTATTCAGATGCTGATTGGGCAGGTAATGCAGATGATAGGAAAAGCACCTCTGGTGGGTGTTTCTATGTGGGGACGAATTTGGTAGCCTGGATGAGTAAGAAACAAAACTCAATTTCCATGTCTACGGCTGAAGCTGAATACATTGCTGCAGGGAGCTGTTGCACGCAATTGTTGTGAATGAAACAAATGCTATGTGACTATGGCATTGCCCAAGGAGTGATGAGTGTCTATTGTGACAATACCAGTGCTATTAACATTTCAAAAAATCCTGTCCAACACTCCAGGACCAAGCACGTTGACATTAGGCACCATCTCATTCGGGAGCTTGTGGAAACGAAGGTTGTGACCCTTGAGTATGTTCCCACCGAACATCAACTAGCCGACCTTTTTACAAAACCCTTGGATAAGCTTCGGTTTGAACTTCTTAGAAAGGCTATTGGGGTTTGTGCTTTGACATAAGCCTGAAACATGCATAACGTGCATTACATGTTTTTCATGCACTTTCATTTTTTTTATTTTATTTTATTTTATTGTTGTTGATGTTTGGGTTGCATTTGTTAGCTGTTTAGTTTTATTGTCTTTGATTGCTGCCCCTACATGCACTCCATGATTGCGCTATATAATAGTGGGGTTGTTAATTCTAAAATCTTGGTGCATGTATCTTTTGAGATTTGTATCATATATCTATGTTTTACAAAGGTTTGGAACATGAGTATCTCATGTAATCTGTGACTGGTAGCACACACACTTCACTCCAAACTCGGTCAATTGACATTTCACCACTTGTGAGTTTATTGGGGAGGCAATCAAAAGTGGTAGGAAGCTCTATCTTCATACAGAATTGACCACGGGCTAGATGACCTCATCATGGTTCATTTGTGCAAAAATATGTATCTCAAAAGGAAAAGAAAAAGTGAAGTTGAAATAAAAAAAAAAAAAAAAAAAAAAAAAGGGAAAAGAAAAAGGAGGGTGAAAAACAGAATAAGTTTTCTGTTTTCTTGAACATACTGAGACAAGTATTTAAACAGAAAGATTCAGGTCCTAGCAGCATTAGGTTTGACTTTCTGTGTCTTGAATGAGCTTCCCAAGCACCTATGATTTCATGTTCAGCCCAGCCCCACTCACGCCTTACGGTTGAAATTTCTTGATTGAGCAAGGACCGCTTTAAACACGCACGTCTATATTACTTGTGATACTTGGTTTTAAACTGCGTATTGTATGGGAATATGATGCTTCTCTACATTTGATATGTACTCTTGGTGTGAAAATTGACATTCCCAGTATTTGTCCATGTCATGTGAGTGTTGTGTGCTTCAAAAATGGGCAAAATGTGTTTTTCTGGAGGTCTCGCTCGACCCTCGCTCGACACCGCTCGAGCGAAACCCGCTCGACAGCCGCTCGAGGGTTTTAAGTTCGCTCGAGCGAAAAACTGATATAAAACTCGAGCGCCGCTCGAGCCGCTCGAGCAGACTGCCCTGTTTCGTGCGTTTCTCCCCTCCGTGCGATTTTCCTCCTTCTTTTCTCAAAATTCCTCGTTTAATCGAGTTCTTTCCTTCCGAAATCATCTCCAAACCAAGGTAAATCCCTTTCTCTTGTGTATTTTCGTGTTTTGGTGATTTATTTTGGGTATTTCCGTTTGTTTTGCATATGGGTTTCGGATTGGGGTTTTTGAAGTTTGTTTCTTGAAATTGTTCCGTTTATTTTGGTTTATTGAGGCTATTGTGTAGCCATTGTTGGGTTTTTGGTTGTAATTAGGAGGCTTGTGAAACTCCCATGGGTCTATACCCGAGTTTCACACTTGGATGCACTCCAAGTGTTCGGTAAAATGCCTCAATGAAGTGTCTTTTCTCTTTTTCATCATGCATTGGCTTAGTATTGTTCCCATATCTATTTCATGTCTATCCTAGGTTTGAGACATCGTTTAACTAGGATTGCATTGTGTTTTGAAGGTGTTTTGGTTTAGAATTGGCATTGGTTTGCACATGGGTCATGCATGAGGTTTGGCTTTCGCTTGCCAATGGGTTGGAATTGGCTTGTAAATGGCTTGGCATTGTCATTGCATAAGAGTCATGCACATGGGTTGGCATTAGCATGCATGTTGGTCTTTCACATGAGTAGGCATTAGCATGCATATGGGACACTTTGACCTAGGCATTTGTTATTGTTTTGAAAAATGAGGAGTGACATCGGGCATGCACCGAGTCTTGCATTGTTAATTGGCATTGTTGCGTCAGCATGCATGCATCCATCACGTCTTTGCATTGCCTTAGCCTTGTCTAACGTCTTTGACTCTGTCTACAGCCGACACCATGTCTCGACGTGTTCGTCCTCGCCAAAACCCTCCTGCACCCGTTCAAGCCCAATTCCATAGTGCCCGAGCCCAAGAGTTATACTCTCAGAACTTCTCGCATCGTACTCCCATAGTCGAGCGTGAAGTGACATTAGGTGAGCTTACCGAGACTATAATTCCCCGTATTTTTGAGTCTCGTCAGTGGCAGGCATTGACCACTGGTCATCCCACTCCTTCTGTGGAGTTGGTTAGGGAGTTTTACTCCAATATTCATGACATATCTGTTGATGACTCATTTGAAGTCAGTCTCAGGAATGTTGTTTTCCGAGTCACTCCGGGCATGATAGCGACTCTGCTAAATGCCCCTCGTGAGCTCTATCCTAAGTTTCCCTACTCACGGACATCTCCTCCAAGTCCACAAGTCATTGCTACTTGTCTTTGTGGCCGACCTAGTAGTTGGGAAGGGACAACCCCTATTTCCACTGCTCGTTTTACCCCCGATCACCTCATTCTTAGTAGGATTGTTCTTACGAACTTAGATCCTACTGGTCATAATAGTGATGTGGGTCTTGACCGTGCCCGTCTGCTGTATGCCTTGATCAATGGTGTCTCCATTGATCTAGGAAGTCTTTTGTGTCGGGTTATTGTTGAGGCGTATCGGTCCTCCAAAACACGGACTGGTTTGCCCTTACCGTGTTTGATCACCCGAATAGCTCTCTCCCAATCTGTTGCTTTCCATCCTCAGGAGCCTAGAGTTGCTCTTAAGGCTCCTATTGGTCGTAGGACGGTCCAGTTGAGTCGTGCTCATACAACTCCACAGCCTATCCGTGTTGAGCATCCTCCCGCTCCCTCCTCTCAGCCTTCGAGCTCTCGTCCATCTAGTTCTCAGCCGTCTACCTCGGCCCCATCTGGCTCTCAGCCATCTTCCTCAGCCCCCGGTTCGTCGGAGCCCAGTCTTCAGCAGGTACTTGAGTATCTAGCTCGTCTTGATGCCCGGTTCGACAGCCTTGAGGTGAAAGTTGACAACCTGCAACAACTTGTGACTCAACGCTTCAATGACATCGAGAGGCAGCTCAATGAGGATGATGAGGATGCCGATGGTGATGATTGAGACCCTTGGCTTCTTGTGACAAAAAGGGGGAGATTGATTGTTGAGGGGGAGATATTGTTGAGGGGGAGTAGTACAGTATTAACTCAGGGGGAGTGTTACTTGTACTAACATTTTTTTTGTTTTGGGGGAACAGCAACTTTTGGTTATTTCTGTTGATTTATATTTCTTGTTAGCTGCTGATTGTCTGACAAATGTTTCTTGAACTCCTGATTTGTTGCTTAATGAAGTATTTCTTTTCTAATTATGATTTGATTTGAGAAGTATGATTTTAGAATTGCAAATACGTTTTTGTGCATATGTGAATGGGTATGTTTAACCGTTGGCTAAGCGTGTGCAGAAATTTTTCAACATGTTCAAGAATATGGATCTAATTGGGTGTGCTAGGATTAGGTCATATGTATAGGTTAGAGGTTTTGTCACAGAAATGCCAAAGGGGGAGATTGTTGAGGGAAAAATGAGCATGTTGGCATATTCTTGTGAAAACCTGTGTAAAATGGTGTTGTAACAAGTGTTGTTGCGGAAGGATTGAAGTGGGCTTGAAGTGTGCTCATTATTGGTCAAAAGAAGCGACTTTGCTCGACCCTCGCTCGACAGAGCGCTCGAGCGAACTCAGGCAGATTCAACTGCTCGACCCTCGCTCGACACTGAGCTCAAGCGAACCCAGGCAAAGTGTGTCGCTCGACCCTCGCTCGACACTGAGCTCGAGCGAACCCAGGCAGAGTGTGTCGCTCGACCCTCGCTCGACACTGAGCTCGAGCGAACTCGGGCAGAGTCGACCGCTCGATACTCGCTCGACATGGCGCTCGAGCGAACTCAGGCAGATTTCGGCGCTCGACCTTCGCTCGACACTTCGCTCGAGCCAATGTTCCAGATCACTTACAATGTAGGGTTTTGAACGCCTCATTTGATGGGAACTATAAATAGAACATGTTAGCTTCTGTTCTATGTGTGGAGAATCAGAGCAAAAACCCTAAGGGCCTCCAAGAACATCTTAGAGCAATCTCTCCCCCATTTGATTGATTCTTTCTTGAAAAACATTTCTCCACCACAACATACACAAAAATCAGCTTCTACTTGAGTCCATTGAAGTGGACATTTTTGTTGGCCGGAAGAGTCCGGAGCTGCCGTTGATGCAGAGATCGAGAGGTTCTCGTGGGAAGCTATAGGAAGGTCGGAGTTCCGACACTACATGCGTGTAGAGATCGAGTGGGTCACTCGTGGTGTTGCAAGCCAAGTTTAGCTACTACAAAGGTTTTGTGAGTGTTCTAAATTGGTTGTAACAAACTAAAGTTTCTATAGTGGATTTGAGGTGGTGTCTTACACCCGGAGTGGTTTTAGATTTTGAAGAGGTTCTTCAAATGAGTTTCCACTCCGTGAACAAAATCATGTGTTGATTATTTGTGTTATTTGTTTCATTTATTATCTGCTTGTTTGATTAATTTTCAAAAGGCCATAAAAATTAGATTACACCTATTCACCCCCCCTCTAGGTGTAGTGTTGTGTAGAACCACTGCTTTTTCAATTGCCAAACTCTGGGTATTGATCATCGAAAGATTATCATGCAAGTGAGTTAGCTATGTACCTCATATATGCGTTATCCTTAACTCTTTTCTCCTTGTGCGATCTCATATCTTGAGTTATTGTTTTCACATAGCCCCTTTGCAACTGAGGTTTCAAGAGAAAAAAAAACAATATCTTAACCTGTATATTTTTCTTACCCTTCAACCTCGACTCTCCACCTATGGGACAAACTTGTTTTTCCTCGTTCTCATTCCAAAGCAAAACACAATCATCTTGCATGCATGTATAGACTTGTATTCAAACTCTAGACCTTTTCTCAATTGTTTCACTTCATAAAAATTATTCGGCAATGCAGAACCTTTGGGGAGTATCTCATTAAATAAGTTCAATACCATGTTTATTGTTTTCGTTGACATATCACATATAGACTTAATGTAAAGCAGCCACACAATGAATGACATTTTGTTGTGTTTTGTACAGCCTGGATAAAGCTCACGCTTCGCATCTTCCCACATTGTAGAGAAATTCTCCAATTCAGTCCCTCGGCTTGAAGCATCCTTGTCAACTTCATCCATAAATATTTCAACTCCAATGTCACCCAACATCTCATCTATTTTATCCCGCTTAGTATCTTCATCCATGTGTCGAATATTGATACCATGACGAAACAAAACCTCGGTTAATTGTTCATACGGCTCACCATGCACTAATTTTGTCACTCTTCTACTTTCTATGTGATGTTCGAACGTAAATTTTTTTTTTTGTTTGAACGTCAAAAAATTATCATGTCTTTAGTGAGGGTTTTTTAGAAATCGTCATAGAAAAAGCCTTTTTGTGATGGTTTGGGGATTGTCACAATTTCCTAACCGTCACTAAAAAACATTTATGTTGTAGTGGTCCCCTTTTTTACAAGGGCTTGTATGGGGCTTGTCTATTTAGAAGTTGTACAAATTATTTCTCTTTTAAAAATACAGAAAGATGGTTAATTCCTGATCCTTGAAGTTCATGTTAAAGTACTTGATCTGTTGGGGATTAGCAATGCAATCTTGGGTACTATATGGAAATGGGGCTAAAATTCTTATATTGGTCTTCCACTAATGCACAAAAAACTACTTCATGAAATATATATCGTTCACAATTATATGATGAATAGGGGATTACATGGGGTTTTGGCAATGTGTTCTTCACTTGTCTTGAGTGCAAGGATTCTGTCATAGAATAATACATCTATATAATAAAATACATGTCATAATTTGATTGGAAGAGAGATTTTAAAATTTGGATCTTGAAATATGCTATTCTCAAGGCTGTCATGTGTAGAGTACTAGTATACCTAATAAAGTGCACGCTCGTGTGTCATAATTTGGTTTAAATGATAAATTTTAAAATTTGAATCTTACAAATTAAATTTAACCATTTAAGTTATCTGAATGGTATGCTCGATTTGCATACTAGTTGGAGAATAAAATAATTAGTAGGAAGCGGATCCATAACTATGCTAGCTAGCCAAAATCAAATAAAAATGGAAGAGATGCAACTTTTTAGTTTAGGACTTTGATTCTATTATCCAACGTCATGCAATGAAAGTGGTTTGCTTAGATAAGTATTTAAAAACTGCGATGGGCCCTTCTAGCAGTTGTCATTTACTTTACTTATTTAATTACATCGACCATATATGTCTCCAATATGTATGGTAAATCACATGAGGAAGCTATCACAAGATCCTTGAAAAACCTAAGGACAAAATCAAATAAGATTGCAAAATGCATAATGTTTAGGTGTTTTCATGCTCTATTTCTGAGGTTCCTAGTCCTTGATCTTGATTTTGATACTTGATGAGCTCACTAGGTATTGGTGGTACTGCTAGTTGAGATGTTTGACCGACGTTTGTTTTGGAATCAGAATATTCTCTAAAAGACATACCTAAATCATGAAATTCCAAGGATCTAGAATGGGTTTCTGTCAGTTCTATGCTGTTTGATGGACTTGGCAAACATTTGATCCTTGTCGAGACATCATTTGCATGAATACCATTAGTACTACTTTCAATGTCTCTAAAAGACATTGTTTTCTTTCTAAACGTATGCGAGCTGAGGTCCTTTTTATCAAACCTTCTAAACATATGAAGAATTCTTCTCCAAATCGAGTCAGCTTGATTTGGATTAGAGGGCATGAAGATGTGCTGCTTTTCCTTGTAAAGGAACATAGATATGGAGAAAATGAGAGCTAACAAGGAAGCAACCCTAGCAATGAGGAATAGGCCCCAAAAGCTAGCAACATCGAGACTGGGGGAAGAAGGCGGGGTGTTGGGGTCTAGACAAGTGGTGTTTTCCCTGAACCATGCACTTTCAATCTCTTTCATTTTCTCCCCTTCAGTCACATTTAAGATTTGCCTTGAAATATCAGCAATAAGCGGGGAACCCATTGGGAATACCTACAAGTCATGACAAAATAACAAAGGAAATCTACTTGAGAAACTACATGACCTACAAATTAAAACAAGCATATAATAACAAATGAGATATGATCTTACAAAGCCAAACCCATCAGTTTTGTATACTGATGAAACCATGGTGTACTTTGAGCAATATGTTCCTAGAAATAACTTCATGTAGGGGACTTCATCAAAAGTAGCAGCTATACCACCATTTGCGCTTCCTTTAGACAAAAGTTCATGACATTCATCTGTAGAATTATATTGCTTTAGTTGAAAATCCTTAAAATTCATTTCTTTTAATATTCCTAGAACAAAAGAATCTTTTTGGTAGCCAACCTTCTCCCCATTCTTAATAAGCTGCTTGAGATCAGTAATTGTTGGTTGCAACTGTTGAACTGTTAAGAGGGACGTCAAACTTGCAGTGTAGCATTGAATAAGTATGAGCACCACAAAAACCCATATGATCACCACAAACCTAGCACAATTGCTTATCACTATCTCCCCTGTAAATTCAATTCAAAAGAGTTTTAGAAAGGAATGTACATAGTTTATGGTAAATATCTATGAAGTTCATATGATATTTGAGAAGCAATTAGGAATACACTAATATTGAAAAGATCAATAATTGTCAATAATAGGGTATCGTTCACTTTCCATGTAAACTATTTCTTTTACATGAAATTTAGATCAATGATCATGAGCACATCTCTAATCTTGGCAAAATGTTGCTTCAATATTGACCCTTTTAGTTCCGCTCAACAAGACTTCTGAATGGCTAGTTATAGTTCAACTCATTACTAAATCATTACACAAAACACACACACACACACAATTGTATCTGTATCATCATAATCATTTATCAATTCATAGTAATCTTAGGTTTCTATTTTTCCTGGACTCTTAAGTCAATCAGCTAGGAAGTTTGAACGAGTTCTTTGCTACCTAATCAGGAGTCTAATCTTCAAGAATATATTCAAGAATATAGAGTTTGAGTTATGTCTTTCAAGAATGGTGGGGTACGTTAGGTGCCGCTTCTAACCCAACCTTTTCACCTTTTCTCTCCTCAATTCCTTGGCTCCTCAATTCATATAATTTTAGTGTATAATTGAATATATTGAGTAACGTTGTATATAGTTTAAATAGTGCGTATAAGTTCTATGCATTCTTTTTGTTAAAAAAAAAAAAGGGTCTATTATTAAAAAAATAATTTTTTATGTGAATCCCAGATTTGCCTACTTCTTTCAAAGAGAGTGCATGAGATTTGCATACCTTAAGATCACAAATTTAACCCTTCATGATATGTTGCCTCTTATAAGTAGTTATATCACCTTTAATCACGTGACTAATCATATTCTATTGCATACAACCCTCTTGAATTCGACTACTAATTAATAAATCTCATATACCTCGGTAACATGGGGATTCACATGTAAGGACATTTTGACACATGATGACATAGAGAGAACTTAAGCAAGCTCTTAAACAATCATAACCATATCCTACAAAAGGTGTGTGCATGCAAGCATGTAGCTTTTGTATCGTGCATGCTGATAGTTAGTATTTGAATTATTTCTCATTGTAGGCATTAACAATGAGTGAAGGGAACTTACGTTGTGCGAAACTATGGTGGAGAAGGCATACCATAAGCTTGTCCCAACCTGGGGTGAAGGAAGCCCACGGAAATTCTCATTTACTTGGTGTTCAAGAACCCATACCACAAACCCAATGAACACAAAGAAACAAGCGGTTGTGATCCAAAGGTCCAAACTTAAAGGCTTCAAGAACACCCAGGCATTTTTTTTCCTATCTCGGAGTGGCACGACCATTGACACTCCAGATTCCGTGTATGGTAGTGTAAAGTCCACATATTTGGACCTGTTTTCTATAATTGTCGTATCTCCTACCACAACATCAAAATTTTGCCAAAATCAGTCATTTCCATTAAAAATGCCAATTTCTATGTCTAGATTGTAAGTGGAATTAAATAATGCATATATATATATACCATAGGGTTTGAATGCATGGAGAGTCAGTCTCAATCTGAATGAATGCTTGCAAGGTCGAATGTTTTGTAAGTTATGAAAAATAATAGAGAAATGATATATGCAGTTTTAAGGTGTGCAACTCTTACTCACTCTATTCGAAAAAAGTAAGTAAATATGAGACCAGCCACCCATATGAAAAAAGTTATTTTTTAATGGTGACCCCACTTCTTTTTCAAAAGAGTGTATATGACTTGCACACCCTAACTATATCTAGTATTATACTAAATAAGAAGAATGCATGAATATTTTTACCGACCCCTTGATATACTTGATAGACCAAATCATTATAAGTACCGGCGCTTTCACCATCCGGCTTTGCAAAGGGAATGAACTCATATCTAACAGCATACGGTAATGATTTCATCACAGCATCGAAGACATCTATAGAATATCATTTGACCTGTGTTGTGTTAGTGCCATGATGTGGGACTTGAACAAATTCAGCAAAACCACCCTTCACTGGAACTCCTATTCGCAGCTTCTTCCCATTTGTTGGAATCTCCCAACCTTTAGGCACAATTTCTACATCACCTGGCCATGTAATAAGTCTTAGGTTGTTCTTGGAAGTGGAATATACATTTTTGTTCACTGAATTCATGAGTTCCCTTCTAAGTCCATTTTCTGGGGTCCAAAATGCAACCACTCTTCCAATATCATCAATCACATTAGTTATCTGAAAGGTTGACGATTTTATTTGTCCATTAAGAAAATTGAATTCACCAGAAAGGCCTTTAAATCTAACACCCAATAATACTTCGCGAAGTTTTGGACCATTTTTTGAGACCCTAATAGTTTCAAGATCAATTAAGTTGCTCGAAGGATTTGGTTGTTCAGAACCAAGATTTGCATACCCAACCAGCTTCTCAACTGCTGTGGCTAGTGCTGAAGTAGCATCAAAAGCCCAAAGGCCAAAGACATTCAAGTCAAAATTGGTAATATTGGGATTTTCTTGTTGGAATGTCCTTTTCCATCTAATTGCAAAATTTTTAAGCTCTTTTGTCTTGGGGATGTAAGTCTTTACACCCAATACTCCTTGCATTGAGTCAAGTACTGAAGGTTCTATCGAGCTAAAGGAATTGGCTATCCCACTGGTAACGATCCAAACATAACCTTCCCTCATCATTCCAACCTCTCTTGCCTTAGTAAAAAGCCGAGAACTGAGATTCCTTGTCATATGCACAATGAAGACTCTAGTTTGCATTGTCATTAACTTGTAAAGTTCTTTACTAATTGCATCATCCGTGGCCAATGGAGCAATGGCACTCTGATAGGGAACACAAGCATCAACATCTTGCAAGGCATCAATCAAGAAGGGTATGATACCTTCCCTATACTCATTGTTTATGTAGATGGGCACGACTTGTTTCCATCCAAAGGCTTTAACAATTGCACTTAATGCTTTCACTTGAGCTGAGTCATTTTGAGCGACTCGAAAAAAGTATTTACTCCTAAGTGAAGTAAGAGAAGGGCTTGTTGCTGAAAATGAGATAGTTGGCACCTGAGCTTTCTTCCCGAGATTGATGACAAAGTTTGCCTGCATTGAGTTTTGTGGCCCTATGATGGCTTGCACCTCTGTATTTTTTATCAAGTCTAGAGCTGTGATTCAAAAACAAAAGGAAAAATGATTTTTTAATGGATTTCAAGGTAAATTTGGAAACCCTCAAATACATATTTCTATTGCAATATATATATAATTTTGGAAGAATATTTAAATCTTTACTCTCCTGAAGTCATTTCATGACTAATTTTCACAAGTGACATGTTTATATGCCATCCTTTCCAACTAACAAAAAAGTCTAAACTCAAGAACTCTAGCTCTATGGTGTAATTGGTTCGATTCGATTTAATTTTAAGCAAATTTTAAAACCGAATCGGTGTATACCGATTTTGAAAATGTAAGAACTGATATGAATTAATTTATTACTGAAATTAAAACTTTCAATTTTTCTAATTTCGATCCAGTCCAGCTGGTCCATTTTCTGGTTTACTGTTTATACATGTGGCACTATATAAGTTTAATATTATAATTTTTTCAATACTAAACTTAATTGGTAGAATTTAGTATTTATTATTAACAATAATATACAAATTCAGTAATATTCAATTATGCTAGTATAGTATAAGTAGTGTCTAATTTATTAGTGAGATTAATAAACTTGAATAATAAGATTATACTAATATAATTAAAGTCTAATGATAGATCTACTACCGTCGATCTCTTCTCATGCTGCCAAGCGTTTGGTTTTGTTTCTTTGATTTGTTGGTTGGCTTGATTTGTGGATGCTTAGTTTGATTTGGATTGTCTGGTTTGTTTGACTTGGAGGATGGGCATTCTAGTCAACTCTTATTTGTAGTATGAATATTTTAGCTCAGTTTAATCTGTAGCAAGGGTATGAAGGGGCATTTTAGTCAACCGATGTTTGTTGTAGAGGTATTTTAATCCAACTCTAGATATGTAGCAAGGTAGGTAGTCTTTTTAGATTCAAAAACAATATCTTCTCATCTTATCATTACAGTTTTTTTAAATTCACATATAAAATATAATAAACATTTTCAACTTTTTTAATTTCTAAAACAATAATAATATTAAAAAATAATAATCTAAAAATATTTTATTCAACAGTTTTCAATTTTTATTTAAAACTATATTATCTCATTTCACTATTCAAACAAGCCCTATTGACTTCGTTTAGTTTAGTTTGAGAGATGACTCATTTATCTTATATAATCATTCTAACTTTTTCAAACTCCAACATAAAATATAATTCAAACCTTTCAAATCTTAAAAAAAAATATATTAAAATATTATATTCTAATAATATTTTATTCAACTTTCAAATTTTATTCCATCTTATATGTGTAACCAAATGAGACTAGCCAATGCCATATAGAGCAGGGGTATTTTAGTACAGAGAATGATCATAATGATTTTTAATTATTAGCAGGGGTATTTTAATTAATTTTTAACTTTGCTTTTTACACACAATGATCATGATATTGTTTGACAAAGGCAAGTCATGTGGTAAGGGTGCTAATACTTAAAATTATATGTTAAAAGTACATCTAAATAACATACTATGTTTCTTTATTTATCTAATTTTAAAGCGTGACATGGATGATATGCGAAATCTGTTAATTAATTTATCCGTGCATGAAATTAGAACATTCACTAAAGTGGTAGCCAGAGCATAGATATGTAGAGATTCTCTAACACCTTGAGCTATATGTTTTCAAATTAAGAGAGTGAGGCGCTCCTAATTTCTCATCAATTTAAAACTTAGGCATGGTTTATTTTCACAAACCATATCATCTCATTTCATCTTATCTCAACCTTATAATTTTTCCAAACTCTCAAACAAAATATAAAAAATAATTCAACTTTTTCAAATCCTAAAATAAAAATAATATTTTAATAATATTTTATTCAACTTTCGATTTTTATCTCATCTCATCTGTATAACCAACTGAGGTCTTAATTAATGAACCACATGAGCGTGCAGTACTTGATCTTATTAGTTCCAATTAATTTCCTTAAATTGTTGGGAATTCTTATCATAAATTCTTAAATATCAAAATATCAACTAAAACCATCTACTGCTATGATATTATTGATTTTGATGATAAATATATAAATATATATATATATATATATGTATATATAATATTTAAATCGCCAAAGTTCTGAATTCCCATTATAGAATACACTCAAATGATAATTTAAACTCGCAAAGGACCAGGGGTTACACATCCCCTGGCAGCTTGGAAGGAAAACTTGGAGAGAATGAAAGAATATAAGAACACACACACGCACACACATATATATATATAAGAAGCTGATGATTTATAACATCATCTAGTATTAATGCAATCCTAAAATCAGTGCAGAGATAAGTGTGTGTATGTGTGTGTTTTAGAGAGAGAGTGTTGAGATATGTACATATGAGTTAGTTAGAGTTAGTTAGCAAGTTTTCATTTTAATTATAACACGTGCTGTAATTAGTTTTCTGTATAAATAGGACATAGGTCAGCTTTGTAATACACGGAATTCTTTTAATCAAAAGCAGAGGAAACTTTCCTTTTTTGCCTTTTAGGTTTTATGTGCGTAGTGTGAAACCATCTTTTCTACATGGTATCAGTGAAAGAGAAAATTACAATTCTGCATTAAATGGAGTCTTCTTCCTCTGAATCTCCTATCAATCTTACGGATAATTCATCCAGTCCTTATCATCTCAACAATGCCGATAATCCTGGCATTGTGCTGGTTACGCAGCCATTAACTGGAGATAATTACCATGCTTGGTCTCGATCCATGCAAATTGCTTTACGATCTAAGCACAAGCTTGGTTTCATTGATGGAAGTATTACCTTGCCATCTAATGTTTCTGATCCAGCGCATACTGCTTGGTTACGTTGTAATGACATGGTTTTCTCGTGGTTACTCAATTCTGTATCAAAAGAGATCGCAGCCAGTTGTATCTACATCAACACAGCACGAGAACTTTGGTGTGATTTACAGCAACGCTATTTGCAAACTAATGCGCCTAGGATTTTTCAGCTCCAGAAGGAAATTGGAGATCTGATGCAAGATGATCTATCTGTAAGTGCATATTTTACTCGATTGAAGACTCTTTGGGATGAATTGATGAATTACATGTCTTTACCTTCTTGTATCTCTTCAAGAAATTGTAATTGTGAAGTTTTAAAAGCTGTTCTTGACCACCGGCAACGAGAATATGCAATGCGTTTTCTGATGGGACTTAATGACACTTTTGCAAGTGTTAGATCACAAATTTTGTTGATAGATCCATTTCCTGATATCAACAGAGTGTTCTCTCTGATCTTGCAAGAAGAAAGACAGCGTGGTATTCATTCCATTGTTAAATTTGTGAATAATGATTCTGCTGCTTTGGTTTCCACTACTCAGCAACAACATCCCCAGAAATTCACTCCAAGGAATAAATTTTCTTCGAAACCTAAACCAATGTGCAGCCACTGTGAAATAGTGGGCCATACCAAGGAGAAATGCTATAAACTCCACGGGTATCCTCCTGGATACAAATTCACCAAATCTCGGATTAATTCTGTCAATGGTAACCCTTCTAATAATGTTTCACAGGAGGCACACACTTTTGAAGGATCTTCATTACCTTTTACTCAAGAGCAGTGTCAACAACTGCTTTCTATGCTTGATTTACACAAATCTTCAACCAAACCTCCAGTGGTTTCACCCGTAGGTACTCATCACAATCCTTAGACATTCCTTCATCAGTCAGGTATATTACCATTTCCCTCACATAGTGTTTTTACTGCTCTTAGTTTTCAGCATTTTTCATCCTTCATCCATAAAGTTGAAAATCATCCTTCTAATGCACCTTGGATCATTGATACTGGTGCAACTGACCACATGGTCAGTTCTGTTTCTTTCTTAAATTCATACTCCTCTGTTCAATCTACCTTTGTGACTCTTCCAAATGGTCACAAAGTCAGTGTCACACACATAGGCATAGTCAAAATTTCTGATACCTTAATATTGACTAATGTTCTATGTGTTCCATCTTTCTCCTTCAATCTTTTGTCAGTTAGTAAACTTGTTCATTCTACTAACTGTGCTGTGTTTTTCTTGAACAAATCATGTATCATTCAGGACCTGTGTGCATGGAGGATGATTGGTCTGGGTGAACAACGAGATGGACTTTATTACTTGCTGCCATATAAGACATCAACCCCTGATGTAATTGATGATTCTGTTTCTAGTGTATTTTCTAATTCCAATAATGCATTTTCTGCTTCCAGTATTCCTGCACCTCTTGTTTCAAGTCCTCAAACTTTAGACATATGGCATTATCGTTTAGGACATCCATCCAATGCTAGACAATGTTTGTTACATAAACAAGATTCTCTTATCAATTCTCCTTGTACAAACATCTGTGATATATGCCATTATTCCAAACAGGCTCGTTTATCTTTTCCTCTGAGCAATTCTGTCACTACAGAACCATTTGATCTCATCCATACTGATATATGGGGTCCTTTTTCTACTTCCACTTTAGAAGGTTTTCAGTACTTTCTTACAATTGTGGATGATTTCTCACGAGCAACTTGGGTCTATATGATGAAAACTAAATCTGAAACTAGACCTAAGTTACTTTCATTCTTTGCTCTTGCTGAAACACAATTCAATCATAAAGTTAAAACCATTAGAAGTGATAATGGTCTAGAATTCAATATGACCAATTATTATGCTTCTAAGGGAATCATTCATCAAAGGAGTTGTAATGCCACTCCTCAACAAAATGGAATTGTGGAACGTAAGCATAGACATTTGTTAGAAGTGGCTAGAGCTCTCAGATTTCAAGCACATCTTCCTTTATGTTTTTGGGGTGATTGTGTCTTAACAGCTGCTTATATCATCAATAGATTACCTACTCCACTTCTCTCAAATAAGTCTCCTTATGAATTGCTTTTCTCTACAAAGCCTTCATATTCTCATTTCAAGGTATTTGGATGCCTTTGTTTTGCTAGTACTCTTTCTGCCCATAGAAATAAATTTGACTCTAGAGCAAGAAAGTGTTTGTTTCTTGGTTATCCCTATGGTGTAAAAGGATATAAACTCTATGATTTACAATCTCATACAGTTTTTCTATCTAGGGATGTTATTTTCCATGAACACATATTTCCCTACAAGAAAAATCTTGTTCATTCTTCCTCACAACAAACTATTATACCTATGGAGTCTTTTGTTCTTCCAGTTCCAGTTTTTGATCCTACAATAGATTCCACATTCTTTTCAACCACTATACAGCCACCTCAAAATCCTACTCAAAATATTGATTCTACAAATGTTTCTTCTCTTAGAAGATCCACTAGACAGAGACATCCACCAAACTATCTACAGCAATATCATTGTCATCTTACTTGTTCTCCCTCAGATCATAGTTCACTTGCTGCAGCATCCTCAAAGGTTAGTTCTCACTACCCTTTGTCTACTTATCTTTCTTATTCTAAATTGTCTCCTGCATACAAAGCCTACACAGTTTCTTTGTCTTCCAATTTTGAACCCAAATCATATTATCAAGCTGTCAAATTTTCACATTGGCGTGATGCCATGTCAGTTGAGTTAACTGCTCTTGAAGAAAATCATACTTGGGTTCTTACTAGTTTACCTCCTGATAAACATCCAATTGGTTGCAAATGGGTGTATAAGATTAAATATAAGTCAGATGGTACCATTGAGAGATACAAAGCTAGGCTTGTAGCTAAGGGGTACACTCAACAAGAAGGATTGGACTTTCTTGATACATTTTCTCCTGTTGCCAAGCTCGCCAGTGTTAGGTGTTTGCTTGCCATTGCTGCTGCTAAAGGATGGTATTTACATCAGTTAGATGTAAATAATGCTTTTCTTCATGGTGATTTAAATGAAGAGGTTTACATGACACTTCCTCAAGGTTATGGAAGTGAGGGGGAGACACGAGTATGCAAGTTGACTAAATCCTTGTATGGACTCAAACAGGCTTCTCGCCAATGGTTTCACAAGTTATCAAACTGTCTTTTAAACCATGGTTTTTCACAATCTAAGTGTGACTATTCTCTGTTTACTAAAGTCACTACAAGTTCATTCATTGCCTTGCTTGTCTATGTGGATGATGTCATAGTAGCAAGCAATGATATTCAAGCTGTGCAAGACATCAAAAATATTCTTCATGCTGAGTTCAAGATTAAAGATCTTGGAGAATTAAAATACTTCCTAGGATTGGAAGTAGCTCGAACATCTAAAGGCATTTCTGTTTGCCAAAGACACTATGCTCTTGAAGTGTTAACAGATTCAGGTTTTATTGGCTGCAAACCAGCCAAAATACCTATGGATCCTAACCTGCGCCTCATCAATACAGATAGTGGTTCATTAGAAGATCCCACTGTCTATCGAAGGTTAATAGGAAGGTTACTCTACTTGACTATTACAAGACCAGACTTGGTATTCTCTGTTCACATTTTGGCTCAGTTTATGAATAAACCAGCACAAGTTCATCTTGATGCTGCATATCAGGTTTTGAGATATATAAAAGGAACTCCAGGGCAGGGTATATTTTTGCATGCATCTTCATCTTTACAATTGAAGGCATTCACGGATTCAGACTGGGCAACATGTCCTGAAACAAGAAAGTCAATTACAGGCTTTTGTGTTTTCTTGGGTGAATCTCTTATTTCTTGGAAATCCAAGAAACAAAACATTGTGTCAAGATCATCAGCAGAGGCTGAATACAGGGCTCTCGGTTCCACAACATGTGAATTAATTTGGTTAATTGCCTTGCTTAAAGACTTTGGGATTAATCACAACTCACCAGCATTACTTTACTGTGACAGCAAAGCTGCTCTACATATAGCAGCCAACCCAGTGTTTCATGAGAGAACGAAACACATTGAAATTGATTGCCATTTGGTTAGAGAAAAAATTCAAGCTGGAATACTGCATACTCTTCATGTGAATTCAAAGCATCAGCTGGCAGATTTTTTTACAAAGGCTTTGGCCTTCCCTCAGTTTACATTTTTCCTTTCCAAGATGGGAGTAATAAATATACATACTCCATCTTGAGGGGGAGTGTTGAGATATGTACATATGAGTTAGTTAGAGTTAGTTAGCAAGTTTTCATTTTAATTATAACACGTGCTGTAATTAGTTTTCTGTATAAATAGGACATAGGTCAGCTTTGTAATACACGGAATTCTTTTAATCAAAAGCAGAGGAAACTTTCCTTTTTTGCCTTTTAGGTTTTATGTGCGTAGTGTGAAACCATCTTTTCTACAGAGAGAGAGAAAGAGAGGAACCTGCGACAGGTGCTTGAACAACATCATTTTTAGAGTCCGTGGTGTTAAGAACCAGCCTGGTTTTGTAGTGACTGTTGGAGGCATAGAAATGAGCCATGTTGATGCAACTCCATCCCATCCTCCCCTTCCATGTATGCAAGTCCAGAATGACACCCACATTAACTGGGATGAATGTCTTGTTTTGTGCCTTTCCCATGAAAATCCTTCCAGAAGTAACAATGAAAAAGAAAAGAGACAAAGCAATTCTGGTAGCCTCCCTCATGATTGATTAGGTTTGGAATCATATGGGGGAGAAGCTAGCTTTTACGATTCATTTGTCAAGCAGAAGAATCTTATTTATAGGGATTTTTTATTCAATTGACAAGAAAGATGATCGAACACGTAAGATTACTAAAAGATGAAAGCAACAAATTAACTAATTAATTAATTAATTGTGGTGGCTCAAATTAGGGGTCATCTTGGGGCTGGATTGATATTATCATTGATACTTAAATATTATTTCCATAATATATGTGTTTTGCTGCATATGCATATTTCAATGTATGGTAAGTATAGGACTCGTTTGGACACTAAGCCGATTAAATTTGGACAATTTAGAATATCTCATAATTCTGTGAATAATTGTTAAATTCTTTGTGAATAATAGTGAAATAGTTTGAGTTATAAGATATTTTATTAGATTTTCTGAAATGAGAGAGAAAAAGTTTAATAAAAATATTATGTTTAAAAAATTATTTGAATATAATTCTTAAAATTATTATTTTTTTTTAATTTTAAAAATGTTGTATTGTTTTGTATGTTTTGTTTTTAAGTTTAGGAAAGTTGAAATGGGTTTTGTGTTTGGATGATGACTAGATGAAAAAGTTGAAGATTTAAAAATAAAAAGTATTGTGTATTAGAGTGATGTTTGGGAAGAAAATTATGAGAAGTTTTGAGAATATTTGAGACTACCTTGTAGTTGTTACCCAAACAAAGCATAATCTGGAGATAATTTTATGGCACACATAAGCTGATGGGAAGATGTGAATGTTATTATTTATATTTATGTTTTAACACTTACTCTTACTTGTGGGCCAAACTCTTTCTTAATAAGTAGGTCCAACATATAAAATATTTAATTAAATGAATGAAGTATAGAGTTAGGGTTTGAATTCAGAACCTCCGATACATACCTTGTAAAATCACCACTCATTCCAAAATCTTGAACTTTGAGGAAAAATGATAATTTCACAAACACATGAATCATTAGAAACAACATAATAGATCACCACCTACGATCATTCTAAGCATGTGGGAGACAATAAAAAGGTTAGATACTTTCTTTCTTTCTTTCTTTCTTTCTTCTTTTTTAAAAATATAAAGAAAGTAAAGAAAGAAGGGCAAGCCGTCCACGAAGCTAATAAAAAGCATTAGAGACATAAGGCACAGCATGCCTCAGAGCCCCTCAAGTTTTAGTACTACTTAATTATATATCTGTTTCTCGTGGTTCTCGAGCTCTCTTTCGTAAATTTAATTTGTTCTCTTAAAAGAAAATAATAGAGCATTCGTGACGAGTTATTTGTGAAGTGAATAATTATTTATAATGAAGATAGACTCATTTTGACAGAAAATAATCAATTTCATAATAAATAAGTGATTACAAATAAACAATTTTCTTGTAGTGCTAGTATCCTTGAATTTTCAATTAGTAGTACTCCTTTTGCAATATGATCAATCACTAGGCCTTTTATATATGGTTAATTATCCTTTTGTTGATATGTGGTTATAACTAAAAATATGCGACATGAAATAATCATAACATTTTGCTTTTAAAACATGTAGTAAATTATTGCAAAATAAAAGCAAAATGTGGTGGCCGATTGACAAATTAAGTGACAACTTAGATATATAATTTTGTGAATAAATATATAATTACAGGATGATTTCATGTGCATGTTTCTATTTTAATTTTAGTTACCAGAAAGGCTGAGGAAAGTCTTGGTCATTTCTCGTAATTAAATACTTGGGTCTTGTTCAGTCACGACAATTGATATGCAAACTCAACCGAGAAGCAACCCCTTATAATAATTACTTGAGTCGTGTCATCTAAAAGAATATTGACTTGATCAAATTAAAATAAAAGTGAATGGTACGGACGTCATGTGGGTGAGTACCTCAGAAAAGACTTTCATATTAATGCTGCATGCATATTGGATGCCTATAGCTAGCTGAACTTGCTCCGAAATTAAGCACATACGGCGTGGCAGTTGAGAGTTTAAAAAACCAAAGGTTGGCAACCTTGAAGGTTATATATTCCCCAGTCAAGCTCAATCAGCTACTACATATACATACATACATACATATATATTTATATATATATATATGTGTGTGTGTATATATATTCACCAGTCAAGCTCAATCAGCTACTACATATACATACATACATACATACATACATACATACATATATATATATATGTGTGTGTGTGTGTGTATATATTCACCAGTCAAGCTCAATCAGCTACTACATATACATACATACATACATATATATTTATATATATGTACATGTGTGTGTGTGTGTGTGTGTGTATTCACCTGTCAAGCTCAATCAGCTACTACATATACATACATACATACATACATACATACATATCTATATATATATATATGTGTGTGTGTGTGTATGTGTGTGTATAGAAATTTAGACAGTATATACATTGAAGGTAATAATTTGGTTTAGTCAACTCTAGATGATCTTTATTTTCCTTAAATTCAGAGTTAATATTAGATAGAGTCATAGATTATGTAAACCCCTTGTGCACTCTCTTTGGAAAGAAAAAACCCCCCATTAAAAATGAGTTTTTTCATGTAGGTATCAAATTTGTCCACTTTTTCCAAATGAAATTTACGTGCAAGATTTGTACACTCTAAAACTATATAAATAATGATTTCCCAGATCAATCTTTTCCAGCACTTACAATCGTTGCAAAAAAGTATTTAAACCGCTGCATATGGTTATTTTCAGCACTTTTAACTTCCTTGCATGTTCGTCGCAATTATCGCGTCTTTTTTGCTCAAAACAGCAATAAAAAAAAAATCGTTGCTAAAACTACTTTTAGCAGCGATTTTTTTTCCTTGCTAATACTCTCAACATCGCTGTAACTGTCCTCATGCCTTTAAAGATAAATCGCTAAGAAATCTTAATTATAGAATTTCAAATCGTTGCAAATTCTCTCTAAATCGTTGCAATAGATCTGAGGTATTTCCAACGAAAAATGAAAAAATTGTTGCAAACAATCTTTTGCAGCATAATTGTGACGCTGCAGCTAGAACCAAAAGCGTTGCAAATAATCACAAACTGCTGCAAATGGGGTCATGCATTGAAGGAAAAATCGTTATTAAAATTTAATTGCAGCATTTCATATCGCTGCAATTACTATAAAAATCATTGCAATAGATCTGATGTATTTCCAGCATAAAGTAAAAAAATTGTTGCAAACAATCTTTTGCAGCGTAATTGTGACGCTGCAACTAGAACCAAAAGCCCTGCAAATAATCACAAACTACTGCAAATGGAGTCATCCATTGAAGGAAAAATCATTGCTAAAATTTAATTGCAGCATTTAATATCGCTGTGATTACTATAAAAATCGCTGCATTTGCCTTTTTGGTGCATTTTTTTTCCCAGCTCTCGCCAGAGACGTTGGTTATATATATATATACATATATATAAGTGTGTCATTTTCACACTTGATCTGAAATATATTATTTATCTTATTAATACTTTTTTTTATCATAATTTGTCTTTCTGGGTGTGAATCTTTTGCTCTTTTCATAGTTTGTTAACTATAGACAACAAGGGCTGTTGGTATTTCTTGCGCTAATTTGCTTGTTTGTATTTGGAGAATAAAACGGGTCAAAATTGGAACGTTGGAAGCTATGAGGAGATTTTGTTGGGATTTATAGAACCATATATGATCAATAAATAAATAATAAATTTAGTCAGGCATTACAAGTACACCCAAAAAATAATAAAAATCTGGAACACACATCAGGAACTAAATATGTACATGAACATATTTGAGCAAATATATTATAGAAGTTGGTTTAGTCTTATTTATACTCCACTTGCCAATACAATGACCCCACTTAAACCAAACATACTAACCCAACACAAGCATCTCAAAAATACCTTGCTCTCCATCTCAAACTTTTGAAATTCATTCACATTTTACCTCAAGTCAGAAAATAAAGTCACCACCCATCACTTACACATAGAGCAGCTGAAATAGATGTAATTAATTACTTTAATACTTGAAAACGTGGCATGCCGTAAGAGGAAACAGCAAAACTTGGATTAATAACAGATATTTATGAGATTTCAACACTACACTCTTGAAATAAATGTTTGTGTCATTTGGTTAAGCATTTCAATGGGCATGAATTAACAAATGAGCATTTCAACTGGCATGAATAAACAAATTCCTGGTAATCCGGAAGTAATTGAAGGTACTTTGTATATATACAACTTGTAAGGCATCAATCTTATGTTTTAAAAAGATACTATAATAAGATGATCCATCTTAAGCAATAAACAACTAATTGGGATGTGACATCTTTTTTTTTTAATAAGTAATTGGGATGTGACATCTTTTTTAATTATAATTCATTTCTTGTTTGTTCGGTACCTTGTATGGGAAGATTTGATGAAAAGGTTTCCTGTCTTCATCTTTATCATGTGCTCAACATATATAAGCAAAAAGAAGATCATTGGTTTTAACATTAATTTTATAATCCAAGTACTCCAAGGAACATATAAATATTTCTACGACAAAATTATTTATAGGATCGAATGCTTGCTAGCTAGATCATGCATGTAGCACAAGGTTTGACTAAAAACATTAAAAATTGCTCCCTCCTAACAGACATCAATAGAAAAGACATATAAATAGAATGTTTTAAACCTATGATTACATGAATTAATGAGTTAATTGCTCTTTGAAAATTAGGGTAGTAGAAAAGGAGACATTTGAAATCACAACAATTTAAATCCAAAGATAACATCATCTTCCTTAGCCATTATATCAATTTTATATATATATATATATATATATATATATATATAAATTGTTGAATTGACTTCTATATCTGGTATCCCAACAACATATTTGCCCCAAACAGTTTTGTCATTTGCACAAAAGTGACATCCCAGGTTTGCTACTTTCATGGTCATTGCACCCACCCAACACAGAGAAGCGAGACAAACAAGAAGTATTTGCATATTATTGAAGTTAGTTTAATGTGATGTTATTTTTCAGAAATCAATTAATATTATGTCTAAGTTTACTATGTTTAGTCTTTACTATTTTTAGCTAATCCTGGATATTGTCTTTCTAATTTAAAGATGTTGTGAGTCTCGATGTAAGTATATATATCAGATTATTGAGAAATGAAGAGCCAGAACACTTTGAATCAATCTTCATGTTGTAGATTGAAGTTTCTCTCAAAACTGACTCTGTTTTCCTTCTATTATTATCAACACAGATTCATTAATCTTGGGGCTATTAAATAAATAAAAATCAGAAAAAGGCAATAAGTTCTATTAAATTCCTGCCAATTTTGGTACCACTATATTCAGAATTTCGTACCATCAATTTTTTGGTAGATTTTCTTCATGACTTTATGCTTACATCCATCACAATGGATGTTAACTTTGAGAACAGATTTTTGCATGCACATGCAAGCCAAAAAAAAAAAAAAACATAAAGCATAGGTAAATACCATTCAAATGGAATCAAATACCAAGATACTTAGCTATTATTGGCTTTGGGGTATAACATGGGGCTACTAGAAGGAGGCCATAAGATAAAATGTATCCAAACATGATACAATGCAGAACATGTTCATTCAGAACATGTAGAAATAAGCAAATTTTTAGATACATGGAGAACATTAATAGGATCATTATATTTGAAAAATAGTAATAAAATCAGAAAAGAAACAACTAAAACTGAAAAATACCTGTCCATACACAAATACAAAACTATTGAATCCAACCAAACGATTTTCAACAAGACCCCCTACAAGCTCAAACATATCTTGTTGAAAATAAAATAGAATTATTTAGCATTCAACACCAACAACAAATTCAAAGGTGATTAAAAGATGTGTGCGTAAAGGTAAAAACAAAGAGGGTAGAGTCTATGTGCACTTGAGTAAACTAGAACAAGGAGGGTGAGATCAGAGTGTGGGAAGGTTGAGAAAAAGCTTACCAGCATGAAGAGAACTACTGGAGACGACACTACAGGGATTCAATCAATGAAGATGAACAAGATGGTTCTAGGGTTCAAATCGCACAATCACAAAATTAGAAATAGGGTTCAATTTGATCACAAAAACGGTAGAGAGAGGAAGAGAGAGTGAAAGAGAGAATGGCTCACCGAGAGGAGGTGGTCGACGGCGAGAGTCCACGTCCACCTGAGGGTTTGTCGCACGGAAATGAGGAATAAGAAAAAAATGTAAGAATGAAAATTGGAGGAAAAATCGAAATGGTCAGTTGCAGTAAGAATGAAAATGGAGAAGACGAATTTGGAAGAAAGGGGAATCGGGATATCTGAGTGTACGAGGGAAAATCGAAGGGGAGAGGGGGAGAGAAATTAAAATTGGTGCCTGTCACTTTTAAAAGACATTCCCAACAATTTAAGTTTTGCTGTAATACAATATATACCATTTGCAGCCATTTTTTCTGTTGTAAAAAGTGAAAAATGGATGCAAAAGTCCATTCTAGGTAATGTGGTGAATTTTTTCATCACAAAAAATAAAAAAAGTCACTGCAAAAAACCAATTTCAAAACTTGATGCTAAAACGTGGCGGCAACATTAAAATCACCGCAATTGATAACCTATTGCAGCGATTTTATTTCTAACAATATTAAAATCGCTGCAAAAGACCCTTTTTCTTGTAGTGTGATCAGGTTCAATCTCATGCGAAGATTTGGATGGTAGTTTGTCAAAGCTAAGAGCATTGGCAATGGGCTAGCCATTTGCCAATGCAAGTCCAAGATAAAACTAAAAATGAGAAAAACTATCCACATTGGCTTAGCTAAACCTATGAAGTTTAAGATTTACGCTATAGTAAATCTTAGCTCCTCTCCATGTCTGGCGAGGTGCTGTTCAAAGACCAAAATCTTATTTTATTCTTTTTCTTCAACCGCTTCACTCTTTACCTCGTTTTTCTCTGTCTTCATACCCAAAACCATCTATTTCATTTTTTTTTCTTTCTTTCTCCCGAAACTCCCTTCTTTCATCCCCTTCTCTCCGTCACCCTTTTCTTCTTCAACAAGCTGTATTCTTCTTCCACCCCATTCTTCCCCAGCCCACAAACAGGATATTTCTCTACAGCAGTAGCCTTCTCCAACGGTTGCCGTCATCTTCGTTCCCATTAACGTAAGTCTCTCTTCCTCGCTCTTCTCTCCCTCTTCATGTGTCGTCGTTAGGGATCCTTTTTCTCTCCCTCTTCTCTGTGCTTCGTTTGAAGTTCCTCTCTCTTTCTCTCAGCTCTGCCTCTTGGCTTTCTTTGCTTAGGTTTTTCAAGTTCCATTTTTTTGTGGTTTTTGTCTAATCTTCAGCTTCTCTCTCTGGTCTCTTCAGCTTCTCTTTCTAGTCTACACTAGCTTTAAGCTCTCAGGACAACTCCCTTTCCCCTTTTGGACAGTGCTCTTCTCTTTTGTTTTTACTGCCACAACAAAGCCACTGAAGTGTGTGAGCCTTGCAATCAGGTACTCCTTTTTTTCGGGCCTTCTCTCTCCTACCCTTTTAGCCTCACTGCATTCTTATTGACGGAATTCCATTACTATATCTTCTAAACTTGATTTTGCTCCTGGGTCGTTCTGTGGCTATGGATATGTGCTGGGTTTTCCTTTATGTCTATCGCTTTGTGAGGGAGATCCGGGTTTTGGTGTAATAGGAGTTTCATCATGCTCTTGTAGTTGACTGCAATAGGTTTATCTATTTGAGTTTTTGCATAAAATGTTTTCAGAAATTGGATATCTAATTGGTTGCTCGTTGACTGATTCTTTACTTCTTTTTGGTGGTCCTCGAGTCTTTTGTATCTATTCTTACTTCTTATTTTTTCCCTTAAATTTTCTAATTCGTCTTGGTCAATTTACCTTTACTTGGGTGAAGGAAAATGATAGATTGAGTTAGATGGCTGACTATCAATCTTCCAATGATACATCTTCTACATCATATGGTCGAGTCTACATGCATCTTTGTGCTTGAATTATTTAAATTCCAGGGAAACTAAACTTAATTTATTGGTGGGGTTTTAGGTGTTATGCTTGCTAAAAGTTGACATTTTTACTCATATTTAGCTGAAATTTTCAGCATTCTCTATGGACACCATCTAATCTAATTTTGTGATCTTTTCTATTGTTTGGGTCGTGGGAAAATTGAAAAGGGTGCTAGATGTGTAAAACTCCACTAGTATTAATTTTCGTCTGTGGATTTATGCCCCTGTATTTTAGTATTAATGAACTTCATGATATACTTCCAGGCACACCATCTTGAGAAATTGAATGTCCATTCCCATTTGATGCAGAGAGGTTTTGGTTTATTATAGTTGAAAAATAAGAATTTTATTTTTTAATAAAGTTATTAATTAATATATGAAGTGTATTTGTAAAATATTAAAAAATATTATCAAATATTATTAAAATATATAATATTTTATTATTATTTAGACTTTAAGATAGCTAGTCCAATGTAGACTATTCTAGCTAGAAGTTCATGTTATGGCCAAAAGAGAACATTCTAGTTAAATTTTACACTTGGCAATGGCTAGTCCATTGCCAATGCTCTAACGTTTCTATTTGTAATTTAAACCTTTTTTAATTATTGCTTAGGAATCTATTAGTTTGATCGACCTCATATAGCAAAAACTAAGAGCAGTGGCATCAGCTGGCCAATGCAATATTAGACTAGCTATCACTTAAATCATCTGGCATTTAAATAGTTAAAATAAAAGAGTTGAAGCTTTGAACTACAGTAAAGCCAAAGATAAAGTCATCTTTGGCAAGTTATTGTTCATAGGCCGAAGTATTATTTTATTAGAAACAATTCCTTGTCTATTTTCTTCCCTCCATTCTACTTGACACCCACCTTCTATCCCTTTCTCCCTTCACCGAATCCCTTTCCTTTTTCTCTCTCTGTTTTTCTCTTCCCTCTCCCTATCACTCTTCCCTTTACGGGTGGCCTTCCCCTCTCTCATTCTCTTTCCTCTACACCAGATCGGTCTTCATCTCTATGATTCTCTCCATCCTATATGGATATGAGGATCCTCTTCAAGCCTCAATCTTTTGCGTGAACATTTTTCCAAAATCACATCTTTTGCTGATATGGGTCTTCTGCAATTTTGGTGTAGACAATAGCTTCCACCGCTTTTTGGCATCAATTACTTCACTCTGAAACCGTTCATCGGAACAAACCCAGTTGTTTCTAGCGATTTTAATGGCTTCTTGATTGCCATAATCAGATTCTAAGAAATGGTTTTTTCCTTTTACACGCGTAACATCAATGTGTGTTTATGAGGTTAGCTTCATTTTTGTTCTCTCTCTCTCTCTCTCTCTCTCTCTCTCTCTCTCTCTCTCTCTCTCTCTCTCTCTCTCTATATATATATATATATATATATACACACATACATATATATGCTAGTCAGTGATGTATGTTCTATCTAAAGTTTTTACTTTCTGAGAAGATAAATTCCTTGTTTTTTCTGCTGAGAATTTGTAGAAAAAGGAAATAAATTATTATTCTTTATTCATCGATATCTCGTTGTTTAAGAATTGAGAAATTGAAGAACTCTACTCCCCTTAGAAAAATCGAGGGAAGATTAGGTCACCATTTCATTTTCTGCAAACCATATGTAGGATCCACTCATTGGTTGTTTCCTTTACTAAGTTTTCTAAGCTACCAAATTCTGGATTATTATGCAACTGCTTTTCTTTATTTTGTCTAAGTGAACTTGGCCCCCAAAACATGTACCATCTCAATGTTTTTGTTTTGATCGTGGTATGAAACTGTTTAGGATTTTTAATATAATAATAAGTAGCATACATGCAAGTGAAAAAAAAATATGTTGATTTATTGAACAAACCATTTTCCAGAACGAACACCAATTTATTTTGCCTGCTTCGATTGCCTGTTTGGTTCAAGAAACACTACTTGGGTTTAAGGCTTTGGAGTTTGTAGGCTTCTATGGTGTGTAACTAGCTAAGTTGTATTAAGTTGTAAAATAGTCCTTTTACACGTGTACATGTGTTTTATTTTGTATTTTATATTTGTTTGTTTTCTTTAGGCTATTTTATTTTAGCCCTCAGTATAAATACTTGTAATAGTTTTATTTTACATACTTTAATACTTTTGGGTAGTTTCAGTATTCTTGAATCCAAGAACCTTCTAGGGTTTTCATTCTTGATATGGTATCAGAAGTCTCTTGAAATTCCTCTTCTCTTCTCATGGCACCGACTGTTTAGAATCCCTCTTCTTCCTCTCCAGATGCAGCAAGCCCCTTCTTCCTTCATCCCAGTGATAACCCTGGTATTGTTTTGGTCATGCAACTCTTGCTTGGAGACAACTATCACACTTGGTCTCATTCGATGGCCATGGCTCTCTCTGTGAAAAATAAGTTAGGGTTCGTGGATGGTACAACTCTTAAAACACACTCCACCGATTCACTTTTCTCTTCATGGTTATGATGTAATAACATGGTGATTTCTTGGATACTTAACTTTCTTTCTCCTGAAATTGCTGATAGTGTGTTGTATGTTACCACTGCTTTTGAGATTTGGACCGATTTAAAATAACATTTCTCTTAAAAGAATGGCCCTAGGATTTTTCAAATCCAGAAATCAATTTTGTTCTTATCTCAAGGACAACTTTCTGTTAGTGCTTATATCACTCGATTGAAGGCTCTTTGGGATGAATTGGTTAATTACAAGCAAATTCTTGTGTGTTCTTGTGGTGCTATGAATATGTTGAATTCTTATGTTCAACAGGAAGGTATTTTACAGTTCCTTATGGACTTAATGAATCGTTTTTTTCAGCTAGGGCTCAGATTTTGTTGATGGAGCCCTTACCACCACTTAACAAGGTCTTTTCTCTTGTTCTTCAGGAAGAGAAATCTCTGTTACTCCTACTCTTGCTGATGCTCATCCTTTTATTGCTAACTCTAATTCTTAGAGATATGTAAAATATTTTTCTAAAAAAGATCGACCAGCTTGTAAGTATTGTAGAATAACTAGTCATGTTGTTGAGAAATGCTACAAACTCCATGGTTTTCCTCCGAGGTATAAGCAAAAGCCGTAGCAGCAGTCCATGGCCAACCAAGCTATCCTCAATAATAACTCTTCAGCAACATCTCCATTCTCCTTGATTGAGGCTCAATATCAACAATTGTTGTCTATGCTCACTCTTAATCCTTAGCTAAGTCTGATGATTCCAACCATGTGGTCAATGCTGTAACTTCTTCCTATCATTCCTTATTTGGTATTGTTTCTTCTAAACATTCTCTTTTTAATTCTAAGCCATATTTCATTTAGTTCTTATAGTTCTAGTTGGATAATTGATATGGGGGCCACAGACCATATGATCTCCTCTATTTGTTCCTTTACATTTGTCACCCCTATTCAAAATACTTTGTCAGATTACCAAATGGCAAATGTGTTCCTGTTACACATATTGGCACTATTAATCTTTCTGAACATCTTATTCTTAGAGATGTTCTTTGCATACCTACTTGTACCTTTCAATTGATTTCAGTTAGTAAACTCACCAAATCTCTCACTTGTTGCCTTTTTTCCTCTAACCTTTGTCTCATTCAGGACCTAACCACCTCGAGGCTGATTGGAGTGGGTAGACAACAAGGAGGACTTTATATCTTGCAACAACCAAGGACTTTTCTTTCCCCTAAATTGCCATTACTTTTTCCCAATAAACATTGTAATGACAATAATATTGTGTTACCAAATGCATGTTTTACTTCCTCTAAATGCTCATTGTTTCACCTTTAACATAATCAATTATGAGATCCATCTATTTCAAGAATGTCTTTCTTGAACAAATTTGTGCCTAATTTGGTTGTGTCTAATGATCCATGTATTGTTTTCCCACTAGCCAAACAAGGAAAGTTGCATTTCCCAAATAATAATAACCTTTCTAAATTACATTTTGACCTTCTTCATTATGATGTTTGGGGTCCTTTTTCAGTCCCTACTGTTGAAGGTTACAAATTTCTTTGAACAATTGTTGATGATTGCACTCGGGCTACTTGGGTTTACCTTTTCAAGAATAAGTTTGAAGTTTCACTTCTAATTCAACAATTATTCAAGATGATCAAAACTCAATTTGGAATTAAGATTAAAAAACAAAAGTACTAGTCATGGTACTGAATTTTTTTTTTTTTTATCATCATATCTTATCTCTAAAGAAGTCATTCATCAACATAGTTGTATTAAAACTCCACAACAAAACTCTGTTGTAGAGAGGAAACATCAACACATCCTCATTGGTGCTCAGGTTTTATTGTTCCAATCTCATTTGCCCCTCAAATTTTGGGGTGATGTTGTTTTTATAGCAACTTACTTAATGTTGGTCTTATGTTGGGGAAAGTATTTATTAAAGAAGACATGAGTCATGGTCTCAGCGAGTATAGCCAACTCTTAGCTCTATCTTTCAAAAAAAAAAGAAAAAACTTAAGTCTCACAACGTCATCAGTTGCATTTTGAATATGAAAAGCTACAACTACATCCTCAAACACCCTAATCTGCACATATGGATTTTCATTTTTCAAACCATGAAAAATAGGGAGTAACTATATCATCCCTATTTTAAAATCCATTTGGCAAGTATTAGCTGGAAACATGATACATGATGGTGTGGCTATGCGTGTAGGGTGGAGGTAATCCTGAAGTGTCCTAGTAGGTTGATATATATGTTCACTCATTTTCCCAGTATTAGAACAATTAGCAAATAAATGATTAGAAAAATTAGACTCTGACTCTGACTCTCGCACAAGTCTACAAGCAAACCGACCCAAGGCATCTCTATACATGTGCATGTAAGGTAGAGAAAAGCTCAATACTAAAAAAAAAAGAAAAAAGAAAATTAAAAAAAAAAAATGCAGCAAGCTAAAAGACGGAATGAAGTTATCTCCATGACTGGCCGCCATACTTTCCGCATCGTACCCTTAAAAGCATCCCGATTAAAATATTTTTCCGTGAACAACTTCATAAACAAGCACTTTCCCCCCTGAGGCAACACATCCTGCAATTTTTCTGGTTCTATTACCACATCTTTGCTTTCCTTCTCAGTTAAAGAAAGCTTGGTATAAAGAATTGGAAGATCATCTTCTATAATCATTCTCTACGAAAATAGGACAAACTGCACTAGGGCAGTAAGGAAACCTCTACGAAGGAAACCTAGGGGAGGAAATGAACATTTCCTACTGCATTTGATCTTATTTATTTCTCTACTTTTTGAACTGCACTAGGGCAGTAAGGAAACCTCTACGAAGGAAACCTAGGAGAGGAAATGAACATTTCCTACTGCATTTGATCTTATTTATTTCTCTACTTTTTGAGAGTTCATTAGCCCCTCAGCTTTCTAGTGCTTTTTAAAAAAGAATAATATTAGATATATATAACTCTCAAATAGGTAAGAATCATTCTTTTTTTTTTTTTTTTGTAAAAAAGTGGGTCTCATTATTAAAAAAATAGTTTTGTTTACACTTTTTTAAGTGGGGTCCACTACAACAAAATTTAGATTTTGTGACAGAAGAAAGCATCACTGAAAAAGACAATTGTCACAAACTATTTTGTAACAATTTGAAATTGTCACCACAATCATCATGTAAAAAGCATCACAGAAACTAATTTGTGACGGTTTACTGTTAAATAATCACGATTTTTTTTTTATGTGACAGCTATAAGTCTTTCGTAAGATGTAGCGTTCGAACGTAATATTTTTTGTAATAGTTAAAATCTGTCATAGAAACTAACATTTGAATGTATATATAAATGTTCAAATGTAAACCTGATCGATTGACATTCGAACGGTAGAAATTGACGTGCGTTGTTTTCATTTAGAATATTTAATATTTATGTTCGAATGCTCCTACGTTTGAACGCTTGCTGCGCCATTGATGTTTGAATGTCGCATTCGAATGTCAACGGAGAACCATTCGAACATGAATCGCATAACGTTTGGATTTTTAGTCAACGTTTGAATGTTTTGTGATTTAACATTCGAATGGTTAGATTGTATGAGGATGGGTACGTTCGAACAAAGTGCGTTACGTTCAAATAATTTGTTATAATTTGGTGGTGTTATATTCGAACTTTGGTTTGAATGTGAAGCAATGTTTGAATGTTTTTTTATTTACATTCGAATATGAAAATTAGAAATATTAATTTTATACAATTAAAAAACATACAAATTGTATCATATTATACCATAAATTTAACAACTAATAATGTTTTATAGAGTTGCAAAATTAGAGATTAAAAGTTATAAACATTGATAAAATTGATTTCTTCTTTCCTCGCCTACTACGTTCTGCTGCAGTAACATAACATGCTCTATCTAGACTATCATCTCCGTCTGTATTTGTTCTTGGATTTCAATGTGTATTCTTTTCTTATGGTCTCTTTGTTGCTTCTACAAACGTGACTCTAAATCATACTATCGCGATAATAGAGACTCCAACTTTTGCTGTCTCAACTTCATCTACTCAATTTCTAAATGTTCTGCATCTAAATCGTTAGTAAGATTATTAACTTCTGAAGTCAAGGTCGTGGATGATAAACTGACACGCTTGAAAGAACATCCCAAATCTCTTACAAAATCAGATTTGGTCCTGAGCACTTGTATGAATATGTCCATGTCACTAGGAGATGATTTCTCATAAGCTAACTACATCTCAATCATTTTTTCCAGTAATTATAAAGAAAACACACAATAACTAACTTATTAAAAGAAATACAAATGAAACATAATATTTATTCACAGAAAATAACATCATTTACATAATTATTTTTAGCCACAGAATCAAGCCACTCACTATGTTCATCGGTGTGAGTAGCAAGATAGACATGAATGGGGGAGAAATTTTTAGGATCATCAAATTTTTAACAAAGCCACATAGGTTATTTTAAAAAATAATGTTAGTACTTAAATAAAAGAATATGATAAAAATTAGTGAATTTCTATAAGTTATTAGTTATCAGCAAGACACTAGAATGACCTTGAACTAGGGCGATGGTGGATAGTCAAAACCATTCTATTTTTTGCATTTATAGAACTTAAGTGCTACAAAATTATATACTATGTTAATTAACTAATATAAATGTAAATAAGTTATAGGGTATAAATCTAGAATATCTAATAATCTAGACTTGTGAAAAATTACAACACTTTTTTTAATCGTCTAATTTCATTTTCTAAAAGGGGACTGAGTGGTCTCTTCCAACGTCTCAAATTTGTTGAAGTGGTCATGACATCGTCCATTGTGACGCCGAAAGAATGTAGTCATCAACTCATTCACAATTCACACATCTTCACTATGGCCAAAATTGGGGTTGAATTCATCCTAAGAGGTCAATTCCGTCAAAACTATATTTAATCAACATCTCTTAAAAAATTTACTATGGCACATAAACTCACCAGTACACGACTCTAAATGTGATCTTTAATCTCATTCGGAACATCTCTCCATGAGCGCACATAAAATGAGGCATAAGCTCGGACAAGTGTGCCAACATAGGAGGAAAGCGAAGTTGCACCATCATCCACTTCCCTAGTGGAGTTAACAGGAATGGTGATCTTGATTTTCTGTACCTTCTATTTTGCTCAAGCACAAGGCCACGTGTTAAGTCACAACCACGATGTGACAAGGCATCGGTAAATATATTTAAAATTATTAAATGTAGTCTTTAGAGTATTAAAATATAATTAATTATCAAAACATTTTCTTACTGGTAGGTGTTGATTGGTTGTCTGTCCCTTGTGTATCAACTTGTTGAGGAGTGGATTCCTCATTTGGGGAATCGTCAACGGGTTCGAGACTTTGGGAGAGGCACATTTCTTCGTTGTTCTTTTTGGATAAAAGAATAAATTAGAATAATTATTAGAATAAATTAGAACATTTCTTCGTTGTTTGAGACTACATGATAAAAGAATTAGATTAGAATAAATTATAAAAAGTGATATTGTACCGTAACCTATGTAAATAAAATAGTTAACACTTTTATTCTTGATCTTTAGATTTTTTTAGATCATACTTGTTTCAGAATCGCATTCAATAACATCTTCATTATCAACCTCTTCTTCGTCTTCTTCAATGACTTCCTCTTTGGATTCTTCTTCTTCTTCATCATCAAACTCTGCTTCTTCCTTTGCTTCACTTACTTCAATTGAATGATCATTTAATATGGATGGTTTTAGATGCACGAGTGAGACGTCATCTCTACATAAGGGAATTAGCTCGAGCGCACTGAAGTTAACAAATAAATTAATACCCTCTCCATCTTCATAGTAGGCATCTACAATCGAAGTGTCAACTTTATCTTCACTATTCTTGTGATTTGCTACCAATCCTGCATTATAGATATTTCAAGAAACAAATTTTTGTACGACTCGCCAAGATATCTCTCCACTATCTTCATCGGCCCCTTTCATTGGATCAATCAAGTAATAGACTTGACCAGCTTGACAAGCCAATACGAGTGGATTATTTTTGTACCATTTAGATGCAGTATTGACACTCGTATAGTGACTATTCCTATGTATCGAAACCCGACAACTGCCTAAATCACACCAATCACATTTAAATACACATGTCACATTTTCACCCAAGTATTTCAATCCGATAATGTCACGTATAACATCATAGTAGTCAATATCATATGTTCCATTACTTCCCTCGACCAACACTCCACAGTTTTGCGTCTTTCAATTACTTTCACGGCCCATAGTATGGAAACTGTAATCTTGAAATGTACATGTAGTATATCAAAGTGTTATGTGTGATGGACCACGTGCCAATGCAAAAAATTCAAAAGAAACTAATGCAAGATCATGAGCACATTGTTCCAGAATTTAACAGTTGAAGTATCAACAAAATATTATTTAGTTCTTTAGAATTCAAATGCTTTATAAAACATTTACGTCATTTGACATTTAAATGCATACGCGTTATTCAAACCATCTGGAAAATTCTTCTTCGTGTTTCACCTTATATTATCTATGCCTTTTGTCCTAAGTTTGTCCATGTGCTTGCTTTATATAAGTGCAAAAGAATACAATATTTGAAAACATTCATTGTAATTAAATTTTTTAATTTAAAATTATTCTAAGTATGTGGCGACATATCTTAGGTAGTCATTAATCTTCCAACAATTATTTAACACATACCACCGAGCTTTTCCTAACTCGCCACCAATTAAGTCATACCTCGTTTGTGCACCCAAAGATCTTACATTATGGGAAAACACAAATAGCTCATGAGGGGGAGGACCAGCAAGATCAACATTTCACTTTTCATAATTAAATCGTGTCTCAATACCACGAAGATATAGAGAGCAAAATGACAACTATTCATCATGTATATAAGCTTCTGCTATTGAACCCTCAGGTCGGGCTTTATTCCCAATAGTGCTCTTCAATCTACCTAGATATCTTTTACCTGGATACATCCAACGAAATTGCACCGGTCCACCTAATAGTACCTCATGAGATAAATGAATTACTAAATGAACAATTACATCAAAAAATAATGGCGGAAATATCTGTTCGAAATTATAAAGTATAGTAGTAATGTCATCTTCTATCTTTGGCAACATTTCTCGATTTACAACCTGAGAGCACAAATCCTTCAAAAACATATAGAGTTTGGTTATGGCGATATGTACATTAGAAGTTAGCAATTTCTACAAGAATATGTGATGTCATGACTTTTCAATCTAGTAATTTTCAGTCATCAGAGCTCACATATCTACCGATATTTGAAGCATAACCATTTGACAATTTCACACATTGCAACCATTTGCAAAAGTCTATCCTCTCATCTTTTGTCATCGTAAAATATGCATGCAACATAACTACCCTGTTGCTTTCCATCTGCGAATAAAGATTATGTTTAATTTCCATTCTCTTAAGATCTCACCTCGTCTTGATTGTGTTTTTCTTCATTTTGTTAATGCTCATCAATGTTCCCAATATTTTAGCACAAATATTTTTTTCAATGTGTAGTACATCCGAACTATGTCACAAGATGCAGGACGACCAATACAATAAGTAAAAGAAAAATACTGCGCTTTGTCCAATTCAATTCTGTTAAGCCTCATTTCCTCTTGTTCTTTCCCCGACCCTTGCCAAAATTTTTTGCTCTAACTTCCATTAGTTGTTCCACTATCTTGTCCCTAGAAAACTCTTTCGATACAGTTCTGTCCTCAACTCTCCCATCAAGTTTAGCGCCTTCCCTTCGCTTTGCATGATTTGTTGATAGATATTGTCGATGGCCCATGAAACACATCTTCTAAGAATATTTTAGCCATTCACTAACAATTTCTTTATTAAGCATGAAACACGCTAACTTCCCTTTAGTACTCCAACCAAAAAGATTTCTATATGTAGGAAAATCATTTATCGTCCACATGACCGTAGCATGCATTTGAAAAGATGTTGACATAGATGCATCAAAAGTTCTGACTCCAATTTCCTATATAAATTTTTCATCTCTTCAATTAATGGCTGCATCAATATATCAATATCATTCCCAGGTTATCTTGGGCCAAGGATAAGTAAAGTTAACAAAACATTTGGGGCCTTCATGCACTTCCAAGGTGGAAGATTATACGGAATCAACACTATGGTCCAAATGCTGTAACTTGTACTCATATTGCCAAAATGATTGAATCCATTGGTTGTGAGTCCTAAATGCACATTACGAGTGTCGTTGCCAAACTCTGGGTATTGATCATCAAAAGATTATCACGCAAGTGAGTTAGCTATGTACCTCATATATGTGTTATCCTTAACTCTTTTCTCCTTGTGCGACCTCATATCTTGAGTTATTTTTTTCACATAGCCCCTTTGCAACTGAGGTTTCAAGGGAAAAAAAAAAAAACAATATCTTAACTCGTATATTTTTCTTAGCCTTCCACCTCGACTCTCCGCCTATGGGAAAAACTTGTTTTTCCTCGTTCTCATTCCAAAACAAAACAAAATCATTCTTGCATGCATGTATAGACTTGTATTCAAACTCTAGACCTTTTCTCAATTGTTTCACTTCATAAAAATTATTCAACAATGCAGAACCTTCGGGAAGTATCTCATTAAATAAGTTCAATACCATGTTTATTGTTTTCGTTGACATCTCACATATAGACTTAATGTAAAACAACCACACAATGAATGACATTTTGCTGTGTTTTGTACAGCCTGGATAAAGCTCACGCTTCGCATCTTCCCACATTGTAGAGAAATTCTCCAATTCAGTCCCTTGGCTTGAAGCATCCTTGTCAACTTCATCCATAAACATTTCAACTCCAATGTCACCCAACATCTCATCTATTTCATCCTGCTTAGTATCCTCATCCATGTGTCAAATATCGATACCATGACAGAACAAAACCTCGGTTAATTGTTCATACGGCTCACCATGCACTAATTTTGTCACTCTTCTACTTTCTATATATGTGATGTTCGAACGTAATTTTTTTTTTGTTTGAACGTCAAAAAATTCTCATATGTCTTGAGTGAGGGTTTTCAGAAATTGTCACAGAAAAAGCCTTTTTGTGACGATTTGAGGACTGTCACAATTTCCTAAACGTCACTAAAAAACATTTATGTTGTAGTGGTCCACTTTTTTACAAGGGCTTGTATGGGGCTTGTCTATTTAGAAGTTGTACAAATTATTTCTCTTTTAAATAGACGGAAAGGTGGTTAATTTCTGATCCTTGAAGTTCATGTTAAAGTACTTGATCTGTTGGGGATTAGCAATGCAATCTTGGGTACTATATGGAAATGGGGCTAAAATTTTTATATTGGTCTTCCACTAATGCATAAAAAACTACTTCATGAAATATATATCGTTCACAATTATATGATGAATAGGGTATTACATGGGGTTTTGGCAATGTGTTCTTCACTTGTCTTGAATGCAAGGATTCTGACATAGAATAATACATCTATATAATAAAATACATGTCATAATTTGATTGGAAGAGAAATTTTAAAATTTGGATCTTGAAATATTCTATTCTCAAGGCTGTCATGTGTAGAGTACTATATACCTAATAAAGTGCGCGCTCGTGTGTCATAATTTGGTTTAGATGATAAATTTTAAAATTGGAATCTTACAAATTAAATTTAACCATTTAAGTTATGTGAATGGTATGCTCGATTTGCATACTGGTTTGAGAATAAAATAATTAGTAGGAAGTGGATCCATAACTATGCTAGCTAGCCAAAATCAAATAAAAATGGAAGAGAATAAACTTTTTAGTTTAGGACTTTGATTCTATTATCCAACGTCATGCAATGATAGTGGTTTGCTTAGATAAGTATTTAAAAACTGCAATGGGCCCTTCTAGCAGTAGACATTTACTTTACTTATTTAATTACATCGACCATATATGTCTCCAATATGTATGATAAATCACATGAGGAAGCTATCACAAGATCCTTGAAAAACCTAAGGACAAAATCAAATAAGATTGCAAAATGCATAATGTTTAGGTGTTTTCATGCTCTATTTCTGAGGTTCTTAGTCCTTGATCTTGATTTTGATACCTGATGAGCTCACTAGGTATTGGTGGTACTACTAGTTGAGATGTCTGACCGACGTTTGTTTTGGAATCAGAATATTCTCTAAAAGACATACCTGAATCATGAAATTCCAAGGATCTAGAATGGGTTTCTGTCAGTTCTATGATGTTTGATGGACTTGGCGAACATTGGATCCTTGTCGAGACATCATTTGCATGAATACCATGAGTACTACTTTCAATGTCTCTAAAAGACATTGTTTTCTTTCTAAACGTATGCGAGCTGAGGTCCTTTTTATCAAACCTTCTAAACATATGAAGAATTCTTCTCCAAATCGAGTCAGCTTGATTTGGATTAGAGGGCATGAAGATGTGCTGCTTTTCCTTATAAAGGAACATAGATATGGAGAAAATGAGAGCTAACAAGGAAGCAACCCCAGCAATGAGGAATAGGCCCCAAAAGCTAGCAACACCGAGACTGGGGGAAGAAGGCGGGGTGTTGGGGTCTAGACAAGTGGTGTTTTCCCTGAACCATGCACTTTCAATCTCCTTCATTTTCTCCCCTTCAGTCACATTTAAGATTTGCCTTGAAATATCCGCAACAAGGGGGGAACCCTTTGGGAATACCTGCAAGTCATGACAAAATAACAAAGGAAATCTACTTGAGAAACTACATGACCTACAAATTAAAACAAGCATATAATAAATAACAAATGAGATATGATCTTACAAAGCCAAACCCATCAGTTTTGTATACTGATGAAACCATGGTGTACTTTGAGCAATATTTTCCTAGAAATAACTTCATGTAGGGGACTTCATCAAAAGCAGCAGCTATACCACCATTTGCGCTTCCTTTAGACAAAAGTTCATGACATTCATCCGTAGAATTATATTGCTTTAGTTGAAAATCCTTAAAATTCATTTCTTTTAATATTCCTAGAACAAAAGAATCTTTTTGGTAGCCAACCTTCTCCCCATTCTTAATAAGTTGCTTGAGATCAGTAATTGTTGGTTGCAGCTGTTGAACTGTTAAGAGGGACGTCAAACTTGCAGTGTAGCTTTGAGTAAGTATGAGCACCACAAAAACCCATATGATCACCACAAACCTAGCACAATTGCTTATCACTATCTCCCCTGTAAATTCAATTCAAAAGAGTTTTAGAAAGGAATGTACATAGTTTATGGTAAATATCTATGAAGTTCATATGATATTTGAGAAGCAATTAGGAATACACTAATATTGAAAAGATCAATAATTGTCAATAATAGGGTATCGTTCACTTTCCATATAAACTCTTTCTTTTACATGAAATTTAGATCAATGATCATGAGCACATCTCTAATCTTGGCAAAATGTTGCTTCAATATTGACCCTTTTAGTTCCGCTCAACAAGTCTTCTGAATGGCTGGTTATAGTTCAACTCATTACTAAATCATTACACAAAACACACACACACACAATTGTATTTGTATCATCATAATCATTTATCAATTCATAGTAATCTTAGGTTTCTATTTTTCCTGGACTCTTAAGTCAATTAGCTAGGAAGTCTGAATGAGTTCTTTGCTGCCTAATCAGGAGTCTAATCTCTCAAGAATATAGAGTTTGAGTTATGTCTTTCAAGAATGGTGGGGTATGTCAAGTGCCGCTTCTAACCCAACCTTTTCTCTCCTCAATTCCTTGGCTCCTCAATTCATATAATTTTAGTGTATAATTGAATATATTGAGTAACGTTGTATATAGTTTAAATAGTGCGTATAAGTTCTATGCATTCTTTTTGTTAAAAAAAAAAAAAAGATCTATTATTAAAAAAATTATTTTTTATGTGAATCCCAGATTTGTCTACTTCTTTCAAAGAGAGTGCATGAGATTTGCATACCTTAAGATCACAAATTTAACCCTTCATGATATGTTGCCTCTTATAAGTAGTTATATCACCTTTAATCACGTGACTAATCATATTCTATTGCATACAACCCTCTTGAATTCGACTACTAATTAATAAATCTCATATACCTCGGTAACATGGGGATTCACATGTAAGGACATTTTGACACATGATGACATAGAGAGAACTTAAGCAAGCTCTTAAACAGTCATAACCATATCCTACAAAAGGTGTGTGCATGCAAGCGTGTAGTTTTGTATCGTGCATGCTGATAGTTAGTATTTGAATTATTTCTCATTGTAGGCATTAACAATGACATAAGAAAATATGTGAAGGGAACTTACGTTGTGCGAAAACTATGGTGGAGAAGGCATACCATAAGCTTGTCCCAACCTGATGTGAAGGAAGCCCACGGAAATTCTCATTTACTCGGTGTTCAAGAACCCATACCACAAACCCGATGAACACAAAGAAACAAGCGCTTGTGATCCAAAGGTCCAAACTTAAAGGCTTCAAGAACACCCAGGCATTTTTCCTCCTATCTCGGAGTGGCACGACCATTGACACTCCAGATTCCGTGTATGGTAGTGTAAAGTCCACATATCTGGACCTGTTTTCTATAATTGTCGTATCTCCTACCACAGCATCGAACTTCTGCCAAAATCAGTCATTTCCATTAAAAATGCCAATTTCTATGTCTAGATTGTAAGTGGAATTAAATAATGCATATATATATATACCATAGGGTTTGAATGCATGTAGAGTCAGTCTCAATTTGAATGAATGCTTGCAAGGTTGAATGTTTTGTAAGTTATGAAAAATAATAGAGAAATGATATTTGCAGTTTTAAGGTGTGCAACTCTTACTCACTCTATTCGAAAAAAGTAAGTAAATATGAGACCGACCACCCATATGAAAAAAGTTATTTTTTAATGGTGAGCCCACTTCTTTTTCAAAAGAGTGTATATGACTTGCACACCCTAACTATATCTAGTATTACACTAAATAAGAAAAATGCATGAATATTTTTACCGACCCCTTGATATACTTGATAGACCAAATCATTATAAGTACCGGCGCTTTCACCATCCTGCTTTGCAAAGGGAATGAACTCATATCTAACAGCATACGGTAATGATTTCATCACAGCATCGAAGACATCTATAGAATATCCTTTGACCTGTGTTGTGTTAGTGCCATGATGTGGGACTTGAACAAATTCACCAAAACCACCCTTCACTGGAACTCCTATTCGCAGCTTCTTCCCATTTGTTGGAATCTCCCAACCTTTAGGTACAATTTCTACATCACCTGGCCATGTAATAAGTCTTAGGTTGTTCTTGGAAGTAGAATATACATTTTTGTTCACTGAATTCATGAGTTCCCTTCTAAGTCCATTTTCTGGGGTCCAAAATGCAACCACTCTTTCAATATCATCAATCACATTAGTTATCTGAAAAGTTGATGATTTTATTTGTCCGTTAAGAAGACTGAATGCACCAGAAAGGCCTCTAAATCTAACACCCAATAATGCTTTGAGGAGTTTTGGACCATTTTTTGAGACCCCAATAGTTTCAAGATCAATTAAGTTGCTAGAAGCATTCGGTTGTTCAGAAACAAAATTTTCACCCCCAACCTTCTCAACTGCTGTGGCTAGTGCTGAAGCAGCATCATAAGCCCATAGGCCGAAGACATTCAAGTCAACATTGGTAATTTTGGGATTTTCTTGTTGGAATGTCCTTTTCCATCTAATTGTAAAATTTTTACGCTCTTTTGTCTTTGGGATGTAAGTCTTTACACCCAATACTCCTTGCATTGAGTCAACTACTGAAGGTTCTATCGAGCTAAAGGAATTGGCTATCCCACTGGTAACGATCCAAACATAACCTTCCCTCATCATTCCAATCTCTTTTGCCTTAGTAAAAAGCCGAGAACTGAGATCTGTTGTCATATGCACAATGAAGACTCTAGTTTGCATTGTCATTAACTTGTAAAGTTCTTTACTAATTGCATCATCCGTGGCCAATGGAGCAATGATACTCCGATAGGGAACACGAGCATCAACATCTTGCAAGGCATCAATCAAGAAGGGTATGATACCTTCCCCATACTCATTGTCTATGTAGATGGGCACGACTTGTTTCCATCCAAAGGCTTTAACAACTGCACTTAATGCTTTCACTTGAGCTGAGTCATTTTGAGCGACTCGAAAAAAGTATTCACTCCTAAGTGAAGTAAGAGAAGGGCTTGTTGCTGAAAATGAGATAGTTGGCACCTGAGCTTTCTCCCCGAGATTGATGACAAAGTTTGCCTGCATTGAGTTTTGTGGCCCTATGATGGCTTGCACCTCTGTATTTTTTATCAAGTATAGAGCTGTGATTCAAAAACAAAAGGAAAAATTATTTTTTAATGGAATTCAAGGTAAATTTCGAAACCCTCAAATACATATTTCTATTGCAATATATATATATAATTTTGGAAGAATATTTAAATCTTTACTCTCCTGAAGTCATTTCATGACTAATTTTCACAAGTGACATGTTTATATGCCATCCTTTCCAACTAACAAAAAAGTCTAAACTCAAGAACTCTAGCTCTATGGTGTAATTGGTTCGGTTCGATTTAATTTAAGCAAATTTTATAACCGAATCGGTGTATACCGATTTTGAAAATGTAAGAACTGATATGAATTAATTTATTACTGAAATTAAAACTTTCAATTTTTCTAATTTTGATCCAGTCCAGCTAGTCCATTTTCTGGTTTACTGTTTACACATGTGGCACTATATAAGTTTAATATTATAATTTTTTCAATACTAAACTTAATTGGTAGAATTTAGTATTTATTATTAACAATAATATACAAATTCAGTAATATTCAATTATGCTAGTATAGTATAAGTAGTGTCTAATTTATTAGTAAGATTAATAAACTTGAATAATAAGATTATACTAATATAATTAAAGTCTAATTATAGATCTACTACCGTCGATCTCTTCTCATGCTGCCAAGTGTTTGGTTTTGTTTCTTTGATTTGTTGGTTGGCTTGATTTGTGGATGCTTTGTTTGATCTGGGTTGTCTGGTTTGTTTGACTTGGAGGATGGGCATTCTAGTCAACTCTTATTTGTAGTATGAATATTTTAGCTCAGTTTAATCTGTAGCAAGGGTATGAAGGGGCATTTTAGTCAACCGATGTTTGTTGTAGAGGTATTTTAATCCAACTCTAGATATGTAGCAAGGTAGGTAATCTTTTTAGATTCAAAAATAATATCGTCTCATCTTATCATTACAATTTTTTCAAACTCACATACAAAATATAATAAACATTTTCAACTTTTTTAATTTCCAAAACAATAATAATATTAAAAAATAATAATCTAACAATATTTTATTCAATAGCTTTCAACTTTTATCTAAAACTATATTATCTCATTTCACTATCCAAGCAAGCCCTACTGACTTCGTTTGGTTTAGTTTGGGAGATGACTCATTTATCTTATATAATCATTATAACATTTTCAAACTTCAACATAATATATAATTCAAACTTTTCAAATCTTAAAAAAAAATATTAAAATATTATATTCTAATAATATTTTATTCAACTTTCAAATTTTATTCCATCTTATATGTGTAACCAAATGAGACTAGCCAATGCCATACAGAGCAGGGGTATTTTAGTACAGAGAACTTATTTTTGTATGTTTTTTAATTAATTTTTAACTTTGCTTTTTACACACAATGATCATGATATTGTTTGACAAAGGCAAGTCATGTGGTAAGGGTGCTAATACTTATAATTATGTGTTAAAAGTGCATCTAAATAACATACGATGTTTCTTTATTTATCTAATTTTAAAGCGTGACATGGATGATATGCGAAATCTGTTAATTAATTTATCCGTGCATGAAATTAGAACATTCACTAAAGTGGTAGCCAGAGCATAGATATGTAGAGATTCTCTAACACCTTGAGCTATATGTTTTCAAATTAAGATAGAGAGTGAGGTGATCCTAATTTCTCATCAATTTAAAACTTAGGCATGGTTTGTTTTTATAAACTATACCATCTCATTGTACCTTATCTCATCCTTACAATTTTTCCAAACTCTCAAATAAAATACAAAAAATAATTCAACTTTTTCAAATCCTAAAATAAAAATAATATTTTAATAATATTTTATTCAACTTTCGACTTTCATCTCATCTGTGTAACCAAATGAGATCTTAATTAATGAACCACATGAGTGTGCAGTACTTGATCTTCCAAGTTCCAATTAATTTCCTTAAATTGCTGGGAATTCTTAAATATCATAATATCAATTAAAACCATCTACTGCTATGATATTATTGATTTTGATGATATATACATATAAATATATATATATATATATATATATATATATGTATATATAATATTTAAATCGCCAACGTTCTGAATTCCCATTATAGAATACACTCAAATAGAATAATTAAAGCAATCATTTGATGTTTCTCTATATATTGTGTGTCTTTCTTTATTGCAATCACATTCACACTCATATTGTCATTAGTCCATTGTTAAACCCGCAAAGGACCAGGGGTTACACATCACCTGGCAGCTTGGAAGGAAAACACTGGAGATAATGAAAGAATATAAGAACACGCATATATATATATATATATATATAAGAAGCTGCTGATTTATATCATCATCTAGTACTAATGCAATCCTTAAATCAGACAAGATAAGTGTGTGTATGTGTGCGTGTTAGAGAGAGAGAGAGAGAGGAACCTGCGACAGCCGCTTCAACAACATCATGTTTGGAGTCCCTGGTGTGAAGAACCAGCCTGGTTTTGTAGTGACTGTTGGAGGCATAGAAATCCGCAAGAGCCATGTTGATGCAACTCCGTCCCATCCTCCCCTTCCATGTATCCAAGTCCAGAATGACACCCACATTAACTGGGATGAATGTCTTGTTTTGTGCCTTTCCCATGAAAATCCTTCCAGAAGTCACAATGAAAAAGAAAAGAGACAAAGCAACTCTGGTAGCCACCCTCATGGTTGATTAGGTTTGGAATCAAGCTTTTAAGATTCATTTGTCAAGCAGAAGAATCTTATTTATAGGGATATCTTATTCAATTGACTAGAAAGTTGAACACGTAAGATCACAAGAAGATGAAAGCGACCAACTAATTAATTAATTGTGGCCGTTCAAATTGGCGTAACAAGAAAGTCATCTTGGGGCTGGATTAATGAAAGAAAATTGATACTTAATTAAATATTATTTCCATAATATATGTGTTTTGCTGCATATGCATATTTCAATATATGGCAAGTATAGGACTCGTTTGGACAGTAGGGTCCATTAAGAAATGGGTCTAACACATTAAATATTTAATTGAACGAGTGAAGTATAGAGTTCGAGTTCAAACTCAGAATAGAAATTCTTATATGTATTTTGTGAAATTATCATTTATTTTAAAATTTTAAATTTAAAAAAAAAATGATAATTTCACAATTAGTATTCAAAATAAGTCAAAAAACAAAAGGTATTCTATACAACATATAATTGAAACAAATTTAAAAACAACAAATTATCCAAACGGAAGAGCTAAAGAACAAAATATTTGGAGGGTGTCCTTGGATCATCCTATTTATCTGATTAATATTATATTATTAGTCTGATATTAATATTATATTATTAATCCATGGTCCTCATCATCATTTAAGTATATGTAATATTCCACGAAGATGGGAGGACCTGGTCATACACAAAAGATTCTATTTGTATGATATACAGTCGTTTACTTGACTCGACTAAAGATGCTATTTGTCTGATATATAGGCGCTGTTGTGTGGTTTTCAGAACGAACACGTTACACATGGCGATTAGGTCTACGATTCCTAGGTCTACGATTTCTAGAAAATGCCTTTCAATTCAACTACAATTTATTTGTGTGGTTTTTCCTTCCCTGCAGAACCAACACGTTACGCCTGGCGATTAGGTCTACGATTCCTAGGTCCACGATTTCTAGAAAATGCCTTTCAATTCAACTACAATTTATTTACAATTTATTAATAAAGTAATATTTTTACAAAATTTTATCATTTTAAAAAATTATTACTTTTTAGAAGGTTATAGAAAAATTGTAAATAAGAGTTATTTTATTATTTTCCTTCTAAAAATCCTAGACCTAAAAAGGGAGATCATCCTTCGTGCGGTTAGAGTACGTTTGGATAGTAAGATAATTTTAAATGATTTGTAAAAAGTAGTAAAAATATAATAAAATATAATGATAAAATATTAAATAATAATGAATATTAGTAATAAAAAGTAATAAAAATAGATATAAAAAAATGATGATGAAATATTAAATAATAATGAAGTGATCTCAAACAAAACTCTTACTTGGGAGCAGATTAAGAGAAATTCTATTTGCAGTCATTAAGTGGGGACTGTATGTGTAGGCCGGCCCTTTATTAAAGGAAAAAAATCATTTTAAGAGAAATATTTTAATAATTTTAAAAAATTTTAAAGATAAAATTACCTATACCTGTTTTGCAGAGCCCATTTGAGGATTGTATGTAGCATTGCTCGTAGATTAAAGCCTAAACCAAAAAGTTCAAATATGTAGCATTGTGTGGTAAGAAAGTTATGAGAAGATCTGAAACTACCTTATTATCCAAACAAAACATACACTAGAGATAATTTTATGGCACACATAAGTTGATGAGAAGAGAGATATTATTTATATTTAGGTCTTAATTCTCACTTTCACATATGATCTAAACTCTCATTTAAAAAATAAATCTAACACATAAAATATTTAATTAAATAAGTAAAATATAGAATTAGGATTCGAACTAATTCGAGAAACAAACCTTGCAGCAATCACAATTACATCATGGAAATAATTAGCTAACAATAATTATAGTATTAGTCTGATATTAATATTATATTATTAATCCATGGTCCTCATAATCATTTGAGCATATCTAAATTCCACGAAGATGGGAGGACCTGGTCATACACAAAAGATTCTATTTGTCTGATATACAGTCGTTTAGTTTGACTAGACTAAAGATGTTATTTGTCTGGTATGTAGCTCATGTTGTGTGTTTTTTCATTCTCTGCAGAACGAACACGTTACGCTTGGCGATTAGGTCTATGATTACTAGGTCTACGATTTCTTGAAGTGCCTTACAATTCAACTACAATTTATTTACAATTTATTAATAAAATAATATTTTTTAAAAATTTTATCATTTTAAAAAATTATTACTTTTAGAAGGTTATAGAAAAATTGTAAATAAGAGTTATGTTATCATTTTCCTTCTAAAAATCCTAGACCTAAAGAGCGAGATCATCCTTCGTGTGGTTAGACTACGTTTAGATAATAAGATAATTTTAGATATTAATTTATAAAAAGTAATAAAAATGTGATAAAAAAATGATAAAATATTAAATAGTAGTAAATATTAGTAATAAAAAGTAGTGAAAAATAGATATAAAAAATAATGATGAAATATTAAATAATAGTGGAGTGATCTCAAACAAAACTCTTACTTGGGAGTAGATTAAGAGAAATTCTATTTACAGTTTCTAAGTAGATACTGCATGTGTAGGTCCTTTATTAAAGAAAAAATATAATTCTAAGAGAGATATTTTAGTAATTTTAAAAGATTTTAAAGATAAAATTATCTATGCCTGTTTTGTAGAGCCCATTTGAGAACTGTATATAGCATTGCTCGTAGATTAAAGCCTAAACCGAAAAGTTCAAATATTTACCAATAATATTTTTTTTTATTTTTGGTTTAAGGCCTACTAATAATTATATGATATAATAGGGCTTAATTTTCCTTTGATGTTTCTTAATTATCAAATAAACCATCTTAAAATCGCAGCAAATAGCATGAAAATTGTGGTTAAAAGCCTTTTGTCACCGTTTCGTATTGCAGGTGAACAGCGGGAAACAACACATCTCAAATGTGGGAAATTCCGCGGCAAAAAGTTTCGCAGTAAAAGATCTTATATTCAATACATAATGCATTAATTTGGAGAAAAAAAAGTTGTTTTGACAAAAGATCTAGACTATCACAATCAAAATAACACATTTTCTATTTTAATTTTAGTTACCGGAAAGATCTCTGAGGAAAGTCTTGGTCATTTCTCGTAAATACTTGGCCCTTGGGTCTTATTCAGTCACGACAATCTCTCAGCATACTCAATCGGAGAAGCATCCCTTTTAAGGACTGTACCTCCAAGCTTTATTGATAAATCTTTGCTTTTAACAGAAGGATATTGTGGTTACATGACTTTGTGAAGAAAACTTATTAAAGCTTTATTATCAATAAATTACAAACCAATAAACTTTAAGACTAAAAACCTTCAAGAACTATATACATTAAAAAATATGTACCAACCAATCCTCTAAAATAAGTAGGAACCTTTAAGATTGAACGCCAAACTTTATTAGCACCATACATCCTCAACTTCACCAAGTAATCTGCCGAGAATTACCTTCACGGTAAATATGCTTCACAATAAAATCACCATAATGTATAATATCTATGAGTTCATCCCAAAAATCTTTTAAGTACCACATACCACATCGTTGCCGCTGTATCTAATTAACACAAACTAAAGAATCGAATTTCACATCAACATGTCTTATACCCAACTCACAACAATAATCCAAACCGATTAGCATGGCTTGTAATTCCACTCTATTATTTGAACCAATACCTAGATGACTTGAAAAAGCTAGACACATATCACCATTAGAATCCCGAACCACTCCCAAACCACTCCGCTTGTGCCCAAATTTCCAGGATTCCCAATACTTTGCTACGATCAATGTTTAACTTGAACCTGCTAGTCGAAGGTTTTTTCCATCTAATTATCTGCACATTCTGCTTTTTAATTGGAATAATGGATACATTTAACTCTTTCAACCAAGTTTCATCAGCAAAAGAAAATCTCTTACAAATAGCCGTCATAGTCTATAATTTCTCCAAGTATAGTCGAATCAACTAGCAAATTTCATCTATTGAAAGCATTTTACCTTCCATCGTTGCTTCACAACTACGATACCACAATCTCTAAGAAATTATACACGAAAGTATTCCCAAAATACTACCCATTTGAGTGAATCTAGAAGCTCTCCTAAACCACAATGAAACCGTGTCCCTCCAATTTTGATTAGGATCATAAGGAAGACCCAAAATAACTGAAATTTTTTTCGAAACAATCAACACAATATCACCTTCCACTAAAACATGATTCAAATCTTCCACACTCCCTCTAGCACAGCAATCACATTTAGAAAGAATAGGAATACCCACCCTTCTCAACCTCTCATCTACATTTAACCATTTATTCACTGCTTTCCACATAAAAATAGAGATCTTCTCAGGCAAAGAAGCATGCCAAACCCAAGAAGACCAACCCACTTCTGCAGCATGAGCACAAATACTATTCCATGCACTCTTAGTAGAAAACTAACCATCATTATTTTTTGTCCATATTAATATATCCAATCCAGTTTTCTGAGAAGCTAGAAAATTACAAATTTCATCTGCCCTCTCAACACCAACCAACCTCTCTAATACTTCCATATCCTAGCCATTTTTTAGTTTTAATTCACACAACCTCAATTTCGAATCTTCTGCCACCTGATTCTCATTCGTAGCATGTCCACCCTCCATCCAATTATCAAACCAAAAAAACAAATTCCCATCCCTAACTTTCCATTTAGAATTTTGTAACACAATAGGAATAGAATTAATAACCATTCGCCAAAACCGTGTAGCCTTTCTCGGATCAATAAGAGATACGTGTTTATCCCCAATATATTTTTGTAACACACGTCCTTGTGATGGGACCTTTAGAAAATGAACTTAAGAATGATGCTGGGAATTACCGTTTGTCTAAAACTTTTTCCTTTCATGCCTAGATACAAAAGACTCAATATTTATAAAATAAAATATGTTTATTAATTTAAAGAGAGTTGCAGCGAAAAACATTAAATTTTATAATTGAAAGCCTTTCGTACAAAACATTGTACCTAGGCTTCCATTCTTTTCCCTTGGGCCATGTCTATCCTAACTTGTACTGCTCATCTTGTCCTTGAGAGGGTACACATAAAAACTAAAATGAGTAGAAGACTTGTAAGCACTACTTCATACAGTTAAAATGTAATAACATAAGTTTTCAGTCATGCATTCATCATTCCATACATACTATACATAAGACATTCGTTCATTTAAAACATTTTGATGCAAGGTCTTTCTTGAAAAGGATTCTCTTTTGTAAAATATTTCTTTTCTTTCATAAAACATTTTCCCATGTCTCGTACCTTCATGTCTCAAAGAGTCTGAGCATACATGCATTCTTTCTTAACATATATACATTCTTTCTTATCACTTTTCTTTGGTCGTTACACACTGTTGTGCTACATGTGCTAGGGTTAGTGGTCTTCTTTTGGACTTGGACTCCACTCGTGGCCAGGGTTGGGAACACCTTTTTAGTTAGGGGGTAGCACTGAGTGCACTACCAATACTACTTACTGGGCATTGCAATCTACTTAGTCCTTTGATACCCATTCAGTCCTTTCATTCATTCATTAAGTTCATTAAGTTCTTTCAGTACTTTTCGTTTATTCTTTTCAATTCATTCAGTTCATAAACGTCATTTAAAAGCATAGGCTTAAATCTCGACATTTAAAAGCAATCTTTCAAATCATGTCATAAGCATCATTTAAAGCATCAATCCATTAAATCATTAAACATCATCTTTCAAGGCATCATTTAAAACATTAGTTCATGGCATCATTTAAAACATCAATTCATATGGCCATTTTAAAACACTTTCTTCGAGTCATTTAAAGTATCACTTAAAGCATAAGGCATGAGCCTCACATTTCCTTTCATGAAATATATACAATACTTACTGCGTATACCATCCATTCACATGTATACACTTGATACTTTGGGGTGCATAAAAAGAGGCTGCCAAGAAGGGCCATTACATACATATAGCTGAAGACTTATACTTTGTATACTTTCTTAAAACATCATTCATGTCATTTCGTAAAGGAAAAGTATTTTATTTTTATTTTCATATCTTCTAAAAAACTCTAGAAGACTATGAACATAATACTTACCTGCACTCCATGCCATACTCAATTCATGCAGTCCATTCATGTACGTGTCAGATGGTAAGCTACATGCATACACAACCTCAACGTCATTCCCCATCTAGTGCATCAACAACTAAACTAGAAGCGTAGACTATATTTCAATTAGACATACTCTCCTTCTATCCCATCTTTTATATCTTCCTTATCACGTTTCCTCTTTGTAAGACCCACTTGGGTCATATTTTTTAAATTCAGTGTTCTACTTCGAGGTTTTATCCTTTAAAGTGAACCTCCATGATTCACTTTAGGGTTAAGACACTAAGACCTTTGTCTTACTCCCCTATTAACTACATTTTGATGCATGACTCAAACCGACTAAGTCATGCATCCCAATCATAGATGGTTCACCCACTACTTCCTTCATGCATCCTACCCCATACTAAATCCTCATTCCCATCCATACATGCCACATGACTTTAACCCAACTCTAAGACTTAAACATCATGTAACCATACTTAAGACATATTACCTATCATATATGATAAATCAATCCACCACATGTGTCTCACTAGATGCACCTGTGCCTTACCCCTTATCACCTAAGATCAACTTATAATCTGTTGAACACCCACTTTTTTAAACAAACTCTATACTCCGATACCAACTTCTACTCAAACCCGGTTAGTAGGACTTTCCTATTTCCTGGCTCTTTACAAGTTCATCCTAACACTTACATGGCAAAACCCCATTCAAACTACACCTCAGTTTCGTCATGTAGCTTGAGGCTAATCCCAAGCACAACCGTGACACCAGTCACTACGGTAGGGTCACATCACAATTACTTCGGGACACTATTCCACAGTTCCTGACGCTACCCAACATGCTCTACATTCCTCAACTACGCCATCCAAACCTTCATGACATGCCATTCGGTGCATCACGACACCACATGGAGTACACTCCATGTGATGTCCCTTCCATCCACACCACATCATACACGACGAACGCCACACAGTACATCGCTACACAACATGGAGTATGCACCACATGTACTCCATTCACGACACTACGCCACATCACTACTACAGTACACACTTCACACCCACACTTCATAGCATACTACACAATTACGCCTAACACTTCACTGCACAGTGAACTCCACAATCAACCAGCTAACAATTAACATAAACAATAAGGGAGAGAGGGTTATACCATCATCGGGGATTAAGCTATGTATTACTCACTACGCGTCACGGTAGATGACATCGAAAAAGTCGTATGTGGCAACTAAACTGCGTACGATTGTGGTTAGCCACGTATAGTGGTTGTCTACTATGTAAAGTGATGGTTTAGGCTTAAGGATGGGCTAGGGGTGGTCTTAGGAGGTTCATGGTGGCCTCATGGTGGCTGGGGTGGCAGAGCACGGTGGCATCTAGCCGTGGGTCATGGAAGACCTGTGAGAGAGTGGGGGAGAGTGTGAGGGGTAGGGACCTTGGTTAGGCATGGGGATGGCTAGGGAAGGTTGCTAGTGAGAGGAGGTGGCTGTTAGTGGTGGTGCAGTGGCGTGGGTGGCCGTGTACAGCTACGCACGGTGGAAAACTAGTACATTGCTTGTGTGCATGCGTGGGGTGATCCGAGGAAGAGGAAGAGGGTTGGGGGAAGGGAAGTTATGGAGGTGATCGTCGGTGAGAAGAGAGGGCGATGGTGGTGCTCAGTGGGGCTATGGGCTGACAACGGTGGTGCATAGTGGAGAGAATGTTCACCCATTTAGAGAAATAAAAAGGGGGAGAGAGAGAGGGAGAGAGAGAGCTGCCGTGTGGAGGCTCATCGGTGGTGGGAAGGTGCTTGCCGACATGAGGGAGAGACACCGGTGGTGGCAGTGAAGCTGGTGGCCGACGGTGGTTGGGCTAGAAAGAAGAAAAGATTTGGTGGAGGGGGATGCCTTCCGTGCGTGTGCTGAAGGAGAGGGAGGAGAGAGAGGGAAAGGAAAAAGTGAAGGAAAAATGTGAAGGGCTTGGATATTTAATCCAAACTCTTCATCCTAGGGATCTCCAAAACGATCTAATGGTGGGTTTTAAATACCGATTTGAAAATACGTAAACATTAATTTAACTGAAAACATAAAGAGGAGTTAAGATAAAATATTACTTTAGCTAAACTTTAATTTATAAAATATAATCTTGATCCTTAATTAAATGATGAAGTTTTGCTACTTATTTTTAAGAGAATAAAACCATTTAAATAAATTTAGAGTTTTTAACATAATTTAAATTTCATAATATCTTTAAATGACTAAAATCATTTAAATAAAATGATTTTCCACAATTATAACATTTTTAGAACTCTTAAAAAATATTATAATTGTCTTACTTAAAATCAAGTTTAGTCCATTACCATTAGAAATATCCCCTATAAATATTTTCAGGACATTTAAAATATTCAAAGACTTAAAAACATTGGGCTCACTTTAGAAATCCATTAATATTTTTTAAAAAATACGCCATTGACGTTTGACATGCAAAATGAGTGTGATGACCCGCTTTCACGTGTTTTTTTCACTGAATGGTTGTTTTTAATTTAACTAATATATTGCTTTAATTATTTTAAATTATTGCGTTTTAAATTTGTTTTTTTTTTATTTGTTGGATGTTGTGTTTCATTTATTTATTTGTTTTATGGTTTTTAATCTCATTCTCGGCGGATTTGTTTTGTTGTCCAGAGTGAGGATTAGACCTCATTTCTTCCTACATCTCTTTTTTTTCCTTTTTCCTTTTTCCCTTTTTCTCTTTTCTTTTTCTTCTTTCTTTTTCTTTTTCTTTTTTTTTCTTTCTTTTCTTTTTCTTCTTTCTTCCTCTCTCCCGTGCGTCGACTCTCTCTCTCTCTCTCTCTCTCCCACGCCGGAAGCCATCCCAGCCCCAACCCACCGCCGTCCGGCCATCGTGGGCGACACCACCCCCACTGGTCGAACCCCCTCCCTCTGGCGCACCACCCCACCGAATCCCAGCCCCATCCGGCCAGCCGTTTGGCCGAAAAACGCCCAACAAAGTCCCACGGATTTTGCCCCGATCCGCCGCATCGCTCCACCTCCGGCCACCACCTCTTCACCACTTCATCATCGGTTCCTCGCCGTCCTAACCCACCCAGTTCCGGCCTCTAATAGCCACTGGAACAGCTCCCATGAGCTAGCTTTCCATTTTGGAGAATCCGGCCATCAACCACCGTTTTCGCCACCACCCACGGCCAAACTTCACTTCCACTAGCTTCATAATCATCCTTAGACCATTCCCTATCAATCCCAAGCCTTGGTTTGTCCCCGTTCAAAAGTGGGTATTTTACAACCCACGGCCACAGTGAATTTTCATTGTTACGTTGCTTTCCTTCCGCCGTTTGCAACGCCTCGTGTTTTCTAAAAATACCGTATAGCGCTATAAGTATTTTCCAAACCCTACTTTTAGATTTAAATATATTTTGCTCTTACAATAAATTATTGCTGCTGGTTGGTTGATTCCGGACTGAGTCCGAGGAGTTCGGGGGTCGGATGGATGGAGGACGGAGTTGCTTAATTTATTGATTTGTGGTTGGTTGATTGTTTTGTGCATTGAAATTGCATTTACATGGTGCATGCACGTGCATTTTATTTTATTTGAGAAATCCTGTTTTGCTGGCGTGAATGGATTTTGGGTGCGTGTGTCTCACGAGCCCAAGCCGGGATGAGTTATTATCTCGGTGGAGCTCCTCTGGTCACTCGGGAGTGGATAATACTGAGTGACGTCCCCTGAGTTGTCGCTGGGTGACGACGGGAGTAGGGCTAGAGGATGGCCTGGCCAGGTACGCGCTGGGTGCGAGTCTGGGCATCGCTCTACTCACCGACTCCGTGGAGCTTCGCTGGCGAGGGCTAGAGGATGGCCTGGCCAGGTACGCGCTGGACGCTAGTCTGGGCATCGCTCGTTTAGGTGTCACATGCGTAGTCGTTACCTACGGTGTGGCACAGAGCCAGGGTGTGCGGGTGATCCCTAGGGGAGATCATGGTGCATGCATAACCGGATTGCTTTTATGGTTTTCGGATGTGGGCCATTTTTTGGGAAAATAGCGATGTTGGTTTTCGAGGCATTGATCCATTTTCTGGGAAAATGGTGGTTTGGGCCATTATCTGTGATAATGGCGAGGCTTGGTTTTAAGGATATGTATTTATGGGCCAAATGGGTTTTTGGCGTGCGTGGTAAAAATGTGGTTTTGCGGGACATGTGCATTGGCTTTTCTTGCATCCATGTTGTTTGAGTTTTATATGTTTTTATCTAGTGGTGTTTGGAGTTTACTTACCTGCGGCACCATTTTTGGTACCGTAGATTTTGGTGCAGAGATCGAGGATGAGGAGGAGGCTGAGCCAGAGGATGCGGCTCCGCCGGGATGCTAACGTTATGTTTTGTAGTTGAAATAAAATTATATTCGTGTCTTGTAATATTTATTTATATATGTTTTGAATAGTTTTGTATTAAACAAGAAAAATTCTGGTACTTAGTTATTGACTTGCTTTTCGCTGCGTATTTCTCGTGCACATTCGTCGCTTATACACACACTTGGCACACGTCGATAGGGTGATGACCCGTGATGTCATCATCCAGACGTCTCGATTTTCCCGTGTCTGTGCATGGGGATTTGGGGGCACCACAGGTGGTATCAGAGTGGTTTGGCTCTGGGTAAAACCACATGTCCCGTAGGTAGTACCAGAATGCTTTTAAAGTTGTGTTTTAAAATTATGTTAAGTAAAGTTATTTAAATTGTTTTATTTGTTTGAACTTGTTTGTTTGTTTTTATTTATTTAGTTATGTTTTTGCAAGTGGGTTTCTTTTGTTTTGTGTGATGTGGTGTTGGTCTTTGGTTCTGTTTTTGTTGGTTGTTGGTTTTATTTGTTTTTGTTTTCTGAAAGGGGGTCAAAGGTTGTGGTGGCAGGAAAATGGGAAGGCCAAAGAAATCTACTCAGGAGCCACGGGACAATACATCAAGAGATGACTCCATAGCCCAAGCCATACGGCAGATGACGGAGTTTATGCAGCAAAATTTTAGGCCACAACAGACAAGGCCTTGGCCACAACCAGGGGGCCTTGGCCACAACCAGGGGGTCCCTGGCCGCCACAAGGAGGGCCTTGTCCTCAACAAGAAGGATTTTGGCCGCAACTAGTAGGTCTTTGGCCATATCAGGGAGGGCCTTGGCTTTACCCGGGAGGATCTAGTAGCATGGTGCAAGCCGGATGCACCTATGAGCGCTTTCTAGCGCATAGGACCCCACACTTCACTAGAGAAGAGGATCCGCTTCAAGCTGGAAAGTGGATCAAAGACTTGGAAAGAACTTTTGAGGTGTGTGGTTGCACCGAGGCGCAACAGGTACTCTAAGCCAGCTATTTGTTGCAAGGCACCGCTTGTGATTGGTGGGATACTAAGAGGGTGATGCTAGAAGCAGAGTTGGGTTCATTCGCCACTGTAACCTGGCAACGCTTCAAGAAAGAATTTAATGACCGCTTCTTTCCCGCATCGGTAGGGAAGCAAAAGGCAAGAGAGTTCTCAAATTTGGTTCAAGGAGGCATGACAGTGGAACAGTACGCCGAAGGTTTATAGAACTTGGGCGATTTGCTCCCCACCTTATCGCCATAGAGGAGATGCGAGCTGATCGTTTTCAGGAGGGACTACACCCTGATATACGCCGTATGGTGGTCAGCCATCGGATATCCACTTTTCAGGAATTAGTGGATGTGGCCACCCTTGTGGAACGAGAAAATAATCTGAGTATGGGCTCCCCTCCGGGTCATAAGAGGCGGAGTTTTTCTGGTGAAGGAAGCAGCTCGGGTTCACCTCAGAAATTTGTTCAGCGGACTGGAACTTGACCGCAAGCATCCTCAGGTGTTCGCATGGGAGGACGTGTGCCTGTTTACGGAGTTTGTAAGAGAGCCCATGTAGGTGAGTGCCCTTCTGGTGGGGCTCGATGTTATAATTGTGGCCAGCAGGGTCACTTTGCCCGAGAATGTCCAAGAACAGCTCAAGGAAGCCGTGGAGGTAGACGCGGTGGAAGAACAAATCCAAGGCAAGCAGTGCAAGCCCGGGTTTATGCTGTCACACCCAGAGATGTGGATGATGAGGCACCAGCGACCCATGATGCTGGGGTAATTACAAGTATGGATTAATTTGATTCTATGTTGGATTTAATTTTGGTGTATTTGGTTTCTTCTTTGTTTTTTTTTTGGATTTCATGGGTTGTGTGTTTGGTTCAGGGAGAGTCCATTTGTATGAGTTTTATGCTTGCACTTTGTTTGATTCCGGTGCTTCACAGTCATTTGTATCTTCCACGTTTGCGCGGATGTGTAATTTGGTCACGGAACCTTTGCCAAAGTCATTGGTGGTGGCTTTACCCGATAGTGAAATGGTATGGTGCTCCAAGGTTGTATTGGGATGCCCGTTAAATTTTGATGGAAGGTTTTTGGATGCTGATTTGGTTGTGTTTAAACTGTTGGGTTTTGATATCATCCTCGGGGATGGATTGGCTATACCGATATTCTACGAGTATTAATTGCAGAAGTTGGGTAATTACCTTTCAGCTTTCAGATGGTGATTGTCTGGAATTTGCGGGGAGTAAGTTGAAAGAAAAGCCGATAATTATATCGGCAATTCAAGCAAGAAGAGAGATTGCATGGGGAGCGGATGCATTCTTAGTTCAGATGGTGTCCACGCCATCCGAGGAGAAGTCTTTGGTAGACATTCCAGTTGTAGAAGAATTTCCCGATGTGTTTGTGGATGACTTGCCTGGACTACCTCCTGTTCGGGAAATGGAGTTTGTTATCGACTTGGAACCTGGAGCGGCTCCTGTACATAAAGCTCCTTATCGCATGGCACCTGCTGAATTAAAGGAGTTGAAGACTCAGTTGCAAGAACTGGTAGATAAGGGATTTATTTAGCCTAGTACTTCGTCGTGGGGTGCGCCAGTGTTGTTTGTTAAAAAGAAAGATGGAACCCTCCGTATGTGCATAGATTATCGGGAATTAAACAAGGTGACCATCAAAAATAAATATCCTCTCCCGCGGATAGATGATGTATTTGATCAGCTTCAAGGAGCAGCTGTGTTCTCGAATATTGATCTGAGGTCAGGATACTACCAGCTGAGGATCAGAGATAAGGATGTGCCTAAAACTGCTTTCAGGTCGAGGTACAGGCATTATGAATTTAAGGTGATGCCGTTTGGGTTAGCTAATGCCCCTGCCGCTTTCATGGATTTGATGAATCGAGTATTTCAACCTTATCTGGATTCTTTTGTGGTAGTGTTTATTGATGATATTCTTATTTATTCCCGAGATGTTGAAGAACATGTGTATCATCTTCGTCTGGTACTTGGGAAATTGAGAGAACACCAGCTTTATGCCAAGCTTAGCAAGTGTGAATTCTGGCTGGAGGAAGTCAAATTTCTTGGGCATGTGATTTCCCGAGACGGAGTGGCTGTTGATCCTAGTAAGGTGGAAGCCATTTTGTCATGGCCGCGCCCGACTACAGTGCGCGAGATCTGGAGTTTCTTGGGGCTTGCTGGTTATTGCCGAAGATTTGTGGAGGGATTTGCTCGCCTATCCGGACCTCTCACAGCTCTGACTCGGAAGAATACAGAATTTGTGTGGTCAGATAAATGTGAGAGAAGCTTCCAAGAATTAAAGAATAGGTTGACGACGGCACCAGTGTTAGCGCTTCCAGAACCACATAAGCCATTCGTAGTCTTCAGTGATGCGTCTAAGTTTGGTTTGGGTTGTGTCCTTATGCAGGAAGGACGGGTTGTTGCCTATGCATCTCGTCAGCTAAAGGACCACGAGAAAAATTATCCGACGCACGATTTGGAATTGGCTGCGATTGTTTTTGCACTCAAGATCTGGCGGCACTTTTTGTATGGAGAAGCATGCGAGGTATACACTGATCACAAGAGCTTGAAGCATTTGTTTTCCCAGAAAAATCTTAACATGAGGCAGAGGCGATGGCTAGAGCTAATCAGTGACTACCAGTGTGAGATCAAATATCATCCGGGGAAGGCTAATATAGTTGCTGATGCTTTGAGCCGAAAATCGCACTTGGAAGATGAAGCCGAGCCATCGGAATTGAATTCGTTGCTTTGTGGGATGAGAAGGCTCCTTATTGAGAGTTCGCAGCAAGAAGAGATTTTATCTTCGGTTCTTGATATTCGGGTAACTGATTTTGAGGAGTTGAAGACTCTTCAAAGGAAGGATCCAAAGCTGTTGAATATCAGAAAAAGGGTCAGAAAATCTCGAGGGCCGTTGCATTATAGCATGGATAAAGATGGGATACTTTGGTTCCGAGATCGCAGAGTGGTCCCCAAAGATTCAGAATTCAAGGAGCGGATCATGGCAGAAGCTCATGCGGCCCCTTATTCAGTTCACCCCGGCAGTACAAAGATGTACCGAGACTTGAAGAAAAATTACTGGTGGGATGGAATGAAGAGGGATATTGCCTTATATGTTGAGAAATGTCACACATGCCGTCAAGTGAAGGCCGAGCATCAAAGACCTGCTGGTATGCTCCAACCCCTCCCTATTCCTGAGTGGAAATGGAATGACATCACGATGAACTTTGTAGTGGGTTTGCCGAGAACGCCTAGTGGGAAAAATTCTGTTTGGGTGATTGTTGACCGGTTAACGAAGAGTGCTCATTTCCTGCCTGTTAATAACACCGACTCCTTGGGTAAGTTGACACGCTTGTACGTGAAAGAAATAGTGCGGCTGCACGGCATACCAAAGAGTATAGTGTCGGATCAAGACCCAAGGTTCACATCGCAGTTCTAGAAAAGTTTGCAGGCAGCTTTGGGTACTAAGTTGAAGTTCAGTACTGCTTACCACCCACAGACAGACGGCCAATCGGAGCGCACCATTCAAACCCTTGAAGACATGTTGCGAGCGTGTGTCATGGAATTTCAGGGGAGTTGGGAAAACCATTTGCCGCTCATAGTGTTCGCATATAATAACAGCTTCCATGCGACCATTCAGATGGCTCCCTATGAAGCTCTTTACGGGAGGAAGTGTAGATCGCCCTTGTGTTGGGATGAAGTCGGGGAGAGTAAGAATATTGGACCCGAAATAATTCAAGAGATGCAAAGCCAAGTCCGGATCATCAGAGATAAAATGGCGGCAGCTCAGAGTCGCCAGAAAAGCTACGCTGATACCAGGAGGAGAGAGTTGTCTTTTGAAGTTGGTGATTAGGTTTATCTCAAAGTCTCTCCCATGAGAGGTGTTAAGCATTTTGGTAAAAAGAGGAAACTGCATCCGAGGTATGTCGGTCCTTTTCAGATTCTGGAGAAGGTAGGGTCCGTCGCCTATAGAGTTGCTTTGCCAGGGTATTTTGGGGATATTCATGATGTCTTCCACGTATCATCCCTGAAGAAGAGCTTTGGACAGCAAGAGCCACGCTTCGTCGACCCAGAGGGTATTCAGTTGCAACCGGATCTCACTTATGAGGTTGTTCCGTCGCAGATCATAGATTGGAAAGAGCAACAGTTGAGGTCCAAAACGATACCTTTGGTTAAGGTGGCATGGGGAGATCCGTTAGCTCAAGACTTCTCTTGGGAGCGAGTAGTGGACATGAGGGAGCAGTACCCATACTTGTTTGAGTAATGAAGGTACGTATCTTAATCTTGGTCACAGTTGGTTTATGTGATTTTATGTGGCTTGCTTTAAGTTGGTAGTTGATCTTACAAATTTCGAGGATGAAATTTGTTTTAAGGGGGGGAGGATGTGATGACCCGCTTTCACGTGTTTTTTTCACTGAAAGGTTGTTTTTAATTTAACTAATATATTGCTTTAATTATTTTAAATTATTGTATTTTAAATTTGTTTTTTTTATTTGTTGGATGTCGTGTTTCATTTATTTATTTGTTTTACGGTTTTTAATCTCATTCTCGGCGGATTTGTTTTGTTGTCCGGACTGAGAATTGGACCTCATTTCTTCCTACATCTCTTTTTTTTCCTTTTTCCTTTTTCCCTTTTTCTCTTTTCTTTTTCTTCTTTCTTTCTTTTTTTTTTTCTTTCTTTTCTTTTTCTTCTTTCTTCCTCTCTCCTGTGCGTCGACTCTCTCTCTCTCTCCTCTCCCACGCCGGAAGCCATCCCAACCCCGACCCACTGTCGTCCGGCCACCGTGGGCGACACCACCCCCACCGGTCGAACCCCCTCCCTCCGACGCACCACCCCACCGAATCCCAGCCCCATCCGGCCAGCCGTTTGGCCGGAAAACGCCCAACAAAGCCCTACGGATTTTGCCCCGATCCGCCGTCGTCACTCCACCTCCAGCCACCACCTCTTCACCACTTCATTACCGGTTCCTTGCCATCCTAACCCACCCATTTCCGGCCTCTAATAGCCACCGGAACAGCTCCCACGAGCTAGCTTTCCATTTTGGGAAATCCGGCCATCAACCACCGTTTTCGCCGCCACCCACGGCCAAACTTCAGTTCCACTAGCTTCATAATCATCCTTAGACCATTCCCTATCAATCCCAAGCCTTGGTTTGTCCCCATTCAAAAGTGGGTATTTTACAACCCATGGCCACAGTGAATTTTCACTGTTACGTTGCTTTCCTTCTGCCGTTTGCAACGCCACGTGTTTTTTAAAAATACCGTATAGCGCTGTAAGTATTTTCCAAACCATACTTTTAGATTTAAATATATTTTGCTCTTACAATAAATTATTTCTTCTGGTTGGTTGATTCCGGACTGAGTCCGAGGAGTTCGGGGGTCGGATGGATGGAGGACGGAGTTGCTTGATTTATTGATTTGTGGTTGGTTGATTGTTTTGTGCATTGAAATTGCATTTACATGGTGCATGCACGTGCATTTTATTTTATTTGAGAAATCCTGTTTTACTGGCGTGAATGGATTTTCGGGTGAGTGTGTCTCACGAGCCCAAGCCGGGATGGGTTATTATCTCGGTGGAGCTCCTCTGGTCACTCGAGAGTGGATAATACTGAGTGACGTCCCCTGAGTTGTCGCTGGGCGACGACGGGAGCGGGGCTAGAGGATGGCCTGGCCAGGTACGCGCTGGGCGCGAGTCTGGGCATTGCTCGTTTAGGTGTCACATGCGTAGTCGTTACCTGCGATGTGGCACAGAGCCAGGGTGTGCGGGTGATCCCTAGGGGAGATCATGGTGCATGCATAACCGGATTGTTTTTATGGTTTTCGGATGTGGGCCATTTTCTGGGAAAATGGCGATGTTGGTTTTCGAGGCATTGATCCATTTTCTGGGAAAATGGTGGTTTGGGCCATTATCTGGGATAATGGCGAGGCTTGGTTTTAAGGATATGTTTTTATGGGCCAAATGGGTTTTTGGCGTGCGTGGTAAAAATGTGGTTTTGCGGGACATGTGCATTGGCTTTTCTTGCATCCATGTTGTTTGAGTTTTATATGTTTTTATCTAGTGGTGTTTGGAGTTTACTTACCTGCGGCACCATTTTTGGTACCGTAGATTTTGGTGCAGAGATCGAGGATGAGAAGGAGGAGGCTGAGCCCGAGGATGCGGCTCCGCCGGGATGCTGATGTTATGTTTTGTAGTTGATATTAAATTATATTCGTATCTTGTAATATTTATTTATGTATGTTTTGAATAGCTTTGTATTAAACAAGAAAAATTCTGGTACTTAGTTATTGACTTGCTTTTCGCTGTGTATTTCTCGTGCACATTCGTCGCTTATACACACACTTGGCACACGTCGATAGGGTGATGATCCGTGATGTCATCATCCGGACGTCTCGATTTTCCCGTGTCCGTGCATGGGGATTTGGGGGCGCCACAATGAGACTCGTGACTATAAGAAAGAGAAGGAGCGGAATATTATAATTTTGCACAAAACAAATTACTACATAAATCATCACTAGTCAAAACTTTCCAAGCAAAATTTACGTGGAGCGAGTCTTGAACATCTTCAAATTTCTGACGACCAATGCCATTTCCTTCAATTAGTCTACACATTTTTCCCCAAGAAAGCCATTTCTTTTTTCCTTTCCCATTTTTCTCTCCCAAAAAAAAAAAAAAAAAATGAAGCAATTGACTCATAATTTTCAAAACTAATTAAGGAAGTTGAAAAATAGAAAGTAAATGAATTGGTATACTTTCCAAAACATGTTTAAGAAGAATCAATTTTCCCCCAGATAAGCATTTCATTTTCCATCCTCTAATTTGATCCCTTACATGAGAAACAAGAGGATCCAAATGTCTCATCAACAACCTACTAGACACAATTGGAGCTCCAAGATATGTAAAAGGAAATAAACCTTCTACAAAACCAATCAGCCTAAGTACTTCTCTCTTCCTTCCAGGAGAAAATTGTTTTGCAAAATACACTGCAGTTTTAAGTTGTATCCTTGTTAACATGCTGACCAATCCATTCCTCATACATTTCAAGCATTTTCATCAAACCCTTAATAGACTTCCTATTCCCATTAGAAAAAATGACAATATCATCCGTATAAAGAAATGAGAAATAAGAGGTGTACCTTGTGGATGGGAGAAGTTTCCAATCTTTCCATCCAGAAAATGCTTCCTTAATACCTGAGTTAAAACTTCTTCTATAACAATAAAGAGGTAACGTGAGAGAGGATCACCCTGTCTTAGCCCCGTACCACCTTGGAAAAGCCCAAGGGAAGTCTCATGCATCATAATAGAAAATCACATAGAGGAAATACAATTTCTGATCAACCCACATATAGAATTCAAGAAACCTTCCTTCAAAACATGCAATTATTTCATATTCTTGATAATCGAGTCTCTTATTTATTCATTAATCTCTGTCAAGCATTAACAAAATATCTCAACAAGCAAATTTTCTACATCTCTGTGAAAACTCTAAACTTGTCAAAATTTATTAAGAACAAGAACCCTCATAAAGATTATACAAGTCCATAGATGTTTTTATCATATGGATTCCTTGTAGTATCTCAAACATAGGCTGAAACAATTGTCACTTCTTAATCTCAAATTGAATCCCAAATCATGTAAATGTTGATCAATCATTCACAAGCATTAATTCCATAATTAAATACTCAACAATATGAAACAACTACTAATTAGTTCAATTAACATAACTATAGTTAGTCTACATTGTAGCCCTAGAAAATGGAGATTAGTTCATAATAAAACTGAATAAAAACATAATCAAAGAGTTTAACATCCAGAAATTGAAAGAAATTCAGAATAAATAAATAAATAAATAAAAACTCAAAAACCGGTCTCCTTCTTGATGTCCTGCTTACTTTGATTGCTCCCAAAAAAGGAATCCCCAAAAACCAAAACAAAAAAAAAAAAAGAAAAAAAAAACGAGCATCTCACTCCCTACAAAGTGATAGAATCTGGATGCTTTCCTTCATTGGAGCCATCCTCACAAGGAAAGAAAATAATTCCCAAATCCGAATTTCTAAATTATGTAGATTTTCAGCCTCAAATTGCAGGACATTTTTAGCTTGGAAAACATTGGAATTACAAAACTTTTATTTCAGAAATAATTGTAGCCTGTTGAACTAGCTTTCCAACACTTCTTGAAGCAGCTCAATATGATGTCGGATGAAAAAGATGTGGTGAGACTACTTGAAACTATGTAGAGACATTTTCAATTAGGGATTACATTAAACCCACAATGCCTTCCATTTGTTTGATCCATTCAGCTTTCATTTCTTCTAATTGGGTTGGACCAAACCCACTTGAATGGAGCTTTATTTTTTGGGCTTTTGGGTTATTTTTAGCTTCATCTACGATAAAAGCATTGAAACATCAATTAGGATTTGACTCTTTATAAACTAGCACTCAAATTAGAAAATATCATTAAGAGTCCCAATTATACTTATGTATTCGCAAATAGATGTGAAAAAGTAGCATTATAAATGCACTCTATTCCACCCGCGAACTAGTTTATTACTAGTCCCTAGCAATTCAAGCAAAGAAAGAATAACCTGCACCCAGTCCCAAGTGAAAATCATTTACACGAACTAATCTAAAATCTTCAAGAATATCAAAGAAAGCATTCACAAGAGATCAATATTGCTATCAAAGTTTGGCTATCAAAGTACACTCCTAGAACTTGTGTGTGTGTGTGTGTTTTAAGCCGTCATCCATCTTTCCATCAAACCCAAACTCATACAATGTCAAGAACATCCCAAACAAAGTTCTAACTATAGATATTGAGTGTAATACTCAATAATAAAAGTTATTGCCAAAAGAATATTTAGAGGCTAAGAAAGATTGCCACTCAAATATATGGAAAGAGTAATTGCCTATGAGCAGAAGCATGAAACAAAAGAATTGATCTCATGAGAGGATGCCAACCAATGGGAATTCAACCATTCTAACCACTAACCCACTTAAGATCAAAAGGTCTACAAGAATGTTATAATGGGGTTGAGGTCAAATTGAAAGGAAGGATAAGAGGATTGAAAATAGGATCTGAACTCTCAAGTATATACTAAGGGTCTTCACCATTGCACACTTAACATGGCTTCCAACAACTTCATGTTATTCCTTTCATACTTCTTCTCAGTTTGAAACACTTCTTTTCTTCTTCTTCTTTTTTCTTTTTTTTCTTTTGTTTTTTAAAAAAAAACTTGCAATAACACACCTTGCTTCAAAAGATTTCTCATATATATATATATATATTTTTTGAATCAGAGGTTTTTCATTCCTTTTCATTATCAACAATGTATTCCCCATACTGCATACTTGACATTTGAAGGTAAATGAGATGTTTGACTTAGGCTCAACTTCCAATGTGGTTTGGGTGAGGAAATAAATGGATTAACAAAGAAATGGCTGGGATCTTGGCTCAAAGATGCTTCTATTGGATAAAACATGGGTCAACTTGAAAGACTCAAACTGCGTCCTAAATTGACCTTCATCATTTTCTAAATATAATCAAACCAATATACCACAAACCATGTAATGGCACTCCTAGTAGTCAACCAAATTAGAAAGGTAATGAGATCATGCAACAAGATAACTTTGAAAGTAAGATAAAGAATATGATAAATTCTCTCTAGAAAATGAGAATGGCCTAAATGCTCACAAGTGTAGTAGGTTGCAACTTTTATTTGAGTGTTCTCTAATTGTATGTGTTCACCAACCATTAAACCATAGAGGCTTGGCTTACGTGGATGAAAAAGAGAAATTCTGAGGTCTTTCAGTACCTTACTAAGATAGCAAACTTGACTCAAGCAAAAATACTTGTCAAGTAGAATCTGAATTCATGCAAACAAACATGCATATGTTCATGTTCAACACCTCAAACTAAAACATGAAATTGCCCCCAATGTGCAGCAAAGAAAGCAAATACATGGTAGAAAGAAACTTCCCTGACCACTAGCGGAAACAAATCAAGCTCCCTCTCTCTCAGTATCTTCATCAACGCATTTAGGTTCTAGAGCAAGGAAGTGGAGAATCGCATCATTATCATACCCATGAAAAGAAAGAAAAAGAAAGAAAAAAATAAACTGAAATCAGAACACATAAAAAGCATGTGAGGAAAATAATAATTAGAAAACTAAACAAGTTGTAGGGAATAATGAAAATAACAAAGCAAAAGTTTAGAATGCTTGGGTTGCCTTCCAAGAAGTGCTTAGTTATAGTCAGTAGCTTGATTGTTGCTCTTCTTCTGGGTCAAATCAAGGAGATTTGCGGTCTTGTTGCTATCAACTCCACCATTCAAATAAGGCTTCAGAAATTGTCCATTTACTTTAAATGTCCTCTTCTCATCATGAGTGACTTCTACTGCTCTATGGGGAAAAACTTTAAAGATCGAGAATGAGCCTAAACATCACGATTTGAGCTTTCCTAGAAAAGGCAAAGGCTTAAATTGTAAAGTAAAACTTGTTGTCCTAGTAGAAACTCCTTCTTTGAGATGTGCTTACATGCCAACCCTTGGTTCACTCTTTATAGATTTTTGCATTCTCATATGCTTCATTATGAAACTCGTCCATCTCATTAATTTGCAAAAAACATTTTTCATTTGCCACTTGGAGATCCATGTTTAGGCACTTCATCACCCAATAGGCTTTATGCTCGAGCTCTACAGGAAGATGGCATGCTTTCCCATAGACCAACTGATAAGGAGACATTCCCAAAGGTGTTTCAAATGCTATTCAGAAATTTATAATCTATGGGCAATTGTTGGGACTTAAGGTGCTCTTGTAACTCTAGCCGTGAGAGATGATCACAACCAAAATTTCCAGTTCCCTTCTTGTCTTTAATCTCAATATCAAACTCTTGCAATAAAAGAACCCAACAGATGAGTCTTGACTTGGCTTCCTTCTTGACAATAAGGTATTTAATTGCGGAATGATAGGTATAGACAATTACCTTATTCCCAATGAGAATGACCGAAACTTTTCAAAAGCAAATACTATAGCAAGTAGCTTCTTTTTCGGTTGTGGCATAGTTGAGTTGGCCATCATTAAGGGTCTGGCTAGCATAATAAATTGTGTGAAACTGCTTATTCTTTCGCTGCCCCAATACTACTCCAATCGCATAGTTACTTGCATCACACATCAATTCAAATTGTAGATCCCAATCGAGGGCTATAACAATTGGAGACGACACAAGCTTCTCTTTAAGTAACAAGAACACCTTCTCACACTCTTCATCAAAGACAAATGGAGTTTCCTTCATGCGCAAGCTACAAAGGGGTTTGAAAATCTTGGAGAAGTCCTTGACGAATCTTCTATAAAATCATGTGTGTCCAAGAAAACTCCTAACTCCCTTTATTGTTGGTGGAGGTGGAAGCTTCTCTATTATTTCAATCTTGGCTCTATCTACGTCAATTCCCTTAGAAGTGATGTGATGACCCAAGACAATTTCCTCATTTACCATGAAGTAGCACTTCTCCCAATTAAGCACAAGGTTAGTTTCTTCACATCTCTTCAAAACTAATGCCAAATTCCCAAGGCAATCATCAAAAGAAGATCCAAATACAAAAAAATCATCCATGCAAAATTTCAATAATCCGCTTACAAAGCCCAAAGGGCATTCGCTGAAATCAAAAGTACCGTAAGGGCATGTGAAGGTGGTCTTCTCTTAATCCTCCGATGCTATGGCTATTTGATTATACCTAGAATTGTCATCTAGGAAGCAATAGTAATCATGCCCAGCTAACCTATCCAACATTTGATCAATGAATGGCAAGGGAAAGTGGTCCTTCCGAGTGGCCTTGTTCAGTTTTCATAATCCATGCAAACTCTCCACCCAGTGACGGTTCTTGTAGGGATTAACTCATTGTTAGCATTCTTCAACACTCTCATTCTTCCTTTCTTTGGTACTACTTGAACATGACTAACCCATGAGCAATCAGAAATATGGTAAGTCACTCCGGCATCTAAACACTTTAAGATTTCTTTACACACTACTTCCTTCATTGTAGGATTGAGTCTTCTCTGGTGCTCTATCATCAGCTTGAACTCTTCTTCCAACAAAATCCGATGCATACAAATAGAAGGGCTAATTCCCTTAATATCCCAAACATTATTTTTGTTTTAAAATTTAAAAATGTTGTATTATTTTTTATGTTTTGTTTATGAGTTTGGGAAAGTTGAAATAGGTTTTGTGTTTGGATAATAATTAGATGGAAAAGTTGATGATATAAAATTAAAAAGTGTTGTGTGTTAGAGTGATGTTTGAGAAGAAAATTTTGGAAGTTTTGAGAATATTTGAGACTACCTTGTTACCCAAACAAAGCATAATCTGGAGATAATTTTATGGCACACATAAGCTGAAAGGAAGAGGCATATATTATTATTTATATTTATGTTTTAACACTCACTCTTATGTGTGGGTTAGACTGTCCCTTAATTATAAGTGGTCTAACACATGAAATTTTTAATTAAATAAGTGAAGTATAGAGTCAGGATTTAAACTCTGATATGTACATTGTGAAATCACCTCTCATTCCAAAACCTTAAACTTTTAGGAAAATGATAATTTCACAAACACATGAATCATTAGAAACGATATAATAGATCACCACCTATTCAAAGTATATGGGAGACAATAAAAAGGTTATTTACTAGTTTTCTTTCTTTCCTTCTTTATTTATTTTTTTAAAAAAATAAAGAAAATAAAGAAAGAAGGGCAAGTTGTCCATGAAGCTAATAAAAAGCATTAGAAACATATATAATAGATCGACCACCTAAATACAATCGCCATGAACATTTTATATAAGTTTGTAGTAATACAATTGACATGTACCTATAGGCCACCAGCTAGTGTTCAAACAAACACAGAACAAACGTATGTCTAATAATTAATTATCTCATTCGCACTCAAGATCGATGCACCCACAGCCTTAAGGCACTGCATGCCTCAGAGCCCCTCAAGTGTTAGTACTACTTAATTATATGTTTCTCATGGTTCTTGATCCCTCTTTTGTAACTTTAATTTGTTCCCTTAAAAGAAAATGATACTGCATTTATGACGAGTTATTTGTGACGAGAATAATTATTTATGATGAAAACAAACTCATTTTGAGATAAAATAATCAATTTCGTAAGAAATAATACAAGACTACAAATGAATAGTTTTCTTATAGTGCTAGTACTCTTGAATTTTCGATTAGTAGTACTCCTTTTGCAATATAATCAATCACTCGGCCTTTTATATATAGTTAATTATCCTTTTATAATATGTGATTATAACTAAAAATATGCGACATGAAATTATAATCATAACATTTTGCTTTTAAAACATGTGGTAAATGTTTGCAAAATAAAAGCAAAATGTGGTGACCAATTGACAAATTAAGTGACAACTTAGATATATAGTTTTATGAATAAATATATAATTACATAATGATATTTTAGGAAGAGGGACGATACTCCTAAATTTTATTGATTGCCTTCACTTTTCACTACAACAAAAAAGAGATTTTGGGATGATTTTGGTTTGGGATGAAATGAAAATTGTCCCAAAAAGTTAGATTTTGGAAGGAAATTCAAAAAATGAAGGAAGAGATTTTGGAACAAAATTCATATTTCGTTCCCAAAAAGACATGGTAAATCTATTTTATATCGTTCGAACTTTATCAAAATGTGTGATTGTTTAAACGTGTTTTCATAACCGTTCAACCAATTTAATTTCGTTCGAACATCCAATAGTAACCATTCGAATGTCATTCTGGGACGAAATTAAACTGTGACAAAAAACTAACCCCTTCGAACCGTATCAAACGGTCAATTTTAAAATCATCCCTAAAGATATATATTTGGGACGAAATGGTGATTTTCGTCCCAAAATATCTTCTGGGACAGTGATGTAGGGACGCAGGACGACCTTGGGATGATTGTTTTTCGTCCCAAAAAATATTCTGGGATGAAATCCTACAATTTGGGATGCAATTTTTTGTCCTAAAAAACCATTTCTGTTGTAGTGAATTTGGAAGAGGAACCCCTTATTAAAAAAAAAAAAAAAAAGACAAAGAGAGATAATTGTGAGTTACACAAATCTCTAAATCGAACCACTTTAATTAAGAAAATTCTTTACTAACTATATATACTTGTACAATTAGTATTCAAACTAAGTAAAAGACAAAAGTTATTCTATACAACATGTACTTGAAACAAATCTAAAAACAGCAAATTATCTAAACGAGAGAGTCGTTGTCCAACCAGATTTACCAAACAAGAAAATATTGTTTTGAAAGTTGTAGAGCTAAAGAACAAGATGAATTAAATCCATGCAACAATCCTGAGATTATAATTATTTCAGAGCAGCACTACAGCTACCGAGAGAATCGCCTGATTCGTATAATCTCCTTTTTTTATTTTCTTTTTTTCATAGATGTTTGTAATCACCGTTACTAGTTTTAAACAAAATAAAAAATTCACAACATCATTTAAAAACACTTTCATAATCACTAAGTAAAAAAAATAAAAAATTTTATCGGGACACACAATCAGGATACTTTATAAAAAACAAAGCATTTTCCATTACATCATGATGATAATGAGCTAACAATAGTTTGGGGACTAGATTATCTTTTTTCTTTATTTTAATTATATTATGTAGGGATAGCATGACTTAATATCATTTTTAATTTGTTTGTTAAGGTGGGGTGTCCTTTTTTCACAACTTAACATTATATTATTAAGGAGAATGCTTGGGTGATCCCCAAAATTGCTCCCCAGTGTATTTTTTTCAAATGTTTTTAAAAATTATCACTAGTAAATTTGTGTGTATTCTTTTAACATTAAAAAAATCAAAATACACTTAGGCTCGGTTTGGTTAGCCAGTACATATGTTTTCATCTCATCTGGAATTGTACGGTATAGTGGTTTTGGCTATCCAAACACAATATTTCATCTTTTAAGTTTTAAAAATATCCATTTAAATGAACAGTAAATTAACAGTGCATAACAATATCAAACTGACAGTAAACAATGCAAAACAGTATATGAACAGTGAAAAACTGACGTGAACAGTACATTAACAATGCAAAATCTCAAGGATTCGGGTATTCTATAAATACAGTGAGCTCCACACATTTTTCAAATCCTAAAAAGTAATAACTATCTCATCTCATCTCACAATCTAAACACACATTTTTTTTTACAAACTATTTCATCTCATTTTTACTAAAATATATCATTCCATTTAATTTTGGCTGGATGTTTTTACCCTTATTGCTCTGCTAGGGTTTGTTTCACAGTCTTTGCATGGCTGCCGTGAGGAGCATTGATGGCCCCATGCTGGCGGCCAACCGATCGTTTGCAGAGCTGGTTTCTGCAGCCCCTCATCCGATTCCTGATGTGCAGCTGCCACCAAGGGCCCATAAAACCATGGATGGAGAAGTTTATTTTTTGTTTTCAGAGGAGGAGATGTTGAAGTCGGCTGAACCATTTCGGTTCTCTCTGGTGCTAAAGTTCCTTAGGCAGAGACCATCGTTGGATGCGATTAGGATGTTCATTAAAAATAGATGGGGCTTATCTGGTATGGCGGTGGTTTCAGCCATGAGAAGGCCACAGAATATGTTTGTTCGGTTAACATCGGAGGAGGATTTTAACAAGGCATTCTCGAGGGAAGCTTGTGACATAAATGGGGTGGTTTACCGTCCGTTTCATTGGATGCATGATTTTTCTGAGAAGGAGGAGCCATCGGTGGTTCCCGTTTGGATATTTCTCCCTGGGTTAGCTCTGAAATTTTATCACCCATCTATCTTGAAAAGCCTCACGTCGGCTATTGGAAAGCTTATTCGGATTGACAATTCTACAAGGTGTGCTACTAGAACAGATGGTGCAAGGGTATGTGTGATACCCCGTTTTTAAGTGTATTTTCACTGAAAGAATATTTTAATTTAATTAAAATAATAGTTCTTTTATTTTAGATTATCAGATTTTAATTGGATTTTATTTGTTATTTGAGTTTAAATTGCTGTTTAATTTATTTTAGCTTGTTTTTGGATTTAAGATTAAATAGTTAGTTTTTATTAGTTATTTATTATATTTTAGTTTTACGTTATGTTTAAGATATTTTCTTGGTTTTATTGCTTTTAAAGTTATTTTCGTTGGATCAGTTGTTGAACCCCAGAGGTGAGGATTGGACCTCATTTTTTTTCCCCGCTTTTCTTTTCTCTTTTTCCTTTCTCTTTCTTCTCTTTTTCTTTCTTTTTCTTTCTTTTTTTTTCCTTCCTTCTTCCCCGTGGATCGACCCCCCCGTGCGATTTCTCTCTCTCTCTCCTCTCCTTCACGCCGAAGCTCCTAGCTGCCCAGTACCACCGCTCACCGGTGCCATGAGCCACACCACTACCACCAATCTCTTCCCCTCCCTTCAGTGAACCACCCCATAAATTTTCACTGCCAACGAAGCCGTCGTTTAGCCGGAATACCTTCTCCAAGCCGAACGACTTTTGCTCTGATTTACCGCCGTCGCTCCACCTCCGGCCACCACCTCCTCACCACTTCATCACCGACTCCTTGCCGTCCTAAACCACCCATTTCTAGCCTCAATCCATCGCCAGAACAGTCGAGCTAACTCTCTGATTTGGATATTTTGGCCTCCTACCGCCTTTTTCGCCGCCACCCACGGCCGACCTTCACTTCCACTAGCTTCATAAACACTTCTAAGCCATTCTTTATCAATCCCAAGCCTTGGTTTGTCTCCGTTCAAAATTGGATATTTTACAACCCATGGCCACAGTGTTTTTATACTGTTACATTGCTTTCTCTTGGCCGTTTGTTGCTCGCCGATCATTCAAAAATTATCTTATAGCACTGTAAGTATTTTTCAAACTCTACTTTTAGATTTAAATGTATTTTTCTCTTACAATAAATATTTATCTGCTGGTTGGTTGATTCCAGACTGAGTCTGAGGAGTTCGGGGGTCGGATAGATTGAGGACAAAGTGCTTGGTTTTGGTTGTTTGTGATTGCTTGGTTATTTGTGCCATGAGGTGTGCGTTACATATTACATATATGTGCATTTTATTTTAATTGAGAAAATCGTGTTTTGTTGGCGTAAATGGATTTCGGGTGCGTGTGTCTCACGAGCCCAAGCCGGGATGGGTTATTATCTCGGTAGAGCTCCTCTGTCACTCGGAAGTGGATAATACTGAGTGACGTCCCCTGAGTGGTCGCAAGGCGACGACCGGATCGCAAGATACAGTAACGCTGTCGTGTCGACTCCGTGGTCCCTAAAGTGGCTGGGACTAGAGGATGGCCTGGCCACTCTGGGTGCGAGTCTGGGCATCGCTTGTTTAGGTGTTACACGCGTAGTAATTACCTGTGGTGTGGCACAGAGCCAGGGTGTGCGGATGATCCCTAGGGGAGATCATGGTGCATGCATAATTGGATTGTTTTTATGGTTTTCAGATGCGGTCCATTTTCTGGAAAAATGGTGAGGTTTGGTTTTGAGGCTTTTGATCCATTTTCTGGGAAAATGGTAGTTTGGGCCATTATCTAGGATAATGATGAGGCTTGGTTTTAAGCGATATGTTTTTGGGCCGAATGAGTTTTTGGCGTGCGTGGAAAAATATGGTTTTATGGGACATGTGCTTTGGTTTTTCTTTCATGCATATTGCTTGAGTTTTATATGTTTTTATGTAGTGGTGTTTGGATTTTACTTACCTGCGGAACCATTTTTGGTTCCGTAGATTCTGGTGCAGAGTTCGAGGAGGAGGAGGAGGCTGAGCCTGAGGATGCGGCTCCGTCGGAGTTCTGAGTTGGGTTATGCTTTGTAGTTGGGCTTTGAAATAGTATTTATGTTTTGTAATATTTTATTATGTATGTTTTGAACAGTTTTGTATTAAATTAAGAAAAATTCTGGTACTTAGTTATTAACTTTGCTATTCGCTGCGTATTTCTCGTGCACATTTGTTACTTATACACACACTTGGCACATGTCAATAGGGTGGTGACCCGTGATGTCATCATCCAGACGTCTCGATTTCTCTGTGTCCGTGCGTGGGGATTTGGGGGCATCACAGTATGCTTGGAGGTTGATGTTGCTAAATCCCCCCTGGTTTCATTCTGGATTGGTGCGCCATCTTGTCCTACAAGTCGGTTGGAGGAGATTGTATATGAGACAATGCCGACGTTTTGCTCTATATGCAGAGTACAAGGCCATAACTTGAAGACATGTAAGAAGGGTGTTTTACGGAAGGATAAAGGGAAAAAATAGGTTCAGATGGAATATCAGATTGTGCCAAAACAGTTGAAAGAGGTGGAGTCATCGGGTTTGAACGTTGCAGTGCAAGAAGTGACTGAGCAGTGTATGTTGGATGTGGTGGTGGTGGGCAGGGTTGAGCCTATACTTAATATGGAAGAACAAAAAGTGGAAGACGTACAGTGGAAGGAGGTGCAGGTTCACAGGTCTGAGGATAAGGTAACAGATGGTAATGCAGAGGCACTATGCTCTGTTTTGGAGGTGATGGTGCCAATGAATTCAGAGTTGCTGCAAATGCCATGTTCTGATTCTGTGGAGGTGGTCCCGAGAGCAGTGGTGTGCAGTGAGATGGCTCAAGATTTTCCTATGGTGTGTGCAGAGGTGGAATGAATGGGAGCAGGTATAGAAGATGCTACGGGGTATGCAGAGAATGATGCTGTTGTGCATGTACATAGTATGACAGAAGAACTGGGGCTGCTTCTAGTTGATGTGTCTCAGGAGGATCTTGTTTCCATTGTGGTAGCCCATGCAGAACAGGTACGTGATCTTCCGTTGGTTGAGCCGAGTACAGAGAAGGAGATTATAGGGGACAGTAATGTTCTTATGGCCTGTCTTTCGGATCCGGAGATGGGGGAAGGAAAAATTGTTTTGCATAATGATGTGTCCTCTGATGTGGATATAAGGGAGGCAGTAAAAAAACAGAATGAGGATGGTCATAAGAAACTACGCAGTAGTAACCGGGTAATTACCCGTGCCTCTAAATTGAATCTATGATTAGTCCAATATTGTATTGGAATGTTAGAGGGGTGAAATCTTCTAAAAGTAGGTTGAAAAAAATTATGAAAATTTATAAGCCAAAGATGTTTGTGATTGCGGAACCTTTTTTATGTGATGAACAAATGGATGAAGTTAAAAAAATGCTTGGTTTTGATTATGGGTTTTCAAATGGTGCGTGGAATGGGAAATTGTGGATGTTGTGGATGAATGATGTTAATGTAAGTATGGTTAGTTGTGGAAGTCAACAAATTTCTATTCTTGTGGCTAATGGTGGGATGAAGTGTAAAATTTCTTTTGTTTATGCTAAATGTTTATGTGAGCAATGAAGGGTGTTGTGGGATGAGCTTGCAAGGAAGAGTAATTCTAATGATCCTTGGTTGGTAACAGGGGATTTTAATATTATAGCGAACGATGGGAGAGACGTGGTGGTAGGCCTCGACCTGTGGTGGCCATGGAGGAGTTTAATTCTTGGATACATAATTGTGGTTGAATGGAATTGAAATTTTTGGGTAAGAGTTATTCATGGTGCAATGGGCATGCTGGTAATTCAAGGAGTTGGGCTCGTTTGGATCGTTCCTTGGTTGATCAACATTTTCTTGGTGCTTTTTCGGATTCAATTATGAGATATTTACCTCGTACATCATCGGATCATACTCCTATGGTCATTTCGTTAGTGAAGAGTTTTGAAGGTTATGGGCCGGCACCTTTCCATTTTCAACAAATGTGGGTGGATCATGTTGATTTTGCTCGATGTGTTCCTGAGGCTTGGGACCAAAATGATGTTGGTGGTGCTCTCATGAAAATGGTGGCAAAATTAAAAAGGGTGAGAGTTGCTCTAAAAGCATGGAATCAGGTAGTTTTTGGGTGGACGAGTGGGCACATTCAGGAGTTGGAGGCTCGTATAGAGAGGCTGGATGAACAGTTGCAAGTGAGATATGAAGAAGATGTGGAGCTAGACCTGTTGACTTCAAAGATGGAATTGGACACCTGGACTAATAGTGAAGAGATCCAGTTGGCTCAGTGTGCCAAAGTTAGCTGGTGGAAACATGGCGATAAAAATTCCAGGTATTTTCATGCTCTTCTTAATAAAAAGAAGCAAACTAGGATTATGGAGATGAGTCTGTCTAATGGTACTACGTTAAAAACACCGCAAGATATTCTTGATGGTGCTGTGAAATATTTCATGGATTTTTTGGGTCAATCTAATCGTGTAGTACTTCCAGATTTGGGGGATTTAGTGTCTAATCTGATCTCGGATGAGGATAATTTGAGGCTTTGTACTTTGCCTACAGAAGAAGAGGTGAAACAAGCTATTTTCAGTATTCCTATAGAGAGTAGTCCTGGCCCGGATGGGTTTGGTTCAGGTTTCTATCGTGCTTGTTGGAATATTGTGCGTGTGGATGTGGTGGAGGTTGTAAGGGATTTTTTTAAGGGAGTTCTTCTCCCTAGATTTTATACGGCTTCTTTTATTGTGCTTATTCCAAAAATGGCTCAGCCGACAGGATTTGATAAGTTCCGTCCTATCAGTTTATGTTCTATTTTCTACAAAATCTGCACTAAGGTTTTGGTGGCAAGGCTTGCCCCTTTATTGCCTGCTATGATCTCCTCTGAATAGTGTGCTTTTATTCAAGGTAGAAGCATTTTTGATAATATCAGTCTCACACAAGAGATGGTGCATTCTCTTAACAAAAAGGTTTTGGGTGGTAATGTTATTTTGAAGCTTGATATGGCCAAGGCTTATGATAGAGTGGAGTGGGAGTTTTTGTTACATGTGTTGGCAGGATTTGGTTTTTCTCCTTCTGTTAAGGCTCTGATTAAAAATTGTATTGCATCGCCTTGGTATTCAGTCATGATGAATGGGACGTCTCGTGGTTTTTTTAAGGAGGGCGCGGGTTGAGGCAGGGGGATCCTTTATCTCCACATCTTTTTATCATTATGGAGGAAGTTTTTTCCCATTTACTTAAGAAGAATTTTTTATGTGGTAATATTAAGAGTTTTTTATCCGAGAGGTGTGCCTCTTGTTTCTCACCTTCTTTATGCAGATGATGTAGTTATATTCACAAATGGAAGGAAAAAGTCGATGCGAGAATTGATGAAGGTTATTGAGACTTATGAGTCTTGTTCCGGGCAGCAAGTGAGTAAGGAGAAGACGGCAATATATTTTGCGAAGCAATTCTCTGTAAGGCGGAAGAGGGATTTGATGAATATCACTGGTTTTATAGAAGGTAATTTTCCTTTTACCTACCTTGGTGCACCAATTGTTACTGGAAGGCTTACAAATTTACATTTGGATGTTATTCTTAATCGGGTGAGGAATAAACTTGGGGGGTGGAAATTGAAGTGTCTGTCGGTTGGGGGCAAATTGATTTTGTTGAAGCATATTTTGTTGAGTATGCCAATTCATATTATGTCTTTCCTTCAGTTGCCAAAAGCAGTTTTGAAAATTCTAAACAGGCTGCTTAGTTCATTTTTTGGGGGTGAAAAAGATGGTAAGGGGAAAAAGAAATGGGTGGGATGGAAGTCGATGTGTAAGCCGACTGAAGAGGGGGGAATTGGGCTGCGTGATTTTGATGAGGTACAGTATTCTTTACACATGAATTTGCATGGAAAATTATGACTGGGAGTGATCTTTGGTCACAATTTTTTCGTGCTAAATATGTTGGGGATAACCATATCTCCTTAATGGATCCTAAGAAGGGTCCAAGATTTTGGGAAATGGTGGTTAAATGTATTCTAGCGGTGTTAGATAATTCAAAATGGAAAGTTTGTGATGGGAATATTTCTTTTTGGTGGGATAACTGGTTAAATGAAGGTCCTCTTGCTAATTCTTATCCAATGATTGATGAGTCCAATATGAGGTTGGCTGATGTTAGAGTTGAAAATGGTTGGGATATTGATGTGTTGGAAAGCTTAGTGGGAGCACAAAAAACAGAGGAGATTTGTAGTTTTTTGGGTGCTCACAAAGATGGTCAGGATTTACTTGTTTGGATTCATAATAAGGATGGTTGTTTTACTACTAAAAGTGCATGGCAATGTGTTTGGGTTAGTGCACCAAGAGTGACTTGGGCAAAGTGGGTTTGGCATGAAGCTCTACCAAAAAAAATCTCTGTTTTAATGTGGAAGGCTTTCCATGACAGCTTAAGTGTTGATGATAGATTGAGGAGGGTGGGTATACCCATTGCTTCCAAGTGTAACTGCTGTGACCGAGGAGGCTATGAAGATTTAAATCATGTTCTTGCTGCAGGTGATGTGGCTTTTGAGATTTGGAAGAGATTTTCTCTTATCTTGGGAATTCCTTATGATCCAAATAAACGATGGTTTGAATTGGTGTCAATGTGGTTTAGATGGGCGACTACCAAGTCCCAGGTGGGTAATCTTATGGGCCTTATTCCTTCTATTATTATTTGGAAATTGTGGCAATGCAGGTGCAAGGCATGGATGGAAGGTAAAACCATATCGACAGAAGAGATTTGGAGGTCTATTTGTGTGTGGCTAAGAAAAGTGCAAAATTCCTTAAAAAATATTACAAAGATTGGTGTTGCTGATGAGGAGAGGTTGAGGGACTTGAACATACCGGTTATACCTATTAAAAAGGTGCAGGCTAAATTGGTTTGTTGGGAAAAGCCAAAAAATGGTAGATTTAAATTGAATATAGATGGGTGCAGTCTTGGTAATCCAGGAAGTTCAGGTGCGGGGGGTATTATTCGGGATGTACATGGCAATATGGTGCTGTCCTTTTCATGCTCTCTTGGGGTGGGGTCTAATAACCATGCTGAATTGAAAGCATTGTTAATAGGGTTGAAATATTGTCGAGCTTTGGGGCTACATCAGGTCGACATTGAGTCTGATTCTTTGATTTGTGTATCTTGGATTTAGAAGAAGCATTGTGGAGTTTGGTATTTGGAAGATTTCTAGGAGGGGGCTATGAGGCTGTATGCAGGTGGGGATTTTACTATTCACCATGTTTATAGAGAAGGAAATGCACCAGCTGATTTTTTAGCTAAAATGGGAGCTCAAGGCTCTACCTTGGTTTGACGGTCTTTGTTACATGTTCCAGAATTTCTTAAAGGTTTGATTCGTTTGGATAAATTGTCTTTACCTTATGTTAGAGGGAGTTATGTTGTTTAGAAGTCTTGAGGTTGGTTTTTTGTTTATAGGTGTGTCTTTGTGGGTAGGGAGTTTTATTTTAGGCATGTACTGTTTTGGCTTTCTTGTTTGGTTTTTATGTTTTTTTGGTATTCCTCCACCGGAAGTGAGGGCTTTTGTTAATAAATTTGGGAAGGGGTCACTCTTGGACATGTGGCCCTAACTCTTCTTAAAGGAAAAAAAAAAATATATCATTCCATTTGAACTGTATAACCAAACAAGACTTAAGAGATATTTTTACAAACATATTTAAAGGGTATGCTCGCATCATCCTATATATTTATCTGATCATATTATATTATTAATCCATCCTCATCATGAACATTTGAGTATATATGTTCCTCGAAGATCGAAGGACCTGATCATACACCAAAGATGCTATTTGTCTGATATGTAGTTGTTTAATTTGACTAGACCAAAGATGCTAATTTATTTATAATTGTAGTATATTTCGATCGGCAGTCAAAGATATTGCTCATGAAGTTATTGGTTGCTCAATTGAATTCATGCATGAGATAATTAATTACATATCAAGTCGCAACAAAGAATTTCTGAGTGACCTACTCGTTCTCTTCAAATTGTTTTCAAGTCGTCATTTTCTTTGCTAGCTCTTATGTGTTTTTTCCTTCTCTACAGAACGTACAGGCTACGCTTGGCGATTAGATCTACTATCTCTCTCTCTCTTTTCTTTGTGTGTTAGATTGTAATGCCCCGCTCCTCACGGTTAATGATAGAGTCACTTCTAAAAATTCTCAAGAATCGAAATGCTACTACCGAATCTTAACTTGAAAATATTTTTTATTTTATTTTAAAAGAAGCGCAAGGTACAAAAATTCTATAAATAAAATAAATCTCTATTAAAATTTTGAGATCATAAAAGAGTAGTGCATGAGAGCATTTATTAAATTTTTTCAAAACTTGTGCCTTAAAAACATAAATTAAAATCTATATACATGATCTAGGCCACTGTCACATCTCCCTGGACTAACTCTCCTCCTGCAGCTTTATCGTCATAATTACCTTGACCTAGGGTGCTATAAAACATAAAAACAACCAAAATGAGTCGATGATTTTGTAAGAAACTTATCATAACGTAAACATACTTAACATAAGATTTTTCATAAAATATTTTATGCTGAAAACTTAAAATATGATCATTCATACGTATGCTTATGCTATGCATATGACTGATTTGTCTGAAGTAACTGGCTGATCTAATTTATCTCACTAATCTGACTTGTTTGGCTAGCCAACACACTTAACCGTGTGTGCAAGGTTGCGCACTAACTTCCCCCGTTGTAGCAAAGGGAGTCGGCTATGCAGTACTCTAACATACTACGGTGGACCACGCTTGAGTCCATGGCTTGCACACCCATCCCGAAACTACATTGGTACCTAGCATCTTAATGACCATTTGATTAACTATTATAAGCTTATCTTACACTTGATCTTATGACAGCTTATGTGTCTAATGCAACCTGATATGCATGAGATGCATATTATGTACATAACTATAATATTTATAATTAAACATGATGAATGAAGTGTTTGAAAATATCTTAATATGTGTGGCACGTAAACACTGGCTTCAAAAGAATTGGCTTTAATAATAATATATATAACTAGCTAACGTATGTTAATCCTAATTTATGATCAAGCTACTTACTTTGCAGTGTTGCTTACTAAAATTTTTGACAAAAAATAAATCATGATGTTGAACTAGGAGGTTTATGGTTTTTTCCAAATAACATGTGGTAGGGAGATCTTTATGGAGGGATTTGGGGGAGGGTGACAACCAGTTTGAGTTGGACTAGGTTAAAGAGTTTTAAAATGAAGATGACTAGTAGAGTTGCATCCCTATTGGAATAGGATGCCGATGAGTTTGAGTTGAACTTGGTCATGATCATTAAATAGGAGAGTCTGGATTTAAAAACATGATCTAGCAGTTCATTCAATATAGGGTTGGTAGTGATTGAGACTGTATAGGGAACTTCAATCAACGATGAGTTTAATTTGAAATAAATATCTAATAGCTAATATTTAAATTCTAAAAGGAGTCTAAGTCATTTAATAAAAAATAAATAATATTTAACCTAGTTGTTGAACCTAATTTAAATTTGTAATCAACCTCAATAATTTATCTCTCATGGGCTTATTCAATATGGCCTCTTAAATATAATTTAGGCCCAATAAAAATTATCAATATTCCAACCTTAGAATTGTTAGACCGGGTCCTTACATAGACGTAGGACCTAACCTTCCTCTTTGTTTCTAAGGCATACTTGTAGATGCCGTATTTTGTACACCTTTGGGATGAGCCCTCAACAATTTGGGTTTTCGATCTCATACCTGCAGATACAAAGAAAACTTTGAATTCTAGCGACCAAGGTGGCATCTGAGTGGAGCCTCTAATGCCTAAGTCAATAATGCTTCAGGTGAAGGGACTAAGGGGTAGTAGTAAGCAGAATTCAGAAAATCTGCCCCTTTCAGTGAGTGTGTACCTTTTTTACACCTGCATTAGGGGTCAGAGACCCATACCCTGACGTTGGGGTTGCGTGTTCCCAACCGTTCCTCAATCATGCTTATTTAATGCAATGTGGCACTCTGGAGAAGCATTTAATGTGGCATGGCCTCTATCCCATCCAAGGGTTGTGGGTCTAATGCATTGGGTTACCCTTGCCATTCTTGCTTGTTGCAAATGGATCATAGTCCTCCACTTCCATACAAGCCACTTGCCAAACTTCCTCTTTAAGGGGTCTGAAGGGCCTTCCCAGGCTGGGACCTGTCTGGGTTGCCTTGACATCCCTGGTTTAGGCCACCATTTGCCACTACCACATGGAGATCTCTGTCTGCAACTTTCGTGTGCACATCCTAATTAGCATGGAAGTGGTTTTGACTGAGGCTAGCTTCCCCAATGGATGTCCATGAGTCAAGGATCCGATGTGCTCTGTACAAGCGTGCCCTCCTATCTTTACCTCCTGTATACTTCTGGGATGGTGCCTCCTAGTGACCCTGCCAATGTTGTCTTCACCAGTAGATTGTTTTCTTTCCCGAACACATATCTATTTCTTTCTTCTTGTATGATTTCTTGTGAGCAAGATGCAATCTTCCTCTCTGTAAAGATTCCAATAGTTGATGAATAAAATGTTCTTAGCTTATGTTCTTACATTCTATCGTCTTTATTATTTTTATCACCTATTCACATTCTATGCAAGCCCCTTGGGGGTGATTAAGTGTTTGATCACTCGTTGGCATTGCCAACATCAGGGGCTTGGCTTTCTTTCTTCCTAATGGCTCGATGACTCCCAGCTTCATATAGGTGGGCTGGTGTGTTTTGCGATGCCCTGCTGAGTCGAGTGGCCTGCGAAGCTAGGCCTACTGAGATAATATGATGAAGGATCGAGTAGTGCGTAGGCTGAAGCTCGCCTCATTGACCCTCATGCTTTGGCAATAAGAACCAAGCGGCATTTGAAGTTGGGCTTATCTAGAAATCCCTCCAGAGGTCGAGCAACACTTAGGTTAAACTCACCTTGTTGAGTGTCACACTTTGCGAGGAGGGCCGAGCGGCACGTGAAACCAGGCTTGCCTAGATACTTTGAAGGAGGTTGAGTAGTGCATAAGCTGAAACTTGTCTCATTAGCCCTCACACTTGGCGAGAGGGGCCGAGCAGCATGTGAACCCAAGCTCGCTCAAAAATACCCACAGAGGTCAAGCAACACGTAGGCTGAACTCACCTCGTTGACCCCTTCTCTTGGTGAGAGTGGCCAAGCGACACGTGAAGTTAGCCCGCCCAAATACTTTAAAGAAGGATGAGCAGCGTGTAAGCTGAAACTCGTCTCATTGACCCTCGAGCTTGGCAAAATGGGCCGAGCACTATATGAAGCCAAGCTCGCCCAGAAATCCCAGTGGAGGTTGGGCAGCACTTAGGCAAAACTCTCCTCGTTGACCCTCGTGCTTGGCCAGAAGGGCTGAGCGACACATGAAGTTGGGCTGATCCAGATACTTTGAAGGAGGTCGAGAAGCACATAAGCTAAAACTCACCACATTGACTCTAGTGCTTGGAAAAAGCGGCCTAGCGGCATGTGGAGTCGGGCTTGCCTAGATACTTTGAAAGAGGTTAGGTAGTGCAAAGGCTAAAACTTGCCTCGTCAACCCTCGCACTTGGCAAGTGAAGCCGGGCTTGCCTAGATACTTTGAAGGAGGTCAAGTACTGTGTAGACTTAAACTCGCCTCGTTGACCCTTGTGTTTGGTGAGAGGGCCAATTACTTGGCTACACTGCAGGAGTTCAAGCCGTGGTATGGACAATTATTAACGTTCACTAACTTGGGTTGTTTAGCCAACATGTGGTGAAGCTCTGAGTAATTATCCACTGGAGGAGACAATCTCCTCAAAGTTTTGTTGGGTAGTCTTGGGACTATCCTGAACTTCGTTGAGGGAGGAGTAGAGGTGCCTAAACCACGCTCTCACCATTGATCCCCCCTGGGGAAGGTAATTAGTCTACAGCCTTTGAGCCGGATTACTTTTTGCCTTGATGGGACGGCGTAATTTGATCGGGCAACTTCAGGGCCAGTCACGCTCTCCTTAAAGGGGGAAGTAAGGCTAGGCCAGGGCCAGTCTGTTTGGGGGGTGTGCAAATAGGCATGATTAAGCAGCTATAAGCATTACACCCATCCCTTTGGTATCCCGTAAGGGAGGTAATTAGTCGACGACCTTTGAGCAGGATTACTCTTCGCCATAGTGTGATGGGGCAATTTGTTCAGGCAACCTCAGGACTAGTCTCGCTCTTCTCCATGGCAGAGGTCAGGCTAGCTCTGGGCTAATCATGCCTATTGACCCTTAAGTGGAGGTAGTCCATTCGGACAATGTGCAACTAGACCCGCTCTTGTCTGTTGGTATCACAGGGAAGGTAGGTGAGGGTTGGGCTTGTTTCCTACCCACTTTTCATCGTGGAGGGATGGGATAATGTTCTGGTCGTCTCATTTTCTAACCCGCTTTCCTCCGTGGGGGAAGTCAGGTGACCTTGACGTGGAGGTAGTCTGTTTGGACAATCCTTGACTGGACCCACTCCCATTGGTTGATGCCTATGAGGAAGGTAAATTGACAGGCAATCAGAGCTAACACGCACTTCACCACAGGAGGGAAGCTATAGGCATTACACACATCCCTTTGGCACCCTATAGGGAGGTAAGTATCAGAGGCCCAAGGGGCAGTCTGCCTTTTCACCATTATAGGGGTGGGATAATGTTCGAGCAGTCTTAGGACTGGTCCCGTTCTCCTCCATGGGGGAGGTCAGGCTAGCCAGGAGCTAATCCCGCCTATTGAACTTCACTTAAAGGTAGTTTGTTTGGAGAGTCCTTGACTAGACCCGCTCCCACCCATTTGTGCCATGAGGAAGGGTAGCTATCATCATGGGTCCTATTGGAGAAGGCGTGTCTTGGCAGGGCTTCGTGTCAGCCTTTACTTGTCACTCGACCTCTGCCAAAATTTCTAGGCAAGCCTGGCCTTTACTTGCAGCTCGGCTCCCTCTAGCCAAGCATGAGGGTCAATGATGAGAGTTTAGCCTTTACTTGCTACTCAAGCTCCGTCAAAGTATTCGAACGAGCTTGGCCTTTACTTGCCGCTCAACCCCCTCTCACCAAGTGCGAGAATTAACAAGACTGTGCTCACAATTTTCTTTCTTAAACCAGGTATCCTTATTGTCCTTGGACATACCCATATGCATTTTTTGTAAAATCTTCAAGTAAGCTGTGTATGTTGTTAACTTTATCACTAAAGTATCCTAACTCTTTTCAATGTTTCAGCCTCCAACCATGTTCAAAGTTTTGAATAGATCCCCACCCATTCCAGAAACATTATCCTCAGTAAGAAAGAATTTCCTCCGTCATTGTTTTCCTAAGAATTCTACAAAATGGCCAACAGCTCTTATGCTACTAGAGCATCCTTTCATTCAAAGTTTGAATGATCAAAATGTTTTAGCCTATCTATAGGCATTTTCTGCAATTGATCTTATAGTAAGTATGAACTACCAGTCCTTGGTTATTAGTCATATTGGCATCCAAATGTAAGCAAAACACCTCAGCATGTAAAATAAATAAACAAATTGAAAAGGAGAAAAATACATGAATAGCTTAATTAGATTTTTATATCCGTTTAGGATAAACAGCATACTATAAGAGATGGCACTAAGCTTAAAGATCTGATATCAATCCCTCAATACACAGAGCAAGAATGGGAATCTACCTTGTAGTTGGTAAAAATACTCCCAGAACTTCTTAGATTATGACTTTTGTATTAATAATTTGCTTCTGCTTGGCTACTCAATTTAGTTTCATGCAATGTAATTTGTCATTGTTGTTTTTTCTTACTGTGGAACTTGTCAGCATTTTACTTATAAAATTTCTAACTGCACTGAGGTGTTTCATCTTCTGCACTTCGTGCTTCAAATCCTACCATGTCTATCAACCATTGTAATGCCCGTCCTTATGGTAGGTCCTTTTCAAAATGATTTTGATAAAAATCAACAGGAATTACGATTCATTTTAAATTTCTTTTCCATTCATGCCAAGATACAAAAGACTTCATGTTATAAATAAAATTCGTTTTCTTAATTAAAAGATTTGAGCGAAAAACATTAAACTTTATAATTAAAGTTTCTCGTACAAGATATCTTGCCTAGGCCTTCGTGCTCTTCCCCTTGGGTTGTGCCCATCTTGACCTGTCATGCTCATCTTGTCCTTGGGAGGGCACATATAAAAACTAAAATGAGTCGATGACTCGTAAGCATTACGTCATACCGTTAAAATATGATAACATAGATTTTCAGTCATGCAGTTATCATTCCATACATAAATATCTTAGATAGCATGCATACGTCTTTCAGTTCATTTGAAAATGTTGTAAGGTGGGGTTTTTCTTTAAAAACATGCTTCATTCTTTAAAACAATTCCCCACGCATCACTACCTTCTTTTCTTAAAGAGTCTTTTCATGCATTCGTTCTTTTTATATACGTTCATGCATACATACATTCATGCATTCATCTTTTCTTACTTACGTACATTCATCCATACAGTCCATTCATACATACATGCATCTTTTCTTAATATGCATCCATTCATTCTTATCAATTTCATTGGCCATAGCAAACTGTTACACCCCGTGTGCTGGGGTTAGTGGTCTTTTGGACCTGATTCCACCCATGGCCACAGGTTGGGAATCCATTCCGTCAGGGTGCAGCACTGGGTGTACTGCCAGTACTACTTACCTGGCATTGCAATCTGCCCTGTCTAGTCCATTCATTGGTACCATTTCCATTCCAGTCCATGTGGTCATTACGTATTTTCATATATCATGCATTCAGTTCGTTCATTCCTTTTCAATCATTTCCTTTCTTTTATAGTCCATTCTTTCATTTCAATCCTTATAGTTATTATTGTTCTTCAATTCATTTCTTTCATAAAAGTCATATTAAAAGGAAATAATTTTCACAAAAGTCATTTTAGAAAAAGTCATCTTTCATGGCATCATTTAAAACATCATCTTTCATAGGGATATTTTAAAACATAGGGCCAAGGCCTCACTTTCATAGGAACATTTTAAAACACTTTATTCACGTCATTTAAAGCATAGTTTCTTTCTTTTGTACAAGTTGTTTTAAAAGAAGTTTCTTTAAGAGAAAATGGTTTTCTTTCTTTTTCATAAAAGTTGTTTTAAATATTTATTTTATTTTAAAAAAATAGTTTTCTTTCTTTTCTTAAGAGTTGTTTTAGAAATAGTCCATTATAGTTTCAGTCCTTACAGTCTTAACAGTTCTTACGTGTCTTTTAAAGCTTCATTTCATTTCTTTTCCTGAACATACATATAATACGTACTACTTATAGCATCAATTCACATGCATACACGTACATACTTTGGGCGCATCAAAAGGGGCTGCCAAGGAGGGCTGCTACGTACTTATACTTGAAAACTTATGTTTTGTTTCTTCTTCTTTCGTAAAACGTCTTCATGGAGTAAAGTTTCATTTTCCTTTAAAAAAAAAAAGCTTTCGTCTTCTTCTTCATTTATATGAAGAAAACTCTAGAAGAGTATGAACATAATACTTACCTAGATGGCAACCTACATGCATACACATAACCTTACGTCATCATCTATTTAATGCATAAGTAGCTATTCTAAAAATAGAAATATGCCTCACTTGGAACACTCTCCGTCCATCCCTGGACTCTTACATGCCATTTACTATACTAAAACCTTTGGGGTCTTATTCCTTAAAGTGATTCACCTTAGGGTTAAGACACTAAGACCTCCATCTCATTCTTCTATTTCCACAATCTAACACATGATTCCGAATGACAGAGTCATGCATCCCAACCTTAAACTACTTACCCCTTTACTACCTTTACGTATCCTAGCCCATACTACATCATCATTCCCATCCAGACAGGCTACATGAATTCAAGCCATCTCTGAGGCTAAAACGCCATGTAACCATGCTTAGGACAGATTAACCATTATATATGGTAAACTTGTCTGGTACACGTGTCTCGCTAGAGATACTTGTATCTTACCCCCCTTTTATCACCTAAGAGCAACTTATAATTCCAATGAATGCCCGCTTGTATAAACAAGTTCCATACTCCAATACCAACTTGCTCATACCCGGTCGATAGGATTCTTCCTACTTCTAGGCCCCATACAAGTTCATCCCAACACTTGATAGGAGAGGACTACATCCACAAATGCACCTCTGTTACGTCATGTAGCTCAAGACTAATCCCGAGTCACGTCACGACACCCATCACGCTTCCATTGCATGCTCCGATACTTTTCCACCATTTCCTTATACTCTTAGCCATAAGTCAACCACAAGGTAACACTTGTCACCCCGAACTACAGGCCATATCACCATTGCTTCGAGACACTGTTACACAATTCCCGTCACTTAACAAGAGGACTGCATCCACAAATGTGCCTTTGCCACATTATGAGGCTCGAGACCATTTCCCGAGTTATAGCATGATGCCGGTCATGCTTCCGCTACACTCTTTGATACCTTTTCACCACTTCACACTTACCTTCAGCCACAAGTCAGCCTCAAGGCAACACTCATCACCTTGGACTACAGCCACATCACCACTGCTTAGGGACATTGTTACATAGTTCCGGACACTACACCATACACTCCACGCTTCTCCTCTACTCCATCCAACTCTTAGTGACATGCCATCCAGTGTATCACGACATAGTACAGAGTACACTCACGTGTCCTCTCTTCCATTGACACTACAACATACATCGTTGTGATACACACCTCACGATGCATCGCTAAGCGACATGGAGTAGGCGCCACGTGTACTCCCTTCGCTATAACACTTATTATCATGATGCACACCATACGACGCATCACTATACAACACAGAGTACGCTCCACACACACTCCCTTCACTCTACATCATATATCACTACAGTGCACGTCACAAGGTGCGTCACTGTACTACACAGAGTACACTCCACGCATACTCTCTTTACACTTCACTCTATATTACAACTACGACATCCATCTCACTCCCACTTCACAGCACAGTCTACAATACTACACAATCAAGCCCAACACTTCACAACTACACTTCACTTCACCGTTACACAGTGAACTCCAAAAATACTAACTACACAATCTAAAGTCCAACCCGTCAACTACTTTAAATGTAAATAACTAGAGATAGAGGGTTATACCATCGATGGAATAACCCACGCGTCGCTCGCTGCTCGTCACGATCAAGCATCGGAGGAATCATACGTGGCAGTAACACCGCTTGCGGTGGTTGTCCACCACATAAAGTGGCGGTTTTGGCTTAAGAATAGCTAGGCGTGGTCTTGGTAAGGCTCAAGGTAGCCTCGTGGTGGTCAAAGGTGATGGAGCACGGTAGCATCACGCCATGAATAGTACATTCGAAATGGTGGGAGTTTGCTTGAGGTGGTGCAAGGCCATAGAACTCCATAGGAAGCTAGGAAGAGGTAGAGGAAGATGTGGTAGAGCTGTGGTGGCGAGGTGGTGGCTAGGCCATGGCTCACGGCAGTGGATCGGCCACAAGAAGTGAAATATAGCCTTGGAGAGTGAGGGAAAGTGAGAGCTATACACAGCTCCTTTGGACATAAAATTTGTTAGAGAAGGTTATGATGATGAGAGAAACAAGGTGGTGGTAGTGAAACACCATGAGTAGCCATGTACGGTAGTGTAACCAAAACTAAGGTTTTGGAGACTCATTGAAGAAAGGAAGAGAGGTAGAGAAAAATGAGGACATAGGGAGGAAGCCCATAATGTGGTGAAGCTGTTGGTGGTGCTTGGTGGCCGTTTTAGCCATGTGTGGTGGCTCTAGGTGGAGGAAATGGGTGTAAAACCCATTTTGAGGGTGGTGCCATGAAGGGAGGAGGAGGGCACGTGGGGGCTCGCCAGTGGGAGGGAATGATGGCTGGAGGGTGGTGGTCATTTGGTGACTAGAGATGAGACCATAGCTGCCGTGTACGGTGACGTGGAGGAAGAAGATGTGGTCTTACCCATTTCAGCTAGTGAAGCCGTGGGAGGAGAGAGAGGAGAGAGAGAGAGAGAGAGAGAGAGAGAGAGTGTGGCTTGTCGGCTGGATGGAAGTGTTGGCTGGTATGTGGGGAATGATCAACGATAGGCGGTGAGACCAAAGGTGGCCGGCAGTGGCTGGCTTGAGGTGCAACCCGTACAGTGAAGGAGAAGAACATGTGTACATCGGACATGGGAAGAGAGAGAGCAGAGAGAAGAGAGAAAAGGAAGAAAGGAAAAAGTGAAGGAAAAAGGTTAGGGGCTTGGGTATTTAATCTCAGTCTTACATTTCAGGATCCTCAAAAAGATTTGACGATGAGTTTAAACACTAATTTGAAAATGTGTAAGTATTTTATTTAAAATAAAATACTTAAATAAACCACTGAGAGGAATTTAGATAGAATATTATTTTACAAACTAAAGTTTATAAAATAATATTTCTTTATCATTATTTAAAATGATAAAGTATTGTTAATTACTCAAAGAGAAGAAAATCATTTAAATTAATTTTAAAGTTTTCAACGTAAAGTTAAACCTCTTAATATTTTAAAACAACTAAAATATTTAATTTAATTAATTATCCACAATTATAATATTTTTAGAGCTTATTAAAATATTATAATTGTGTTACTTTAAAAACAAGCTTATCTAATAATACTGGAAATATCTCCTATAGATATTTCCATAATATTTAAAATATCTGTAAGTTTTAAAATATCTATCTTACTTTGAAATCCGCTAGATAGCTTTCAGAACACGCAATCGAGGTACATCATGCAGGATAAGGCTCAGCACATAGATCAAAGCTCGGCACATAGACTGAAGTTTGACGCGTAGATCGAGACTTATAAATAAAGAAGAAGAAAGAAGGAGCGGATATTACAACCATAGACTTCACTCGTAATTCAACTAGTTACACACCTTCTTTAGATCTTTCCAGCAATGCGCCCCTTTGTTAGAAACTGTCAAGAACAAAAAATGAAATTGAGAAGAAACAAATGAAACAGAGATTTGAAGAAGTCTAATTCTCATTAATTCTTTCGACTATACAAAGGTCATATATATATGTACATTACAGAAAGCAGAAAAGTAAAAAGCTACTAAAAAATTAACTTTTTGATTATCTACACAACTACAATCATCAACTCAAAACTTTATGGACACTATGGTAGAGTCAACTTTATGTATCGTGTCTCTCATACTTCTTTGTATGCAGCCATGCATTTCCTCAGCTAATATTCTTCTTTTCTATGCCATCTCCATTCTTTTCTCTGCTGCTGCCATCTACTTCTTTTTGTGTACTGTAGCATGCTTATGAACTTTAGCAACTGCATGCATCTCTTGAGTGTTGCAGTGTATTTTAGGTATGCTTTAGTTGCTGTCCTTGTGTCCTTCTTACTTGTATTTCATTTTGTTGCATTGTATTATATAAGACTCACCCTCAAGATGGGCATAGATATTAAAAATTCACATCTTGGATAATAAAAACTGAAATGCAGAAGTTGGTAAGGCCCTAGTGAAAACATCTACCAACTGAAATTTTGAGGACACATGCTTTTTTGTGATAATACCAGCCAAGACTTCTCTCTAACAAAATGGCAATCTAGTTCTATAAGCTTGGTTCTCTCATGAAAATTTTGATTCTTTGATAATGTGGATGGCTGCCTAGTTATCACATAAGAGGAAAGCATATTGTGCATGATCAACATTAAATTCCTAACCGAGAAGCCACAAGATCTCACAACTTGTAGAAGCTAGTGCCCTATATTCTGCCTGAGCTGAAGATCTAGAAACTTTTGCATGTTGCTTAGATTTCCAGCTTATTAGTGAGTCTCCAATAAATATAAAAAAGCCTGTGACAGATATTTTTATCTCAGAATAGGTAGCCCAATCAGAATCACTATAGGCCTTTAGATGTAAAGCTGATTTGGATGACAAGAAAATTTCTTGACCTATAGATCCTTTTAGGCACTTGAGAATCCTATAATCTTAATGCAAATGAGATTGTGAGGCTCTGTCCATGAACTGGCTTAGAACACTTACAGCATAGGTGATGTCAGGTCTGGTGATGTTTAAGTAAATTAAGCTTCCAATGAGTCTTCTATAAACTATAGGATCTTAGAGGATTTCTTCTATGGTGTGGCTAATTTTTTATTCAGTTCAATAGGTGTCGAAATTGTCTTTGTTCCAACTAGACCTAAATCTTATAATATATCGAGGGGGTGTACTTCCTTTGACAAAGGTTGATTCCAAATGAGGACCTAGCAACTTCCAATCCTAGGAAATACATGAGGGGTCCAAAATCCTTAATTTTGAACTTGCTGTGAAGGTAAGATTTGAGTGAGTCAACTTCTTCTTGAGAGTTACTTCCAACTAGGATGTCATCTAGATAGACTAAGAGTGTTATAAAACCATTGGGATTGACCTTAGTGAACAAGGAGTAGTCAGATTTGGATTGATGAAATCCAATGGCAGTGAGTGAGTTTGAAAACTTTGAGAACCATTGCCTAGATGCTTGCTTAAGTCCATAGAGGGACTTATTTAATTTGCATACTAGTTTCTCCCCCTCAATGTGCTCACTCTTGATGGTAGGTTGGAGGTAATTGCATATAAATGTCTTCATCAAGGTCTTTATGTAGAAAGGCATTGCAAACATCCATTTGAGTGAGGGACCAGTTCTTAATGGCTACAATGGCAAGGAAAACTTGAACTGTGATGAGCTTTGCAACTGGATTGAAGGTCTCTTGGAAGTTAAAGTCTTCTTTTTTAGTGTAGCTTTTTGCCACAAGTTTGGCTTTGTGCCTTTCAAAGGATCCATCTAGTTTCGGCCTGGTCTTATAAACATATTTGCAACCAATTGCAGTTTTGTTGGAGGGGTAAGGTGGTGACAATCCATGTGTTGTTTTCCTCAAAAGCATGGAGTTCAGCTTTCATGGCATTTTGCCAATGCTTAAACCTGACAGCTTCATTATAGGACTAGGGTTCATGAAGTAATGAAAGTAAAACAAAAAAGGATTGGTGAGAGGGAGAGAGATGTTTGTAAGTTATGTAATCATGAAGGGGATGGATTGTGGAGGAGGGAAGGAAGAGTTGAGATGCTGCAACTTGGCAATGATATTGATGAAGATAAGCAGGTTGGTTCTTATTTATGATGGACCTTCAAAGGGGGAAAGGGTCAAGATCAAGTAAGGGGGTAGGCGAGGGAAAGGTGGAAGGGTCGGCTAGTGAGGAAGGTTCTTTAGATTGTGAGGGAGTGAGAGTTTGAGAATTTTAAGGAAAGGAAAAGATGTCATCTGGCAGTGCAGGAGGTAGGAAATAATTATTTGGAAAGGATGACAGATCATTGTTTGAAGGAGAACCAAATTTGAAGGGGAAAATAGATTCATGAAAAATGACATTTCGAGAGATGAAGGTAGAGTGAGATTCAATGTCATACAATTTATAAGCTTTGACATAAACAAGGTATCCCAAGCAAATGCAAGGTTTAGCTCTATGTTGAAATTTGGTTCTGTTGTGTTTGAGAGTGCCAGCATAAGAGAAGACCCTAAGGTTTGAGTATAAAGGTGATAATGAGAAAAGCATCTCATATGGGGATTAATTGGAGTGGAGAGGCATGGGGATTTTATTAATGATATAGGCTGCAGTTAAGATAGCATCTCCCCAAAATTTGATTGGTAATGATGCTTGAAAAAGAAGGGCTTGGGCAAAATTCAAGAGATGTTGATGTTTCCTCTCAACACATGCATAATGTTTGGTGAATGATGCCATGTGTTTTGTAAACATTAGTCATAGCAAACTCAAGTCCATTGTCAGTTCTGATTTGCTTGATGTTTTTGTTGAATTTGGTTTGTATAAGATGGAAGAAAGATTGAAAGAGGGATCTTGTATCTGATTTTAATCTCATTAAGAAAATCCAAGTAACTCGAGAATAATCATCAACAATGGTTAAAAAGTAATGAGATCCTTGAAGGGGAGCTTGGGAATATGAACCCCATATATCACAATGGATCAAATCAAAAGGAAATGAATTACTTGAAACACTTGAAGGGAATGAAATTTGTTTCTGTTTAACCAAGTGACAAATTGTACAATGAGATTTATCCTTGGACTTTATATTAGGTACATTGGAATGAATTGAATTCATTCTTTGAGGAGATAAATGTCATAACCTAAAGTGCCATAGGTCAAAATCTTGATGTACAACAGCTTGGTTGACTCGAGTTAGACTAGATGGGCTTGAAGATGGGATGTTGGTGCTAGCAGCTGGTGAAGATAGTAGGTGATAGAGACCAGCATGGATTTTAGCAAGTCCAATGGTCATCCATGAAGAGAGGACCTGAATGAAACAAAGATCATTTAAGAAAAATAGACAAGTGTTTGGTCTTTGCCTGAGTTTACTAACTGAGATGAGATTGAAAGCAAATGAGGGAATACATAGGACATCAGTAAAATTGAGAGAATCTGATAGTTTAACAATGCCTATGTGTGTGACTTGAGCTTTTGTGTCATTTGAAAGTTGTATAAAAGCTTGAATGCAGTAGGAAGAATTAGTAAAAAATGAGGTAGAGCACACCATGTGATCAGCGGCTCTTGTGTCCATGATCCATGGTGTGTTATGAAGGATATGCTGATCTTATGAAAAAGCAATGAGTTTGTCATGACTTGTGACATTGAAAAGTAGTGATGAATACCTTCTAGTTTGGATTGAGATATTGTTGAAGGAGCAGGTCCTAAGATAATTGGTGAGGGATGCATAGGCGGTGGCAGGAGTAGTTTATTGTGTCCCGAGGTCAGTTGAGGGAATTGAGCATTGACAAGTGCCACAAGGTGTTGTGCTTGTGCTTGAGAAAGGGTTAACTAAGAAGTACTTGGAGCAGGTGGTGCATAGCTTGAAGCAACAGTTTGATCCTCAATGGAACCACCTAAAGCAACCTGATTTGCAGAGTAAGCAGTAGCAGCAGGTTTTCCAGAACCACTTCCAAATTTAGATTTGGTGAATTTGAAAGTGGGTGGAAAGCCTATTAGTTTGTAGCACTTCTCCTTTATGTGTCCTATCTTTTCTCAATGACCACAAACCAAATCTATTTTCTCCTTTTTCTTCGAAAATCTTTGATAGGCAAGTAAGGTAGATGATTTTGTTGTAGGTACAACCATGTTTCTTGCTTGCCTTTGCCTCTCTTCTTGTAAAATAAGTGAGAAGGTTTTATCTAGAAAAGGCAAGGGACTCAACAAGATAATTTGCCCCCTAAGAGCATCATAGCTATCGTTTAAACCCATTAAAAATTTGAAAACATAGTCTTTTTGCTGAACTTCACCAATATTCTTTAAAGTATCACATGTACATAAACCACAAGAGCAACAAGGGAGGGGTCTATAGCTACGCAGTTCTTCCCAAATGGCATTAAGTTGGGTGAAGTAGTCATTTACAGAAAGATGCCCTTAAACTATGCCACTAAGTTTGTGTTGAAGGTGATATATCCTAGCTTCATCAAGCTGTACAAAACGCTCCTTAAGTTTATCCCATACTTGTTTAGTTTAGGTCATGAAAAACACATTAGAGATTATGTCCTTGGAAACAAAATTTAAAATCCAAGCAAGTAGGATGTTGTTGCACTATAACCAAGATACATAAGAGGGATCTACAACTTCAAGAGTGGAGATGGTGCCATCTAAGAAACCTAACTTGTTTTTTATTGAAATAGAGAGAAGGAAAGATTTGCTCCAAGAAATGTAGTTGGAGCCAATTAAGGGTGGTGAAACAATGACAGTGTTTGCATTATCATTGTGATGCAAGCAAAATGGGCTTTAAGGATCTTCTATAGGAGAAGAAGAGGAGGTCATAGCTTAATGAAAAATTATCAGAAACCGAGAAGGTATTGCAGGAAATTAATCCTGCTTTGATACCATATTAGAAACTGTTAGGAACAAAAAATGAAATTGAGACAAAACAAAGATTGACAGAGATTTGAAGAAGTCTAATTCTCATTGATTCTTTCGACTATACAAAGGTCAAATATATATACATTACATAAAGCAAAAAAATAAAAAGCTACTAAAAACTAACTTTTTGATTATCTAGACAACTAGAATCATCAATTCATAACTTTATGCACAGTATAGTAGAGTCAACCTTATGCATCGTGTCCCTCATACTTCTTGTGTGCAGCCATGCATTTCCTCGCTAATGTTCTTCTTTTTTGTGCCATCTCCTTTTCATGTGTCCCTTATACATCTTGTACTGCACAGTATAGTAGAGTCAGCTTTATGCATCTTGTCCCTCATACTTCTTGTGTGCAGCCATGCACTTCCTCGCTAATGTTCTTCTTTCTTTTCTCTGTTGCTGCCATCTTCTTCTTTTCATGTACTGTAGCATGCTTTATCAGCTTTAGTAATTGCATGCATCTCTTGAGTGTTGCAGTGTATTTCAAGTATACTTTGGATGTTGTCCTTGTGTCCTTCTTGCTTGCATTTCATTTTGTTGCATTGTATTTATTAAGACCTTTGGTGCTATCAACCACCATCCATTTTCACCTTTAAGGACTCATGGAAGGGAAGTCTCACACCTCTTATATATGTAGTTGACTTCGATTCATATGGAAACTATGGTTCTCTTAGTGTACAGCTTGGAAGATCATAGCAATTGTCTAGAAACGCTACAGGGACCTCTAACATAGAGTTCTTTTGTACCTTGGTCTCAAAGCGTTTCGAATTTATCATATATGAATCTTTGTTGCCTCTTTCAAAGTTATAAGTGGACCAGCAAATAAGTTGGCCGGCATAGTTGAAGGCTTTTCATCTTGGATTCTTTACTAAAGCTTGGGGCTTGAACTAACAGACGAGCTCGTACTTCCAGATAATGGAAAAGATCTCAAACAGATGGAAAACATAGGAAGGAAAAGTCAGGATCATATTGTCACATTTTTGCATGATAAATGGATTCAGATGATTTTGTAAATGCTATTCAAGAAATTGACTCGAATAAAAATAAGATGGATGAAATTACGGTCTTCCAATCATAATAATCCAAATGGCAATATGGATGAAATTATGGTCTTCCAAGCAATCCAAAGCAAATGGACAATCAAATTAATGACAATCAAATATGCTCATAAAAGAATGAAAAGAAAAAACAAACAAACAAACAAGAATTTTCAAAATGATTTGAAATTGAAAATACTTTTTTTTAAGAAGAAGATGTTACCCCAATTTTATTAATTACCCTCACTTGTGGTAGAGGAAAATTGTGGTTACAACAAGATACCTGGTGGATACAAATAAACGATTAAACCAAAACCTAGTCATAAAAAAAAATAAATAAACCAACCAAAATCAAAGCACAATAACAATCTAGTACATGGTAAAACAATAACCAAACCTAGACAAGAAGAAAGAACCTTACAAAAGAGACAAAAGCAAGTCGAGATAATAATGAAAATAAAACAAAGGAAACATACTAGAGAAACCACTAAGAGGTCCGCAGATAAGGAATGCCAATTCTGTCCGTGTGGAGAAGACCTCTTAATCTACTAGATAGATCACCAGACCAATTAGAATTTAAACCACCAGCTCCCCTCTTTGCAAGGTAATCTGCCACAGCATTACCTTCACAGAAAACACGATTCACTCTATAATCCATACAATTAAGATAATCATGTAACTCCTCCCAAAAGTCCTCTAAATATTAGATATTACAATTACCCTTTGTAATCCAGTTAACTAAAAGCTAAGAATCAGTCTCAATTTCAACACAAAAAAAAAAAAATTCAAGTGATAGCACCTACAAACACCTTCCAACAAACTTCTACGTTTAGCAGAATTATTAGACCCGTGGTCAAAGAAAACAGAATAAGCATCAAGTAACCTACCACTATCATCTTGAATGACACCCCAAGTGCCTAAAGGACCAGTCGCCAAATGTGTCTGGCAAAGTCACCAGTACAAAGCACATGATTCAAGTCCTCAGTATGACTAATAGAACAACAATTACACTTAGAAGCCATAAAAATGCCAACCCTTTTGATCCTATCATCCACACTCAAATAGTTATTAAAAGCCTTCCACATCATAATAGAAATTTTCTTAGGCAAGTGTTAATGCCAAATCCAATGAGCCCAAGGTAAAGGAGACACCCAGATTCTAACACAATCCCAAGCACTTTTGGTAGAAAATAACCGACGAGTATCCTTTAACCAAATTAAAACATCTAGCCCCTCCTTTCACCCAACCAAGAAATGATACAGATCAAAAGCTTTCTAATTATCCACTAGATGTTCCAAGAGATAAATATCCCACCCATTATCAATACGGCAATCTTTAATTTTCAAATGAGGTTGCTCAATCAGAGGAAATTGACTACTAAGGGGGCCATCCTCCTCCGAGTTATCATACCAGAAAGAAATATTACCCTTTTTCACCTTCTACTTAGACTCATTTAAAACTTTCAAGATACAACAAACAATTGACCTCCAATACCTTGTACCCTTATAAGGTGCTAGAAGAGATAAATGACTATTTTTAACATATCTACCTCTAAAAAAATCCACCCAAAGAGACTGTCCCTGCATGAGAAGCCAAGCAAGTTTTCTATGAAAAGCTTTCTGACTATCCCCAAAATCCCTAATACCCAAACCACCTTCATCAATAGGTTTACAAATACGATTCCAAGAAATCCATTTCCTCTTAGCCTTGCCATCAAAAGCACCCCAAAAGAAAGAACTCAGAAGCTTATTCAACACCAAAAGGACAATCTTAGGGACATGTAACATGGCAAGAAGATGAATGGCCATACTAGATAATACATGATGTAGAAGAATAGTTCTACCACCTGCCGAGAGCATTTTCATCTGCCAACTTGCAATCTTCTTTTGGAATTTATCAAGTAGTTCCCCAAAATGACTAATCTTAAGTCTTGCCACCACAATAGGCACACCCAAGTACTTAAAAGAGAAATAGCCTTCAAAAAACCAATAATATGAAGAAAGGAAAGCTTCCTAGAAATAGGAATTTTCTTGGAGAAATAAATAGCAGTTTTATCCTTATTAAGAACCTGGCCCGTCCAATCTTCATAAAGAGTCAAGACCTTCATAAGATTCCCCACAAATTTTTTACCTCCATTAGCAAAAATAACATCATCTGCATACATAAGGTGGGAAGATAAGAGGGGTACCTCTAGCTTGAGAAAACGGACCAATTTTGTCTTTGAAGAAATATTGCTTGAGAAGACGAGAGAGCACCTCTTGCATGATAGGGTCTATATAGAACCCCATTCACATTGCAAGACTCCCTGGATAATGCCTTTTGGAAGTCGGATTCAGAGGACATCTGAACAAATACGTTTCTCGGTCGCATCATGGATGAAATCACCGGCATACTGGACAGGCCCCATCTACTATGGATGAAGGCTCTTATGGCAGATACCGATGGTCTTTGCCAGAGAAATTTGAGGACTATAGAGAACCAAAAAGGCTAAGCAGTTGTTTCTAACTCTTCTACAAATAGAACGAAGCAGAGCTCTCCATCTATAAGTTTAGAAGGACGAAATGGCACTTTTGTCTCAGGTAGTAGTAGCGGCGCAATGGAAACAAGATCAGCGAATGACTGATGACCTACCGGCAGCCACCATGCAAAACTTGTAAAAGAGAAAATGTAAATCGCAACCCTAGCAGAGCAATATTCTCAATAAGGAAACAAAAAAGTCGTCCATTTTAACATTGAAAATACTTGTTTTTCTTTCCTCTATATTTTTATTATTACAATCAGTAATTGAAGAAGGTTTAGTTTTTATGTTTATTGTCCCTCTTTATTTGGGTACCTTATGCATTAGCTCAATCTTGAGATTGGAGATTTCATTCACCCTAAAATAGTGTAGGAATTAAAGAAAGAAATGCAACCTTAGAAGACTTTGATTATAATAGGACCTTCTAGCTTTCAACATTCACCACTTACTTATTTACAATATAAGATCATTCATAACTCCAATATGCATGATGTATAAGCCTCATCATGTCATTCTCACATGCGTAAAAACTCAATTAAAATGTCACATAAGACTACAAAATGCATGTTCGATTTAGTTTTTTTATTTATTCTTACAATCAATTTCTAAGGTTCTTGCTCACTAGGTGGTGATGTTGGTTGAGATGTTTGATTATTTGCACTAGAAGATGTGCCTGAAAATACGTGCATTTTTGTCTGTGTTGATCAATAGCTTGATGGACTTGGGGAAAACTTCATGCTTGTTCATGAGGCTTCATGTGCACATATTATAAGTACCTTGAACACTTTCAATGTCTCTTTTGTCTTGGAAAGACAAGAGGGATTTCTTCCTAAGCATATGTGATTAGGTAAGGTCCTTTCTATCAAAACCTCTAAAAGAATATGACTAATTCTTCTCCATTTTGATTCCTTTTTTTTTTTAAAGTCCATATTGGGCCTTCTGAATCAAAAGGTTATGAAGATCGATGGATGTGCCTAATTTCCATGCAAGCTTGTAAAGGAACATAGATTATATGGAGATCAAAGATAAGAGCTGATAAGGTGGAAGCAACCCCATGCATGACATCATCAAGTTTATGTCAAGCTAGCAAAGTATATAATTGTAATCATCAAATTTGATCCATTAAAATTGTATTGATAGTTGCCATATATTGACAGTTACCATATTTCTCAGATTCTCCTTTTTCATAAAATCAGTCACCTTAATTCTAGGAATTTGTCTAATTTGTATAATTAGTCTACTTACCTTTTATACATGTTTCCATACTTAGTCTTCTGTACATCTATATATTTGTAAAGTGATACACAAATGAATATACAGTTCTGAATGAAAATCACTCCCTCTCAGTTTTTCACATGGTATCAGCCTAATCGATCCCTACCCCTTGCCAATATGGCCAACTCCTTGCTTGCCTTGCTCGTGCCGTCATCCTCCACCACCTCCTCGAACCCTTCAACCCACTTCATCGGTAGCACACTTCCTCCTTCCTCATCTAGTTTTTCTTTCGATTGACACCATCACTGGGTGGTGGATAGTAGTGGAAGCCACCATATGTGCCACCGGCGTGATGCCTTCACCGACCTGAGGAGTATTGACTCCGAGCACAACGTGCAACTCCTTAATGTCCAAGTTGTTCTTGTCAAAGGGATAGAACCTGTGTTCTCTCTCTCTCTCATATAACATATTGTCTATTTTGTCCCTAATTTCTCTTTTAACCCTTTGTCAGTTTCCCAAATTACCCTTCATGACTCTTATGTCATTTTATTCTCATCTAACACTTGTTTATTTCAGGACCCACAATTGAAGAGGCTGATTGAAATAGGTGATCTTTGCAATGGGCTCTACGTGTACCAGCCTGAATCTTCTCTCAATTTAGCTACTCAATCTATAGTCAATAAGACCTTATGGCATCAACATCTAGGTCATCCTTCTAGTTTTCTTATTCCCAGTCTTTTTAATTCTCCTTGTATTCTCTCTGATTGTGACATTTGTGCTCGATCTAAATGCACAAGATTACCTTTTTCTATTCATGCAAATACCAGTGTTTTTCCTTTTAATCGCATTTTATGTGATATTTGGGGTGGCTATCATACTTCTTCTCTGTGTAGGGCTTATTATTTCCTCACAATCATTAATGATTTTTCTCGCACTACTTGGGCATATCTTATGCATTTTAAATCTGAAGCCTTTACTCATTTAACGCATTTTTTTGCTCGTCCAAAATCAGTTTAATACTACTATTAAAATTATTCGTACTAACAATGGACAAGAATTTCTCTCATCAATTTCAAACGTATCTTCAAACTCATGGCATCATTCATGAACGTACCTGTGTTGAAACTTCATAACAAAATGGCATTGCGGAATGTAAACATAGGCACCTTCTAAATGTTGCTCGCAATCTCCATTTCCAAGCACATCTACCTTTAAAATTTTGGGTAGATTGTGTCCTCACCGCTGCATATCTCATTAATCGTACCCCCGCATTCTCTAGTATAAGTCCCCTTTTGAAGTTCTTTTCAATAAAACACCTAGCTATGATCATCTTCGAGCATTCTTGACTATCCTAGCACTGATAAAGCATACGAGCTCTATAATCTCGACACTCATTCCATCTTTTATTCTCGTGATGTCACCTTCCATGAACACCAGTTCCCTTTCCAACATATTCCTACTTACTCTCCTTCTCATCATGTCCTTCTACTGCCTGTTCCTGAACCTCATATACCATCTCCTCCATCTCCAGAGACTCCTTCTATAGACTCACTCGAGCCTCATCTCTCCTCACCTCTGTCTCCTCTTACCTTTCTTCCCCATCGTACCATCACTCGACCCACCTATCGTCATGACTACATATGTCCTACACTCCACACGGAGCCCATGACATCTTCACCTGCTACACAGGCCTTGGGTACTGATCACCCTTTGTTTGCTTTTCTTTCATATTCTAATTTTTCTCCATTTCATCTCATTTTTTTAACTGCTCTAACCACTTGTGTTGATCTCTCCTGTTATTATGATGTTATTCGCCACTTTCATTGACATGAAGCAATGTCAGCTGAAAATCGTGCTTTGGAGGATAACTCCACTTGGACTCTTGAGACACTTCCCCCTGGTAAAAAACCCATTGGTTGTAAATGGATTTTCAAAACTAAGCTCAAGGCCAATAGCTCCATTGAAAGGTACTAAGCTCGACTGGTTGCCAAGGGTTATACTCAAGTTGAAAGCCTTGACTATCATGAGACATTAGCACTGGTTGCCAAAATGACCACTATTCTTGCTTATTGGTGGTGGCCGCCACCAAACATTGGGTCATTCATCAACCCGACGATGACAATGCCTTCTTACATGGTGACCTTGATGAAAAAGTCTACATGACACCACCTCCTCGATATTTCATAAAGGGGGAGACCCATGTCTGTCGGCTCCAAAAATCTCTTTATGACCTCAAATAAGCCTCCCGCAACTAGTTTTTAAAACTAACCTCTGTGCTTCTTGATGCATGTTTTCATCAGTCTCAAGCCAATCATTCTTTATTTACTCTTGTCACCTCCACCAGCATTACTCTTGCTCTTATTTATGTTGATGATATCTTGGTTGCTAGTAATGATATCTCTCAAATTGAGGTTTTCAAAAGACTCCTCTCCACCCATTTCAAAATCAAATATCTTGGTTCTTTGAAATATTTTATTAGACTTGAAGTTGCTTGCTCCCACAAAGGTATCTTTCTCAATCAGTGCAAATATGCTCTTGATATTCTTTTCAAACTACCCTTTTTCCTATAGAGTAGCACTTGAAACTCAGCACTAAAGACAACAATCTCCTCCCTGATCCTTGCACTTACAGACGCCTAGTTGGACAACTCATCTATTTGACCATCACTTGACCTGACATTTTCTAAGTAGTCAATATTATTAGTCAGTTCATGCATGCTCCTCGGGTTCCTCACATGATTGCCGCTACTCGTATTCTACGTTATGTCAAAGGCAATCCAGGCCAAAGCTTTTTCTTCTCTTCCTCTAGCAGTATGCATGTCACAGCATATACTGATTCTGATTAGGCCAGCTGTCCCACCACTTGCCATTTCACTACTAGATATTTCATTTAGTTAGGGACCAATTCAATCTCATGGCGTACAAAAAAATAGACTATAGTAGCAAGCTCTTCTGCTAAAGCTGAATGTCAAGCTATGGCCATCACCACCTATGAACTCACCTGGTTGAAGCAACTTCTCACTAATCTTGGAATTTCTCATCCCGAGTCCTTCAGCTCACATTGTGACAACCAATCCACTCTCTACATTGTGCACAACCCCGTGTTAATGAGTGTACCAAACACGTTAAGATTGATTGTCATATTGTTCGTGATAAAATTTGCTCGGGCCTCCTTACAGCCGTTCACACTTCTTCCATTGAACAAGTTGCCAATATCTTTACTAAAACCTTGGGACGAGAAATTTTCCAACATTTTGCATTCAAGTTGGGCATTATGGATCTCCACGCGCTAACTTGAGGAGGAGTATTGACAGTTGCCATATTTTCTAGATTCTTCATCTCCAAAAAATCAGTCACCTTAATTCTAGGAATCTATCTAATTTGTATAACTAGTCTACTTACCTTTTATACATGTTCCCATACTTAGTCCCCTATACATCTATATATTTTTAAAGTGATACACAAATGAATATACAGTTTTGACCGATAATCACTCTCCCTCTCGGTTTTTAACACAATGTGTGTTCAATTCCCTTATATAGAAGTTGAAATCAGGAGAGAAAATAATAGAGAAAATTAAAAGATATATACTCTTTGAAGTTATATATAGTAATATTGAAATCATATGTGCCGGCAGGTGAACCATCACATCACATTGACTTGAAAAACTATGAGTTGTGCATTGTCTTGATCATCAGTATGGGCTTCATCTAAATGAACATCTAACTTCTGCATTTCTATTTTATTTTTCCCTACTTTTTGAGAGTTCATTAGGCCACTAGTTTTCTAGTGCTTTTTAAAAGAGAGTAATACAAGGAATAGGTCTTAAATAGATAAGGTTTATAGATTGAAGCACGTGTATTGTAGTCAAAAACAGGTCCCTCTCTTCTCTCTCGAGTCTGAGTAGGGTTTAGTGCCATCGTCTTACGACATTTGGCGTGGTCTCAGTGGCTGTGAGATAGTTGATTCATTACTGAGATAGTTGATTCATTACTCCCTCTCCTCGCAACAATGGTCGAGGAAGAACTAACTAACTGATGGGAACGACTCCATTTGTCACACAAAGAAATGACCATTATTCAAATTCAATCTAAAGAGCCAAGAACCTCAACTATTTGAGGAAAGTTCTGTATCATTGGCTATGTCCTCTCTGAGAAAGGCGTAAACGATGAAGCATTTCGAACAATGATGGCCCAGATCTGGCAGCTTGAAGGGTGGGTGCATTTTAAGGACTTAAGTGACCAATGCTTCTTGATAAAGTTTCAAAGAATACAAGATAAAGAAAAAATATTGAGTGGAAGACCATGGTGCTTTGATAGACGCTTACTTGCCCTCCAAGAAGTAGATGAGAAAATGTCCATCAATGCAGATCAGTTTCAGTATGAACCCTTTTGGGTTCAGTGTCACAACCTCCCTCTAGCAACTATGAATGAAGATATAGGGGAGAAACTAGGCTCTTGCATTGGCCATGTGATACGGGTAGATGCAAAATCAGATGGTTCGGCATGGGGATGATGCCTTCGTGTTAGAGCAGCTATTGACCTACACAAACCCCTCTTCAAAGGTAAATGGGTGGAATTTGACGAACAAAGGTACTAGATATCCTTTAAATACAAACGTTTACAAAGTTTTTGTTTTCATTGTGGTGTCTTATTCCATAAAGGGAAAACCTGCTCTAGGCCACGATATGAGTCTCAGTCAGATGAAAAACAACACCAATTTGGTACCTGCTCAGGGCCCAACCTATGAACTCATCTATCTTTGATAGTAGGAAGTACAGAGGTAGTCAGTCAAGTGAGGAATAGAAAAAATAGAAACTTGCAGTGGAAGAAGCTATGGTCAAACCTACTGCATTGAATTATGTGGATGAGGAAAACAAAGCCCCATAAACTCTTAAAACCCTTGCACATGGGTAGGATATACCAAGGGACAAAAACATAATGGCGCTGAGAAGGTGGGGCATCATGAAAAGGAAAATTTCTCTCAGGAACCTTTTATGACTGGTCATAAAGGCACAATCAGTATGATGGAGTTAGATCTGGGAAAGGATCTAAATGTGGGCAAAGCTGAAACAGAAATGTCCTTACCTACCAGTAGCCTCCAAACAACTAGTAAGGGGGAAGATTCCTATCGTCACTGAGTACCCACAAAATGCACGAGAATCTCTGTAAAGTGTCAACCCCTTTATGACTGAAAGGGCCCCTTCTATGACTAGTAATGACCAAGAAGAAAAACTTAGAGGGGGCAAATGGAAAAGAAAGGCAAGGGGATCAATAAATCCATCTACTACTCTAAAAGATGTCACAAATCTCCAAGACCAAACTAGATCCAAAAGGAGAGTGTTGAGAGGCAAAAAAGAGGTGGCCCCTTTACAAAAAAGAACAAAAAATAGTGCTACTGTTACTGAGTCCCAAGAACAAAAGGCAGTTGCTGCTTCCCAACACTACCCACCCAAATGAGTCTCTTAATATGGAATTGTCAAGGGCTTGGGAACCCCCGCTCAATTCGTATCCTTAGAAAGCTAACTAAGGAAAAGTGCCCCAAACTAGTTTTCCTTGTGGAAACTAAATGCAATAAATATAGAATGGAGGAAGTGAGGAGGGCCCTACAATTTGATGCATGTTTTGATGTGGAAAGTGTGGGACTTAGTGGGGGCATAGCCCTACTGTGGAAGGTCAAATTTATAAACTACACCCGGTGGCACATAAGTGCTATGATCACTGAAAATGGTTCAAATAGTCCCTGGTTATTCACAGGCTTCTATGGACACCCTGACAAGATGAAAAGAGATGGCAGTTGGGAGCTCCTCATGAAGATCAAACCTGAACCAAAGATTCCCTGGCTGTGTGCAGGGGACTTTAATGAAATATTACACCAAAAAGAAAAGGTTGGTGGCCCTAATAGACCTTATAGAAAGATTGAAAAGTTCATAATGGCACTAGAACAATGTGAAATCAGAGACATACCGAACTTAGGACAAAATTACTCCTGGTCTAATAACAAAAGAGGTGAAGGATTTACAAAGGAGAAAATAGATAGGGCTATGGCAAACAAAGAATGGGTGGACCAATTCAACTCAGCAACCTGTAATGTACTTGCAGCAGTGAAGTCTGACTACTCCCCACTCCATGTCAGCATACCAGATCAGATAAAAAAGGAAAGAGGGAGGCATAGGGTATTCAGGTATGAGGCAGCATGGGAAGTCAGAGAAGAGTGGTGCAGTGATAAAGGCATAATGGAATAAGAGAGTAGTGGGAAACAACCTTGCTGAAACCATGAGGAAAAGGCTAGAATCCTGTCAAAGGGGACTCACGGCATGGAAAAAAAAAGACTTAAATCAGAAGGATAATCAGGGCCCCTAATCAAATCTGGGCCAAAATCAGTCACCTACAAGACACAGGAACTCACATAGCTCAAATGCAGGAGCTGCAAAGGAAAGCTGAGACCTACCTTGAAGAAAATGATTTGAAATGGAAACAACGTGCAAAGCAGCACTGGCTGAAAAATGGAGACAAAAACACCAGCTATTTCCATATTCAAGAAACTCAAAGAAGGAAGGTTAACACCATCAATTCCATAACTGGCCCATCTAGAAACATAGTCACTGAGCAAGAGGGGATTGGTTCAATCTTCACAGGTTTTTTCTCATCCTTATTCAACTCTTCCTTGCCTACTAATATTGAGTCCTGTTTGTCTGCATTACAACCAAAAATCACAGCTGAGATGAAGAAATGCCTGAATAAACCTTTTACCAAGGAAGAAGTATGAGTGGCCTTGTTCCAAATGAACCCACTTGGGTCCCCTAGCCCTAATGGGTTTCCTGCACAATTCTATCACAAGAACTAGGAAGTGGTAGGAAGAGATGTGTGCTGTTTTGTTCTCCAAGCCCTGAACCAAAAGGGATCTCTGAATGAAGTGAATGACACCTTCATTACCTTTATACCGAAGGTCAAAAATCCAAGGAAGGTAGCTAAATACAGGCCTATAAGCCTGTGCAATGTACTTTATAAAGTGGTCTTGAAAACACTAGCTAATAGGATGGAACTGATTCTCCCTCAGCTCATTTTAGTGAATCAAAGTGCCTTTGTCCCTGGAAGGCTCATCTCAAACAACACTCTTGTAGCTTATGAGGTTCTCCACTCAATGAATTCAAGGATCAAAGGGAAGAAAGGCTTTCTGGCCCTAAAATTGGACATAAGTAAGGCTTATAACAGGGTGGAGTGGGCTTTTGCGAAAGCTATTATGACCAAAATAGGCTTCCCTCCTCTATGGATCCAATTGGTTCAAAACTGCCTTGATTCTGTCTCTTATTCAATCTTGATTAATGGAGAGCCTCAACAGAGCTTTAAGCTTTCTAGAGGAATTCATCAAGGGGACCCAATTTCCCCATACACCTTTATCCTATGTGCTGAAGCCTTATTAGCATTGCTACACAAAGTTGAAGAGAGGGGGGACATCACTAATGTACCAATTGGCAGAGGCTCCACTAAAGTAAGTCATCTATTCTTTACAAATGATAGCTTACTTTTCTGCCAAGCATCTCCCAATGAGCTCTCAAAAGTCATTGCCATATTGGACACCTATGAGCATGCCTCGGGCCAAGTACTTAATAGGGACAAGTCATCAGTTTTTTTCAGCAAGAACACAAAGAAAGAGTTACAGACCTATGTTCTACAACTTATTGGAACGAAATCCACAGGGACCTTTGAGAAATACCTCGGCCTACCTGCAATCTTGGGAAGAACTAAAGTAACAGCATTTCACTCCCTCATAGACAGAACTTGGTCCTGTATTGTAAATTGGAAAACAAACCAGCTTTCCTCGGCTGGCAAAGAAACCCTCCTTAAAGCAATGCTCCAAGTCATTCCACTTTACTCAATGGGAATGTTTCTCCTCCCTAAGTCCATAACCAAAAAGCTAAACCAACTACTAAGAAAGTTTTGGTGGGGATTTAATGAGGACTCCTCTAAGATTCAATGGATCCCTTGGGATAAACTTAGCTCAGCAAAGGAGTAGGGAGGCCTCTGTTTCAGAGACTTCAAAATCTTCAACCTGGCAATGCTTGCCAAGCAAAACTGGAGAATGATCCAAGATCCTTCCTCTCTTGTACCCAAAGTCTTTAAATAGAAATATTTCAGTGGAGGGTAACTTTTGGATGCCAAACTAGGATCTGGTCCCTCATTTGCTTGGAGAAGCATCATAGCTGGAATGCCTATCCTCAAGTCAAGCCTAATGTGGAGGATTGGTGATGGGCGCAGCATCAACATCTGGACTGAAAAGTGGATACCATCCCTACCTTACTTTTAGGTGAGTACCCCTAGAGAACCTGATTGCTGGTGTGAAAAAGTGTGTGACTTGATTGATCCAGGACAGAGGAGATGGAAGGAAGATCTCCTAATGGAGATGCTTTTAGAAGAGGAAATCAAGGCCATAACTTCCATCCCTATCAGTGCCGGAGGCAGGGAAGACAGATTAACCTGGCATCTAACTACCAATGGACAATATTCTGTAAAAAGTGGATACCACCACCAGAAGCAACTAGAAGCAGAAGAAGTTGGGGAGAATTCACACAGACAAATGGAAATAGGAGTGTGGAAGAGGATATGGAAAATGAATGTGGCCCCTGCAGTCAAACATTTCAGTTGGAGGGCATGCAAAGAATAAATACCAACCCTAGCTAATCTGAAAAGAAGAAGAATAGTAGAAGACAGTGAATGCCCTATTTGCAAACTTGAACTCGAGACTTCTGGTCATGCACTATGGGGCTGTATAGTAGCTAGGGATGTGTGGAGCTGGGGATGAATCAAGGCCCAAAAAATCTCCTTCCAAAATGATCTTGTTTCCAAAGTTTAGGTAATGCTGAATCAAAAGCTTGATACAAATGAACTCTTGGAGAGTGCTGTCATGATGAGGGGCATATGGTCCAGGAGAAATGATCTCATTCATGGTAAACATTTTAAGCATCTAGATCATCTCATGCTAGGAGCCAAAATAGAAGATGTAACGGCCCACTAGAAATTCAATGATAGAATTTTTATAGACTTTAGAAATCTTGTAAAAACCCCGTAAGTTTTCACGAATCGACTAATCGCAGAGGTTTTAGTCTATCATCATAATCAGTGTTATCACTCACTATGGTGCCAGAAATGCGATTTTAATTGTTTGAGGTAGTTAGAAGTGTCATAATACATTATAGTCTATGCCACTAGACTTAGTTGAATATTTAGGATTTTACAATGCAATAACCCATTTTCATAATTTCAGACGAAACAGTTGTTTGAAACTGTGATTTTATTTATAGGGGCACTTCGGGGTTGAGTATTGGTAAATGGTTTTTACTGTAGATTAATATGAATGTTTAGGATTTTTTAGTAATAAGTTTATTACGCCTTTTTTTTTGAGTGAATAGTAACCTCGATAAGCGTACTAAGTGCAGTGTTTTTAAAATCACAGTGTGAAATGTCCAAATTAGGTTAAAGAAGTTTTATTTGGACACTTGGCAAGATCTTAGCCACACGTAGTGAATAGTATTAGACACTTGGCACAAAGAAGAACCCTTAGATGGATTTGTGAAGGAAATCAAGGTGTGAGATCATGCTACCTAAACAAAACTTTTTTTCATTTGATCAACCAAATTGAGCCCGATCAAAGAGGGCTTCAATCCTAGTGAAACCCTAAATGGTTGGAATCCAATTAAAATACCAAAATCTTGGTTAAAACTGAAACCCTAAATGATTTCCCCAAACCCTAAATTGGACTTCAAACCCTTTTTTATCCAATTTCTAGCATTGTGTTTAATCACTTGATTAAATCACTTCCACATACTATTAATTTCTCAAATCCTTATTATGACATCATTATCCAACCTTTTAAACCTTGAAAATTTGATTGGGCCAAGAAAAATTGGATTTGGGCCTAATAGCATCTCAAACCCTAACCAAACCCCTTTTAAACCCCAAATTGAAGCCCACTTGGTTGAAGCCCGCAAGGTCCATGAATTTGGCCACCTTAGTAAAGCTTCTTGAAGAAGTTTCCTCCTCCATATGGTTGACCATTCACTGCCCTTGGCTCCACCCAACATTGCCTTGATGAGATGGAGAAACCCACCTCATCAACCTCCTTACCTCATAGCTTCTGCACTTCTCCTCACTATTCTCCACTTTATGTCACGTAAACACCTTCAATCAAGGGTCATTCAGGTTCATATCTACCACCTACAGAATTATTGAGTTGTGCAAGACACACTTCCTTCCCTTTACTCACTTGCTCACCCTATTCTTAGAGAGAACCCCAAAAGGGCTCTCTCGGGCAAATTTCTGGGTCTCTTTTTGTGGATCTTATCGACCCTTTGTAGGTATTTTCACACGATGAATACTTGATAAAATTTGTTCTTCTTTGAGTATAGTTTCTATATATATATATTATTCATATCATTCCATGGTCATTTGGTCGGTCAAAAGTATTTTTAACCATGGAAAGGTCATTATGGGCGTGAAATTGGAGAGTATGTTCTGTTTTGAAATTTTTAACCAAGCTAATGGACATATCTTGGTCAAAAAATTTTATGGAGTGTTTTTAACATATTTTTATGAGTTTCCATTGAGGTTTTTTTGCATGAATAAAGTTTTTGATGATAGATTTTCTTACATCTAGAAACTTGAAAACTAGAAGTGGAAAAACAATTTTTATTTGGAGAAAGTTTGAATATTTCATGATTTGATCTTACTCTAAAGGCTTTGATATTTTTATATGATGATCCTAAGTCTCTTAGTTTCATGTTAGGATGTTATTTTGAAGATATTTAGTACTAGTTTCAAAGATATGATTTTTCTATGCAAGAGGATTTCAGTTAGGCCTAATATTTGATGTTTTTGGATTAGATCCATGTTTTATTGATTTTTAGCCATGTGATTTAAATTTTTATGGTTGTATATTCTTTAGGGCAAGTTTTAAACTATGTAATGCTTTATTTCGAAGATCTCGCCTTCTTAAGCCATTGATCAAAATATTTATCAAAGCTAGTTGAGGGAAAATTTTCTGTTTTTGGACTAAGTGTAAAACCAAAAACTTTAAGTATTATTTTGTGATTTTGGTGACTTTAGTTTGATGATTTAAAACATGATTGATCTTAAGATGATGTTATGAATATGTTAGAAGTAAGATTTGATTTTTTTGGAATTCTTGGAGATGTTTTGATTTAGGGTCAAATCTTGTGATTCAAGTGTTTGGATCATTTTACAAAAAATTTGGTGTTGATTATTAGCTTTTTATAAAAGGATTTTTTAAGTATGATTTTAAACTTAGGATAGAAAGATCTTTGTTGCAAAATGTTGGTTTAAGCATGAGTTTTGAAGTTGGAAGGAATTGCAACAAAAACCAAGATAAATGGCTTATGGATGTTTTGGCCATAGTGTGTTTTTCATAGTTGTGATTTGTTTTAAATTTTTTCTGAGTTGATATTTGAGTTTAGGACAAAATTTCCATGAGGAATGTAAATTTTGGAAACTTTTGGAGTTAGGATGTGAAATCCTTAAGTTAGGGGTAAAATGATTATTTTACTCCAAGTTAGCTTGTTTTCATGCTTCTAATTGTTAGTAATTAAATTTATAACGTTTAGAAATACCCTCTTACAATTCCTCATGTCTCGCACTTTATTCTTGTAGAACCCGACGATCGAAGTAAGTTAGCTTCTAACTTACTATCATTTTACTGTATATGTATGATGAGTAAGGGAACTACAATTTATGTATGTATGTTATCATATATGCCATGCCATGTCACGTCATTACATGTTTATCTATTATGCATGATTTATTTTGTCATGAATATTTATCTGTTACACAATCTATTCTGTCACGTATTGTTATATGTTATAAGTATACCATGTTAAGTATGCCACATGTTACATGTATGTCATATCATATAATATTCACCATTACAAGTGTGTCATGTTAAGTAAAAAAGTCAAATCAAGTTTATGTTAAGTCAAGTTTCAGATCACGTTTTTGTTAAGTTATTCATGTCAATCACGACCCTAAGTGCTAAGATGGGGTAATATCCTAGTGGAACTCCTTTGTTCATGCTGGAGTGTCTAAATAGGTGTGAAATTTCCTAGGTTGACAAAGTACAGTCAACAGATTGCGAATGGGGCCTAATTAGCTGGTCACCAAAGCGCGTCAGGCACTAACGCCGATTGTGCCATATTTTATTTTTATTTGTGTTCACAGCAAGTGTGGCACAAACAATTCATGGGGTCATAACAACTGTGGAGCATACACTACGTGAGACACAGCAATTGTGACATGTTAGCAACTGTGGAGTAAGTATTAACGCACTCACAGCTGGTGTAGATACCTATGTTGTGATGCAGTAATCGGCAGGGACACACAGCTCAAGGGGACCTGTGTAGCACCCATATGGTCATGTTATTAATTAAGTCTAGTAAACAAGATTCCAAGTTCATGTCAAGAAGTTAAGAATAAGTAATCGTGGTGACCCCATGAGATAAGACTAAGTTTCAGATCAAGTTCATGTTATGTTATGTTATGTTCAAGTTAAGTTTCAAGTTCATGTTCATATCATGTTATGTTCAAACTCACGTTCATGTTATGTTATGTTCATGTTCACGTTATGTTTCAAGTTCACATTCATGTCAACTTATATTCACGTACATGTTATGTTCAAGTTCACGTTCATCTTATGTTATGTTCATGTTTACATTATGTCTCAAGTTCACGTTTATGTCATGTTATGCTCATGTTTACGTTAGATTCAAGTTTATGTTTATGTTATGTATGTTCACGTTCATGCTATGATTCAAGTCCATGTTATGTTTCAAGTTCACGTTCATGTTATGTTGCTAGCCCATGTTATATTATAAGTTCAAGTTCATGTCAAGTCAAGTTCAGTTCACGTTTCAGTTCAGGTTATTATGCCATGCTATATGTCAAGTTATGTTATGCTTACTTACGACTTGAATTATCCATTGATGCTTTTACTGCCATGCATGTATCATTAACCTGTGTGGGAGTTTCTTGTTAACTTACTGAGATTTGTAATCAAATCTCACCGTGATAGTCTCAACTACCATTCCCCCCGAATGGTAGGCGATGTGTCAGTATCAAAGCATAGAGCAAACATTAGTAGACTGAAGGAGGTTGACTTGGAGCCGCAGACATGACGCAGAGCTTACAGCTTCCATAGTTAGTTTTTGGATAGTATTCTGGCCTCGTTAGTCGAGTTACACGAGTTAGTCAATGAACTTCTTTAATAATGTATTTTGGTAATGTAAATATGGAGTCTGACCTCCCATATTTTTGAGATTACGGTCTTTTGAGACTCGTACTGAAATCGTGGATGTTTATTTTTGTTAAGTATGCTTGCATTACGATTTAACTAGTTGGGATATTATAAGTTTAGGCATAGTATTGCTCAAAAAAAAATTATCCGCTGCGAATATTGCATAATGTTAGATGCATGTTAGGAATATTACATCTTATATGTCATGAACGGGGGCAGGTAACCTTGTGTTGCATGTCCCGACACTTCGGATGTTTGTCCGATCCCAAACAGAATCTAGGGGAGTCACAGAAGCCCTTGCCTACAAAGATGAAAATAGGCTTCAACGAGACCACCAACAGTTAGCTGACCAGAGAGTTCTGTCATGGCAAAAACCAGCAAGAGGATCATACCAGGTCAACTGGGATGCAGCCCTAAAGGTAGAAACAGGTAAAATGGGGCTGGGAGTTATAGTTAGGGACCACCAAGGCTATGTCATTGAAGCACTAAGAGCAAGGAGACCATTAGCAGGGAAAGCATTTGAAGCAGAAGCATACGGTTTAGTAGTAACGGCCACTTTTTGCAAAGAACTAGGCCTTAACCAGATCCACATAGAAGGGGACTCAAAGCGAGTTATCAACCTAATGCATGGGATGGAAAAGAATTGGAGTATGGGTGGTCTCTTAGTTGAAGATGCAAAGAACATCTTGTCAAGCATTGGCAACTGGAAAGCAACACATGTCTATCTAGAAGGCAACAAAGCAGTTCACAAAATAGCAAAATCTACTTTAAACTTAGATGAAGATGTATATGACATTGAAGAGTGCCCTTTGTGCATTCAGTCAAATGTAATCGCTGAGCTGTTTTCAGCATAATCAATGAATTTAGTATCCCAGTTTCAAAAAAAAAAAAAAAATAGATAAGGTTTATACCAATTTTTATAAAAAGTGGGTCTCATTAATAATAAAAAATAGTAGTTTTTACACTTTTTTAAGTAAAGTCCATTTTTTTACAAGAGCTTGTATGGGATTTGTCTATTTAAGACCTGTACCAATCATTTCTCTTCTAAAAATATTGGGAAAATGGTTAATTTCTGAACCTTGAAGTTCATGTTAAAGTACTTGATCTATTTTGGATCACCTACGAAATCTTGGGTACTATATAGAAATGGGGCTAAAATTCTTTTATTGATCTTCCACTGATGCATAAAGAAGTACAATATGATATTGTTCACAATTATATAATGAATTGGGGATTACATGTGTTTTTCACTTGTCTTGAGCGCAAGGATTCTAATAGAACAATACATCTATATAAGAAAATGCTTACATGTTATAATTTGATTGGAAGGGAAATTTTAAAATTTGGATATTGAAATATTCTATTCTCAAAGTTGTCATGTGTAGAGTACTAGTATACCTAATAAAGTATTTATATGTCATAATTTGATTTAGATGATAAATTTTAAAATTTGATCTTACAAATCAAATTTAGCCATTTAAGTTATGTGAATGGAATGCTCAATCTACATACCAGCTTGAAAATAATAAAAGTAAGGGAGTGGATCGATAACTATGCTGACCAAAATCAAATAGGAATGGAAGAGATGCAACTTTCAATTCAAGGCTTTGATTCTATTATCCAACATCATGCAATGAAAGTGGTTTGTTTAGATAAGTATTTAAAAGCTGCAATGGACCATCTAGCTGTTAACATTTACTTATTTAATTACATTGATCATATATGTCTCCAATATGATGATAGATCACCAGATCAAAACTCCCACATGATGCTTGAAAAACCTAAGGACAAAATAAAATAAGAGTGAAAAAAGCATAATGTTTAGGTGTGTTTATGCTCAATTTATGAGGTTCTTGGTCCCTAATCTTGATTTTGATACTTAATGAGCTCATTAGGTACTGGTGGTATTGCTAGTTGAGATGTCTGATCGACGTTTGTACTGGAATCAGAATATTCTCCGGAAGACATACCTAAATCATGAAATTTTAAGGATCCAGATTGGGTTTCTATCAGTTCTGTGCTGTTTGACGGACTTGGCGAACATTTGATCCTTGTCGAGACATCATTTCCATGTATACCATGAGTACTACTTTCAATGTCTCCAAAAGACATTGTTTTCTTTCTAAACGTATGCGAGGTGAGGTCCTTTTTGTCAAACATTCTAAACATATGAAGAATTCTTCTCCAGATCGAGTCATCTTCTGGATCAGAGGGTATAAAGAGTTGTTGCCTTTCCTTGTAAAGGAACATAGATATGGAGAAAATGAGAGCTAACAAGGAAGCAACCCCAGCAATGAGGAATAGGCCCCAAAAGCTAGCAATGCTAAGACTGGGGGAAGAACTTGGGGTGTTGGGGTCTGGACAATTGGTGTTTTCCTCTAACCATGCCCTTTCAATCTCTTTCATTATCTCCCCTTCAGTTACATTTAAGATTTGTCTTGAAATATCTGCAACAAGGGGGGAACCCATTGGGAATACCTGCAAGTCATTACAAAGGAAATCTACTTGAGAAGCTTGAACACCTAAAAAGCAAGCATATAATAATAAATGAGAGATCTTACAAAGCCAAACCCATCAGTTTTGTATACTGATGAAACCATGGTGTACTTTGAGCAATATTTTCCTAGAAATAACTTCATGTAGGGGACTTCATCAAAAGCAGCAGCTATACCACCATTTGCACTTCCTTTAGACAAAAGTTCATGACATTCATCCGTAGAATTATATTGCTTTAGTTGAAAATCCTTAAAATTCATTTCTTTTAAGATTCCCAGAACAAAAGAACCTTCTTGGTAGCCAACCTTCTCCCCATTCTTAATAAGCTGGTTGACATCAGTAACTGTTGGTTGCAGCTGTTGAACTGTTAAGAGGGATGCCAAACTTGCAGTGTAGCTTTGAGTAAGTATGAGCACCACAAAAACCCATATGATCACCACAAACCTAGCACAATTGCTTATCACTATCTCCCCTGTAAATTCAATTCAAAAGAGTTTTAGAAAGGAATGTACATAGTTTAATGGTAAATATCTATGAAGTTCATATGATATTTGAGAAGCAATTAGGAATACACTAATATTCAAAAGATCAATACTTGTCAATAATAGGGTATCGTTCACTTTCCTTCTAAACTATTTCTTCTACGCGAAATCCAGATCAATGATCATGAGCACATCTCTAATCTTGGCAAAAAGTTGCTTCAATATTGACCCTTTTAGTTCAGCTCACCAAGACTCCTGAATGGCTGGTTATAGTCCAACTCATTACTAAATCATTACACGAAACACACACACACACACACACACATGTATTTGTATCATCATAATCATTTATCAATTCATAGTAATCTTAGGTTTTCTTTTTTCCTAGACTCTTTAGTCAATCAAGAAGTCTAAACAAGTTCTTTGCTACCTAATTAGGAGTCCAATCTTTCAAGAATATATAGTTTGAGTCAAGTCTTTCAAAAATGGTGGGGTACTTCTAAACCGATCTTTTCTCTCCGCAATTCCTTGGCTCCTCAATTCATATTTAATTCTATAATTGAATATATTGAGTAGTTGTATATAGCCTTAGTGCATGCAGGTTCTGCGCATTCTTTTTGAAAAAAAAAATGAGGTCTATTATTAAAAAATTAATTTTTTATGTGGATCCTAAATTTACCTACTTTCAAAGAGAGTGATCTCATATACCTTAGTAACATGAGGATTAAGGACTTTTTGACACATGATGACAGAGAAAGAACCTAATCGTGATCTTAAACATTCATAACCATATCCTACAAAAGGCCGATGTGTGCATGCATGCATGTAGTTTCTACATCGTGCTTGCTAATATTGAGTATTTGAATTATTGCTCATTGTAAGCATTAACAATGACATAAGAAAATAAGTAAACGGAACTTACGTTGTGCAAAAACCATGGTGGAGAAGGAATACCATAAGCTTGTCCCAACTTGATGTGAAGGAAGCCCACGAAAATCCTCATTTACTCGGTGTTCAAGAAACCATACCACAAACCCAATGAACACAAAGAAACAGGCGCTTGTGATCCAAAGGTCCCAACTTAAAGGCTTCAAGAATACCCATGCATTTTTCCTCCCGCTATATTGGAGTGGCACGACCATTGACACTCCAGATTCTGTGTATGGTAATGTAAAGTCCACATACCTGGATCTATTTTCTATGATCGTCATATCACCTACTGCAGCATCAAAATTCTGCCAAGATCAATCATGTCCATTAAAAATGTCAGTTTCTATGTCTAGATTCTAAATGGAAATAATGCATATATATGCCATACGGTTAGTCAGTCTCAATCTGAATTAATGCAAGCAGAGCTAGATGTTTTGTGAGTTATGAAAAATAATAGAAAAATGATATTTGTAGTTTTAAGGTGTGCAACTCTTACACACTCTACTTGAAAAAGTGAGTAAATAATATGAGACCGGCCACCCACATAAAACAATAATAATAAAAAAAATAATAGTGACCCTACTTTTTTTTCAAAAGAGTATATATGACTTGCAAACCCTAACTGTATCTAGTATTACAGTAAATAAGAAGAATGCATGAAGATTTTTACTGACCCCTTGATATACTTGATAGACCAAATCATTATAAGTACCGGCGCTTTCACCATCCGGCTTTGCAAAGGGAATGAACTCATATCTAATAGCATATGGTAATGATTCCATCACAGCATCGAAGACAGCAATAGAATATCCTCTGACCTGTGTAGTGTTAGTGCTATGATCATGTGTGACTTGAACAAATTCACTAAAGCCATCCTTCACTGGAACTCCTATTCGCAACTTCTTCCCACTTGTTGGAATCTCCCAACCTTTGGGTACAATGTCTACATCACCCGGCCATGTAATATGCCTTAGGTTGTTCATGGAAGTAGAATATACGTTTTTGTTCGCTGAATTCATGAGTTCCCTTCTGAGTCCATTTTCTGGGGTCCAAAATGCAACCACTCTTTCAATATCATCAATCACATTAGTTATCTGAAAAGTTGACGATTTTATTTGTCTGTTAAGAAGACTGAATGCACCAGAAAGGCCTCTAAATCTAACACCCAATAATGCTTCTCGAAGTTTTGGACCACTTTTTGAGACCCCAATAGTTTCAAGATCAATTAAGTTGTTCGAAGCATTCGGTTGTTCAAAAACAAAATTTTCACCTCCAACCTTCTCAACTGCTATGGCTAGTGCTGAAGCAGCATCATAAGCCCATAGGCCAAAGACATTCAAGTCAACATTGGTAATATTGGGATTTTCTTGTTGGAATGTCCTTTTCCATCTAATTGCAAAATTTTCAAGCTCTTTTGTCTTGGGGATGTAAGTCTTTACACCCAATACTCCTTGCATTGAGTCAAGTACTGAAGGTTCTATCGAGCTTAAGGAATTGGCTATCCCACTGGTAACGATCCAAACATAACCTTCACTCATCATTCCAATCTCTTTCGCCTTAGTAAAAAGCCGAGAATTGAGATTCTGTGACATATGCACAATAAAGACTCTAGTTTGCATTGTCATTAACTTGTAAAGTTCTTCACTAATTTCATCATCTGTGGCCAATGGAGCAATGACACTCCGATAAGGAACACGAGCATCAACATCTTGCAAGGCATCAATTAAGAAGGGTATGATACCTTCCCCATACTCATTGTCTATGTAGATGGGCACGGCTTGTTTCCATCCAAAGGCTTTAACAATTGCACTTATTGCTTTCACTTGAGCTGAGTCATTTTGAGCAACTCGAAAAAAGTATTCACTCTTATGTGAAGTAAGAGAAGAGCTTGTTGCTGAAAATGAGATAATTGGCACATGAGCTTTCTCCCCGAGATCAATGACAAAGTTTGCCTGAATTGAGTTTTGTGGCCCTATGATGGCTTGCACCTCTGTATTTTTTATCAAGTATAGAGCTGTGATTCAAAAACAAAAGGAAAAATAGTTTTTTAATGGAATTCAAGGTAAATTTTGAATACATATTTCTATTACATTATATATATATATATATAGAATTTTGGAAGCATATATAAAAATTTACTCTCGTGAAGGCATATCATGACCTTTTCGCAACTAACTTGTTGTATATGCCATTCTTTCCAACTCATAAATATTTAAAAGTCTAAACTCAAGTACTTTGACTACTTCAATTTTGAACTCCAGTTTAGTCTAATTGATTCATTCAATTTGGTTTTAGACAAATTTTAAAATTGAGCCGATATACATCGATTTTGAAAATTCGATTGATCATCACCAAAATCAAAATTTTTAATTTTTTCAATTTTGATCCAATCCGACCGATCTGATTTTCTGGTTTATCGTTTACACATGTGGCACTATATAATTTTAATATCATAATATTTTCAAGACCAAACTTAATTATTAGAATTTAGTATTTATTATTAACAATTAGTTTAATGTTCAATTATGCTAGTATAGTACAACTAGTGTCTAATTTATTAGTGAGATTAATAAATTTGAATAATAAGATTATACTAACATAATTAGTGTCTAATTATAAATCTACTACCATCATCTCTTCTCATGCTGCCATGCGTTTGGTTTGGTTGGTCTGATTTGTTGGTTGGCGATTTGTGGATGCTTAGTTTGATTTGGATTGTCTGGTTTGTTTGACTTGGAGGATGGGCATTTTAGTCAACTGCTTTTCGTAGTATGAATATTTTAGCTCATTTTAATATGTAGCAAGAGGGTATGAAGGGGCATTTTGGTCAACCGCTGTTTGTAGTAGATGTATTTTAATCCAACTTTATATTTGTAGCAAGGTAGGTTTAGGCCCGGTTTAGTTAGCCTTTTATCTAATCATCTGGAGCTGTATGGATAAGATTATTTGGCTAACCAAACGGCATTTCAGCATCCGTATTTCATTAATAAGTTTTGAAAACGTACATTGATATAAATAGTGCAAAACATTGTAAAACAGTAAGTGAACATTGCATAACAGTAATGAACAATGCAAAACTAACAGATTCAATAAGTGAACAGTGTCAAATGAATAGTGCAAAATCTCAAGTGAACCAATCCTCTCCAAACCGTGAGACCCACACCTTTATTAAATCTCAAAAAGTAAAAGCTATCTCATTTCATCTTATTATCCAAACACATACTTTTTTTACAAACTATTTCATCTTATCATAACTCAAAAATCTCACTACTATTTAGAATATCTCATCTTATCTTTTCTGAACTGCATAACCAAATGAGGTCTTAATTCTAACTTGATTTGGTGTGGTTTGGGAGATCATTTATCTCTTACATAAACTATAATAAACAATTTGACTTTTTTAAATATCAAAATAAAAATAATATTAGAAAATTATATTCTAATAATATTTTATTCAATTTTTAAATTTTATTTAATTTTATTTCATCTTATTTGTATAACCAAATGAGACTATCTAGCGAATGGATATTTTAGTATAGAGAATATACTTTTGTATTTTTTTATTAATTTTTAATTTTTATCTTTGTTTTATACACACAGTGGGTCATGATATGGTTTGACAAAAGCAAGACATGTAGTAAGGGTACTAATACTTATAATTATATGTTAAAAGTACATCTAAATGACATATGATGTTTCTTTATTTATTTGATTTTAAAGCGTGACTTGGATGATATATAAAAGCTGATGATCACAGCCTGTAGCCAGAGCACGAATATATAGAGAGTCTCTCATTAAGAGAGTGAGGGGCTCCTAATTTCTCATTAATTTAAAACGTCTTAGGCTTAGTTTATTTTCATAAACCATTTCATGATCTCATCTCATCATTATAACTTTTCTAAACTCTCAAATAAAATAAAAATAAAAATAAAAATTTAATTTTTTCAAATTTTAAAATAAAAAGAATATTAAAATTTTATTTTTTAATCATATTTTATTCAATTTTCGACTTTCATGTCATCTTATCTATCTAACCAAATGAGATCTTAATGAACCACATGGGCGTGCAGTACTTGATCTTATTAGTCATCCAATTAATTTCCTTCTATATAAATATATATAATATAATATTTAAATCGCCAAAGTTCTGAATTCTCATCTCAAGTAGAATAACTACAGCAATAATTTGATGTTTCTTTATGGTATGTCTTTCTTTATTGCAATCACATTCACACTCATTCATTGTTAAACCCGCAAAGGACCACGGGTTACAAATCCCTAAGCAGCTTGGAAAGAAAACAATGGAGACAATGAAAGATATATAAGAACATATATATATATATATACATACATAAATATATTTATATATATAAGAAGCTGATGATCTATATCATATACTAATGCAATCCTAAAATCAGTGCGGAGATGAGTATGAGTGTGTGTCTCTGAGAGAGAGAGAGAGAGAGAGAGAGAGAGGAACCTGCAACAGCTGCTTCAACAACATCATTTTTGGAGTCCCTGGTGTCAAGAACCAGCCTGGTTTTGTAGTGACTGTTGGAGGCATAGAAATCTGAAAGAGCCATGTTGATGCAACTCCATCCCATCCTCCCCTTCCATGTATCCAAGTCCAGAATGACACCCACATTAACTGGGATGAATGTCTTGTTTTGTGCCTTTCCCATGAAAATCCTTCCAGAAGTAACAATGAAAAAGAAAAGAGACAAAGCAATTCTGGTAGCCACCCTCATGGTTGATCAGGTTTGGAATCAAGCTTTTAAGATTCATTTGTCAAGCAGAAGAATCTTATTTATAGGGATATCTTATTCAATTGACAAGAACGATGAACACGTAAGATCACTTGAAGATGAAAGCAACCAACTTATAATTAATTAATTGTGGTCGTCCAAATTGGCGGAACAAGAAAGTCATCTTGAGGTTGGATTAATAATATTATCATTGATACTTAAATATTATTTCCATAATATACGTGTTTTGCTGCATATGCATATTTCAATGTATGGTAAGTAAAGGACTCGTTTGGACACTAGGGCCCATTTGGACAATTTAGAATATCTCATAATTCTTTGAATATATAATAGTGAAATTATTTGTGAATAATAGGGAAATTATTTGAGTTAAGATATTTTATTGGATTTTGAGAAATGAGAAAGAAAAAGTTTAATACAAATATTATAAGTTTAAATAATTATTTGAATATTATTTTGTTTTAAAATTTAAAAATGTTGTATTATTTTTTGTGTTTTGTTTGTAAGTTTGGAAAACTTGAAATGAGTTTTGTATTTGAATAATGATTAGATGAAAAGTGATGTTGTATAATTAAAAATTTAAAGTGATATTTGGGAAGAAAATTATGAAAAGTTTTGAAAATATCTGATAATTCCTTATTACCCAAACAATGCATAATCTAGAGATAATTTTGTGGCACACATAAGCTGATAGGAAGAGGCCAGGTGGATGCTATTATTTATATTTATATATTAACATTCATGACTCTCACATGTGGACTAGACTCTACCTTAATAAATGAGTTTAATACATGAACTATTTAATTAAATAAGTGAAGCATAGAGTTAGGTTTCGAACTCAGAATCTATACTCCGATACATACCTTGTGAAATCACCACTTGTTCCAAAATCTTAAATATTTTAGGACAAATGATAATTTCACAAACACAATCATTAGAAACTATAAAATAGACCATCCAGAAGTACACGGGATACAATAAAAAGGTTATATACTAGTTTTCTTTCTTCTCTTAAAGAAAATAAAGATACTATAGAAAGAAGGGCAAGTTGCATGTTCATGATGCTAATAAAAAGCATTAGAAACATATATAATAGATCCACCACCTAAATACAATGATCTCCATGAACATATATATAAGTTTTTGGTAATACAATCGGCATGAACTTGCAGGACAACAGCCAGTGTTCAAGCAAACACATAATCAACGTCCAATAATTCATTATCTCATGCACACTCAAGATCTTGAGGCACCTGTGGCCTTAAGGCATTGCATGCCTCAGAGCCCCTCAAGTATTAGTACTACTTAATTATATGTTTCTCGTGATTCTTGACCTCTCTTTTGTAACTTTAATTTGTCCTATCAAAAGAAAATGACATTGCATTTATAACGAAGTATTTGTGACGAGAATAATTATTTATGATGAAAACAAACTCATTTTAACAGAATATAATCAATTTCATAAAAAATAACTAATTACAAATAAACAGTTTTCTTATAATGTTAGTGCCCTTGAATTTTCGATTAGTAGTACTACTCCTTTTGCAATATGATCAATCACTCAGCCTTTTATATATAGTTAATTATCCTTTTGTTAATATGTGATTATAACTAAAAATATGCGACATGAAATAATCATAACATTTTGCTTTAAAAACATGTGGTAAATTATTGCAAAATAAAAGCAAAATGTGGTGGCCGATTGACAAATTAAGTGACAACTTAGATATATAGTTTTGTCAATAAATATATAATTATATTAATTACAGAATGATTTTTAAGGAAGAGGAACGGTACTCCTAAATTTTACTGATTCCATTCACTTTTTGAAGAGGAACCCCTTAAAAAAAAAAAAAGATTATAACTACTAGATTAATGTCATTTTTCTTTATTTTAATTATAATAAGTAATAGGTAGGTAGTGATAGCATGACTTAATATTATTTTTAATTTGTTTGTTAACGTGGCATGTGTCCTTTTTTCACAACTTAACATTATATTATTAAGGAAAATGCTTTGGTGCTCCCCAAAATTGCTCCCTAGTGTAATTTTTTCGAATGTTTTAAAAAATTATCACTAGTAAATTTGTGTATGTGTTCTTTTAACTTTAAAAAATCAAAATACACTGAGCCCCGTTTGGTTATAAGCAGATGTTTTTATCTCATCTAGAACTATACGATATGATATAGTGGTTTTGGCTATTTAAATACAATATTTCATCTCTTAAATTCTGAAAGCATCAACTTAAATGAACAGTGTAAAATAATGTAAAACAGTAAATGAACCAAGAAAAACTGACTCGAACATTTAGTGAATTCCATCAATAATTATCCACCCATACATTTATTAGGCACTCTAACGTTATCCTCATCATCATTTGAGTATATATATTCCATGCACAAAGATCGAAGGAGTACCTGATCATACACAAAAGATGCCATTTGTCTGATATATAGTCGTTTACTTTGACTAGATCAAGGAGCTAATTTATTTATAATTGTAGTATTTTTCGACCCAGTCAAAGATACCCAGTCATGAAGTTATTGGTTGATCGATTGAATTCATGCATGACATAATTAATTATATATCAAGTCACAACAAAGAATTTCTTCTTCTGCTACAGAAGTCATGACCTACTCGATCCTTATCTTCAAATTGTTTTCAAGTCGCCATTTCCTTCTCTGCAAAACCGCGTACACGTTAAGCATGGCGATTAGGTTTACGATATCTGTCTCTTTTTTATTTCTATAAAGAAGGAGTTAACTTTCTTCTTCATGTGTTAGAAACACAACCTAACCCTACAAGTGGGTCATCAACGATCGATTAGTAGGTGCGCGGATGGCAAAATTAACATAGTAGATTAAAATCGCAGCAAATTGCATGAAAATCGGGGTTAAAAGCCTTTTGTCACCGTTTTGTATCCGCGAGAAATAACACATCTCGAATGCGTGAAATTTCGCAGCAAAAAGTTTCACAGTAAAAGATCTTAATTATATTCAAGACATGATGCACTAATTTGAAATTTAAAAAAAAAAAAAAAGAAAAAAAAAAGAACTTGTATTCATTTATATATATAGCTTAATATTTCAACTAGTTTTGGCAAAAGAAGTACTATTACTATCAAAATATATGTATAATAAATTCATGTCTTCATCATGTGTTTGTATTTTAATTCTAGATAATTACCGGAAAGACCGCTGAGGAAAGTACTGATCTTGGTCATTTCTCGTAAATACTTGGGGTCTTATTCAGTCCCGACAATTCAGCATACTCGATCGATCGGAGAAGCAACCTCTTAAAATAATTACTTGAGTCGTGTCATCTAAAAGAATATTGACTTTATCAAAATTAAATAAAATTGACTACTTCATGTGGATGAGTAGCTCAGAGATAGAAGACTTTCATATCAATTCATACCTATAGCTAGCTAGCTGTAATTGATCGGAAATTAAGCATGGTCTGCCGGTGAAGGCCGCCATATGGTATATTCCCCAGTCAGGATCCATCTGCTACTATATATATATATATTATATATAATACAAATATATATATATATATGTGCGCGCGCGCGCGCTCGCATAAATATAGACAGTATAATACATATGCATTGAAAGTAATAATTTGGTTTAGTCAACTCTTGTGCATTCCATTCAGAAACAAAAAATCTACTATTAAAAAATGAGTTTTTTTCATATAGGTATCAAATTAATTTATCCCAAATTTTTAAATAGAATAGTATTAATGCGAAACTTGTATACTTTAAAAGTATTATATATATAAAATATTTCCCATCAAGATATATATATATATATATACCTTCCCAAGCTAGCTAGCTATTTCCCCGGCCAAGATGATCATGTTCAATATTCTCATGCAGAGATATTTTGGGTGGTATATAGTTTGTCAAAGGTTCCTATAATTTATAATTTACACCTTTTTTTATTATTATTGTTATTTTGGAATCTATCAGCTTGATCTACCTCGTATAACAAAAACTGAGATCGATTGTGTCACTACAATAAAAAACATTTTTTGGGACGAAATTAATTTGGGACGAATTGGAAATCGTCCCAAAAAGTGGGATTTTGGAACGAAATTTGAATTTCGTTCCAAAATGACGATGGTTATGCCAGACCGTTCGAACGCGTTCGAACGGTATTCTTAGGGACGAAAATTTTTGTCCCAAATAAGTTAACCGTTCGACCGTTAATGATTAACCCTTCGAACGTTTAATTTTTACCGTTTGAACGTAATATTGGCGCGATAGGCAAAAATATTATGGAGGGAAATAGATAAACCGTTCGAACGGTTAATATTAACCGTTCGAACGTTATTTTAATCGGTCGAACGGTGACAGAGTTTTAATTTTTTAAGTTTTTTGCCAAATTATATTTAGATTAACTAGTAATTATAAAAAATTGGTTAATTAAATAATATGAATAATCTAAATTAAGAATTAGTTTAGAAAATATAAAACAATACTATTTCATATAACTTAAATACTGAATTTACAAAACACAAAATATTGTCCATACAAAAAACAGGAAATAAATAAATAAAAGTTATCATAAAGTAATTAAGACCCCAAGTCTTTGCACACTTCCTCGACTGCAGCTATACGTTCCTCTATTTGTGTCAGTCGAGTACTGATGGTGACCTGAGTCGCAGACATGGCAGCAAACTCTGTACGAAGCTCAGACACAGCAGAATGGATCTCCATACGCACTGCATCGATCACTGCTGATGTCTGCTCGTTGATCGCTGCACGCACTATGTCAGCCATCTCCTCACGAGTAACACTGTGGACTGATGCCTCGGCCCGTGTAGATGTCTCTGCAGCTGCAACTGAGACTCCATGATCTCCCGGCTGTGCATCTCCGTGAGGATCAACTGGTTCTGGAACATGTGCACGAAAACGCAGTCTCGAGTGTCCCGTGCTGCGTGAGAGGGTGGTGCTGTTTATCGGTCCCATCGGCTCCCGTTTACGCTCAGCAACATCCTTTTCAAGATGTGCAACCTTCTGATTGGGAAAAACTTTGTGACATGTTTGAGGATCCATCATATAAGGTATAAGTAATTTAATTATTTTAGTCCTATTTTTAATTTCGCTTTCTAATATTTTGAATTCTTATGTAGGAGCGAAGTTCTATAAACAAAACAAATAGATCAAAATTGAAGATTACTCATCATGCAGGCTCAAGATCTTTCCACCGCCTCTCTAAAAAATTGGTATTGCTATTCTTTCATTTGTATATAGTTAACTGAATATATCAATCATAATGACTTTATATCTTAACAAATCTTTATTATAGCAAGATTCAGATGCCAATTATGATCTGACAAAATTATATGCTGCATCACATACTAATCGTAATGGAGAGTGGAGTCATCCTGATGCCTGTGAAAATTATGTAAGTATTATAATTTGTTTTAAATAAATATATTTGAATATTTATGATGATATTAACTCTTTATCTTATGTGTAGGATAAAATGGTTGCCCTGCGTGCTGAATCTGCGTCAGATCAAAATTCCTCAAATACAGATGTTGAGATTTTTACACAAGTTCTGGGTGAACGTTCAGGATATTTGAGGGGTTTGGGTCGCTGTGTAAAACCTTCTCCCTCTTCCTCTTCTTCTGGGTCTGCCTCTATAGCTCAAGAGAATGCGAATCGTAGAATTGAAGAATTGGTTGCAAAACAACAAGAGTTAGAGGCTCAATTGGCGAGACAAGGAGACATGGAGATGCGCCTCAAACAACATGAAGAAGAACAAGCACAGTTCAGGAGAGATATGCAACTCCAAATGCAACAGCTTATGCAACAGTACAGGCCTCCAACCAACTGATGGTTTTTTACGTCTAGCTTATGACATTATCTAATTATGTATGAACAATGCTAGTTTTATGGTTATTTATTTCTTCGCACTTATTATAAAACTTTTGTGAGTAATTAAACAGTTCCTAATTTATGTTTTTCAAATAATATGGATGTGTATTTAGTTTTTTTATAATTATTGGTTTTAATAAAAATAATATCCGTTCGAACGACCGAGTCACGTTCGAACATTAATGGGCATGCCGTTCAAACGATAATGTACCGTTCAAACAACAATGCGCAAACCGTTCGAACGATACCAGATGCTAAAAAACCGTTCAAACGCATGACATTACAATATCGTTCGAACGTTGATCAACACCGTTCGAACTCTTATACCGTTCGATCGTCTCATTTAACGTTCGAACGTATTTCTACTGAGCGTTTGAACGTATCTTGATAACCGTTCAAAAAGAGACGTTAACGTTCGAACGTTATATGAGAAGCATTCGAACGCTATTCTGGAACGAATTTAAACCGTGACAAAAACATCCACCGTTCGAACGGTATCGAACGGTCAATTTCAAAATCGTTCCAAAATATATATTTTGGGACGAAATTCTGATTTTCGTTCTAATATATCTTCTGGGACAGTGATGTTGGGACGACCTTGGGACAAAATTTTTTCATCCCAAAAAATCTTTCGGAACGAAATCTATATATTTTGGGACGAAAATTTTCGTCCCAAAAAATTTTTTTTGTTGTAGTGTGTTCCTATTTTATTAGGTACCTTAGGCAGAGGTGTTTTAAGGGACTTTAATTGTTTGAGTACCAGCTAATTACGCAAAAGCCTAGCTTGATTATTACTTTGTGTTTTGATGGTGAAATAATTTGAGATGATATGTGAATATATATTAGTGTTCTGTGAGCCTGAATGAAATACATTTAAATATAAATGGATTGAGATATATATTTAAATGTATGAAATATGTTGAGATAATCACGTGTTTAAATTTTTTTATAGGAATTTGAAAAATGAGTGAATTGATCTATCAATAATTAGTTTGAAATGGGTTGAGATGATTTTGACATCTAAACATAGTCTAAATATATTAAAATGGACTTAGTTTATTAGACTCCTTTTTTGCCAATAGAACTGTTTTTAAATCCATTTTTTATAGGAGTAATTTTGGATCCATGTAAAAACAAATCCACGATCAAAAGGACACTACAACAAAAAACATTTTTTGGGATGAAAATTTTCGTCCCAAAATATATAGATTTCGTTCCGAAAGATTTTTTGGGACGAAAAAATTTCATCCCAAGGTCGTCCCAACATCACTATCCCAGAAGATATATTGGGACGAAGATCACAATTTCGTCCCAAAATATATCTTTTGGAACAATTTTTAAATTGACTGTTCTATACCGTTCGAACGATGACATTTTTTGTCACGGTTAAAATTCGTTCCAGAATGGCGTTCGAATGCTTCTCATTTACCGTTCGAACGTTAATGTATCTTTTGAACGCTTATCAGTATACGTTCAAACGATCAATAGAATTACGTTCAAACGTTAAAGGAATAGATCGAACGGTAGAAGAGATCGAACGGTGCTGATCAATGTTCGAACGCTATGGTAATGACCTGCGTTTGAACGTTTTTTTGAACATCTGGTATCGTTCGAATGGTTTGGTCATTAATGTTTGAACGGTACATTATCGTTCGAACGGTTTGGTCATTAACGTTTGAACGGTACATTATAGTTTGAACGGCTTACACATTAATGTTCGAACGTGACACGGCCGTTCGAATGGATATTATTTTTATTAAAACCAATAATTATAAAAAAAAAAACTAAATAGACATCCATAATATTTGAAAAACATAAATTAGGAACTGTTTAATTACTCACAAAAGTTTTATAATAAGTGAGAAAAAATAAATAACCATGAGATCAGCATTGTTCATACATAATTAGATAATGTCATAAGCTAGACGTAAAAAACCATCAGTTGGTTGGAGGCCTGTACTGTTGCATAAGCTGTTGCATTTGGAGTTGCATATCTCTCCTAAACTCTGCTTGTTCTTCTTCATGTTGTTTGAGGCGTATCTCCATGTCTCCTTGTCTCGCCAATTGAGCCTCTAAGTCTTGTTGTTTTGCAACCAATTCTTCAATTCTGCGATTCGCATTCTTTTGCGCTATAGAGGCAGACCCGGAAGAAGAGGAAGAGGGAGAAGGTTTTACACAGCGACCCAAACCCCTCAAATATCCTGAACGTTCACCCAGAACTTGTGTAAAAATCTCAACATCATTATTTGAGGAATTTTGATATGACGCAGATTCAGCACGCAGGGAAACCATTTTATCCTACACATAAGATAAAGAGTTAATATTATCATAAATATTCAAATATATTTATTTAAAACAAATTATAATACTTACATAATTTTCACGGGCATCAGGATGACTCCACTCTCCATTACGATTAGTATGTGATGCAGCATATAATTTTATCAGATCATAATTAGCATCTGAATCTTGCTATAATAAAGATTTGTTAAGATATAAAGTCATTATGATTCATATATTTAGTTAACTATATACAAATAAAAGAATAGCAATACCAATTTCTTAGAAAGGCGGTGGAAAGATCTTGAGCCTGCATGATGAGTAATCTTCAATTTTGATCTATTTGTTTTGTTTATAGAACTTCGCTCCTACATTTGAAAATATTAGAAAATGAAATTAAAAATATGACGACTAAAATAATTAAATTAATTATACCTTATATGATGGATCCTCAAACATGTCACAAAGTTTTTCCCAATCAGAAGGTTGCACATCTTGAAAAGGAAATATAAGATATGCTAATATTTAACATGTATCAAACAAACAATGCAAGATATGTTAATTAAGTATTTATATTATTAAATAATTAGATTGTTGTTTTATATCTTTCAAAATATTTTTTTAATTCTAACTATTTGTATTTTAATTAACATTCTAGTTAATAATTATAACTATTTGTTTTGTAATTAACATTCTAGCTAATAATTATAACTATTTGTATTGTAATTAACATTCATTTTATTAATTATAATTCAGAATTTATATTTTAATTCAAATTCATTTGATTACTTTTAACTTTTAAGTATTCAAGTATTATTAAATCTAGATTATTTGTATTTTATTTAAAATTCATTTTATTAATTCAAAGATTAAGTATTTTTGTGTTATTAAAACAAAACTATTTGTATTAACCTATAGTTGAATAATTCAACTATTAAATATTTAAGTATTATTAAATCTTAGATGATTTGTAATTTAATTCATTCTCATTTGATTACTTTAATCTTTTAAGTATTTAAGTATTATTAAATTTAGATTATAAATAATTAATTTTTAATTCAATTCCTGTATTTAAAGTGTTAATTATTTTAACACTGACCAACATAACGTTCAAACGGTGCTAGTCACCATTCGATCTAAGGACATACGTTCGAATGGCACACGAATACCGTTCGAACGGATTAATTCCATATCACAGCCGTCTTCAACCTCTGAAAACCTCAATATTTACAGTCCAAATTACATCAAAAGACAGCAAACTATATGACGAACTCATTATAGCAAACGAAAACACTTATATAAAAATTAAAATGAGAATATATTTAAGGAGAATACCTGATTTGGAGAGATAAACCGGAAAATCCACCGTACCCAATGCCCAAAATTTAAATACTCTTCACCAGACGGTAAAAACAACCTCTTAATCCAAAAATATCAGAGATTGATAGAAGTTAGTAATATTTGAGGGCTGGATTGAAGAATAATGGCGTTGGTTGGAAGAAAATGAGCGTGGGAGCAACTGGAAGTCGACTGGAACGAGTGCGAGATTGTGAGGTTCTGTCGTGTAAATGTAGAACATTGATGTTCGAACAGTTATTTAATGAACGTTCGAACGTCAAATAGATTAGCGGGAAAATTTTTCCCCGCTAATTTTCACCTTCGAACGTGAAAATTTCCGTTCGAACGTTTTCTTATACGTTTGAACGGTTATTTTAAACCGTTCAAACGTCAAATTAAAATGTTGCTTATTGTATTTTTTTTACACTATACCTTTAAATATAATAACTTGTAAATATACTATAGTTTAGAGACATAGTAATATAACTATATAATATATAATCAAACATATATTATATAGTTTAGTAACATATATAGTATAAAATATCATATTACATCTAGTATTATTGTCAAGTACATATATTAACCTATTATATATAACATATATATGGTATCATAGCATAGGGTTATATGTATCACATGCATATATATATAGTGTTTATTATATTATATTATTATTATAATATTATTTAATAATAAGATATCTACTATTATATATAGTGTCATCTATACTACTAGCAATTAGAGTGTATTATAATGATACAAAAGCTAAAATTAAGCATATATAGTGTCATTTATAGTGCTAGAATAGAGAGTGTCATCTAATTAGCCTATAACTGTAATATAATATGAAAAATATACTAAACAAGTCATGTAATACATATACTATTAAATATATATATATTAGTTAATATCACATATAATATATATGGTATATAAATACATGAACATAGTTTCATGTATATAGTAGTCTATATTATATTAATTATACTATATACTATATAATATTCAATAGTATAATATATTTTAATTAAATATAATATAATATATACTATATATATAAAAAATTATAAATATAATATGTAGTGTTTAATAATATATAAGTGCATTAAATATATTGCATTTAATATATTTAACAGTTAAAATATATTATAATTGAATTAATTATTATATTTAATATAATTAATACCGAATATTGTATTTAAATAACATTTATTATCATGAAATTTGGATTAATTAAGGAAGGGTATTCGTTTTCAGTTAATATGTTCGAACGGTATTAACTTACCGTTCGAACGGAACTCTTACCGTTCGAACTTTATACGAATCGTTCGAACGATTATTCATACGGTCAAACAGTCAACCTATTTTCCAATACATTAATATTAGAAATCTAATATTTTTCAGTCTTTTTTTAATATTATATTTCTATTAATATTTATCTAATTAATATTGATATTGAGAGATATATTTATTAAAAATAATGTTATTCATAATATCAAATATTATTAAATTGCTATTTGTTTCAAACTACTGTAAATAGTTCTTTATTATATTTTTCTTGTTAATGTTATATATCTAATTTGTAATTATAAATTTCAGGTTGATTATAATGTCTACTTCTAGACTGGCACGTAAGCGACGCAGTATTTAAGTATGAAATAGTATTATTTTATATTTTCTAAACTAATTCTTAATTTAGATTATTCATATTATTTAATTGACCAATTTTTTATAATTACTAGCTAATCTAAATATAATTTGGCAAAAAACTTAAAAAATTAAAACCCTGGTCACCGTTCGACCGCTTCAAATAACGTTTGAACGGTGAATATGCATCATTCGAACATTTATAATTTACCGTTCGAACGGTTTGTCAATTTCCCTCCAAAATAATTTTGCCTATTGCGCCAATATTACGTTCAAATGGTAACAATTAAACGTTCGAATGGTTAATCATTAACAGTCGAACAGTTAACTTATTTGGAACAAAAAATTTCATCCCTAAGAATAGCGTTCGAACGCGTTCGAACGGTCTGGCATTCCGTCATTATTTTGGAACGAAATTTCGTTCCAAAATCTCACTTTTTGGGACGATTTCTAATTCGTCCCAAAACAATTTCGTCCCAAAAAATGATTTTTGTTGTAGTGGGAGTAGTATTAAGATATAAGAATTAATCTAGTTCATATATTTCCGAGTATTGCTTAATGATCACAACATGCATGAGTGTGTTTGTTTTGAGTGTGTTTTATTTGATTTTTGGGCCCAACCTGTTTGGAATTGGAAGCCCAGCCCTTTGCACCAACCTAGCCCTCTTTGTTACCTCTAAACGGCGTCGTATTGACCATCAGCCCTTAGGGCTTTAATTCTTTCATTTCTTATTCCTCCAGCTGTGATGACCCGCTTTTATATGCATTTTCACTGAAGGGTTGTTTTTAATTTAATTAATATATTAGTTTATTTATTTTAAATTATTGTGTTTTAAATTGGTTTTTAATTTATTTGATATTGTGTTTAATTTATTTAGTCGTTTTACGGTTTTTAATATCGTTTTTGGCGGATCTGTTTTGCTTTCCGGAATGAGGATTGGACCTCATTTCTTTTTCCTCCTCTTTTCTTTTTCTCTTTTCTTTTTTTCTTTTTTCTCTTTTTCTTCTTTTTCTTTCTTTCTCTTCCTCCCGATTCTCTCCCGCGCGACTCTCTCGCCACACCCCATTTCCGTTCATTTTTCTATCTCCACCCAGAACCGCTGCCGCTGGCCACCGTGCGGCACACCACCCACTCAGTTTTCTTCCCCTCCGGCCAGTTATCACCCCCACCAAGTTTCACAGCCATCCGAACCACCGTTTAGTCGGAATAGTCACTCAAAGCCGAACGACTTTTGCTCCGATTTGCCGCCGTCGCTCCACCTCCGACCACCACCTCTTCACCACTTCATCACCGACTCCTTTCCGTCCTAACCCATCCATTTCCGGCCTCAATCCGTCTCCGGAACAGTCCCCACGAGCTAGCTTTCCGATTTGGGTATTTTGGCCTTCCTTCGCTGTTTTCGCCACCACCCACGGCCAAACTCCACTTCCCTTAGCTTCATAAACATCCCTAGACCATTCCCTATCAATCCCGAGCTTTGGTTTGTCCCCGTTCAAAAGTGGGTATTTTACAACCCAAGGTCACAGTGAAATTTCACTGTTACGTTGTTTTTCCTTCACCGTTTGCTGCGCGCCGATCCATCGAAAATTAATATATAGCACTATAAGTATTTTTCAAACCCTAATTTTAGATTTAAATATATTTTGCTCATTCAATAAATATTTTGCTGTTCGTTGGCTGATTCCGGACTGAGTCCGAGGAGTTCGGAGGTCGGATGGTTTGAGGACGGAGTACTTGGTTTTGGCTGTTTGTGATTGCTTGGTCATTTGTGCCATGAGGCGTGCGTTACATATTGCATACATGTGCATTTTATTTTAAATTGAGAAAATCTTGTTTTATTGGCGTAAATAGATTTTTGGGTGCGTGTGTCTCACGAGCCCAAGCCGGGATGGGTTATTATCTCGGTGGAGCTTCTCTGGTCACTCGGGAGCGTAATATACTGAGTGATATCCCCTGAATTGTCGCTGGGCGACGACGGGAGCGAGGGCTAGAGGATGCTTGGCTACGAACGCACCGGGCGCGGAACTGGGCATCGCTATACGCACCAACTCCGTGGCCCTTCGCTGGTGAGGGCTAGGGGATGCTTGGCTACGAACGCGCGGGGCGCGAAACTGGGTATCGCTCGTTTAGGTGTCACACGCGTGGTCATTACCTGCGGTGTTGCATAGGAGTCAGGGTGTGCGGATGACCCCTAGGGGAGGTCATGGTGCATACGGATTAATCGGTTAATGGATTGAGTTGGATATGGGCCAAATGTGACTTTAGTGTGATATTTGCAAAGGATATGTTTTTGGGCCAAATTGGATTTTTGGCGTGCGTGGAAAAAATTATGATTTTATGGGACATGTGCATTGCATTCTTTCATGCATGTTGTTTGAGTTAATATGTTTTTATCTAGTGGTGTTTGGTTTTTACTTACCTGCGGCACCATTTTTGGTACTGTAGATTTTGGTGCAGAGTTCGAGGAAGAGGAGGAGGCTGAGCCAGAGGATGCGGCTCCGCCGGGGTGTTGAAGTTAAAATCTATGCTTTGTAGTTAGTTTTTAAAACAATATTTGTGGTATGTAATATTTTATTATGTATGTTTTAAACAGCTTTGTATTAAACTAAGAAAAAAATTCAGGTACTTAATTATATGACCTTTGCTATCCGCTGCGTGTTTCTCGTGCACATTCATTGCTTATACACACACTTGGCACACGTCGATAGGGTGGTGACCCGTGATGTCATCATCCGAACGTCTCGATTTCTCCGTGTCCGTGCGTGGGGGTTTGGGGGCGTCACAGGTGGTATCAGAGCGGTTTGGCTCTGGGTAAAACCACATGTCCCGTAGGTAGTACCAGAATGTTTTTTAAAGTTGTGTTTTGAAAACTTATTTTAAGTAAAGTTGCTATTTGACATGTTTTATTTGTTTTATTTGTTTGAGCTTGTTTGCTTGTTTTTATTTATCTAGTTATGTTTTTGCATGCTGGTTTCTTTTGGTTCTTGTTGAATGGTTTAGTTTTGGTTTTTGGTTTTATGTTGGTTTTATCTGTTTTTCTTAAAGGGGGTCAAAGATTTTGTTGTGGCAAGAAAAATGGTGAGACCAAGGAAATCTACTCAGGAGCCACGGGACGATACATCCAAAGATGACTACATAGCTCAGGCAATACGGCAGATGACGGAGTTCATGCAGCAGAATTTTAGGCCCCAACAAGGAGGGCATTGGCCACAATAAGGGGGTCCTTGGCCATAACAAGGGGGTCCCTGGCCACAACAAGGAGGGCCTTGTCCACAACAAGGAGGGCTTTGGCCACAACTAGGAGGTCCTTGGCCACATCAGGGAGGGCCTTGGCTATACCCAGGAGGGCCTAGTAGTATAGTGCAAGCCGGATGCACCTATGAGCGCTTTCTGGCGCATAGAACTCTACACTTCACTGGAGAAGAGGATCCACTTCAAGCTGGAAAGTGGATCAAAGACTTGGAAAGAAATTTTGAGGTGTGTGGTTGCACCGAAGCGCAACAAGTACTCTACGCCAGCTATCTGTTGCAAGACACCTCTTCTGATTGGTGGAATACTAAGAGGGTAATTCTGGAATCAGAATTGGGATCTTTCCCCGCTGTGACCTGGCAGTGCTTCAAGAAAGAGTTTAATGATCGCTTCTTTCCCGCTTCTGTAAGGAAGCAAAAGGCAAGAGAGTTCTCAAGTTTGGTCCAAGGGAGCATGACAGTGGAACAGTACGCCCGAAGATTTATAGAACTTAGGCGATTTGCTCCCCCCCTCATTGCCACAGAGGGAATGCGAGCCGAGCGTTTCCAGGAGGGTCTACGCCCTGATATACACCGTATGGTGGTCAGTCACCGGATATCCACTTTTCAAGATTTAGTGGATATGGCCACCCTTATAGAGCGAGAGAATAATCTGAGTATGGGCTCCCCTCCAGGACATAAGGGGCAGAGTTTTTCTAGTGAAGGAAGTAGCTCGGGTTCACCTCAGAAATTTGTTCAGCGGACCGGAACTCGACATCAAGCATCCTCAGGTTTTTGTATGGAAAGACGGATGCCAATTTGTGGAGTTTGTAATAGAGCTCATGAGGGCGAGTGTCGGCTGAGTGGTGGACCCCAGTGTTACCGATGCGACCAAGTGGGACATATTACTCGTGAGTGCCTCGTCAAAGTTCAAGGAAGCCGTGGAGGTAGACGCGGTGGAAGAACAAATCCAAGACAAGCAGTGCAAGCCTGGGTTTATGCTGTCACACCCGGAGATGTGGATGATGAGACACCAGCGACCCATGATGCTAGAGTAATTAAAAGTATGGATTTAATTTAATTTTATATTGGATTTGATTTTTGGTGTGCTTTGATTTCTTTGTGTATTTGGATTTCATGGGTTAGTGTGTTTGGTTCAGGTAGAGTCCATTTATATGAGTTTTGTGCTTGCACTTTGTTTGATTCGGGTGCTTCACAGTCATTTGTATCTTCCACGTTTGCTCGGATGTGTAATTTGATCACGGAATCTTTGCCGAAGTCATTGGTAGTGGCTCTACCTAATGGTGAAATGGTGTGGTGTTCCAAGGTTGCTTTGGGATGCTTATTAAATTTTGATGGAAGGTTCTTGGATGCTGATTTGGTGGTGTTTAAACTGTTGGGTTTTGATATCATTCTCAGGATGGATTGGCTATACTGATATCCTGCGAGTATTAATTGCAGAAGTTGGGTAATTAGCTTTTAGCATCCAGATGGTGATTGTCTAGAATTTTCGGGAAGTAAGTTAAAAGAAAAGCCGGTAATTATATCGGCAATTCAAGCAAGAAGAGAGATTGCATGGGGAGCGGATGCCTTCTTAGTTCAGATGGTGTCCATGCCCTCTGAGAAGAAGTCTTTGATAAACATTCCAGTTGTGGAAGAATTCCCCGATGTGTTTGTGGATGACTTGTCTGGGCTACCCCCTGTTCGAGAAATGGAGTTTGTTATAGACTTAGAACCTGGAGTGGCTCCTATACATAAAGCTCCTTACCGCATGGCATCGGCTGAATTAAAAGAGTTGAAGACTCAGTTGCAAGAGCTGGTAGATAAGGGGTTTATTCAACCAAGTACTTCGCTGTGGGGTGCACCAGTTCTATTTGTTAAAAAGAAAGATGGAACCCTCCGTATGTGCATTGATTATCGGGAATTAAATAAGGTGACCATCAAAAATAAATATCCCCTCCCACGGATCGATGATTTGTTTGATCAGTTTCAAGGAGCAACTGTGTTCTTGAAGATTGATTTGAGGTCGGGATACTACCAGTTGAGGATCAGAGACAAGGATGTGCCCAAAACTACTTTCAGGTCGAGATATGGGCATTACGAATTTAAGGTGATGCCATTTGGATTAGCCAATGCCTCTGCTGCTTTCATGGATTTAATGAATCGAGTATTTCAACCTTATCTGGATTCCTTTGTGGTAGTATTCATTGATGATATTCTGATTTATTCCCAAGATGTTGAAGAGCATGTGTATCATCTTCGTCTAGTTCTTGGGAAATTGAGAGACCAGTTGTATGCCAAGCTCAGCAAGTGTGAATTCTGGTTGGAGGAAGTCAGATTTCTTGGGCATGTGATTTCCCGAGACGGAGTGGCTGTTGATCCTAGTAAGGTGGAAGCCATTTTTTCATGGCAACGTCCGACAACAGTACGCGATATTCGAAGTTTTTTGGGACTTACCGGATATTGTCGAAGATTTGTGGAGGGATTTGCTCGCCTATCCGGACCTCTCACAGCTTTGACTCGGAAGAATGCAGAATTTGTTTAGTCAGATAAGTGTGAGAGAAGCTTCCAAGAATTGAAGAACAGGTTGACGACTACACCAGTGTTAGCGCTCCCAGAACCGCATAAGCCATTCGTAGTCTTCAGCGATGCGTCTAAATTCGGATTGGTTTGTGTCCTTATGCAGGAAGGACGGGTTGTTGCCTATGCATCCCGTCAGCTAAAGGACCATGAGAAGAATTATCCGACGCACGATTTGGAATTGGCTGCGATTGTTTTTGCTCTCAAGATCTAGCGACACTTTTTGTATGGGGAAGCTTGCGAGGTATACACCGATCACAAGAGCTTGAAACACTTGTTTTCTCAAAAGAATCTGAACATGAGGCAGAGGTGATAGATGGAGTTAATCAGTGACTACCAGTACGAGATCAAGTATCATCCAGGGAAGGCAAATATAGTTGCTGAGCCGAAAATCGCATTTGGAAGATGAAGCCGAGCCGTCAGAATTGGATTCTTTGCTTTGTGGGATGAGAAGGCTCCTTATTGAAAGTTCACAGCAAGAAGAGATTTTATCTTCAATTCTTGATATTCGGGTAACTAATTTTGGGGAATTGAAGACTCTTCAAAGGAAGGATCCGAAGCTGCTGGATATCAGAAAAAGAGTCAAAAAATCTCGAGGGTCATTGCACTATAGTATGGATAAAGATGGAATTCTTCGGTTTCGAGATCGTAGGGTGGTCCCCAACGATTCAGAATTCAAGACTCGGATCATGGCAGAAGCTCATGCGACCCCTTATTCAGTTCATACCGGTAGTACAAAGATGTACCGAGACTTAAAGAAAAATTATTGGTGGGATGGAATGAAGAGGGATTTTGCCTTATATGTTGAGAAATGCCACACGTGCCGTCAAGTCAAGGCCGAGCATCAGAGACCTACTGGTATGCTCCAACCCCTCCCTATTTCTGAGTAGAAGTGGGATGACATCACGATGGACTTTGTAGTGGGCTTGCCGAGGACACCTAGTGGGAAAAATTCTGTTTGGGTGATTGTTGACCGGTTAACGAAGAGCGCTCATTTCTTGCCTGTTAATAACACCGATTCCTTGGGTAAGTTGACCCGCTTGTATGTCAAGGAGATAGTACGGTTACACGGCATACCGAAGAGTATAGTGTCGGATCGAGACCCAAGGTTCACGTCTCAGTTTTGGAAGAGTTTGCAGGCAGCATTGGGTACTAAGTTGAAGTTCAGTACTGCATATCACCCGCAGATAGACGGCCAATCAGAGCTCACCATTCAGACCCTTGAAGACATGTTGCGAGCATGTGTCATGGAATTTCAAGGGAGTTGGGAAAACCACTTGCCGCTCATAGAGTTTGCGTATAATAATAGCTTCCATGTGACCATTCAGATGGCTCCTTACGAAGCTCTCTATGGGAGGAAGTGCAGATCGCCTTTGTGTTGGGATGAAGTCGGGGAGAGTATGACAATTGGACCCGAAATAATTCAAGAGATGCAAAACCAAGTCCGGATCGTCAGGGATAAAATGGCGACGGCTCAGAGTCGTCAGAAAAGCTACGCTGATACCAGGAGGAGAGAGTTATCTTTTGAAGAAGGTGATTGAGTTTATCTTAAAGTCTCTCCCATGAGAGGAGTTAAGCATTTTGGTAAGAAGAGGAAGCTGGATCCGAGGTATGTCGGCCCTTTTCAGATTCTGGAGAAGGTAGGGTCCGTCGCCTATAGAGTTGCTTTGCCAGAATATTTTAGGGATATTCATGATGTTTTCCACGTATCATCTTTGAAGAAGATCTTTGGACAACAAGAGCCACGCTTTGTCGACCCAGAGAGTATTCAGTTGCAACTGGACCTTACTTATGAGGTTGTTCCGTCGCAGATCATGGATTGGACTGAGCAACAGTTGAGGTCCAAGACGATACCTTTGGTTAAGGTGGCATGGGGAGACCCGTTAGCTCAAGATTTCTCTTAGGAGCGAGTAGCGGATATGAGGGAGCAGTACCCATACTTGTTTGAGTAATAGAGGCACGTTTCTTAATCTTGGTCACAGGTGATTTTATGTGGAATTATGTGGCTCATTTTAAGTTGGTGTTTGATCTTGCAAATTTCGAGGATGAAATTTGTTTTTTAAGGGGGAGAGAATGTGATGACCCGCTTTTAAGTGCATTTTCACTGAAGGGTTGTTTTTAATTTAATTAATATATTGGTTTATTTATTTTAAAATATTGTGTTTTAAATTGGTTTTTAATTTATTTGATGTTGTGTTTAATTTATTTAATTGTTTTACGGTTTTTAATATCATTTTCGGCGTATCTGTTTTGGATTCCGGAGTGAGGATTGGACCTCATTTCTTTTTCCTTATCTTTTCTTTTTCTCTTTTCTTTTTTTTCTTTTTTTTCTTTTTCTTATTTTTCTTTCTTTCTTTCTCTTCCTCCCAGTTCTCTCCCTCGCGACTCTCTCTCCACACCCATTTCCGTTCGTTTTTCTCTCTCCACCCAGAACCACTGCCGCCGGCCACCGTGTGGCACACCACCCACCCAGTTTTCTTCCCCTCCGGCCGGTGATCACTCCCACCAAGTTTCACCGCCATCTGAGCCGCCGTTTAGCCGGAATAGTCACTCAAAGCCGAACGGCTTTTGCTCCGATTTGCCGCCGTCGCTCCACCTCCGGCCACCACCTCTTCACCACTTCATCACCAACTCCTTACCATCCTAACTCACCCATTTTTGGCCTCAATCCGTAGCCGGAACAGTCCCCATGAGATAGCTTTCCGATTTCGGTATTTTGGCATTCCTCCGCCGTTTTCGCCGCCACCCACGGCCAAACTCCACTTCCTTTAACTTCATAAACATCCCTAAACCATTTCCTATCAATCCCGAGCTTTGGTTGATCCCCGTTCAAAAGTGGGTATTTTACAACCCACAGCCATAGTAAAATTTCACTGTTACGTTGCGTTTCCTTCACCGTTTGCTACGCGCCGATCCATCAAAAATTAATATATAGCGTTGTAAGTATTTTTCAAACCCTACTTTTAGATTTAAATATATTTTGCTCATTCAATAAATATTTTGCTGTTGGTTTGCTGATTCCAGACTGAGTCCGAGGAGTTCGGGGGTCGGATGGTTTGAGGACGGAGTGCTTGGTTTTGGCTGTTTGTGATTGCTTGGTCATTTGTGCCATGAGGCATGCGTTACATATTGCATACATGTGCATTTTATTTTAAATTGAGAAAATCCTGTTTTATTGGCGTAAATGGATTTTCGGGTGCGTCTGTCTCACGAGCCCAAGCCGAGATGGGTTATTATCCCGGTGGAGCTTCTCTGGTCACTCGGGAGCGTAATATACTGAGTGACATCCCCTGAGTTGTCGCTGGGCGACGACGGGAGCGAGGGCTAGAGGATGCTTGGCTACGAACGCGTCGGGCGCTGAACTGGGCATCGCTATACGCACCGACTCCGTGGCCCTTCACTGGCGAGGGCTAGAGGATGCTTGGCTATGAACGCGCAGGGCGCAAAACTGGGCATCGCTCGTTTAGGTGTCACACGCGTGGTCATTACCTGCGATGTGGCACAGGAGCCAGGGTGTGCGGATGACCCCTAGGGGAGGTCATGGTGCATACGGATTAATCGGTTAATGGATTGAGTTGGATATGGGCCAAATGTGACTTTTGGCGTGATATTTGCAAAGGATATGTTTTTGGGCCAAATGGAATTTTTGGCATGCGTGGAAAAAGTTATGATTTTATGGGACATGTGCATTGCATTCTTTCATGCATGTTGTTTAAGTTAATATGTTTTTATCTAGTGGTGTTTGGTTTTTACTTACCTGTGGCACCATTTTTGGTATCGTAGATTTTGGTGCATAGTTCGAGAAAGAGGATGAGGCTGAGCTTGAGGATGCGGCTCCGCCGAGGTGTTGAAGTTAAAGTCTATGGTTTGTAGTTAGTTTTTAAAACAATATTTGTGTTATGTAATATTTTATTATGTATGTTTTAAATAGTTTTGTATTAAACTAAGAAACAAAATTCTGGTACTTAGTTATATGACATTTGCTATTCACTGCGTGTTTCTCATGCACATTCGTTGCTTATATTCACACTTGGCACACGTCGATAGGGTGGTGACCCGTGATGTCATCATCCAGACGTCTCGATTTTCCCGTGTCCGTGCGTGGGGATTTGGGGGCGTCACACCAGCCGCACGCCTCCCACCTTCATTCTTCTTGTTGAGGGAAAAATGAGTGTACTGGCATATCCTTGTGAAAACCTGTGTAAAATAATGTTGTAACAAATGTTGTTGCGGAAATGTTTCAAGTGTGCTTGAAGTGTGCTCATTATTGGTCAAAACAGATGTCTTCGCTCGACCCTCACTCAACAAGGCACTCGAGCGTACTCAAGCAGATTGTACCACTCGACCCTCGCTCGACACTGAGCTCGAGCGAGCTCAAGCAAATTGTGCCGCTCGACACTGAGCTCGAGTGAACTCAGGGAGATTGTGCCACTCGACACTGAGCTCGAGCGAACTCAGGAAGAGTGTGCCGCTCGACACTCGCTTGATACTTCACTCGAGCCAATGTTCCAGATCACTTACAATTTAGGATTTTGAAGCGCTTCCTTTGATTGGAACTATAAATAGAACAACTTAACATCTGTTCTAGGTGTGGAGAATCAGAGCAAAAACCCTAAGGGTCTCCAAAAACTTTTTAGAGCAACCTCTCTCCCACTTGGTTGATTCTCTCTTGGATAAACACTTCTCCACCATAACACACTCAAAATCAACTCTTACATGAGTCCATTGAAGTTGACATATTTGTTGGCCGGAAGAGTCCGGAGCTACTATTGATGCAGACATCGAGAGGTTCTCGTGGGAAGCTATAGAAAGGTCGGAGTTCCAACTCTACATGCGTGTAGAGATCGAGTGGGTCACTTGTGGTATTGCAAGCCAAGTTTAGCTACTACAAAGGTTTTGTGAGTGTCTCTAAATTGGTTGTAACGAACTAAAATTTCTATAGTGGATTTGAGGTGGTGTCTTACACCCGGAATGGTTTTAGATTTTGAAGATGTTCTTAAACTGTTCAAATGAGTTTCCACTCCATGATCAAAATCATGTGTTGATTATTTGTGTTATTTGATTCAATTACTAACTGCTTGTTTGACTAATTTTCAAAAGGTTATAAAAAAATTGGATTACACCTATTCACCCCCCTCTAGGTGTAGTGTTGTGTAGAATCATTGCTTTTTCAATTCGTATCGGAGCGGGTTCACTCCGCTAGGATTTAGTTCCTGAGTGTGATCCTGTTGTAGTGGTCTAAATGGATAGGTCTAAATTACTCATATCTCCACTATTTTTTTATGGAAACAACTATGCTTATTGGAAAGTTCGAATGAGAGCTTTCCTTAAGTCTGTGGATGAACGAGTATGGGCTTTCGTAACAAAGGGATGGAAACAACCGGTTGCAGTCATTGAGGGAGTCCAAACCCCCAAGAGTGTGGAGAATTACTTTAGGGATGAAGTCAACGAGTGTAGTTGGAATAGCAAAGGCCTGGATGCGATGTGCATGGTCATGTCCCAGGAGGAGTTCAAGAGAATCTCCATGTGTGAAAATTGCAAAGAAGCATGGGACATTCTTGAGGTTACCCATGAAGGTACCAAGGCTGTAAAGAATTCTAAACTTCAAGTGCTGACAACCAACTTTGAAGAACTTAGGATGAAGGACGATGAAACTTTTGATGGCTTCTATGGCAAACTTAATGATATTTTCAATTCTCGTTTTAATTTAGGGGATAGAATTCTTGAGAACAAAATTGTGAGAAAAGTCCTTAGATCTCTTCCTAAGAGGTTTCGTCCCAAAGTCACTGCCATAGAAGAAAGCAAAGACTTGGACAACATGAGGATTGAATAGTTGGTGGGTTCCTTACAAACCTATGAACATACTCTTCCTGTGGATAAGAAAAACAAGTCCTTAGCCCTCAATGCTATTAGAGAGGAGTCTGTTGAATCTTCTGATGAACTTGCAATGAGTGACAAGGAGATAGCTTTTTATGCTAAAAAATTTAGGAAGATGTTTGCCCAGAAAAACCCAGGACAGGAGAAGAGAAGATTCAAAAGTTTCAATGGGGGTTCAAGTTCAAAAAACTGAGAATGGAGCTATAAGCGAGACACTAGAGCTGTTAAGAACAATATTCAGTGCCATGAATGTCATGGTTTTGGTCACATTCAATTTGAGTGTGCACATTACAAAAAGGCCAAAGAGAAAGCTAATGCGGCTTCCTTGACTGATAGTGAGTCTGAGTCAAGTGATTCACAAGAGAATTCTCCCATGAAGAAAAATCTCAACTACATGGCTTTCACTTCCTCTGTTGTAGGGAAAAGTCATAGCAGTGAATCTGTGGTTGAAATTGAGAGTGTTTCTGAAAATGAATCCGGGAATGAAGATGACTTACAGGAAATCTATGAGAAGTTGTATAAGGAATGTGTGAAATTGAGGAAACTCAATAAAGCACATATTGAGGAAATAGATTTATGCAAAAGAGAAAAGGAAGGACTCCAAGGCAAACTAAGAGAAGCCATTGGTCTAACAGATGAGTTACAAAAGAGGAATTTGACTTTGGAAGATAAAGTGACAACTCATGAAAGTGAGCTAACTTTGTTAAATACTGAGTTACAGAAATTCTCAATTGGGACAGACCAGCTTGACAAACTCCTAAGTTTAGGAAAGTCCTCTAGTGATAAGAGTGGTTTAGGCTACTTTGAAGAGAATCCTGATGCTCCTTCAAGCTCAAAAGCCTTTTATAAAAATGTGAGAAACACAGTGTTTGTTCTTGAAATGACTGAGAAAAGGAAGGCTCATCCATCTGAAAAGGGTAAGAAGCCTTTGCAAGTGCAAAAGTCAGTTCCTCCTCCCAAAAGATAAGGAGCTCACGACATGAGCCCCATATGTCATCACTGTAGAAAGATAGACCATATTAGACCAGATTTTTTTAAATTAATGGGTCACTTTGTGCATGCTCCTACATTCGTTAAAATTAGAACTGCTTATCCTTCTAGAAGGGGTAAGAATTACATGAATGGCCCTAAGAATGTCTCAGCCTTCTTGAGACAAAGAGTTCACAAAGCAAGCCCCGTGTGCCATCATTGTGGTAAGATTGGTCACATCCAACCAAACTGTTTTGAGCTTAGGAGGTACACCAAGAGAATTGAAAAGCCCTACTCAAGAAAATGGGTACCAAGGTGGATCATCCAAAAGGGAAAGACGCGAGCCACACATGGTTTTGGTGCTGTAGACTGACAGGTATGCATTACATGCATTACATGCATTTTTGTTTTATTTTGTTGTTGATTTTTTTTTGTTTGTTAGTTGTCTAGTTTCTTTGTCGTTGTTTGCTGCTCGTACATGCACTCCATGATTGCGCTATATAATAGTGGGGTTGTTAATTCTAAAATCTAGGTGCATGTGTCTTTTGAGATTTGTATCATATACCTATATTTTACAAAGGTTTGGAACATGAGTATCTCTTGTAATCTATGACTGGCATCACACACTTCACTCCAAATTCGGTCAATTGACATTTCACCACTTGTGAGTTTATTGGGGAGGCAATCAAAGGTGGTAGGAAGCTCTACCTACATATGAATTGACCATAGGCTAGATGACCTCATCATGGTTCGCTTTTGCAAAAATATGGTATCTCAAAAGGAAAAGAAAAAGTGATGTTGTTATAAATAAAAATAAAAAAAAAAGGGTGAAAAACAGAATAAGTTTTTTGTTTTCTTGAACATACTGAAACAAGTACTTAAACAGAAAGTTTCAGGTCCTAGCAGCATTGGGTTTGACTTTCTATGTCTTGAAAGAGCTTCCCAAGCACATATGATTTCATGTTCAGCCTAACCCCGCTCACGCCTTACGATTGAAATTTCTTGATTGAGCAAGGACCGCTTTAAACACGCACGTCTACATTACTTGTGATACTTTATTTTTACCTGCGTATTTTATGAGAACATGATGCTCCTCTACATTTGATATGCACTCTAGGTTTGAAAATTGACTTTCCCAGTATTTGTTCAAGTTATGTGAGTGTTGTGTGTTTCAAAACTGGACAAAATATGCATTTATGAAGGTCTCGCTCGACACTGCTCGAGCGACAACCGCTCAACAAGCCGCTCGAGGGTTGAAGTTCGCTCGAGCGAAGGCCTGTTATAAAAGCCCTAGCGCCGCTCGAGCAGTGCACAGTTTTCTCTTCTTTCCTTCTTCCCATGCGTTTCATCTCCCTTTCTCAAAAATATTCGGTTTCCACTTGTGTTTTCTTCCAAAATCATCTCCAAATCAAGGTAAATCCCTTTCTCTTTTGTTTTTTCGTGGATTGGTGAATTTCTTTTGGATGAATTTTTTTTTGTTTTACATATGGGTTTCGGATTGGGGTTCTTTGAGTGAATTTCTTGAAAGTATTCCTTTCTTTTGGTTTATTGAAACTCCTTTGGAGTAATGGTTGTGTGTTTGGTTGTATTTAGGAGGCTCTTGAAACTCCCAAGGGTTTTAGCCCGAGTTTCTCACTTGGATGCACTCCAAGTGTTTGGTAAAATGCCTCAATGATTTTTATTTTCTCTTTTTCATCATGCATTGGCATAGCATTGTTCCCATACCTATTTCATGTCTATCCTAGTGTTGGGACATCGTTTGACTTGAGATTGCATTGTGTTTGAAGGTGGTTTATTTGAGAAGGGGCATGGGTCTTGCATTGCTTTTAAAAACCCCAACCTTGACTTAGTTGGGTAGCAAAATGGTTTTGTGTCTTTTTCATTAGCATGGTTGGTTGGCATAGTTGCTTTAGCATGGTCGGCATGTTTGGCATGATTGTTTTTAGCATGGTTAGTCATGGTTAGTTGGCATGCATATGGGTCATTTTGGACTAGGCATGTATCATTGGTTTGAAAAATGGAGAGTGAGACATAGGTTTTGGTATGGTATGCTTGGTATTCACCTTTGGGCTTCAATGGATCTTGCATTGGCATTGGCATGGGTATGCACCATGTCTTACATGGTTGGTTGCATCATTCGTTTAGCATGTTCACCACATGCTTGCTGAAATGCTCGTGTAGACATCAAGCACTTTAGTCATGGTTAGTTGGCATGGTTGGCATGAAGGTCAAGCTTTGCATTTTATCATCATCATGCATTTGACATATTAGACATGCATTCATCAGGTCTTCACATTACCTTAGCCTTGTCTAACGTCATTGACTCTGTCTACAGCCAAATCCATGTCTCGACGTGTTCGTCCTCGCCACAACCCCCTGCACCCGCTCAAGCCCATTTCAGTAATGCACGGGCCCAGGAGTTGTATTCTCAGAACTTCTCTCATCGTACTCCTATAATCGAGCATGAAGTCTCTCTAGGTGAGCTTACCAAGACCATCATTCCTCGCATCTTTGAGTCTCGCTAATGGCAGGCTTTGACCACTGGTCATCCCACTCCTTCTGTGGAGTTGGTTAGGGAGTTTTACTCCAACATTCATAACGTATCTGATGATGGCTCGTTTGAGGTCAGTCTCCGAAACATTCTCTTCCAGGTAACTCCGGGCATGATAGTGGATTTGCTAAATGCCCCTCGTGTGTCCCATCCTCTGTATCCCTATACACGGATATCTCCTCCCAGTCCACAAGTCATTGCTAGATGTCTTTGTGGTCAACCTAGTAATTGGGAAAGGACGACCCCTCTTTCAACTGCTTGTTTTACACCTGATTACCTCATTCTCAGTAGAATTGTTCTTACTAATCTAGATCCTACTGGTCATAATAGTGATGTGAGTCTTGACTGTGCCACTCTGTTGTATGCCTTGATCAATGGTGTCTCCATTGATCTAGGAAGTCTTTTGTGTCGGGTTATTCTTGAGGCGTATCGGTCCTCCAAAACACGGACTGGTTTGCCCTTAAATTGTCTAATCACCCGATTGGCCCTCTCTCAGTTAGTCGTTTTACATCCCCAGGAGCCTAGAATTGCACTTAAGGCTCCTATTGGTCATAGGACTGTCCAGCTTAGTCGTGCTTACACCACCCCGCACCCTCTCCTTGTTGAGCACCCTCCTGCTCCCTCCTCTTAGCCTTCGAGCTCTCAGCCATCCAGTTCTCAGCCGTCTACCTCGGCACCATCCACTTCAGCCCCCCGTTCGACTGAGCCCAGCCTTCAGCAGGTTCTTGAGTATCTAGCCGGTCTTGATGCCCAGTTTGATACTATAGATGCTACCGTTCACAGCCTCGTTGTTAAAATTGATAACCTGCAGTAGTTTGTGACCCAATGTTTCAACGACATCGAAGGGCAACTTAATGAGGATGATGAGGATGCAGATGGTGATGATTGAGACCCTTTACCTGTTGTGACAGAAAGGGGGAGTAGTACAGTACTAACTCAGGGGGAGTGTGGAGTGTTTCTTGTACTAACTCAAGGGGAGTGTTAGTTGTTTAGTAATACAGTGTTAATAACACATTTTTTAGGGGGAACAGCAGCTTTTGGTTGTATCTTTTGATTTATATCTCATGTTAGCTACTGTTGTTTGACTAATGGTTCTTGAACTCAATTTCTGATTTGTTGCTTAATGAAATATTTCTTTTCTAAAACCTGTACTTGACATGACTATTCATGAATTATGGTTTGTGAATTGCAAACACATTTGTGTGCATATGTGTATGAGTATGTTTAACCGTTTGCTAAGTGTGTGCAGAAATATTTCAACATGTTCAAGAATATGAATCTAGTGATGGGTGTGCTAGGATTAAGTCATATGTATAGGTTAGAGGTTTTGTCACAGAAATGCCAAAGGGGGAGATTGTTGAGGGAAAAATGAGTGTATTGGCATATTCTTGTGAAAACCTATGTAAAATAGTGTTGTTGTGGAAAGGCTTGAAGTGTGCTTGAAGTGTGCTCGTTATTGGTCAAAACAGATGTCTTCGCTTGACCCTCGTTCAACAGGGCGCTCGAGCGAACTCAAGCAGATTGTACCGCTCGACTCTCGCTTGACACTAAACTCGAGCGAATCCAGGCAGATTGTGCCACTTGACACGTGCTCGACACTGAGCTCGAGCGAACTCAGGCAGAGTGTGCCGCTCGACACTCGCTCGATACTTTGCTGGAGCCAATGTTCCAGATCACTTACAATTTAGGATTTTGAAGCGCCTCCTTTGATTGGAACTATAAATAGAACAGCTTAACTTCTGTTCTAGGTGTGGAGAATCAGAGCAAAAACCCTAAGGGTCTCCAAGAACTTTTTAGAGCAACCTCTTCCCCACTTGGTTGATTCTTTCTTGGATAAACACTTCTCCACCACAACACACTCAAAATCAACTCTTACATGAGTCCATTGAAGTGGACATATTTGTTGGCCAGAAGAATCTAGAGCTGCTGTTGATGCAGAGATCGAGAGGTTCTCGTGGGAAGCTATAGAAAGGTCGGAGTTCCAACACTGCATGCATGTAGAGATCGAGTGGGTCACTTGTGGTGTTGCAAGCTAAGTTTAGCTACTACAAAGGTTTTGTGAGTGTCTCTAAATTGGTTGTAACGAATTAAAATTTCTATAGTGGATTTGAGGTGGTGTCTTACACCCGGAGTAGTTTTAGATTTTGAAGATGTTCTTCAAATGAGTTTCCACTTCGTGATCAAAATCATGTGTTAATTATTTGTGTTATTTGATTCAATTACTAACTGCTTGTTTGACTAATTTTCAAAAGGCCATAAAAAAATTGGATTACACCTATTCACCCTCCCTCTAGGTGTAGTGTCGTGTAGAACCGCTGCTTTTTTACTTCTTCTTCTTCGTTTGTTTCCTTTTCTTCTCCCATGCCACACAACAACTTCTTCTTCTTCTTCTCCATTTCTTTTGGTTTCTTCTTTCTTTTCTTTCTCCTTGTTGCGACGCTGCTTCCTTCTTGTTCTTCTTTGGTTTCTCTTTTCTCTTCCTTCTCTTCCGCCAGTTGCTTCTCTTCTTCATATGGTAATTTTTTTCATTTCCTTTTGTGGTTCTTTTCTTCTCTTATTCTACTATTGGACCGTGCATCTTCTTATTTCTTTTGCTTTTATTTTCTTTCCTCTATTTTCTCCATTGCAAGTCCATGCCAGGAAGCTCCATGCTCGGGATCTCCTCTCTTCCGTCGTCTCTTGGTGTTCTGAATCTATACTTGTAAAACTCTATTTGCATTTCCACTTTTCTTTCCCCAAATCCGTGGGGTCTTGCTCAGTTCTTTTTTGGCCCTTTTTCATGCCCTGTTTTCTCCCCCAACCGTGAGCCTCCTAGCTCGGTTTCCTCTCTTGTTTTCCTTTAGTATTTCCTTGATTCAAGCTTGTGATTAATCCCTAACATTTTTAGTATTTCACCCAATTTTAGTACCTTGTTTTTAGCCCAACCTGTGCCCTATTTTCGTCTGACACCGTGGGTTCCATTTTGTATTCTTGTGCTTTTTGCTTTGCTGTGAACCTCTCCCTTTCCAGCCATCATCTTCTAATTAAAGTTTATTTTAGTAAATCAACCATTTATTCCAAGAAAATATTACTCCAAATCTATTTGTTTTCAAAACCCATTTTCCATCCCAAAACCTGTGATTTTTTTGGTGATTTAATTTTGGGCTCGCTTTTGAAGTTTAACGAGTGCTTGATCTTTCTAATTTTATTGCCTTTAAAGCACTAGAAGCATTTTTTGAATAACCTTTAAAATTTAAATATATTTTGCATTAGCAAATATTCTGTGAAATTGGTTGATTGTGCCGAACTGAGTTCGAGAAGTTAGGGGCGGTTGGAATGAAGAGCGGAGTTATTTGTATGATTGGATGATGTTGGGATTTGTTGGATATTTTTTTGTGTCTTGTCGTATATATTGCATGGTGCAAGCATGTTCATGTTTGTAAAATGAAAACTGGATTTTCCCATATTGCACACATGTTCATGTGTTGGAAATGAAAACTGGGTTTTCATGTATTAAATGGTTTTTGGGTGCTTGTGTATCATGACCCCAAGCCAAGATGAGGTATTATCTTGATGGTGCTCCTTTGGTCACTTGGAAGCAAAATATACTGAATGAAGTCCTCTGAATTGTCGCTGGCCGACAATGGGATCAGACAGGATGGTAATACTCTCGTGACGACTCTGTGGCCCCTCTGTTGGTGGGGGCTAGAGGATGTTTGGCGCTGAACGTACTGGGCATCACTCGTTATGAAGTCACTTGCATGGTCGTTACCAGTGGTGTGGGGAAGGGAGCCAAGGTGTGCGGATAATCCCTATGGGAGATCATGGAGCATACGGATTAAAATTGGGTAATTGGTTTTGGATAATTGGCCATTTTCTGGGAAATTTGTGAGATTTGATTAAAGGATATATGTGGGCCATTTTCTAGAAAAATGACAAGATTTAATTAAAAGATATATGTGGGCCATTTTTTGAAAAAATAATAGATTTGGTTAAAGGATATGTGAACCATTTTCTAGAAAAATTGTGGATTTTATGTTGGGCCATTTTCTGGGAAAATGACAGATGTTTTAATGGACTGGATTTTTGGATCAAATAGGATTTTGGCGTGCATGGAAAATTATCTATTTTTGAGAAATGATAATTTTTGGATCTCATGCATCTATCATCATGGGCATGCATATTGTTGTTACATAAATGTATTTTTATCTTGTGAGCTGTTTGGATTATTATTTACATGCGATACCATTTCTTGATATCATAGATTTTGATATAGATGATGAGGAGGCTGAGACTGAGGAGGCGGCTCCACGAGAGGAGTGTTTTGGTGCCTTTTGCTTACTTATTGGTAATTATTTCCCTACTTTTGAATTATGTATTTTGGACTATGATGTTTTACTGGATAATTGTACTATTTTTTATACGCTGGTATTTAAGCAAATGTATATTTAAACAATTCTGGTATATAGTTGACTGACTTTAATTATTCGCTGCATTGCTTTTGTTATACACTTTTTACATGTACACACACTTGACACTTATCATTGGGATGGGTGGCCCGTGTTGTCATCATCCTGACATCTTGATTCTCGTATTTCCGTACGTAGGAGTTGGGTGTGTCATATCATTTCTTCTTTTTGTTGTTCTTCTTCTTCTCACTACAAAAAAGATGAGCATTTGTGATGAATTATTTACTACAAGAATATCTAACAAAAACAGACCAATTTTAGCATAAAATAGTGAATGTAAATCGAAATGTGATCTATATGAGTACTCATGAATGGGAGAACTATATATATCCATAAGTATATATAAAGTGCCGATCGTTTAACAACAGTGTTTTCGTCTAACTTTTTTTTCCAATTTTGCCCTTAATTTTATTTGACAATTACGGTGATTTATATTTTACTTCTATTTTACCGACAGTGATTTTGGTCTTTCTACATTCACCGACAGATTTACTTTTTCACTGTTTTATTTCCAATTTTACCACTTAATTTTGTTGTTCAGTTCATTGTCCTTGGTGTCGTTTTGCTTCGCCAACTTGATTTTAATGTCTTTTTATAGTTAAAGCTTATCGGTTTGTCTGAAAAATTCAATCCGATTGAAATTTAAATGTCAATGTTTCTTTCTTTCCTTCTTCACGCTCTGTATTCTAACTTTAAAACAAAAATATGCTGGACAAAGCTATTCGAGAATCTCAGTAGTTGAGGTATGTTCTTATTCTTTCAGTATTGTAAGAATGAATTGTATTGTATGAATGATTTTGTTACAGTATGTAATTAGAGATATGTATATGCATATGCATCACAGCAAAAAAAAAAAAAAAATGGAAAGAAAATAAAAGACTATTTGCGTATTCACATCTGTAGTTTATAGAAAGTAAACCTAACAAAAAAATCAACCACATCATACATATTCGATCTTCTGATTTGCTCGTCTGTACTGAGAACACAAACAACAAAGGTAATATAAATCAAACGTTGTAGAACAAGAGACAAAAAGGTAGAAGAAATCAAACCCAACAAAAAAAAAACTTGAATCGAAAAGATAAAACAGCATATGAACACAGATAGCAAAAAAAAAAAAAAATTGTTCTGTGTATCTGAAGAATACAAACTTAATATAATCAATCGGAACACAAGGATGAAAAAAAAGTGCCAGAAAGAAAACACATGGAAAAAAAATTTCAATCGCAAATATAAAAACCCTAGGAACAGCCGAAGAACACAGAAGAAAAAAAGTAGAAGAAATCAAACCAAAAAAAAAAAAAAACTTCAATCGAAAAGAGAATAAGCATACGAATACAGATCGCAAAAAAAAAAAAAGACTAAGAACACAAATCTCAACAGAACGCAACATTTTAAAAAACATTGTGCAAGAAGAAAAATACAGAAGGGACGAGAAAAACAAACAGATCTCTTAAGATCTGTAAATTACCGAAAGAACATAAGCCAAAAATAGATCTCTTCAGATCTTTGAAGATGTGTTCAGACCTTAAAGAACAAACAAGACAAAAAAAAATAAAATAAACATGAATGGAAAAGATTACAAGACTAAGAACACAGATCTAAACGCAGAAAAAAAAATAAACAAAAAAATGAGCATCAAAGCAAACGAGTAAGAAACAAAAAAATCGAACCACAAACCAACAACAAAATAAATCCCAGCATAAATAGATTAAAGCAACAAAAGTGGATATCCGAGAAAATAAATCCCAGCAATATACGTTTAAAGGAAAAAAAAACAAGAAAAAAAAAACAGTGCATATCCGAGACATAGAAAGTAAAATATGGAAGGTTGAAAAAAAATTGGTGGGTGTAGATGAGAGAACAGAGACCGCGTAGATCGGAAATTAGAGATGCAAGAACAATAAGAAGAGAGAGAGAGAGAGAGAGATAAAGAAGGGAGATGGCGAGAGAGAGAGAGAGAGAGAGAGAGAGATAAAGGAGGGAGGCGGCAAGAGAGAGAAAGATCTGGAAGTAAGGGACCGGGGGAGTTTGATGTAAATTTATAGTTAGGGTTAATTTTGTGAAACAACGCCGTTTTGGGTGAAGGGGATGGATGGGTTGAGGATTGTTTTGATAAAAACGATCCCGTTTTGGAGTTTTGGGCTGGTTAGTGGGCTGAGCTTTCTTGTTGAATTCGGCTTGAGCATTAGGCTGGAATTGTTTTCGCAAATTAAAAAAAAAACATATTATTTTCTATTTACTAATATATTGTTTATTTAAATTTTGTATTCTTTGTATTTGAATTGTAAATAAAGTTATATTAATAATTTAAAATATCAAAAAAATAAAATTTACATTATTGTGAAACCCTTTTTTTTAACTTATGCTCTAATATTAATTCCAAAATTAATAATTTTTTTTAACAGTTTTATGTTGTGTTGTAGTGAATTGGGCTATTAGTTTAGTTTAATTAAAAATTTTCGTTGATATGTGAGAAATAGATAATCTTATAAATTATTTTGAACTTAATTATTAATGTATAGTGTGTTCAAATTTTTTTAAAATTAATATGATAATTGCTCATAACAGTTTTGTTTTAAAATTTCAAAATAGCAAATGTTTTAAAATTTTATTTGTTTTAATTTATACATTAATAATTTTTGCAAATTTAATAATTATGTTTATAAAAGGTTTTCATTACTTAGCTATTAGCACATATTTCATTTAATTTTTTTCATTTAATATATCAATTTTACATAAAATTGTATTAAAAATTTAAAATATAAAAAAATGAAATTTAAATTTTTTTTTCACTTAGTATTATATATAAAATTTGTGTTCAATTTTTTTTATTTTAAATTTATATAAATTTGTCACTTATAATTATATATATATATATATGTTTATTTGTTTAGCTATTAGGACATAGTTCATCTAAATTTTTTCACTTAATATTTCAATTTTACATATAATTGTATTAACATATAATTGTATTAACAATTTAAAATATGAAAAATTAAATTTAAAAAGTTGTAAGATTTGATTTGTCTTGATTTATATATTAATAATTAATTACAAAGATTTTAAGCTACGTTTGCAGCTCAACATAGCATTTTGCATATACATATATTGTAATGTAATTCTGACGCCTCTATAAGTATTCAAAATTCAATTTTGCAGAGTACAAGAGACGTTAGAGAAGCATTGAAAGTAGCTAGCTACCTAGAACTTGGAACAAATATATGTGTAAGAAAATTTAAATTATTTAATTACCTAATTAGAATAGAAATTTTACGATTGAAATTGAATTATTTGCAGCATTAAAATTAATATCTTTAAAAACTTATTTTTGTTAAAAAGTTTATAATTTTTTTAATAATTTTTTCAAACTTAATTGTATGAGTCAATATAGATTAGATCTGTAGGGGTTTTTTTCTTTTTTGCTTTTATTGAATGATAGTGTATAGAGGAATTTGAAATTCAAGATTAACACATGAACTAAACCAAAACAAAAATCAACATTTTAAGTAAAAAATTTGAAATGTTGTAAGATTTTATTTGTTTTAATATATATATTAATAATTATTGTAAATTTAATGATAACGTTTATAAAACAATTCATTATTTAAATATTAGCAAATAGTTCATTTAAATTGTTTCAATTCATTAATGAATTTTACATAAAATTATATTATGAATTGAAAATATAAATTAAAAAATTAAAATGCTGTTAGGCACTTCTGAGTGTTATTAACTGCATTTAGTTGTTGTTTGATCAACTTTTGAATAAATTTGGATTCCTAGTCTATTATTTGTATGAATTAGTATAATTCATGAAGTTATTTATGTTAAAATACATTTAATTTTCAATTTCTTGGTTTCGATAATATCTAGGCACTTCTGGGTGTTATTAACTGCATTTAGTTATTGAATAAATTTAGATTTTATTTTATCTATATTATTTTTTGCATCAACTTTCAAAGAAAAATTTTTTGGACATATTATTTGATTAGAGCTTAATTGCTTATACAAATAAATATATTATGATTGGTTTGCTTGAGGTAATTTAGATACATTTTAATCACTTTGGAGATTCCTGATCTACTATTTGTATGCATCAGTATAATTCATAAAATTATTTATGTTGAAATACATTTACTTTTCAATTTCTTGGTTTCGATACTGACTTCTTACAAAATTTTATTTATTTTTTTATTTCTTTTATCGAAAACATAAAATTTGACATTTATAATTTTTTGCTCCAACAAAAATTCTTAGATTTTTTTTTTGTTAATATTTATTTTATTAACAACCAAACTTTATTTTATAGTATAAATTGTGCCCCCCACTAGGCAAACGTCCAAAGGAAGTTACATTTACTAGTATATATATATATATGAATGTCAAAGTAAAGAATTCATGAACAGGAGAACTATTATGATCATTCTTGTAAATTTGCTAAATGTCTTCACCTATCAAAAACTTTTTCAAACGTCTTTGTTAATTTTACAATGAACGGAAGAACTATATATTATGATCATTGTTGTAAACAAATAGTTATTTTTTAGGGTGGGTAGCTATGACTCATAATTTAATTAAACATGTGATTGAGATTTATGCCTAGTTTGGTTTGACAAACCTTTCAAACCATATCATCGGATCTAATTTCATCTCAACAACCAAACAATTAAACAAGATCATATATAAACCAAGTCAGATGTAAATATCCTATAATTAATTGATGTGCATCGCCAAAGTTCATGTTCCAAACGTAAGCTTATATTGCAATTTAATCTGATTATAAATAAATGAATTAATCTCATTTTTTTTCACTCATTTTTAAGAGTTAAATTTGCACCCAATTATTATTATAAGGAGTATGTACGTATTCGATCCCCTTGTTTTTGGATGGGATCTCTTCAACTATATTTGGAACTAAAGAGGAATATTAATTAATTACTTGGTTTAATAAATGGGTTGAGAAAGATCACTGAAAACTAATTACATGTAGCTTTAAATAGGAAAATGATGATATGACTACCAAATATGCCCACCAAATATACCACTTATATATTTTTATTTATGTATTTATTTTTCTTAATGGTTAAGGAAGTGACTATTAGTAAATTTATATATATATATATATTATTTTTTTCTTTATATTTAAGGATGTTTAAAAAATAATTAAAGAAAAATAAAATAAAAAAACATTTGTACTAGTGTGCACATGTAATAGTTACCCTAATATTACCCCTTTAAATAATAAAGGATCCACCGACGTGTATGAGAATATTCAAAGAGACTCTAGGGATTTGTCCCATGAATTAACTATCATTCTGTTCTCGTTTTCAAGACGATATTCGCCGCAATAGACCTTAGAATTTCTTCTAGTGTTAATTTAGTGCACGATCATAATTTGTTTGGAAATCTTAGTGTGACATCCCAAACTATAAACAAGAATGCAATATCGAAATATGAATGGTTAAAACGACAATGAATATCACACTACAACAAAAAACATTTTTTGAGACGAAATTACTTTAGGACGAATTGAAAATCGTCCCAAAAAGTGAGAATTTGGAACGAAATTTGAATTTCGTTCCAAAATGACGACGGTCATGCCAGACCGTTCGAACGTGTTCGAACAATATTCTTAGGGACGAAATTTTTGGTCCCAAATAAGTTAACCGTTTGACCGTTAATGATTAACCCTTCGAACGTTTAATTTTTACCGTTTGAACGTAGTATTGGCGCAATAGGCAAAATTATTTTGGAGGGAAATTGATAAACCGTTCGAACGGTAAACAATAACCGTTCGAATGATGCATATTCACCGTTCAAACGTTATTTGAATCGGTCGAACGATGAAAGGGTTTTAATTTTTTAAGTTTTTTGCCAAATTATATTTAGATTAACTAGTAATTATAAAAAATTGGTTAATTAAATAATATGAATAATCTAAATTAAGAATTAGTTTAGAAAATATAAAACAGTACTATTTCATACTTAAATACTGAATTTACAAAACACAAAATATTGTCCATACAAAAAACAGGAAATAAATAAATAAAATATATCATAAAGTAATTAAGACCCCAAGTCTTTGCACACTTCCTCGACTGCAGCTATACATTCCTCTATTTGTGTCAGTCGAGTACTGATGGTGACTTGAGTCGCAGACATGGCATCAAACTCTGTACGAAGCTCAGACACAGCAGAATGGATCTCCATATGCACTGCATCGATTACTGCTGATGTCTGCTCGCTGATCGCTGCACGCACTATGTCAGCCATCTCCTCATGAGTAACACTGTGGACTGATGCCTCGGCCCGTGTAGATGTCTCTGCAGCTGCAGCTGAGACTCCATGATCTCCCGGCTGTGCATCTCTGTGAGGATCAACTGGTTCTGGAACATGTGCACGAAAACGCAATCTCGAGTGTCCCGTGCTGCGTGAGAGGGTGGTGCTGTTTATCGGTCCCATCGGCTCCCATTTACACTCAGCAACATCTGGCACAACACCAGCACATAGTAGATATCGGGTGATCAGGACTCCGAATGGTAGTATATCCATTGAAATGTACCGAGATTCTGATCGAATCCTATCGAATATATACCCCACCAAGTCGATAGGAATGCCACGAGCAACCCGTATCATAAATTTCGTCCGATCAATGCCAACTTCTGTCTTGTGCTGCCGAGAGTCAATGTTATTGGCAATTATCAAATTTAATATCTTAAAGAAAGAAGATAAATCTGCCTGTTTGATGCTCTTCGTCCCGTCATACGGTGGAGCATCTGGACCGACAACCAAATCCTTCACCTCGTGATCAGCAAGGGTATCGACTTCATCAGTATAAACTAATGCCTCCTCCTCAGCTGTCTCCGCCTCAACTGAAGGATCAGACTCTCTAGGCACCACATTCGGATATGCATCTGGCAGCCTAGGAATACCGAGATGCTCAGCAAGTCCATCTCGTGAAAATACAACGGGTACTCCTCGGACAGTGATACTGTAGGCCCCAGAATCATCTGCGCTGGCACTGCCGAGTTCTCTATAGAACTCAGCAACAATGTCAATGTAGGAGACTGGCTCTCATGCTTCCTCCCGTTCATCCAAGATAAGTCCCCAACCACGATCACTGAATATTGAGGGCAATGAATGACCCTCCCAGAGAAGACTCTGGAAATCAGAAATCTTCACTGGTCGCTCCAGTGAAACTGTCCTCTCCCGAACTGGACCACTACTACTCTCACCAAGATTGCGTCGCTTACGTGCCGGTCTAGAAGTAGACATTATAATCAACCTGAAATTTATAATTACAAACTAGATATATAACATTAACAAGAAAAATACAATAAATAACTATTTACAGACTAGATAAATAACATTAACAACATTATCAACAATAAATATATTTCTCAATATCAATATTAATAATATAAATATAAAATTAAAAACCGTTCGAACGATTACTGTAACGGTCGAACGGTTACAGACAAACCGTTCGACCGTTATGTTATATCGTTCGAACGCTACGCATAGCGTTCGAACGATCTTCGTGTCGATCGGGATTCCAGGCCGAGTCGACTCGGCCATTGAAATCCATGGAATCCTTCGATTCCCTTGATTTTACACCAAAATAAATGCAATAGAAACCTAAATAAACGTTCCTAACAAGGTTTTATGCAAATCTACCGATTATTTTGATGTATAAATCGGTTTACCCTAAGTTAAACAATTAATCTATCAAAAACCTAAATCTAAATGGTAAAATGCTTTAAAAATGAAAAATACCGGTAGTTAGAGGTAGAGGCTTTGAGTGGGCACTGTTGACGGCGGCGAAGACGGCGTTCAACGGCGGAGATCGACGGTTTGGAGGCTTAGTACGGAGGAAATGGAGACGTGCAACTTTCGGTGAAAGTGACGTCGGGGGCTTATATATGCAGTGCCGTTCGAACGATAAGTTACTACCGTTCGAACGTATTAACTGAATATTAATCACTTCCCTAATTAATCGATTTTTCATGATAATAAATAATATTTAAATGCAATATTCGGTATTAATTATATTAAGTATAATAATTAATTCAATTATAATATATTTTAACTGTTAAATATATTATAATGCAATATATTTAATGCACTTATATATTATTAAACACTATGTATTATATATATAATTTTTTATATATATAGTATATATTATATTATATTTAATTAAAATATATTATACTATTGAATATTATATAGTATATAGTATAAGTTATATTATATAGTATAATTAATATAATATAGACTACTATATACATGAAACTATGTTCGTGTATTTATATAACATATATATTATATGTGATATTAACTAGTATCACATATATATACTAGTATAGATGACACTATATATATTAATATATATATCCATTTATTAAATAATATAATAATAATATAATAGTACTAAACATTATATATATATGCATGTGATGCATATAACTCTATGCTATGGTACCATATATATGTTATATATAATAGGTTAATATATGTACTTGACTATAATATTAGATGTAATATGATATTTTATACTATATATGTTACTAAACTATATAATATTTGTTTGATTATATATTATATAGTTATATTACTATGTCTCTAAACTATACTATATTTAGAAGTTATTATATTTAAAGGTATAGTGCAAAAAAAATACAATAAGCAACAATATAACTTAAACGTTTGAACGGTTTAATAATGGCGTTCAAACGTTCATTAATGATGTTCGAACGGATATGTTAACGTTCAAACGTTAGATTAGCGGGGGAAATTTTTCCCGCTAATCGATTTGACGTTTGAACGTTTTAATATAACCGTTCAAACGTATAATAAAACGTTCGAACGTGTATTTTCAAGTTCGAACGTTAGATTAGCGGGGGAAAATTTTTCCCGCTAATCGATTTGACGTTCGAACGTTCATTAAACAACCGTTCAAACGTAAATGTTCTACATTTACACAACAGAACCTCACAATCTCGCACTCGTTCCAGTCGACTCAATATCACTCCCACGCTCATTTTCTTCCAACCAACGCCATTATTCTTCAATCTAGCCCTCAAATATTACTAACTCCTATCAATCTCTTATATTTTCGGATTAAGAGGTTGTTTTTACCGTTTGGTGAAGAGTTTTGACCGTTTGGTGGATTTTCCGTTTTATCTCTCCAAATCAGGTATTCTCCTTAAATTTGACCTCATTTTAGTTGTTATATAAGTGTTTTCGTTTGCTTACATGAGTTCGTCATATAGTTTGCTATCTTTTGATGTAATATGGACTGTAAATGTTGGGGTTTTCGGAGGTTAAAGACGAGTGATTTCTGAAAGTAATCCGTTCGAACGGTATTCATGTGCCGTTCGAACGTATGTCCTTAGATCGAACGGTGACGAGCACCGTTTGAACGTTATGTTGGTCAGTGTTAAAATAATTAACATTTTAAATGCAGGAGTTGAATTAAAAATTAATTATTTATAATCTACATTTAATAATACTTAAATACTTAAAAGATTCAAATAATCAAATGAGAATGAATTAAATTACAAATCATCTAAGATTTGCTACAAAATTTAATTATTTATGATGTTGAATTATTCAACTATAGGTTAATACAATTTGTTTTGTTTTAATAACACAAAAATACTTAATATTTGAATTAATAAAATGAATTTTAAATAAAATACAAATAATCTGGATTTAATAATACTTAAATACTTAAAAGTTAAAAGTAATCAAATGAATTTGATTAAAATATAAATTCCGAATTATAAGATATAAAATGAATGTTAATTACAATACAAATAGTTATAATTATTAACATGCTTGTTAATTACAATACAAATAGTTATAATTGATAAAATATTTTGAAAGATATAAAACAACTATCTATTTATTTAATAATATAAATACTTAATTAACATATGTTGCATTGTTTGTTTGATACATGTTAAATATTGACATATCTTATATTGCTTGTTCATCAATATTAGCCTTAGACCCGTTCGAGAGTTATCAATCCGCCTTAATTGAAAGATTGATAACTCTTGAATTGTCCAGAGTGGACAGTTTGGAATTGTAAGATCATTCTCGCAAACTATCGATCTATATCTGTTATACGTCCAGCATTAAGATTTTGGCAGATTTATCCCTTGTTCTCCGAATATGCAGTTTCGGTGATGTTGTATCGACGATTAACAAGTCGGTGCACACAACCAGATGAGCATATTTGGAGAACTATGGGGAGATGCTGCCGAAATTTTGTTGGGCGTGACAGATTATAGAGGATAGGTTTGCGACTATGATCTTATAATTCCGAATGGGATAGGACCAACTACCCGGTGTAAGGTGGCATACTCCTTGATTGATACAAGATACATGCTTGTTTGTTGATGCACATGTGATTGTTTATAATGAAGATAGTCAACATGGATAAGAGTTGGATGCGAGTTAGCGATCGTTTGGGTTAGAATTACAACGTATATGCTGAAGGTGTTAAGAAATTCTTAGAGTTTGCATTGGGTACATGTGATAGTGATGGATGTATTAGATGCCCATGAAAAGAATGTAGGAATTTGCGCTCTCATAAGATAGACTTGGTGAGAGAGCATCTGTTTGTAAAAGGTATTGACAAGGGTTATACTGATTGGGTCTTACACGGGGAACCATATCCAACTTCATTCGATGCTCCACATGAAGAAGAAGAGATCGATGAAGATGTACAACCAGATGTTGTTGGAGATGAGTATGATGAGGATATGGAAGAAATGTTAGGTGACATCGGTGCGGGAATGTTTATGAATGAAGGTGGCACGGACACATCAAGTTCAAATGATGGGGGTCATAATACTTTTGCATGATTGTGGAATGAGTCACAACGTGAACTATATCCAGGATGCAGAAGACACAGTAAGTTGTCATTTACCGTAAGACTGCTTCACATAAAATCAATGTGCCGATTATCAATTAAGGCTGTCAATATGTTACTCGAGTTGTTTAAGGAGGCACTGCCATCAGATAATACACTTCCTCGTAACTTCTATGAAGCAAAAAAATTGAAACGAGGACTTGGATTTGATTACAACGTAATACATGCATGTAAGAATGACTGCATATTATTTTGGCAAGAGAATGAGCAGTTGAACGAATGTCCCATATGCCACGAATCAAGATGGACATCTGACAAACAAAATGTGCCGCAAAAGGTAGTACGCCACTTTCCATTGACACCTAGATTACAACGATTATATATGTCCCGTGCAACGGCTGCAGACATGATATGGCACTCATCAGCCAGAGTTAGAAACGATGATATTTTATCACATCCTACTGACTCTCAGGTGTGGAAGGAATTTGATAAGGAGCATACATGGTTTGCAGAAGAACCACGTAATGTGAGACTTGGGTTGGCAACAGATGGATTTAATCCGTTTGGGAACATGAGTACTAGTCACAGTACTTGGCCAGTCGTACTTATGCCGTATAATCTACCACCGTGGAAGTGTATGAAAGATCCATATTTCATGATGAGTTTGCTCATTCCAGGTCTGAGATCACCGGGAAATGATATAGACATACATTTACAGCCATTGATTGCAGAATTGAAAGATTTGTGGGAGAATGGGGTTGTCACATTTGATTCATCAACAGGCAAGTCGTTCAAGATGCATGCTGCCATTTTATGGACAATAAATGATTTTCCAGCATATGGAAACTTGTCAGGTTGGAGTACTAAGGGGAAAATGGCATGTCCAACTTGTAACAAACATACTAAATCTGAATGGCTCACTTACGGGAGGAAATTACGCTTCATGGGTCATCGTCGATTTCTACCTGGTGATCATAGATGGCGGGGAAATTCACAAATGTTTGATGGTACTGTTGAATGGGGCCAACCTCCACCATATTTGTCTGGTGAAGATTTACTTGCACAATTTGTAGATGTTGGTTGTAATGAATTTGGTAAAAAACAACGAAAGAGAAAACGAGCTACATCTGAGTTGAATTGGACTAAGAAGAGTATAGTTTTTGATCTTCCATACTGGTCAAAGTTAAAATTACGGCACAGTCTTGATGTTATGCATATTGAAAAAAATATATGCAAATCCGTATTGGGAACATTGATGTCAATTGAAGGAAAAACGAAGGATACATTAAACTCAAGGAAGGATTTGAAGCGGTTGGGAATAAGACCGGAAATGTAGTTGCAAGAAAATGGTTCGTCCGTTTACATGCCGATTGGGTGGTATACATTGTCAAGGAATGAAAGGGCTACTTTTTGTGAGTGGATAATGAAAATTAAATTACCGGATGGTTATGCCTCGAATTTGACAAGGTGTGTGCGAACAAATGACTGGAAAATAACTGGGTTAAAAAGTCATGATTGTCATGTCCTTTTGCAGCGTATCTTGCCTATTGGTATACGTGGGTACTTGACTAGAGATGTGCGCGTGGCTTTGACTGAGTTGGGTTTATTTTTCAAAGACTTATGTGCACGGACATTAAATGTAGAAGCTTTGGATCGAATGGAACGGGAAATTCCCATAATATTGTGTAAGCTAAAAAGTATTTACCCACCATCATTTTTCGATGTCATGGTTCACCTGGCCGTCCATTTGCCACGTGAGGCTCGACTTGCAGGACCAGTTCAGTATAGATGGATGTATCCCATTGAACGATTTCTTGGGAAGTTGAAACGAACAGTTGGTAATAAAACTCGCCCAGAAGGATCAATTGCAGAAGCATATATTGATGATGAGTGGCATACCTTCTGTTCCAAATATTTCCACGGAGTTGACACTAGGTTTGTTCGGTCAGAAAGAAACTTTGACGTTGACAGAGCAAGACAACGAAATGTGTTTTCCGTGTTTTCCCAACAAGTACGTCCACTTGGTGCAGTGCGTGGTTATGACTTATGTGGAAGAGAGTTTGAGAAAGCTCAGTGGTACGTGCTAAACAATTGCCCTGAGATAGAGATTTACTTGAAGTAAGTATTAATCTTTTCTTAATTTAGTATTCGCTCATTTACTTTCGCAAAATTCTAATAATATAAAATACATGTGGTAATCATCAATTTCAGTGATCATATTAACATGCTCAAGGAACTAGGAGTAAATGATATAGACCAGAAACATGAAGAAGAGTTTCCGAGATGGTTTGAACAACGGGTAATGACATTACATATGCGACACTTCATTCAATACAAATAGAAAATATTGATTGTTTTTTTATTGATATAATAGAAGTTTTACTTAATATGTAGGTTGTACAAATGCATGCCAATAATCCAAACGATATATCAGATGAATTGTATGCATTAGCGCGTGGCCCATCGAGACGGGCTACAAGATATTCTGCATGTATTTCTCGTGGTAGTAGGTATCACACAATAGATCGAGATCATTATAGGAAAACACAAAATAGTGGTGTCCTAGTTGAGGGAAGTCATGATGGAGAAAATATTGCTTTCTATGGAGTGATTGTTGATATAATTGGAATGAAATATTTAGGGGAGCTTGCAGTGTATCTGTTTAAGTGTGATTGGTGGGATTTAAGTAATCCTCGAACTGGAGTCCGTGATGATGAATATTTCTTGAGTATTAATACATCAAGAAAATGGTACGAGGATGATCCATTTATTTTAGCTTCTCAAGCATCTCAAGTATTCTACTTAGATGACCCGAAGTTAGGAACTCAATGGCGAGTAGTACAAAAATATGCTCCAAGAAATATATATGATGTTATCCCTCAGGCAGAAGGGCGAGATGAAGAAGAAGATGATGCCTCTACTCAAGAAGCATACCAAGAGAGTCAACCCGTCTTTAATTTGTTTGTGGATTTGAGCCAGTATGAGATGATTCCATTGAATAGAGAAGATATTGAGGCTGAAATTGTTGATGCGACACTTGAGCAAAGTGTTGATTCATCTGAAGTATCTACAGAAGATGAGACTGAATTGTCAAATGATACTGATACAGATAGTGATTGACGAATTATATTTTCACATTACGTGATGATGAGCACTATTTTACTTAATGAATATTGTATCAGTTTTTTGAAATTATGCCTCCGAAGAGAAAGGAAGTGCGCAACCCATCTCCACCTGTTCCTAGCTCTCCTTCAGACTCACCATTAGAGATTGACTCTACAGAACAAGGTAAAATTCTAATAGTCATAAAAGTTATTAATTAAGATTATAATAGAAAATTGATAATAATGTTATATCTCATGATGACTTCACAGTACAATCTCGTCAAGGTCGAGGCACTACGAGAGGCGTGACGTTGGAAAAATATCGTAAGGTGGGTAAGATCAAAGTTAACATTCTTGATGAACATACCGGAGGCGAAGGATAACCAGCAGCTTGGCTTGCATCGCATGTGGGTGCTCTTACACGAACTTATGCACCTTTGGCAACAAGTTCATGGAAGAAAGTCCCCCAAGATGTTAAGGACCTTATCAAGAAGCGTTGTTTGGTAATGTTTAATAAATGAAATTTAATTGGACTGATAATTTTATTTTACTTTAAAGTTAGAATATTATAAATGATAATATTTTTGTCCAAACTTTTTTCTGTAAGGATGATTTCGAATTAAATTTTAGTCGGAGAGAGGAGCGTAAAACTGTGGAAGAGCTTATGAGTAATGAATTCCGCAAGTATAAGGCGAGGTGTCATGAGCATTATAATAAGTTTGAGAATAGTGAAGAAGCACGCCAACATCCTTTTCAAGATGTGCAACCTTCTGATTGGGAAAAACTTTGTGACATGTTTGAGGATCCATCATATAAGGTATAATTAATTTAATTATTTTAGTCCTATTTTTAATTCCGATTTTTAATATTTTCAATTCTTATGTAGGAGCGAAGTTTTATAAACAAAACAAATAGAGCAAAATTGAAGATTACTCATCATGCAGGCTCAAGATCTTTCCACCGCTTCTCTAAAAAATTGGTATTTCTATTCTTTTATTTGTATATAGTTAACTGAATATATCAATCATAATGATTTTATATCTTAACAAATCTTTATTATAGCAAGATTCAAATGCCAATTATGATCTGACAAAATTATATGCTGCATCACATACTAATCGTAATGGAGAGTGGAGTCATCCTGATGCCCGTGAAAATTATGTAAGTATTATAATTTGTTTTAAATAAATATATTTGAATATTTATGATGATATTAACTCTTTATCTTATGTGTAGGATAAAATGGTTGCCCTGCGTGCTGAATCTGCGTCAGATCAAAATTCCTCAAATACAGATGTTGAGATTTTTACACAAGTTCTGGGTGAACGTTCAGGATATTTGAGGGGTTTGGGTCACTGTGTAAAACCTTCTCTCTCTTCCTCTTCTTCCGGGTCTGCCTCTATAACTCAAGAGAATGCGAATCGTAGAATTGAAGAATTGGTTGCAAAACAACAAGAGTTAGAGGCTCAATTGGCGAGACAATGAGACATGGAGATGCGCCTCAAACAACATGAAGAAGAACAAGCAGAGTTCAGGAGAGATATGCAACTCCAAATGCAACAGCTTATGCAACAGTATAGGCCTCCAACCAACTGATGGTTTTTTACGTCTAGCTTATGACATTATCTAATTATGTATGAACAATACTAGTTTTATGGTTATTTATTTCTTTGCACTTATTATAAAACTTTTGTGAGTAATTAAACAGTTCCTAATTTATGTTTTTCAAATAATATGGATGTCTATTTAGTTTTTTTATAATTATTGGTTTTAATAAAAATAATATCCGTTCGAACGACCGAGTCACGTTCGAACATTAATGGGCATGCCGTTCAAACGATAATGTAGCGTTCAAACATCAATGTGCAAACCGTTCGAACGATACCAGATGCTCAAAAAAATGTTCAAACACAGGAAATTACCATATCGTTCGAACGATGATCATCACCGTTCGATCTCTTGTACCGTTCGATCGGCTCATTTAACGTTCGAACGTATTTCTATTGATCGTTTGAACGTATCTTGCTAACCATTCAAAAGAAACGTTAACGTTCGAACGGTATATGAGAAGCATTCGAACGCTATTCTGGAACGAATTTTAACCGTGACAAAAAAATCCATCGTTCGAACGGTATCGAACGGTCAATTTCAAAATCGTTCCAAAAGATATATTTTGGGACGAAATTGTGATTTTCGTCCCAATATATCTTCTGGGACAGTGATGTTGGGACGACCTTGGGACGAAATTTTTTCATCCCAAAAAATCTTTCGGAACGAAAGCTATACAAATTTTCGTCCCAAAAAATGTTTTTTGTTGTAGTGTCAGTGGATGATGAAAAATTACTTATTATCTTTTACTTATCTGTCAATCATTTCATATATATATACTAGCATCTAAAAATTAATATAATGGTCTATGTACAAAACACTTTCTATATATGACACTACTTGACCTGTCCACTAAAAATGTAATTTACCATTTTACAAAGCATGCATTTGAGGCCCCAAAGTTCTTTCCCTTTTTTTTTTCCCTTAGAAGTTTGATCACGTTTATCTTGCACCATAGTGAGATTTAACATCTCTTACGATTGTTCATGCATCTAATCTGCATTTCACACTTAAGGTCATCTATTTTATGTACAAACAAGGAAGTAGAAGTGAGTTCTTGGGTGGTTTTAAGGGAAGGTTGGACTAGTGAATGAACCATTATCGACTTATCACTCTAGGGTACTATGTAAGCCTGTTCATCCGGGTTCTGACTTGGGCATCCAGATAGACCCAAACCGAAACCCGGATTTCAAATTCGGGCCGGAACCCGGATGAATCCGTGTTTTTCAAAACCCAGATTCCGGGTTCCAGATTGAACCCGGGGTCTTTTTTTTTAATAATAAAAAAAATATTTTTAAATAAAAAAAATCCACATAAATGCCTAAATGTATCCAATATTTTCACATATAGCTCTGATTTTTTTATAAAAAACAAAAAAATAAATTTGATTGTGCACTTAGAGGTTGAAAAATATCATCAACCCTTATATCAAAATTCCACTTAATTTGCCTAGCAATAAAAATGCGTGTAAAACCAAAAAAGATTCCAATATTCATCTATGAAGTATGCATGTATTACAATACAATGCATGTAAAACCAAAAAAAATTCCAATATTCATCTATGCAAGTATGTATGCATTACAATACAATCCACTACATATTATATTATTTGTTATTTATACATTACATTACAAAATACTAAATTACAAATTACAAAATCAATGATTTAATTTCCACACCAAATAGCAACTTTAAAGTGATTGACCTGAAAGTGATCCTGCAAAAAACAAAATAGAATGAAAAAGCAATCAACATTCTCATCAAAACATTATAGATCATGTGAAAGAAAGTTGAGTTTAATGCTAAGAATCATTAAACTCCAACAACATGTGAAAAAAAGTTGAGTTGAAAGTTTACACCTGAAGATTTCAGTTGCGTTGTTATGCGATAAAAACAGGGAAATAAAGAACATTTTTCTAGCAAGATTGATTCCAAGTGAGATCAAGAACAAAAGCATGAAAAATACCAAACCCAATAAAAAAGATCACAAATTTGAATTAAAAAGGAAAAAATAAAAAAGAGAAGGAAACGTACAGAGGTACGAGTATCGTAGGTGAGCCAGATGGTGGAGAACTGGCCCCAACCCAGCTTCCTCTGAGTGATGTAGCGGCCTCCCACAAATTGATCCCCAACTCTGACGACATGATATCCTCCTTTTCTTTACGACTCCATTCCCTCCTCATCTTCCTCCAAACCTGATGAAGATGAACAAGACATGTCTTTCCCTCTACCGTCTGGCTTGATTGTAATAGATTAGATGAAAGAAAGTGAATCGGGGGGGAGGGAGACGTAGGGCATCGCAGGTGAGATACAACACTAGTGAAGAGTGAAGAACGAAGGAATCAATGGAACGGCGGCTAGGTTTCTTTCGCCTGTAGTGAGGCTTATATACAAACCCGGTTAACCGGGTTATGAATATGGAACCCGGGTTTCATACCTGGATCCGGACTGGATAAATCCGGTTTCAATGATGCGGGTTTTGGTTCTGATTAAATCCGGGCGAAACCTGGAACTAGAATCCGGGTATCCGGGTTTCGGATCGAGTCGAAAAAAAATCCGGCCCAGATGAACAACCCTAGTACTATGGTATCTCTTACTCTCTTACTTTAAATATATATATAAACTTACATGAGTCTACTAAAAATAAAAACATCTAAATAGACATAAAGAAGGAAGAGAAATATGAAATAAGTTGTGTGTGTTAAGTTTTAGATGAAATCAAGATCATGAACTCGAGATAAGAGAGAAACTTGAAACTGAGATTTGTATTGACTGAATGAATTATTACAAAATAAAACTCTATTTATATAAGTACAAGAAGGAAGTAAAAATGACTAACTAACTAACTAACTCTTCTTCCTCTTTTAATTTAACACGTGCTGCTGCTGCTTTAGACTTCAATTCCATTTGTTCAATCTTGGATGCTATACTCCAACACCCCCCCTCAAGATGAACATGGATATTAATGATGCTCATCTTGCGTAATGTGTGATGAAATAGTAGAGAACCAAGGGGTTTTGTCAATATGTCTGCCAGCTGCAATCTTGAAGGAATATGAAATAGCTTGATGACTTTTTGCTGCAATTTTTCTCTGATAAGGTGACAATCGATTTCTATGTGCTTTGTCCTCTCATGTTGAACAGGATTTGTTGCTATGGATAAGGCTGCCTTGCTGTCTGTATAGAGCATTGTTGATTGAGAATGATTAATTCCCAAATCTTGCAAGGCATAAAGAAGCCATTGAATCTCACAGGTGGTTGATGCAATGGCCCGATATTCTGCCTCTGCAGATGACCTGCTTATTGTTGCATGTTTCTTGCTTTTCCATGAAACCAGTGAGTTGCCTAGAAAAATAGCAAACCCTGTGACACTTTTTCGAGTGTCAATGCACCCTGCCCAGTCACTGTCTGAAAAGGCTTTCAATTGCAAAGCTGATGATGAGGGAAAAAATAATCCCTGTCCTGGTGTTGCTTTCAAATATCTAAGAACTCTAGTGGCTGCCTGATAGTGACTGATTGCTGGCTTGGAAAGGAACTGACTTAAAACTTGAACTGAATAGGCAAGATCAGGTTTGGTGAGAGTTAAATATAACAATCGTCCAATCATTCTTCTGTAAGCTGATGGATCATCATACAAGACAGAATCTGTTTCAATGAGCTTAAGATTGGATTCCATTGGGAATGCAGTAGGCTTGGCAGCAAGCATCCCAGTATCTTGAAGTATATCAAGAGCATATTTCCTTTGGCATATTGAGATTCCATTCTTGGACCTTGCCACTTCCAAGCCAAGGAAATATTTGAGTTCTCCCAAGTCTTTAATTGTGAACTGGTGATGTAAGAAATCTTTGAGTAGTTGAATTTCAATCAAACTATCACTAGCCAATAAGACATCATCCACATAGACCAGTATAGCTAGGAAGGATGATTCAGATTTCTTGATGAACAAAGAAGAATCTGAAGTACCTTGGACAAAACCATATTGAAGCAAGGCCTTGGACAATTTTTCAAACCATTGTCTACTAGCTTGTTTTAAGCCATAAAGACTCTTGAGAAGTTTGCAAACTTTGTTTTCTCCCTTTTGAGCCATACCAGGAGCTAATTCCATATAAACCTCCTCATATAAGTCACCATGTAAAAAAGCATTATTTACATCTAGTTGGTGAAGATGCCAATTTTTAATGGCAGCTATGGCTAGGATTAATCGAATGGAAGTAATCTTTGCTACTAGAGAAAAAGTGTCAAAAAAATCCAATCCCTCTTGTTGATTGTAGCCTTTAGCAACCAATCTAGCCTTGTGTCTCTCTATAGTGCCATCTGCTTTATATTTAATTCGAAAGACCCACTTGCAGCCTATGGTCTGTTTATGTTTAGGAAGAGTAACAACTTCCCAAGTCTTATTTAACTCTAAGGCATTTATTTCTTTTTGCATAGCAACTTTCCATTCAGGTATTGGGACCGCTTGTTTAAAGGTTTTGGGTTCTTGGGAGGCAGAAATTGATACTAGGAATGCTTTATGAGATGAAGACAGCCTAGTTGTGGATATAAAATCAGAGATGGGGTAGAAAATACCTTTGTTAGGAGAACAAGCAGCATGAGGAGATGAAGAGTTTGCTTGTACAACATTTTGGACAGAACCACAAAAATAATCCTGCAAGTATATAGGTGTTTGTTTCATTCTTGAAGATTTTCTGAGCTGCTGAGAGTGATCAATACTGTGAGAATGTTGACCACTAGAGGATTTAGTATTGAGAGTTGATTCAGTATTCAGCATAGGATTTTGACTATTTGGTACAGTCAGTGTTTCTGTGCTTGGCATTTGTTCAATTGAGGGATTTGATGCATTTGAAAATGGATTTGAGGGAGTATCAGGAAAAAGAGAAGAAAAATCTGAAACAGAAGTATTTGGTGGAAATAGAAAAGAATGAGCCTCGGAATTAGATGGTAAGGCTTTAAAAGGAAAATGACTTTCATGGAATATGACATTCCTTGAAATGAATATTCTATTTGTGTTTAGATCTAGCAATTTGTATCCTTTGATATTAGAGGGATATCCTAAGAATAAGCATTTTAAAGCTCTTGAATCAAATTTATGCCTGTGATTTGAAAGAGTTGATGCAAAGCAAAGACATCCGAATACTTTTAAATGGGAAAGATTAGGAGCTTTATTGAAGAGCATTTCAAAAGGTATTTTATTTCTAAGGAGAGGAGTAGGGATTCTATTTATGATGTGTGCTGCTATCAACACACAATCACTCCAAAAGGTTAGAGGGAGGTTTGCTTGGAACATTAGAGCTCGAGCAGTGTTTAGTAGGTGTTGATGCTTCCTCTCCACAACACCATTTTGTTGTGGAGTTTCTACACAGCTCTTTTGATGTAATATGCCTTTATCATGATAGAATTGAGGAATAAGAAATTCAGACCCATTGTCTGACCTGAGAGCTTTGACAGAAACACTAAATTGTGTTTCTACTATTGTACAGAATATTTTTAAGATGGAAGGAACTTCAGACTTAGCTTTGAGCATATATACCCAAACACATCGTGTGTAATCATCAACTATTGTAAGGAAAAATCTGAAGCCAGAATAAGATACAACACCAAAGGGGCCCCAGATGTCACAATGTATCAAATCAAAAATTTTATTTGAATGTGTCTGAGAAATAGGGAAAGAAAGCTTTCTTTGCTTTGCAAAATGACATGTGTCACAAACATTATTCGAATCAAGAGATATAGAAGGTTCCAATTGTCTAAGAAAAGGTAATCTAGAGATAGAAACATATCCTAATCTGTTATGCCAAATATCTAAATGTTGTTGGGTAATAGCTGAAGCAAATGGTAGAGAATGAAACTTATTCTTGGTGCAGGTAGTAACTTGTTTGAAGTGGTAAAGTCCATGTTTTTCATGAGCAATCCCAATCATCCTCTTTGCTGATTGGTCCTGTAAAAGGCAATAAGAGTTAAAGAAAGAAACAGAGATATTAGTATCTTTGGTTAGTTTTGAGATAGAAAGCAAGTTGAAAGAAAAGTTAGGAACACATAACACATTATTTAAAGATAATGTGTCAGAGAGGCAAATGGTGCCAATATAGTTGGCAGAAACTGATTGGCCATTAGGTAGGTTAATGAGAGTATTAATAGGCTTAGGTGTAAAAGAATATAGAAGAGGTGAACAGATCATATGATCTGTTGCACCAGTGTCTAATATCCATGAAATTTCAGGTTCTTGGATTGAAGAAATAGAAAAACAAGAAGAGTTTAGAAAGTTACCAGAGAAATGAGAAGTGGCAAGATTCACAGCTAGTGTGGGATTTGTTTGAGGAGGTGGAGGATTTGAATTAGCAAGTGCTAAAAGTTTGGTAAATTCCTCATGAGTTAAAGAAAACTTTTGGTTCTCATTACTGTTGGTAATGTAGACCTCTTCATTGGAAATAGCTGCATTTATAGTAGGTGAATATCGCTTGCCTTTGGGTCCAGTCCAACCAGGGGGATATCCATGCAACTGGAAACATTTCTCCACAGTGTGTCCATTGTACCCACAGTGAGTACAGTATAGAGAGGATCTCTTTGACTTGTCTTTCAAGAATTTAGGCTGGTGATTAACTTGTTTGACCAACAAAGCATGAGTTTCATGATCAACAGAATTATTCAACTGTCGCTGACTTTCCTCTTGAATCAGCAAAGAAAATACCTTTGCCATACTTGGCAATGGAGAACAGAGAAGTAATTGACTCCTTATTGAGGCATAAGAGTCATTGAGACCAACTAAAAACTTTAAGACATAATCAGACTGTTGTCTCATAAGAAGAAAATCAAATAGGTTGTAGGTGCATGAAGCCATCTTTCCACAGCTACAAGTAGGAAAGGGTCTGTAATTGAGATATTCATCCTAAAGTGTCTTAAATGAACTGAAGTACTCAGTAATTATTAAAGAACCTTGAGTAATGGAACTGAGAGATTTTTCAAGATGAAAAACTCTAGGACCATCACTTCTCAAATATCTACTTTTCAATTCATTCCACAAATCGACAGCAGAGGCAACATAAAGAAGACTACTTCTGATTTCTTTCGATATGGAGTTCATGAGCCAAGAAAGTACCAGATTATTGGCTCGAAGCCAAGCAGTGTGGAGAACACGTTGATCAGCAGGAGGAGCAAGGATTGATCCATCAATAAACGCAACTTTGTTCTTGACAGTTAAGGCAATGATAATAGATCGACTCTAGGCAATTTAATTATTACCAACAAATATTTCTGAAACTAGCAACGCACCAGGATTATCACTTGGATGCAAGTAGTATGGACTAGAGGAGTCATCCGAAGGATTTTGACGAAGATGAGAAGAATGAACAGATACATCATCATCAGAATTCATTCTTGAAAATTTCCAAGAAATACAAGAAAATTATGATTAGAGATTACAAAGATTTCGGAATGAAGATGTTTGTAATCGTATCAGGAAGTGAAGTTGCGGAAGCAAGAGTATTTTCAATCTGATACCATGTTAAGTTTCAGATGAAATCAAGATCATGAACTCGAGATAAGAGAGAAACTTGAAACTGAGATTTGTATTGACTGAATGAATTATTACAAAATGAAACTCTGTTTATATAAGTACAAGAAGGAAGTAAAAATGACTAACTAACTAACTAACTCTTCTTCCTCTCTTAATTTAACACGTGCTGCTGCTGTTTTAGACTTCAATTCTATTTGTTCAATCTTGGATGCTATACTCCAACAGTGTGCGCGCGCTTATGAAAAAAGGAAGGGACAATATAGAAGAATTTTGAAGGGGATGCATATTATAAAAGGTACTATAGAACGATATTGCAGCTCGGCATAAGAAATACAGAATATATATATATATATATTATATCGGGTGGGTCCTTCACTTGTCCTTGCCAACTATTTAATTTTTTCCAACTACAGTTTTTTTATTGTGCACTACCCTCACCAAGCAAGCGAGAAATTAAAGGTGCTTCGGGTTGTTGCAAAATACAATGAGAGAAAAGTAAAATAAAAATTAAAAAATTAAAAAATAAATTACAAATGATAAAAAATTTACATGGTTTGGCAATGTAAAATGTCTTCAAAACTGTAGAATATTTTATTTTCTTGATAAATGTCAAAATATACTATAGGGAAAAATCCAATGTTCAGAACGACTACAATGTACGTAAATATATATATAGGGTTATAAGGCAAAAATACTAATTTCACAATTATGGGGTTATTTGCTCAAGTAACTAACCGTTAATTGAGCATCGAGCGACTTCACTGTCTAAGTTTCGCTCAAATTAAATCAACTGATGAGCAAATTCTTTGCCTAAACTTCGCTAGAGTCAATTAATGAGCAAACCTTAAGTGAACTTTCTATCTGAAATTCACTCTCACGTACGATATAGGCTTGTACGGGAATAAAAATTTATAGATAGCCATACATCATAGCCTTAATGGATTTTCTTTTTATGGTAAGGGAAAATTATATTTCTTTCTTGTGTATTAGCCTCGAATACCCATTTTTCATCATAAATAAGCAATTTTCACAAAATTGCATGACACATGTTTCATGCAAATAGTAATTTAACAATCAAAATAATGTTTTTGGATCAGTTAGTGGAGACAGAAGAACTTTTCTAGGAGGTGGGCAAACATTATCATTCTTCAGACTGCACGCATCTTTCTTCGTACATTAAGAATTTTACCATCTGATAAAATAAAATAAACATATGCAATTGTTAATGTTTGCGGATATTAATTGTGTAGCCGCACGTTACATTGCACCACGTTTTGTAATTCTCTTCTCCTTCGTTAATTATTATCATCGTTTTAATAATATGTTGTCCTATTATAATTAGATGATTTTCGATTAGTGCCCGATGAAAGGATAATACTTAAATAATAACAGAAATGAAATTGCCCAGGATGTACATTAATTTGGAAATTATATAAAAATTATTCTACTCAGCATGAGTACTCCTACATGCACCACACACCTGTTGAGTTGAAGATTATTATTATTATTATTTTTCTCTTAACAAATATGTGGTGAAGGCCTACTGAGTAGAATGTTTCTTAAAATAAATTGTCTCTATCATACGTACAAGAATAATTATATAAAAGTGCATAAATAGTAATCTATTGTTTCCATTCAACTACAAATATTGTAAAATGTTTCGTAGTTTTCTGTAGTACTAAGTCGTACGTAATGGATGCTAGCTAGCTTATTCTAACTGTTGATGTCGTGTTTCACAACCTAAGCAGTTCCATGGAGACCGACTCGTTTGACACCTGCAAAAAGAGCTAAGAGTGGACTCCGGTGGAGCTCGTGAATTCTCCAATGCTGAAGTTAGTCAAGAGTTCTTAGATGAATGAAGTGTTAATGTGAAAAGAGAATCAGACCTTACTCTATGGGCGAGATAGGGATATTTATACCCTTCTTGGGTTCTGCTGTTGAGGGAGATCGTGGGATGTTAGGTCATGTCTAGTTCAAACCTGCCACCTCCCTACTATTGCAGTGTAGTGCCATGCCGAGGTCGCTCTGTTTGTTGTTTCTCTCTTAGTGTCGCTCTGTTTGCTATTTCTCTCTCAGAGGTCCTTGGCTATATAAGCCCTCCCCTCTTTCCTTCTCCAGCATTTTTGCAACTCTCCTCAGCATTCCCTTTCCCCATGTTTCCTCTACCTTGCCTCTCTCTCTCGGCCGCAACGCCTCCCTTCTCCTTTTGCTTCCCTATTTCTTTTTGTCACTCGTCATCTCCTTCCTTTCTTCCACCCGTCACTATTCTCATGGCCTGAAAAACTTCCACCAACACCACAGCCCCTTATTTCGATTGCAAACATTGGATCTCGTAGGTCACCAATGGCAATCTTCATGCCTTCTAGATTAGGTATGGCATCTCTCGGTAAGAACATGTGGTGACTCCAGACGAGGTAGCAACTCTGGTAGCTGTCTACCCCCTGATTTTTCGCTAATGGCGTTCACCTCCTGTTCCGTCGTCCTATCCGGGAGGTTCACCACTACCTAGGACTGGCCCCGACTCAGCTCAACCCCAACGCCTGGTGACTTCTGGTGTCCAATTGCATCATTGTTAGGAAGTCTTTCATTGAGGCAGGTGAGGTATAACCCAACTTGATAGCTCAGGAGTTCTTGTCAGTGTACCACATCAATGCTTGGGGAGTCTTTGCGACATTCAGGCTCGAGTCACTTGCCAGAGGATTTCCACGCCCGAGTCACTCCATTTGAGCATCAAGGACTGCACTTGAAAGTTTTTCTTTATATTGGGCTCGAGCTGGGAGTTCTTCAAGGGGGAGTCGACTCAACAATAGTTCCGTATCTAGGTCAGTTGGGGCCTTATCCCCTCTCCACAGATTCTAGAAATCAAACCAACCCCAAAGGAAGAGGATCGGATCGCTAGACGAGCACACGATGGTTCATCTGGTGGTTCCCTCTAAACCAGTCAGGTCTTTCAAGACTAGGCTGCATCTCCTCGGGGGGGTAAGCAGACAACGGATCCTATCGAAGATAAAGCCAAGCTAACAAAGGCACATCACGACCCACTCCGTGGGGGAGGATGATTTTGTACCCGAGCGAGTCAAGTGTTGCCTCTGAGACTTCTACTTCAGTGACCCCCCGCATGATCCCTGTGGAGCCGCTAGTTGTAGACCCTCTCTTCCCAGGCCCCCATTCAGCCTTTGTCGAGCTGCCGTTCTCCCTCTTGGAAGAAGAGGATGACTTGATCTTCGAGGCTGCATTCTTGGAATTCTTCGTGCACCCTCCTCTTCACAGCGTCGACAAGGTAGAGACGTTTGAGTTCTACAAGGAAACTCTGAGGGAGGAAGGTTCTCATGAAGACACCGAGGCTATTTAAGAGGCGCACACCTCTTCCAAGGGTACCCTGACCCCTTAAGAGGAAGTGGCAGAAGTATGAGAAAAGGTGGAAGAGACGGATGAAGAAGAAGAAGAAGAAGAAGAAGAAGAGGAAGAAGAGAAGGAAGTGAAGGAAGAAGAGGAGGACAAAGCAGAAGAGGAAGAGGAATAAAGGGCTCTCGGGGGGATGAGGAGCTTGAGGTCGGGCCCATTGATTCCTCCACAGCTCTTGGGATGGGCTCTTTTCTACCATTGGGCCCCGCCAATCCTCCTTCCACAATTTGGGCCGAGGGGGATCATGCCCCCAATTCGGATCTTGAGAAGGCTAGCACGGCTGCTACCAAATGGTTAGCCCACAACTGGGGCCATTCGACGAAATGAGGAGCTCAATTTCGAGCACCAGGGGTGGATCGATGAGGTGGAGGACATTTGGAAGCGCATCGAGAGCCTAGACAGAGAGGCTGCTAGCAGCGAGCATCAAAAGGAAGACCTAAACAAATAGCTCGATGATGTTGTGGACGAAGGGTCTAGGCTGCCCACCTACTGCAAATGGGTCAAGGTGGACCGTGATATGGCCGTGTGGAACTTGGCTGTTCAAGAGGTCGAGTTGGTCTGAGTCCAAGCATCACCAAAGCAACTTCGTTGGGACCATATCAAGGCTCACGGACAGTGCTCATGACTGTTGTCCTTGAGCTTTAAAAGCATAACAGAGGCATGAAACTTAAGGGGGGGTTCGCTGGGTCGAGGAGGAAGTCAGAGAACTGAAATAAGAGGTGTCCAAGAAGAATACAACCCTTATGGCATAGAACCTCACGATCACTGGTCTGAGGTCGAACCTCAAGATCACATGGATCAAGAATACCAACACCATTTGGGACAATGCTTGGTTGTACGGTTATCAAGAGGTCCTCGACTAGGTGTGGGAATACTTGTTGAAGTATCCCAAGCTTGATCTGTGCACGCTAAACTTGTGAAATCTTAAGCTCGATCCAGAGACTTGGGCTTATTATAAGAAGTTTGGGTAGCCGAGGTACCCCCTTTCCCTGCAGACGGTTCTGACCTTCCTCCCAAGTGATTGAGCTAGGGCCTTCACACCTTTTCTTCGTTGTATATTTATTTCCTTTCACCTTGTAAAGAACGCTTATAATTACTGAGAATCCCATTTGCCTTACAAATGCATTTTAATTCTCACCTTCCTTATCATTTTCTCTTCTGTTTTTTTTTTTTTTTTGGCTTTTGGGACGAGACTAGTCTTTGGTGGAAGGGGGGATTGGCAAGGGCATACCCCCCAGTGAGTCTTGGGACTCGACTTTGATGCGAGTCTAGAGAATGGTTAGAAGGGGGATTGACAAGTCTAGGAGACTTGGCCTTACCCTGCAGTGAGTCTAGGAACTCGACATCAATGCGAGTCTAGCGACTCAACTTCGATGCTAGTTTAGGTACTCGACTTTGTTGGATGGGGGGTCAGCAAGTGTAGAAGACTTGGTCTTACCCCATAGTGAGTCTAGGGGCTCGACTTCGATGGATCGGGAGTCAGCAAGTCTAGGAGACTTAGCCTTACCTTGCAGCGAGTCTATGGACCCAACTTTGATGCAAGTCCAGGGACTCAACTTTGCCTTACCCCTCAACGAGTCTAGGGACTCGAATTTGATGCTAGCCTAGGGATTTGGCTTTGTTGGACGGTGGGTTGGCAAGGCCTTACCCCACAACAAGTCTAGGAACTTGACTTCGATGTGAGTCCAGGGACTCAGCTTTGTTGGACGGGGGTTGGCAAGGTCTTACCCCACAACGAGTGTAGGAACTCGACTTCGATGTGAGTCTAGGGACTCAGTTTTGTTGGATGGGGGGTCGACAAGGCCTTACCCCGCAGCGAGTCTAGGGACTCGACTTGGTTGGATAGGGGGTTAACAAGCCTAGGAGACTTAGCCTTACCCTGCAATGAGTCTAGGGACTTGACTTCGATGCGAGTCTAGGGACTCAACTTTGTTCTACAGGGGGGCAGTAAGGTCTTACCCCGCAGCGAGTCTAGGGACTCAACTTCGATGCTAGTTTAGGGACTTGGCTTTGTTGGTCGAGAGGTCGGCAAAGCCTTACCCCACAATGAGTCTAGGGACTTGACTTTGATACGAGTTTAGGGACTCGGCTTTGTTTTCCATGTTTGTTGACAGAGGGTTTCGAACAACTATTTGCACATTTGCATTCATAAACTTGGGCTCGGCATACAAGGTACTAATATTTACACAAAATATTTAAATTGTTCGGCGTTCCATGGGTGGAGAAGCTCAAGTCCATCACTGCTCTTGAGATGATAGGAGCCAGGATGGTTACTCACAACTACCATGTAAGGCCCTTCCCATCGTGGCCCTAGCTTCCCTTCCTCATGGGCAGTGACCCCCGTTTGCTTTCGTACCAGGTCCCACACTCTGAAGGAGTGTGGTCTCACTCATTTGTTAAAGTACTATTGTGACGCCCCCAGATTTCCATTTGGGATCGGACGAACATCAAAAGCGTCGGGACATGCAACATATGGTTACCTGGCCCCGTTCATGACATATAAGATGCAATATTCTTAACATGCTTTTAGCATTATGCAATATTCGCAGCAGATAATTTTTTTTTTTTTAGCAATACTATGCACCAAACTTATAAAATCCCAAAGAGTTAAATCATAATCCAAGCATACTTAACAAAATAAACATCCACAAATTCAGTATGACTCTTAGAAGGCTGTAATCTTAAAAACATGGGAGACCAAACTCCATATTTACATTACCAAAATACACTATTGGAGAAGTTTGTCGAGTAACTCATGTAACTTGACTAATGAGGCCAGAATACTATCCAAAAACTAACTATGGAAGCTATAAGCTCCGCGTCGTGTCTGCGGTAGTTAACCTCCTTCAGTCTACCAACGTCCGCTCCCTGCTATGATCCTAACACATCGCCTACCATTGGGGGGAATGGTAGTTGAGACTACCACGGTGAGATTTGATTACAAATCTTAGTAAGTTAATAGGAAACTCCCACACAGGTTAATGATGCATGCATGGCAGTAAAAGTATGAATGCATAATTAAAGTCATAAGTAAGCATAACATAACTTGATATATAGCATGGCATAACTGACATAACCTGAACTGAAACATGAACCGAACTTGACTTGACATGACATGAACTTGAACTTAAAACATAACATGGACTAGCAACATAACAAGAACGTAAACTTGAAACATAACATGGACTTGAAACATAGCATGAACGTGAACATACATAACATAAACATGAACTTGAACTTAACATAAACTTGAGCATAACATGACATAAACGTGAACTTGAGATATAATGTGAACATGAACATAACATAACATGGACGTGAACTTGAACATAACATGTACGTGAATATAACATGACTTGAACGTGAACTTGAAACATAACGTGAACATGAACATAACATGGCATGAATGTGAGCTTGAACATAACATAAACATGAACATAACATGATATGAACATGAACTTGAAACTTAACGCAAACATGAACATAACATAACTTGAATGTGAACTTGAATATAACATGACATCAGATTTTACTCCTTCACCATAGTACTTGGATGCACATAGCCTTGACCACAGTACCAGGCAGCGCGTATTATCATTGACCGTAACATATTGCTTATTCTTAACTCCTTGACATAAACTTGGACTCTTGTTCAATTGACTTAATTAATAAGGTGACCATATGGGTGCTACACGGGTTCCCTTGAGCCGTGTGTCCCTGCCGATTACCGCATCACAACATAGGTATCTACACCAGCTATGAGTGCATTAATACGTACTCCACAGTTGTTGTGGCCCCACGTATTCTACATGTCACAATTGCTGTGTCTCACGTAGTGTATGCTCCACAGTTGTTGTGGCCCCATACTTCATGTTCCACAATTGCTGTGGCCCCATGAATTGTTTGTGCCACACTTGCTGTAAACACACATAAAATAAAATATGGCTCCATCGAGGTTTGTGTCAGGCGCGCTCCGATGATCAGCTAGTTAGGCCCCATTTGCAACCTGTTAACTGTACTTCATCAACTTAGAAAATTTCACACCTATTTAGACACTCCAGCGTAAACAAAGGAGTTCTACTAGGATATTACCCTATCCTGGCACTTAGGGTTGTGATTGACATAAATAACTTAGCATGAACGTGATCTAAAACTTGACTTAACATAAACTTGATCTGACTTCTTTACTTAACATGACATACTTGCAATGGTGAATATTGCATGATATGACATACATGTAATATATGGCAAACTTAACATGGCATACTTATAACATATACTAATCCGTGACAGAATAGATTGGGTAACAAATAGATGTTCATGACATAATAAATCATGCATAACAGATAAGCATGTAATGACATGGCATGACATGGCATATATGATAGCATACATACATAAATTATAGTTCCCTTACCCATCATACAAACACAGTAACTGATAGTAAGTTAGAAGCTAACTTACCTCGATCGTTGTGTTCTACGAGAATAAAGCACGAAACACAAGGAACTCTAAGAAGGTATTCTAAAAGTTAGACATTTAATTACTAACAATTAGAAACATGAGAACAAGCTAACTTATAGTAAAATGACCATTTTACCCTCTACATGTGGGAAAATGACCATTTTACCCCTAACTTAAGAATTTCACATCCTAACTCCAAAAGTTTTCAAAATTTACATTCCTCATGTAAATTTTGTCATAAACTCAAATATCAATTCAGAAAAATTTAAAACAAATCACAACTATGGAAAATACACTATGGCCGGAACATCCATAGGTCATTTCTCTTGATTTTTGTTACAATTCCTTCCAACTTCAAAACTCATGCTTAAACCAAAATTTTGCAACAAGGATCTTCCTATCCTAAGTTTGAAACCATACTTAATACGTCCATTTAGAAAAACCTAATAATCAACACCAAACTTTTTGTAAAAAGATCCAAACACTTGAATCACAAGGTTTGACCCTAAATCAAAACATCTCCAAGAATTCCAAAAAATAAAATCTTAATTCTAACATATTCATAACATCATCCTAAGATCAAACATGCTTTAAATCATCAAAATAAAGTCACCAAAGTCACAAAATAACACTTGGAGTTTTTGGTTTTACACTTAGTCCAAAAACAGAAACTTTTTCCTCAACTGGCTTTGAAGGTGAGATCAATGGCTTAAGAAGGTGAGATCTTTGAAATAAAGCATCACATGGTTTAAAAATGTTTCCTAAAGAATATCCAACCATAAAAATTAAAATCACAATGATAAAAAACAAATAGACATGGATCTAATCCAAAAACATCAAATCTTAGGCCTAACCGAAAACCTCTTGCATAGAAAAATCATATCTTTGAAACTAATACTAAATATCTTCAAAATAACATCCTAACAGAAAAATAAGAGACTTAGGATCATCATATAAAAATATCAAAGCCTTTAGAGTAAGCTCAAACCTCGAAATATTCAAACTTTCTCCTAATAAAAATTGTTTTTCCACTTCCAGTTTTTAAGTTTCTAGATCTAAGAAAATCTATCATCAAAAACTTTATTCATACAACAAAACCTCAATGGAAACTCATAAACATATGCTAAAAATACTCCATAAAACTTTCGGACCAAGATATGTCCATTAGTTTGGTCAAAAACTCCAAAACATAACATACTCTTCAGTTTCACACCCAGAATGACCTTTCCATAGTTCAAAAATACTTTTGACCAACCCAATGAGCATATAATGATACGAATAATATATCTATGAAAACTAGACTCAAAGAGGAATAACTGAAAATACTTACAAATGGTCAAAAAGCTCCACGTAAAAAGACCCATAAATCTGCCCGAGAGAGCTCTTTTGCGTTTCCCTCTAAGAACGGGGTGAAGAAGTGATGAAAGGGAAGGAAGTGTGTCTTGCACGACTCAAGGATTCTGTAGGGGGAAGATATAGACCTGAATGATCTTGATTGGAGGTGGCTATGTGACATAAAGTGGAGAATAGTGAGGGGCAAAAGACAGCCTGCAGAAGCTATGAGGTATGGAGGTTGATGGGGTGGGTTTCTCCATCTCATCAAGGCACTATTGGGTGCACAGCCAAGGGTAGTGAATGTTCTGCCATGTGGGGGAGGAAACTTCTTCAAGAAGCCTTGCCAAGGTGGCCAAATTCGTGGGCCTCAACCAAGTTGGCTTCAATTTGGGGTTTAAAGAGGGTTTGGTTTAAGTTTGAGATGCTATCAAGCCCAAATCCAATTTGTCTTGGCCTAAACAAATTTTCAAGGTTTAACAGGTTGGATAATGATGTCATAATAGGAATTTGAGAAATTAATAGCATGTGGAAGTGATTTAATTAAGTGATTAAACACAATGCTAGAAATTGGATCAAAAAGGGTTGAAGGCCAACTTTAGGGTTTGGGAAAACTGTTTAGGGTTTCGGTTTCAACCAAGCTTTTGGGGTTTCAATTGGATTCCAACCATTTAGGGTTTCACTAGGGTTGAAACCCTCTTTGATCTGACTCAATTTGGTAGATCAGATGAAAAAGGTTTTGCTTAGGTGACATGACCTCGCTCACACCTTGATTTTCTTCACAAATCCATCTAATGGTTCCTCTTTGTGTCAAGTGTCTAATACTATTCACTATGTGTGGCTAAGATCTTGCCAAGTGTCCAAATAAAACTTCTCTAACCTAATTTAGACATTTCATATTGTGATTTTGAAAACACTGCACTTAGTACGCTTATTGAAGTTACTATTCCCTCCGAAAAAAGCATAATAAACTTAGTACTGAAAAATCTTAAATATTCATCTTAACCTACAGTGAAAATCGTTTACCAAAACTCAACCCCGAAGTGCCCCTAAAAAAGATTTCACAGTTTCGAACAAGCATTTCGTCCGAAATTATGAAAATGAGTTATTGCGCTATAAAATCTTAAATATTCAAATGAGTTATTGCGCTATAAAATATTAAATATTCAAATGAGTCTAGTGGCGTAGATCATAATGTATTCTGACACTGCTAACTACCTAAAACAATTAAAATTGCAATTATGTCACCATAGTGAGTGATAACACTGGCTATGTTAACAGACTAAAACCTATGCGATTGGTTGATTCGTGAAAACTTATGGGATTTTCACGAGATTCCTAAAGTCTATAGAAATTCCACTATTGAATTTCTAGGTGGAATTTCTAGTTGGCTGTTACAACTATTCCACCTTTTGCTTGTTACTCATCGTTCGTATGAATGCCATTTCCCTTATTTCTTCCAGGGGGTCTAGCTCTTCTACCAATCTCTCGTTGTAAGAGGCAGTGTCAAAATGTTGGATGCAATGTGTAGGCATCTCGACTTCTACTTGGATTACCACCTCGCTCCCGTAAGTAAAAGTAAAAGGCATCTCTCTAGTGGGGTTCCAGATGGTCATTCGGTAAGCCGATAGAACTCTTGGTACCTCCTTAGCCCATGCCCCTTGTGCGTTTCAAGCTTCTCCTTGAGAGCGGAGAGAAGGGTGTGATGCCCCCAACTCCCACGTACGGAAACATGGGAATCGAGGTATCAGAATGATGACAATACGGGTCACGCATCCCATCGCTAAGTGCTAAGTGTGTGTACATGCAACACGTGTACAACAAAACAACGCAACGGATAATAAAAGTTAGTGGACTAAGTACCTGAATTTGTTTAAAAAATAAATTTGCTTAAACACAAGCGTATCAAAAGTTTACAAATTTCCAGTAACATCATAAAATCAAAATACATGATTTAAAGGCAAGGAAATAATTTCCAAATAATACAAGCAAAACTCCAATCAGTCATCTGGCAGAGCCGTCTCCTTGGGCTCAGTCTCCTCGTCATCTGCATAAAAATCTACGATACCAAAGATAGTACTGCAAGTAAGTAATAATCAAAAACTTAACTCGTGGTCGAATGTGCTTCCAAGTGTAGAAGTGTCAAGTTGTATCAAGGATAAGTCCATGATCGTATTCCACAGGGACAATGGGTTATCAGAGCGTACAAGAGTTTTGTGAGTAACAAATGAATCAAGTATGAGAGATGAAAATAAAATTCAAATGCAATGCAAAATGCTAATCAAAGCTGAAATTAGAGTTTCTAAAAAAAAACAAATTAACGAACACTTGGGTTGGGTATGAGACTCTCTTTATTTCGGATTCTAGATAATTTTCTCGATTAACAATCCAGTCAAGGCATTGATAAACGGAAGATAAAAAGTTATGCTCAAGTTTTGCAATATTTTTTCTAAGGGATTCTCTACTTTACTAGCTAAACACACATTAACAAACAATCGAGAGAAGCCTTGATAATTTTTAAGCTTTTGTTGTGCCTTACGTCAACAACAAAACAAGAGCAAGAGCCGCAATCTATTTTCAATTTAAATCTGACTAGTAACGTAGTAAAATCAACAATTAACAACAAAATATTGCATCGATCTAGAATCCAAAACAAATCAAGCTTCGTTCCACAACCCAAGCTTCTAAAATTAGCTACACATGATGTTTCTAGTGATAAAAATAAATCTAAGTTGAGTCATGACAAAATCTGAGAAAATATCCGAATGAGATAAATCCTAAAGATGTTGCCACTTCCCGCAGGAGAACAAACACTAAAATAAAAACTGAAATGTAAATTACAGAAAATAGAATGAAGAGCAACCATGAAAAATAAAACGAAGAAACAGTCGAATAAAAATAAAGATACTGTCTGAAACGAAAATGAAATAAAAATAAAACTGCTGCAACACCGAATGAAAATGAAAGAAAGTAATAAACTCCAAGCTAAGCTACTGCTGTAGCTGAACGAAAAAAAAAAACCAAAAGAAAGTGCAAGAAAGATAAACTCGCTGTGCAAAAACTAAAACAAAAGAAGGAAAATAAAAATACAAACTAAGCTACTCAACTCCTAGCTTAAACGATAAAGAAAACACATGAAAGAAAATAAAAATCTAAGCTAAGCTACTCTACGAAATGAAAGAAAGAAAAAAAACTAAGAACTCCTAAACTAAGCTACCGAACTCTTCTCACTGCTGCTGTTGCTTCCAGCTAAATAAATAGCTGATCTCCAGCTGCTGCACGTGCATGTTGCTGCCTCCCATTCTTCTCCTGCTGCACATCCATGTACTGTTGTAGATCCGACAAAGGGAATAAGACCTGCTGTCTTCCTGTGCTTCCATAAGATTAATTGAAATGAATTGTGTAGAAGAACATGTGCGTCCAGCTGTCTTCCATCCCTTAGGTCTGAAATGCTCTTGCTTTCCAACAACATCCAGCGTGTGTGAGTGGCTGCTATCCGGCTGTGTGCTTTTGAGTGAGTTGGTGTCACTTTTCTGCATGTGTGTTGCATGTTGGTCTGCATGTGTGCGTTGCATGTTGGTCTGCATGTGTTCCTGCATGTGTCCGAATGAGTGGTTGCTGTCCATGTGATTTTTCTTGTGTAAATGGTCTGCATGTGCATTGTGAATGAGTGTTGTCCGAATGCTTTCTGCTGCTTGGTGTGATCCGAATGATTGGTTGCTGTCATGCATGTGATGCTATTGATTTCCTGCTGCACTAGCTACTCAAAAAAGAGGGAACAAATCTGCTGCTGCATGTGCATGTTCTGTCAAAGCATGTCCGAGTGTCTGCTGTAGGTGTATTGTGTTCTGCATATGTCCGAATGGTCTGCTGCATGTGCATTGTGTTCTGCATATGTCCGAATGGTCTGCTGCATGTGCATTGTGTTCTGCATGAGTGCATGTGTTCCTGCATGCATGAATGGTGTGGGTGCTGTCATGCATGAGTTGCTGTCACATTTTCTTTGCTGCAGGTTCATTGCATGTGTGAGTTTTTCTGCATGTGCTGTGTGAGTCCACTGCATGTGTGTGTTGCATGTGTGAGTCCGGCTGTATGCATGTGATGTCCGAGTGAGTTTCTTTTGCTTGTGTGCGCTGGTGTGGTTTATTGCATGTAAGGTGCTTGCAATGGTCAGCATGTGTAGTGAGTGCTGTCCGAATGAGGCTGGCCTGCATGTGTCCATTCACACTTGAATGATATCTTTGCAGTGTATTGCCCAAACTATCCCTGTTATGAGAGGAATAAAAATGAAATATTTATTTTCATGTGAAACAATTGCATTATAAATCTTTTTAAGCACCAAAATTCCAGAATTTATCAATTGACTCAAGTAATGTGATCTATTGCATAATTAAGTACTTAAATCATTTTTTATTAAACAATTTGTTCGCTTAAGTAACTTAATCATGCATTTTTAGCGCTTCATCAGTAATAATCCAAGCAACCCACAAGATGAAAATACATTGAAGCCACAACAATATGCATGAACGTAATGCCATATGCATGAGATCTGAAAATAAACATTTTCCAAAAATAATCCTTTTCCAATGCACCCCAAAAATCCCATTTTTGGCCCACAATATTTCCTTTAAAACATTTCCTCGCCATTGTCCCAGATAATGGCCCAAAAATCCAATCTCGCCATTTTTCCAAAAAATGGCCCAATAACCAACTATCAGAGCACTATAGGTGGGAATCACAGGCGGAACTTTACCACCATCCCTACGCATGCGTCGTAGGCGGTAATCATAGGCGGGACTCTACCACCGTCCTTACTTACCACCATCCCTACAGTGACTCTCTATCAAACCACTTAATCAGTTCATTTCAAACACATCTAAAATTCTTTCTCGTATAAAAATCCAGTTTCCAAATATGCACATGAACGTGCATGCAATTACACTAAAACATAGTTTTCCTTTTCCAACACATGTACATGTATGCACCATGCAATGCAAATGACAAGAAAAATTATCCAATAAACCCAACATCATTCAATCATATATAACTCCATCCTCAAATCAATCCGAGCCCTAACTCATCAAACTTAGTCCGGCACAACTAAACAAATCACAATGTATTGTTAAAGCAAAAATATATTTAAATCTGAAAGGAAGTTCGGAAAATACTTACAGGGCTATAAAATATTTTCTGAATGATCATGGAGCTGGAAAAGGTGACGAAAAGGCAATGTCACAGTGCAGAATGCACTATGGCCATGCGTCACAACATACCCAAATTTCAACAGAGGCAAACGAAGACTAGGGAAAGTTAGGGTAGGGCTTAGAGATGCCGGTGAAGCCAAAAAGGCCAAATTGGAGAGAGGTTCGGTTGAGCTTCACTGGCGACGGATCAGACCTGGGGTTGGGTGGGTTAGGTAACTGGGATGCCGGTGATGATATGGTGAAGAAGTGGTGGCAAACGGTGGAGGCATGGCGGCACATGGAGCACAAAACTGTGCGGCTTGGTGGAGCTCGTGGTGGCTAACAGCGGCGTTTGGGGGGACTGAAAAATGGAAGAGTGAGGTCACCGGTGGGTGGGGAAGAGAACAGAAGCAACGACGACGGCAATGGGTGGCGCACGGCAGAGCTAGACGAAAAGGAGGCCGCAGCTTCTAGTCGTACGTGGCAGCTAATGGCTGCACAAGGTGGTTTGAAAATGGAGGGGGATGTTCATTGGTTGGAGGGGAAGAGAATGAGCCGGGCGGTGAGGGCCACGGCGGTGTGACGACAGAGCTAGAGGCGGACAAAGGAAATGGGTGGAGAGAGGAAGGAACAGGTCACGCGCACATGGAGAGAGAAGCAGAGGAGGACAGAAGAAAAAGAAAAAGAAAGAAGAAAAAGAGAAAAGAAAAATAAGAGAAAAAGAAAAAAGAGGAAAAGAAAAATGTTGGGAAAGAAATTAGGTGTAACCCTTATAACTTGGGTCAAAAAACTGATCCAACGAAAATTATTTTTCAAAACAGTAAATTAAATAAAATAATTTAAACGCAGTGATTAAATTAAATAAAATAATAAAATCCCAAAATCACAATAATTTTAAGCCCAAAAATAATTAATTTAAATTAAAATGCAATTAAAATATAATATAATAATAAATAGCAAGAAAGCACATTAAAATAATTTCACAACTTAAAAATCACCTTTAATTTAAAATAAGAAAAGCATTAATTATAATAATTTAAATAAAATCACTCAATAAAAATACAAATAAAATGGGGATATCACAGAGGGTTTTGTTAGTCACCTTGGCCTGGCCCTTGGCTTGGAGGTGTCCTGGCGATGAGTACTTTACCTTGATCCCTAGCTCTGCACACCATTTCTGATAATGCAAACAGTCAAACTGTTTCCCATTATCCGACACAAAGGCATGAGTTATGCCAAACCTGCACACCACTGATCTCCATAGGAATTTTGTGATAGTTCGAGAGGTGACACTCATGAGGGCCTCTGCTTTGACCCATTCTATGAAGTAGTCGACTGCCACCATTACAAATTTGGCTCCTCCTCTGGTGGTCAAGAATGGACCAATCAGGTCCAGTCCCCATTGGGTGAAGGGCCATGGTGAGGTGATCGACATTAATTCTTCAGGGGGGTAACGCATCACCGGCTCGTGCTCTTAACACCTCAGGCACTTTGTCGCAAAAATTTTGGCATCTCTGAGGGAATGAGGCCCGTAGTATCTTGCTCAGGTAACCTTTGCAACCAACGCCTATCCTCTAGTGTGGCTCCCACAAATCCCTTCAAGAATCTCTGTTAGCACATACTGTGCCTCGTTGGGTGACAAGAATTATAGGACGAGTTCGGAGAAGCCTATCTTATATAGGATCCCATCTAGTAGGATAAACTGGGCTACTCTGTTCCTGAGCTTCCAGGTATTTTCCACGTCGCTAGGGAGCTTGCCCTCCTACAGGAAGTTCCTAATGTTCGTTGCCCATTTAGTGGAAGCTATTTCTGTCCTAAGTTGCTCGATCCCAATGGATGGGGTGTCGATTGGTTTGTCAATAGTCTGTTTTGGGAGAGGGAGCTCCTCCTATCCTGAGGCAGCTTTTGCTAGCCGATCTGCCTTTTGGTTCTCCCCTCTGGGACCTATTGGATGCAGAAGTAACGGAAGCAGTTGCATTCATTACAGAAAAGTTGGAGATATTGCTTCAACCTTTCCCCTTTTTGGGCAAACTGTCCCAGAACTTGGTTGACGACCACTTGGGAGCCAGCCTTTACTTCCACTTCTTCTGTTCCCAATAGTCAAGCTACCGCCATTCCCCCCAAGAGTACCTCATACTCGGCCTCATTGTTGGTCACTTTGAAGGTCAGTTTGACTGCGTAGTTGTGCTCTTCCCCTTGTTCCGTTACTATGTGCACCCCTACACCCCCACCAGCCCAGCAGGATGAGTCATCTACCTAGACTTGCTAGGGCTTTCCAAGGGGTGTGGTTTGCATTTCTTTCAGAAAGCTAGTGAACTTTGCGACAAAGTCTGCCAGCACTTGTTGTTTGATCACAACACGGGGCTGGTGCTTGATGTCGAACTCGCTAAGCTTGATTTCCCACTTAGTAAGCTGACCTGATGTATCCGGCTTCTGCAGGACCCTTTTGAGGGGCACGTCAGTCAGTACCTTCAGCTAGTGGACCTAGAAGTAAGGTCTTAGTCTCCTCATTGTAATCACCAGTGCAAATAACAACATCTCCATCTGGGGGTATCTGGCTTCTGCTCCCCAGAAAGCTCAACTCATGTAGTAGACCAGCCTTTGTCCTTCCTCCTTGTCTGGAACCAGTACTGTAAAGGGCGCATGTGGAGACATAAGCAGATACACTGTTAGATCCTCTCTTGGTTTTGTTTGGCTGAGGGGTAGAGGATGAGCCAGGTATCTCTTCAGGTCAGAGAAGGCTTCTTCGTAGGTTGTGTCCCATTCCTGGGCGATGAAGTGGTTGAGGGCTGCTACGCTTCATGCCAGTCTCTATACCTCGTGGAGGTTGTGAGGAGTGAGCATTCCTTTTATTGCTTTGACCTTTTCAGGGTTAGCTTTGATCCCTCTTTCAAAGACCATGAAGCCTAAGATTTTTCCTGACTCAACTCCAAATGTACATTGCACCAAGTTGAGCTTTATCTGACATCGTTGGAGGATGGTGAAGGCCTCTCAGAGGTCCACTAGGTGTAGTTCGGCCTTCTTGCTCTTCATCAGCAGGTCGTCCACATACAATTCCATGTTCCGACCAATTTGTTGCTTGAACATTTTGTTGACTAGCTGCTCGTAGGTGGCCTCAACATTTTTTAGGCCAAACAGCATGGCCTTGTAACAGTACAGCCCTCGATCCATAACAAAGGCTGTCTTTACTTCATTGGCTAGGCTCATTCTAATTTGATTGTATCTGAATTATACATCCATAAAATTGAGGAGGGTGTGCCCTGTCGTCAAGTCTACAATGAGGTCGACACGAGGTAGGGGAAAGCTATCTATTGTGCAAGCTTTGTTCAGGTTAGTGAAGTCAACACACATCTGCCACTTTCCATTCACTTTCTTTACCAGGACTACATTGAAGAGCCATTCTAGGTAGTGTACCTCTCAGATGAATCCTGCCTCTAGGAGGTAATCCACTTATTTGACTATGGCTGCATACTTCTCAGCACTAATGCTTTGTTGCTTTTGCTTGGCTTTTCGAGCCATTGGGTCGACGCAGAATCAGTGTTCAATCACTAAGTTATCTATCCCTCGCATCTCCTCGTGGCTCCAAGAAAAGACATATTGGTGCTCGATGAGGAGGCGTTTCAAGGCTTACCTCAACCCTAGTACCATTCGTGTATTGACACAAATGGTTCGCGCTAGTCTCTAGCTATCAACTCTGACTAGTTCCAGTGGCTAGTTTCATTGTGGACTTCCTCATCCCACTTGACAAGGTTGGGTGGCAAAGGCGGCTCGTTCTCCTTTACTACTCGTGCCACGTTTGCCACTCCTTTGACTCTGTGCGTCAAATCCTGAGCATAAAACTCCCTAGCTAGGATCTGTTCACCTCAGACTTCCCTCACTCTTGGGTAGGTGGAAAACTTCATCTTCAGTTGGTAAGTGGAGGTCACAGCCCTCAGACTATTCAGGGTGGGGCATCCTAGTATCGCATTGTACGAGGACAGAGCCTTGACTACTAGGAAATCTACCATGGTTGCTGCGGTTCTTGGGGCTTTCTCAGCTAGCATAGACAGCGTGAAGCCTTTGAGTGGTACATGGATCAAGTGCAACCGGTCAGGGCTGATTCCCATCCTAACGAATGCTTCCCAAAAAAGGATGTCTAATGAGCTTCCATTGTCAACCAGAATCCTTCGGGTGGTGAAGTTCACTATATGCATCATCACCACCAATGCATCATCATGTGGGTGAAGGATTCCTTCTTCTTCCTTCTTGCTGAAGCTTATCATGACTTCCCTGGCTGATGGCTGGGTCTTGGGAGGGACTTTGCCCGTCGTAGTGAAGACCTCCTCATAGCGTGCTCTTCGAGCGTGTGCCCTTCAAGCCAATGAGGTGGTCCCTCCCTTGGCGTATTCTCCCTCGATCGTGCGAATTTCCCTGAGCAGCCCTTCTACTCTCAGAGGACTCCTACCAAGTGTTTTGGTACCGTTCTCAGCGGTCCTTGGACCAACACCCCTGGCTCTACAAGTCCCCTTCTCGCCTTATCCTCAAGGCATAGGAATCCTTAGCACTGTGCCAGTCAGTCATCTGGTAGTTGTAGTACTGACATCCCACTATTTCTCACCCCGGGTTCCTTCATGGGCTTGATTCCTTCTCCCCTTCTTCTGCTAGGCTGGAGTGTGCCTAGTCCCCATTTTGCGGCCGCACGAAGGCTTCGCCCTTCTTTCTTAACTCGGTGGTCTCGATGGTCCCTTTCTTTTCTCCCTCATGACCACAATTCCCTTCTACCCAGTCGCCCTAATGTTTGCATGTTCCATCTCAGATCATCGCGGGGCGATCAGGGCCTCCATAGTGTCCTCCATGTTAATGAATCTATCCAGTGTCTGCTGAGCTATTTCCATCTTGAAGGGGTTTCTAGGCCAAATTCCACCCAAGAGGGCGGCCGGAGTAATCTTCTTGTCTTGATCGTCGTTGGACATTTGCTCCTGATTGAAGCCAGTGAGATATGACTTTAGGTTCTTGTAGTCTCATTGCTTCACTGTTAGGAGGTAAGCGGCTGGTTGTCTCCTCTTCCGGCTTGCCATGAACTGTGTCATGAACAGTCGCACCAGCTTTTCAAAGCTCACAATGGTCCCAGTTGACAGGGATCCGATCCAGGTTCAAGCCGCCCTCTTTTAGCTTTAAGGGAAAGGCTTGGTAGGCCACCTCCCTAGGAAAGTCATTCAAGGTCACGTGGGCCTAAATGTGTCCAAATGCTCAAGGGGATCTTTGGTTCCGTCTTATAGCTCCATCTAGGGGACTTGAAACTTTGGCTAGAGGGGCACCATCATTACTCTAGTGCTGTAGGGTAGGTTCATGCTGCTGAGTAGTTGGTCGATGGTGGACAGTGCACCTACCCGTTTGGCTATTTTTGCATACTTGTCACCTAGTTCCCATAGCTTGAGGTGCATCATGCACCTCTCTTCATCCACCGATGCGCTTGCCTGGTCGCCGAAATAGATGCCACTAGGGAAAATAAAAGTATCCCACATATGGCACCAATGTTGATGTCGTGTTTCACATCCCAAGCAGTTCCACGAAGATTGACACGTTCGGCACCTGTAAGAAGAGCAAAGAGTGCGCTCCAGTAGAGCCCGCAAATTCTCCGATGCTAAAGTTAGTTGAGAGTTCTTTGGTGAAAGAAGTGTTGAAGTGAAAAGAAAATTAGAACTTCCTCCGCGGGTGAGATCAGGGTATTTTTATCTAGCTTGGGGTCTACTATCAAGGGAGATCATGGGATGTCAAGTCATGTCCAGATCAGACCTGCCACCTCCCTACTATTGTGGCATAGTGCCATGCCGAGGTCGCATCATCCCAGGGGTACACCATCGTGTGTTTGTGTTTCCTGACATACCTTAAATGCAACATGTCCCTAGCTGGGTGCGCCCATGTACCTTTTGTTAGGTCTTGGTTCCCCAAAATGGCCTTAGGTGATCAGGGCCCACAATGGGCTTCACGACCACCTTAGGGTTTCGACCCAAGGGCCCTTTTGATGGGTAGGAATATTACAGGGGTGGGCCGAGTCCCTCCTATCTCGAGTCCCCGTGCTTACCTTCAAGCGGGCCTCGACCCTGGGCTGTTGTTGGTCCCCCAACATACTTTGGTCTAGGGATAGATCGGGCCGCTGGGCTTGGGCCCTTTTCCACTTACACTAACATTTCTAGGTATTTATATAATTTCGATTGTGTGGTTTGATTAGTGAGATGAGATGAAATGGTTTTAGATGAAAGTTGAATAAAATATTGTAAGAATTACAAAGTTCATGAATGATGACAAAACAAATAATTGAGGTTATTTTTCACAATTCTTTTAAAAAACAAAACATGAATATTTTAAAAGCCAACCTCGTTTCATTTTCTTTTTATGCAAAGTCTTCTATAGGAACCTCGTTTACGTGGACTTCTTAGTTTCTCAAAATTTTCTCACAACAACACTAGGGAGATATCAATTGTCAGCTATGGAAAATCATGTAACTTGGGTAAATCTCCAATTGAACCAATACCTCATATTTACACCTAAAATACATATTTTAATTCCTCAAGGCCTAAAATTCTCTTAACAAAAAACTAAAATCATTTTCTAAATTCCCCAATATCCATAAAAGTTCTCCGACTATTAAAGTAAATGACAAATATCATATCATTTCCATTGCTTCCCACAATGGTTACAAGTAGCTATATGTTCTTCATGATCACAATCAGACACTGTGAAGTGATCCCATACCTCAAACCTATTCTTGGGGTAAAACGGAAGGTAGTAGGTGTGTCTTTTTTTTTTTCAAGAAGAGGATAGTACCCCAATTTTATTTATAGTCCTTACTTATGATGGAGGAATACCATGCTTACAACCAAAACACCTTAATAAGACGAAGTAGAGCAAAATAAAGAAAAAAGCACCTGTATACAAAGCTAAATAGCCTGGTTAAGGTAAAGACAGGACAGAGTAAGAGGACAACAAACCTGTGGGAAGCTGCTATCTACATCAAATAATTTGTAACCCAGGTTGGTCCATTCGAATAACTCCCAAGATACATCTTCGGGAGACTATGTTTATTAGCAAAGAAAATGTCATTATCATTAGTCTTGAACTTAGCTAATCTGTCAGGTACGTGATTCATTTCCCTGTAAAAATGGGAGATCCTCATCACCAGTGAGCTAGCCTTCAACTTAGCCTCATGCCAGTATATGTGACTCTTCCAAGGGACTTGGTCATCTTTCTCCCACCACTTGACCACAAGCTTAGAATCAGTTTCGACTTCAATATGCATAATATTCCTCTGAACACAAAACTTAATGCCATTCGAGAGGGCCCTAACCTCAGCATTATTATTGGAGCTTATGCCATAAAATTTGACAAAGGCAAAAATCATGTGACCATCTGCATTTTTTGGGATACATCCTCCTCCACTCCTAGGATTCCCTAGGTTGCTTCCATCAACATTGAGTCTGGCATATCCCTGAGCTGGTCACATCCATTTCAAAAGTTGAGTTGTCTTTTGCTTGACAGGCATTTTCATCAGTCCAAGTTGTTTCAAAATCGCACCTTCTGAGCATTTGATAAAAGGTTTATTCATTTTTTTGTGAAGGGTTTGAGATAAGAAAATTTTGATTTTAAAGCACACCTACTCCCAGTTTTCAAAGATGCTCTCCATGCAAGCTATACATTTGTAGAGCCATTAGAACCAGCTAATCAAAGAAGGAAGGATACCAATCACTACACTGAGTTAAGATACTGCCTAAGCTTTGGATAACCATTGTTGTATTTTTCTACCCCATGTACGAGTTGGCCGTAAATAACCCAAGGCCGAGTCAAAAAAATTCCAAACAAAAGTGGGAACTTCTCTTAAAAGAAGTGAGTGATCTAAAGATTCACGAGCAGCCACTTTACAACATTCACATTTAAAGGCCAAACACATATTCAACTTCATAATATTCTTGTCAAAAGGTAAGCTTTTATACATGCATTTCCACATAAATGTAGAAATCTTATCAGGAAGTAATCTATGCTAGATCTATTTAGCCCATGATACTTTGACACTTTGATTATAGGTGACTTGCCAAGTTGACGAGGTGGAGAATTTACCATTTTGTTTGGCTCTCCAGATAGGAATATCGGCACCCAAGGCAATGTTGATTTTTTTTAAATTTCAGCTCTTGACATAGAGAATTCCCCATAGCTCCTGAATTCTCTGCTAATTTGCTCCCATATTGGGATATAGATTCACTATAGATAAAGAGGGATTAGTAATTTCTGAGAGTTCACCTAGAATTCCAAAAGAGGTCCAATTCTCAAACCAAAAAAATATCTTGCCTCATTGATGATCCAACTCACACCTCTACGAACAAGTTTCACCAACAGTTTTAAAGCTATCCATAAATGAGACTTGTGAGAGCATGAGCGTAGGAGAAGGGATGATGTTGAGCTTTTATACTTGGCTCAGAAAAAAATTTCACAAAGAGAATCTCCATACAAAAATTTCCAGATAAATTTCATATGAAGGACTTTTTTCATATCTTCCAATTTTTGAGTACCAAGCCCACCTTCATCCGTAGGTTTGCAGACTTTATCCATAGGAAATCAGCAAACAACTTATTTAACTTGTGAAAAACACTTCAAGGCATATTCAGCACAGCTAAGAGGTGAATAGATATACTAGACAACACATGCTTCAATAAAACAAGTCTACCCCGCTTAAAGAGTATGGCTCCTTTCCATGTTGCTAATTTCTTTTGCACTTTATGAATTAAAACTTCAACACAAGAGGCACCTATGCTACCTGTACAAATTGGGCACCCAAGTATAAGCAAGGGAACAATCCTTCATGAAAATCAGTAGTATGGAGCCTAATTGTCTCATGGAAAAGGGAAGCATGTTTGGCGAAATACATAGAAAATTTGTTATGATTTACCTTTCAACCAGAAATATGCTTATACAGCTGTAAGGTATCCATACATGCCTTTAAAGAGTTTTTGGACCCATTCATTAAAATCATGAGATCATCCGCATAAAGAAGATCAGAAACACGAGGGCAGTCGTTGTGGGTTTTATAATTAATCATCTTGCCATCAGCAGCACTCTTCTTAATCAAATGACTCAGCACTTCTTCAATAATGATAAATAAATAAGGTGACAGAAGGGTTTCCTTGTCTCAACCCTCGTGAAGATGGAAAGTACCCTTTACTGGTGACATTCATCAGGATGAAGAAATAGGGAGTAGTGATGCAGTTTGAGATTAGTTGTCGCCTATGTGTAGAAAAACCCACCGCTTGTAAGACTTCCAAAATAAAACTCCATTCAAGCCGATCATAAGCTTTGGCCATATCCACCTTAATCATTATATTGCCACCCTAAAAGCTATTGTGGTACTGGTCATTTTGGACAAGATGTAGAGGTGAACGTACGAGTATTTATGCCTTCACATTTCATGATTAAAGAACTAGAATAAAATACACAAACAAACTTGTACGGTTAAGACAAACAGATTGGGGCATGTTGGGGCTGTGTATGGTTAAATTTCACCAAAAGCACAATAGACAAATATTAACACAAATTAGGGTTGTGTAAATCACTAAAATAGCCCCACAGGTTAATCGTTCAAAATGCACATCCTTAGAAAAATAGTCCCAAAAACACAATACATAAATATTAACTCAAATTGGGGCTGCTAGAAATTTATAATAACCACTCTTGAGGTTGTTTTAGTGATTTACTTTCAGGTTAATCATTCAAAACAGCCCCAAATTTTGCATCAAACTAATATATAAACATCCCCAAACCACAACATAAACAAAAAAAAAGCTCCAAAACGAAGTATAATCACAGTTTAATCATTCAAATCATCCCAACAAAAATAGGCCGAAAATCACAAAGATGAAATATTAGCTCAAATATTAACTCCCCCACATGTTTAGGTTACTCATTCAAACTTTGGGTTTATAGTATATAGTGTGACTAAAATAAGTAATAGGGTTTTAGTGTGACTAAAATAATAGAATTTGAGATGAAGAATAAAAAATATTGTTATTACTGGCACATGTTAAGAAACACCACTTTGGTTAGTATGTTTCCCTGGCCAATCCGTAAAACTAAGAACAAAAAATCAGCATCATAAAATAAAATGAAAAACTCAACCAATGAAAAATGTACTCTCCTATCTCATTTCATGTCGAAATTGTCTTGGATTATTCTAATTTGTGTCCATTTTAAATGGTTGTTCTTTTGAACTGTCTAATAAATCATTATGTATATAATGTCTGTCAACCCTTGAGTTACATGTAAAGAAATCAACTCTATTAACTTCTACTGATCTACTCGAGTTAACTCAATATAATAACAATAACAACAACAATGATATTGATCATAATAGTAATAATAATAGATATTTATGGCAATAATGCTTCATATATATATATATTAATCATGTCAGTGGCTGGTATTCTTACATGAAGACCACACAAATTATCCACTTCTCATTTTCCTATTTATATATCAATTTCTACCAGAAAAAGATCATGTAGATATATATTAGTCATTCAAAACAGCCCAAAAATATTTCCATGTTGAAATTTGAGAATCACAAAGACGTCATGTGGAGAAATACATAGCCCCAAAGAAGTTAAATTATACTAACAGATTCAATTACATAAAAGCAACCAAAATCAGTTACATAAATCAACCAAAATCAGTCATATAAATCAACCAAACTCGAAAGAGGCCACTCCACATAAATCAGTCATAGAAAATCAACCAAAATTATTCACATAACATGCAATAAACCAAAATCAATGCCAAATCAATAAGGGGCAATGTAGGGACTTATTGTGGTGAGTGTGGTGCATGAAAATGTGTTTCTATCAGAAGCCAAATTTGCAAATAACCATACAAAAAATCACCAATCAACTAGGGTTCTGGAGTCCAAACGAATGCATCGGACTCAATAGGATCAAGGCACTTACCGACGTCAATGTGTAGTGATTGAGGACGTGACTGAGAGTGGATGACGGGTTGGTTTAGAAGGGTCGGATGGCAAGGGGGAGTCAAGGGACTACGTCTACAAGGTGGGGGAAGCGATCAAGGGGCGACCGACAATGACAAGCTTTAACTTGGTCGATTTTATTTAATTGTCTTTATTTCTTTACCAATATTATTCAAGATTCATTATTTTATTTTATGTTAAAAACTCCATTTATTTAGGTGCTTTTATTTCTCTTCAAGAATAAAAGTTGGTTTAAAACTCAGTGTATTTCCCTTGCAATTATTTTGATTCATTATTTCTATTTGTCTTTTATTTTAGTTGGATTTATCTTCATCGTTGGATCTAGGTTAGGAACCCCGAAATGTAGAGCCTAGATTAATTCCCCCAAAGGCCCCAATTCCCACATTTTCCTCTCTTCTCTCTCCTTTCACCATGCGTCACCCACCCCTTCCCCCTAGCTCGTGATCTCTCGCCTTACCATAAGCCCCCACCACCTTCGTTGACCTCACAACCTTGGACCTCCACCGTTGCGCCTTGTCAATGACTAGCCCTTTCTCCTTCACTACCTCACCTCATCCCATTGATCCCTCTCTCTCGCTTCCCTGATTTCTCTTCCTCTCTCTTTCAGCAACCTAGCACACCATGCCTCCTCAGTTGGCAGTGCCACCTACATCCACCGGCCCAGCAGCCCACTGTTGTGCACACAACCCCTCTCTCTCTCTCTCTCTCTCTCTCTCTCTCTCTCTCTCTCTCACAGCCTTTGCCACCACTATTAACCAACAAACCACACCACCATTAGCCCCTTCTGCCACCACACCAGGCCACGAGCACCCCTCTCCATCTCCCTTCCTAATCTACTTAGCAATGGACGCACGACCTAGGCCCTATGACCAACCACTGAAACCGAGATCCCCCATTGTGACCTAGCCCCTTCTTGCACATCTATAGCCATCGTACCATGAGACCATCGGGTAGCAAGTGATGCACAACAATTTCATCCCCTAATTTATGATATAGTTTCTGTCCCTTTACATCCAAAATATTTTGTGAAGTTGATATAGTGTTGTGAAATGTGCCCTATGTTGTGATTGAGTATTGTGAAATGTGCTATGTTGTGAACTTTGCACAGAGTTGTTTGTGATGTGGCTATGTAATAGAAATGATGGACATTATTATATAGTTATGTTGTGGCTATAAGCAGTGTGAAGTGAGGGGGTTGTTGTATAGCTGTGATGTAGTTGGTGATATGGCAGAATTTTATGAAGTGTTGGGATTAAATGCAAAGCTATTATGTGCAGTTGTGATGTGGTTGTTCTTTGTGAAGTGTTGCGATGGTTATGTAGTTGTGAAATGTGTTTTGTGGTTGTGAATTGGAAATGTGAAGTTTTTATTTTGTATATGTGTCGTATGAAGTGACAGATTTGATATGGATCGCTATGCAGTTTGTGAAGTGGTTAGATGCCATGTAAAGTGATGGGATGTTGTGTAGTTTGCGATGTGGTTGTATGTTGTGTATGTCGTGTGAAGTGTTGGTTAAATTATATAGTTTGGACATGCTGTATACAATGATGTGTTGGTTGGAATTGTATTGGCTGGTAGGAAGCTTGGAAGCATGTGGGCATTTGGGTAGCCTATATGCTGATCTTAGGTGATAAAAAGGTAGGGTACATGTATAAACTGGTTAAACGCGTGTGCATGATAGATTTACCATATGTAATGGATAGTTGTCTTAAGCATGAGTACATGATGTTTAAGCCTCAAGGTTGGCTGAAAGTTGTGTATTATGCATGGTTTAGTTTACAATGAAGTGTTGATTAGATTATACATGAATGAATGAAGGGTTGTATGTATTGACTAGGATTGAGTTGTATAACTTGGTCGATTCAATCTATACATTGGAATGGATGGTTTGGTAGAAAGAGTGTGATAGAGATGGAAGTGATAATGTGTCTTGACCTTTAAAATGAATAATGGAGGTTCACTTTAAATGATAAGAACTTGAAGTAGAATATTATGTGTTGGAAATGTGACCACAAGTGGGTCCCAAGCTATGGGTTTGAGAATTTATTGGTGGGTGATAAAGGAAATTATGGAGGATGGATTTGGATAGTAGAGTATTTCTAAGTTAAGGAAGTCCAAGTCAAGAGAAGTTTATGCATTTTCTAAATTTTGCTGCTTATATACTTGAGGAAAGGAATGATGTAAATTTATGTATGCATGTAGGTTACCATCTAGCACGCACATGAATGGACTGCATGAAATGAAAATAGCATGAAGGCTAATTAAGTATTATGTTCATACATTTCTAAAGTTTTCTAAATGTTATGAAAATGAAAATGAAAAGCTTTTATGAAAAATGTTCTTTTATGCGATGAAGGAAACTGAAATGATGTTTTATGAAAGTATGCTAAGTATAAAAGTATAAAAGTATATGTATGTAAATGCCTTCTTTGGAGCCCCTATTTATGCACCCAAAGTAATAGTTGTATGCATATGAATGGATGTTATATGTAGTAGCTATTGTCTTTATTTTCCATGAAATGATTTGTTGAGGTTTATGCTTAATGTTAAGAAATGATGTTTAAATGATGCGATGAAAGTGTATTTAAATGACGCTATGAAATGAATTTTAAATGAGGTTATAAAATAAATTTTAAATGATGCTGAGAAATGATGTTTAAGGGATGCTATGAAATGATGCTTAAATGATAATGTTCATGCTTATGCTTTTAAATAATGTTTATGAAATGGAAATTGACTGATGAAAGGAATGAATGAAAAAGAAAGGACTGAAAGGAATGACTAAATGAAATGATTGGAATGAAAGTTTTAATGTATGAAAATACGTAACGACTATGACTAAATGAATGAATGATGGTACCAATAGACTGGGAAGATTGCCATTCTTGGTAAGTAGTGCTGGTAGTGCACCTACTGCTACCCCCTGACTGAATGAGATTCCTAACCCGTGACCATGCGTGAAATCAATGTCCAAAAGACTCCTAATCCCAATATACGGGACATAACAATGTGTACAAGTTAGAGGAAAAGTGAAAAGAGCAATTGAATGTATGAATGATCATTTAGTTCTTTATGAATGAATGTATAAGGTGTAGGAAATGTTTTATGAGAAAAAAAGAAGAAGCTTTTTAAAGAAAAATCCCACATTATAAAGTTTTTAAATGAAATGACTGCTTTTATATAAAGTATGTACATGAATGTCAAATGCATGCAAAATGAAAACTTATGTTAGTATATGTTTACAATATGAAGTAATGCTTATTAAATATTCGACTTATTTTATTTCTATATATGTCCCCTCCCCCCGCCCTAAACCCTCCCCTCCCCTCCCTTCCCCTCTCAAGAACAAAATCACGACCAACATGGTCCATGGGAAGGGTGACCGAAGCTTAGGCACGTTTTATATAATGTATGAAAAAATATTTTGTAAAAAGACTTTCAGTTTTATAATTTAATAATCTCCACAGCAAACTCTCATTTAATTTATATAATCGGTTTTAATTTTAAATATAAAATCTTTTATATCTAGAGAAAGAAATGAAAAGGTTTTAAAATGTTCAATAAAGTCCCACTACAAGGACGGCATCACATCTATATATTGGATTTCGGTTAGACCTCATCATCATTCACACATAAAATTTGTCCAAAATTTCTGAAACATTTTGAGGAATGATCACGAAAACTGGAAAATGATCACAAGTTTATATTGATGAGGAATTTAATGATTTATAAAAAAATAAAAAAAAAATCTTTTAGTTTATATTGAGAAAGACATTATTTAACAAATAAATTAAATTTAGTACGAATGTATTAATGATCCGTATTTAGATTTTGATTGGTATGGAACGAGAAAATTGATAACATTAATTATTATTGAACTGCACGTGAAGTTGAAACGAGAGAGAGACAGAGATTCCGGTGAATGGTTGTGATTCGTGAATTGCTAGTCTATCGTGTATTCTTAGACTTTGCGAGCAATTTCTCAGTTTGGAATTATCATGGCACATGGCGTTGAAACTACAGTTCGTAGCGGATAATGGTAAAAAATCCTCTATGGCCGCCATAAATTATGTTAGTCGACAAACGTCAATATTGAAGTATATCTCATTTTACTTCATACATTTAAATATATCTGAATATACCTATAAAATCTACTCAAATATCTTAAATTAATATTATTTACATATCAACTTAGATCATTGTAAATCAATTTAGAATCCATACACAGCCTTCGTTATAGTCAAATCATATTTAGGGCATGTTTCAATATTAAGTTAAAATGATAATTATGTGAATAGTAATAAAAGGGTTTGTAAATAGTAGTGAAACAATTTGAATTAAGATATTTTATTAAATTTTGGGAAAGAAGAGAAAATTTTAAATAAAAATATTATAAAGTTATGATATTATTAAAATATTAATTTTTTAATATTAATATTTTTGTTTTGTATTTATAAAAACTTTATTATTGTTTGTATTTTGATTAGAAATTTAAAAAAGTTGTAATAATTAGATAATGATTAAATGAAATTGGAAAGTAACAATATTTTTTTTTTAAGAAGAGGACGATACTCCAATTTTATTGATAGCAATTACTTCTAGCAAATGAAAATCGTGATTACAACCATAATATCTGAGGGTTACAAATAAGCATAAATCCAAATCATGTATAAAAAAAAACATTATTATAATCACTCTAATTATTACACAGAAATGAACTATCAATATTAATGACAAATTAATAAAAACTGACAAACATACTTGTATAAAAACAGCCAATTTGATTAAATTAAAAACAAAACATTAAATAAAGTAAACATGTACGAATTTGCTACTACATCGAATAACATATAATCCAACTTGATCCATTCAAAGAGCGCCCAATTAATTGAAAACTTTAATTATTGAATTGCACGTGAGGTTGAAACGTGAGAGAAAGAGGGAGAGAGAGATTCCGAGGAATGGTTGTGAATTGCTAGTGTGTCGTAATGTATTCTTAAACTTTGCGCACAATTTCTCAGTTTGGAATTATCATGGCACATGGCGTTCAAACTACAGTTCGTAGTGGAAAATGATATAGAAATTAAGCCGCCTCTATGGCCACCATGCATTATATCAGTCAATAAACGTCAATATTGAAGTATAACTGATTCTGCTTCGTACATTTAAATATAGGCTCACAAAACCCACTCGTACGCATATCTTAAATCATTATTATTCATATATTAACTTAGAACAGTAAAAATCAACTCAGAATCCATCCATACACAGCCTTAGTACTCACAATCAAATCATAGTTAGGGCTTATTCCAGTGAAAAAATAAAATGAGAATTTTGTAATAGAAATGAAAGGGTTGTGTATAGTAGTGAAACAATTTGAGTTTAGATATTTTATTGAGTTTTGGAAAAGAGAAAATTTTATTAAAATATTATTTTTGTTTTATAACATATAAGAACTCTATTATTGTTTGTATTTTGATTAGAAATTTGAAAAAATTGTAATAATCAGATAATGATTAAATGAATTAAAAAGTTAAAGATATGAAATTAGAAAGTGACTATTTTTTTTTTTTTTGAAAAAAAAGACGATACTCTAATTTTATTAATATATAGCCCTTATTTCTTACAGATGAAAATTGTAGTTACAATGATAATAGGGGTTACAGATAAGCATAAATCCAAACCCAAGTATAAAACGTATTATTATAATCACTCTAATTATTACACAGAGTTGAACTATCGATATTAATGACAAATTAAAAAAAAAAAATGACAAACATTCAATTTGATTAAATTAAAACACTACAAGAAAAATAGGCAATTGCGACCAATTAATAACAACGAAAAGACTATTAACAACTATGTGCAAATATGCTCTCTACATCGAATAAAGTGTAATCCAACTTGGTCTATTCAAAGAGCGCCCAAATTGAAAACTTTAATTATTGAATTGCACGAGAGCGAGGTTGAAACGTGAGAGAAAGAGGCCGGGAGAAAGAGATTCCGAGAATGGTTGTGAATTGCTAGTGTCGTGTATTCTTAAACTTTGCGCACAATTTCTCAGTTTGGAATTGTCATGACACATGGCGTTCAAACTACAGTTCGTAGTGGAAAATGGTATACAAATTAAGCCGCCTCCATGGCCACCATGCATTATATTAGTCAATAAACGTCAATATTGAAGTATATCTGATTCTGTTTCGTACATTTAAATATATCTCAATAGGCTCACAAAATCCATTCATACGTACATCTTAAATCATTATTATTCATATACCAATTTAAAACATTGAAAATCAATTCAGAATCCATACACAGTCTTAGTCACAGTCAAATCATAGTTAGGGCTTGTTCCAGTAGCAAAATAAAATAAAAATTTTGTAAATAGAAGTGAAAGAGTTTGTGAATAGTAGTAAAATAATTTGAGTTAAGATATTTTATTGAGTTTTGGAAAAGAGAAAATCTTAAATAAAAATGTTATAAAGTTAAGACATTATTAGAATATTATTTGTTTAAAATTATTTTTGTTTTATAACTTATAAAAATTCTATTATATTTTATATTTTATTTTAAAAATTTGAAAAAGTTGTAATGATCAGATAATGATTAAAGGAAAAAAGTTAAAAATTTGAAATTTGAAAGTGATCACTATGTTTGAATAATGTTTGGAAAAAAAATAATGAAAAATTTTGAAATGATATGATATCATCCCACTTTCCAAATTAGCCCTTAATGTCACATAAAATAAAGCAGACAAAATTATAATAATGATTAAAAAACTTATGTATATAATTTATCTTATATACGATCAAGCATCTACTTGGATTACGATAACGTTTTCAAAGAGAAGGGCCAAAACTCTCATCACATTTTACCGACAATTTATATCCAGTAATATTTGATTACTTGATGATGGGGCACATTTTAATTGAAGAATAATGATATGTTTATTACCTTCTTATATCTTTTTTATTGTATTTTTTTATTTTTATTTATTTAATGGATAATAAAATGAATATTAGTAAAATTATATATTTTTTTAATATTTTTTAATGATTAAGAATGTTAAAAAAATACTTAAAATAAAATAATAATAACAAATAAGAATTTCGAATACATTAAAGTAGTAGATGAGTGATAAACGAATAATAAGTGTATCATCGTCCTTTAATTGACTGTCATTTGGTTTATATTGAAACCAGAAAATTGATGACATTAATTATATATTGAACTGCCCGTGAAGTTGAAACGAGAGAGAGAGAGTCCGATGAATGGTTGTGAATTAATGATAGTCTGTCGTGTATTCTTAGAACATGAATACAGTTCATGGCACATGGCGATGAAAGAACTTGAAACTACAGTTCGAAGTGGAAAGATATTTTCATGTGTTAAGCATATATGGAAGATATTTTCCGATGAGGTGAAAAGATATTCCCTGCATTATTTATTTTTCACTTTTTCATTTTATTTGGGGGTGGTTGGAAAGATATTTTCTACGAGGGCAATAAGTCTTGTGGTGGTGGCCTCTAGCCATTCAATTCCGTGTGCTAATTGAAGTACTTAAATGACAGATGCCATTCTCATTTTGGCACTAGCTAGGACATCATTTTGGCACATGCGCACACACCTATGATCTATTTATATGCCCTTCTCACCGCAACCTCAATCCACAACCACAACCAAAAAGGAAATTATATATACTCTTTCAATATCACTCATCAAGTACCTTTAATATGACTTCTATCATGGCCAGCATCTTTGCCTGTTTGCTTCTCTTTATCTTCTTTCTATTATGGAAGAGCATAGCCCAAAAGACTGCACCTCAAAGCACACTTCCACCAGAAGTTGGTGGTGCATTGCCCATTATTGGCCACCTCCACCTATTAGCAAAACCAAAACCTGCTCATATAATCCTGGGTTATATGGCTGACAAGTATGGACCAATCTTTACCATCAAGTTGGGCATGCATAAAGCTATAGTGGTCAGCAATTCAGATATAGCCAAAGAGTGTTTTACTACCAAAGACAAAGTCTTTGCCAACCGCCCAAAAGCTATGGCAACAGAACTCATGGGCTATAACTATGCCTTATTCGGTTTGAGCCCTTATGGTCCCTATTGGCGTGAAGTTCGAAGAATAGTCACACTTGAATTCCTTTCAAATCAACGCGTTGAGATGTTCAAGCACATCGGAGAGTCGGAGGTAAACACGGCTATAAAGGAAACGTATAAACTCCTGGTTAATAACAACAAGCTCATTTTGGTGGAGATGAATGGCTGGTTTGGCAAGATCATGCTAAACACTGTGTTTAGGATGGTTGTAGGGAAGCGATTTGCTTGGGCTGCCACTAAGGATGAGGATACAGGAAATGATCTTCAGTACCAGAAGTTATTGAAAGATAGTTTCATTTTGTTCGGAAAGTTTGTTGTGTCAGATGCCTTACCATATCTAAGGTGGTTGGACTTGGGTGGGGATGGAAGGGCCATGAAGAAAATTGCAAGAGAAATAGATCATGTGCTTAAAGGTTTGCTAGAAGAACATAAACAGAGAAATCTCTCGAGTGAGGTGAAGAATGGACCCCAGGACTTTATGGATGTGATGCTATCCATTGTCAAAGATAACACGGAAATTACAAATTTTGATGCTGATACAATCACCAAAGCTACTTGCCTGGTAAGATCATTAATTATTGTTTTGTTAGCCAAGATGATTAATCAATTATCCACTAGTCACAACTAGTATCATATGCATTGCCATTCCTAGGATCAGTTCAAGGTTATACCTTGCTCATATTCTGGCAGTATCATATACAGAAAAGGATCCCACGAGAAGAAAATAGCATTAATAGGATTAGTAATTTCTTTAGCACTTGAAAGTGTGATTTCTCCTCTCTCCCCTTAATGTTTAAGCATATTGTTAGTTTTGTATATTACAAGTAGCAATTTGTGACTATTCAAGTTTAGAAATCCAAGTCCATGATCTCAAGCTCCATTTATGTACATATGCACTTCCTAATACTAGATACTCGCCCACTTGACTATGACCTTAAAGGGATATTCTTATTGATCTCTAATTTTACCACTTTTGTAGAACCTTATCTTAGGGGGCTCAGATACAACAGCTGTGACTATGACATGGGCTCTCTCTCTACTTCTTAACAATCGAGAGGCTCTAAAGAAAGTCCAACAAGAACTAGACCTCCAAGTTGGCAAGGAAAGGCAAGTGAAGGATTCAGACATACCAAACCTAGCCTATCTCCAAGCTGTCATCAAAGAAACAATGCGCTTATACCCTGCTGGCCCACTTTCTGTGCCACACGAGTCTAGTGAAGATTGTACTTTGGCTGGTTACCATGTCCCAGCAGGCACACGTCTTCTTGTTAATCTATCAAAGCTCCATCGAGACCCACACGTGTGGCAAGATCCAACAGAGTTTCGTCCAGAAAGATTCCTTACTACCCATAAAAATTTCAATATTAGGGGTCAGAATTTTGAATTGATACCATTTGGTAGTGGTAGAAGAATTTGCCCTGGAATCTCGCTTGGGTTACAACTGGTTCAACTCACCCTTGCTTCCTTCTTACATGCTTTTGACATTTCAACTCCATCAGCTGAACCAATAGACATGGTTGAGAAACCTGGAATTGCCTCCATTAAAGCAACACCACTCGAAATCCATCTCACTCCACGCCTTCTTGAACAAGTATATCATGTATAGTACTGCCACGATGCTCGAAGAGAGGCCTAAAGCCAAATCCCAAGTATCAGGGATGAGGTTGGACATGAAGATCTCGTATGAATGCGGAATGGACTAGGTCATTACGTGAAGATCTCGTATGCTTACTTTGTGGACTGGGTCGTTGGCAGTTAGAGTGATGTTTATTTTTCTGCATGTTTATTCCGTTAGTACGTGTGTTATGCTTTCTGTTACTACGTGTTCTTGTACGTGTGTTGTGTTTCAATTACTAGTTATTAGTAGTTTCATGTTGTCTTTTATTTTGACATTCTTGTACATGGTCTTGCTTATTTAAGCAGCCAAGAATTATCAATGAAAAGGCAAAAAGCAAGTTATCCAAATTGTGGTACATTCTTACCCGATGAGAATATTTCTTGTAAGTGTTCGTAGTTAATCTGAAATGATTGGCCTCATAGTCAGGTTTAATGGGAACCAACAAAGAACGCATTGAACATTTGGAGTCTAGGCTCGGTGTAGCGCAGGAGGGGTTACACCGAATGGAGCACGGTATGACTAATAAACTTGACCATTTGAAGGAAACACTCAATCACCTCTCAAATGTTTTGCTCTCATATAATGAGACCTCAAGCCATGGTTGTCACAATCAAGGTAACCAAGATTAGAGGCCGACAGATTGTCTCCTCCAAAACCGCAAAGCTAGAATTTTCGATGTTCTCAGGAGATAACCCAATGGAATGGTTTAACCGTGTGAACTACTTCTTTGAGTACCAAGACACTGCTGAAACCCAGAAGGTGCCCATGGAAGCTTACCATCTGGGAGGGGAGGACAACCAATGATGTCAATGGATTCGTAGGACATTCTAGAAAGAGGGACGTGCGATTTCTTGGGAGAAATTTGAAGAGGAATGTTGCGCCTAAAATTTGACTCAAATTAATGAACAAAAAATTTAGTGCAGTTTTACCTGCAAGTATACAGGTGTTGTAGTACTTTACAGGGTCGAATCCACAGGGATTGACTTTTGTGATAAAGAAAATAAATTCAAACAATGAAACGAAATTACTAAAAGAAACGTGCAATCGAATGTAGAATAAATTACTGAGATGAAGATTTTGTAAAACAACTGAATCAAACTAAAATGATAAAAAGAATTGATATGGAAAAAGACTAAGGTTTCGAGGATTTGTCTAATAATTTATGATATTATTTCCTATCGATTTACTTCAATTAAACTAGAATAATGATTCTGTTTAATTGGAAGATTTAGCATTTAAGATCAAGAAAAATAGTCGCTAATGATTGAGCTGAATGATTAATGATTAAAACATTCACAAATCTATTTAAATATCACAGGGATTCCTCAAGCATTCACTGTATTCAGAAATCACAATGAATCAAGATAAATATATAGATAATCAAATATCCAATAATAAAATCCTTCAATCAATCAAGCTCAGAAAATAAATTTTACGTTGATCCAAAAACATTCATCAAATCATTAAACTTCACCTCTAATCTTAGTATGAAAATTTAGCCAACTCTTTTTATCACAAGTGCTACAGAAATCACATAAATATTCTCCATTTGAAAACTAAAATAAAATACAAAAAATACTAAGAAATAATTTAGAAGTAAAAAAATCTAAAAATCAGCCGACGCCGAGAGAATAAAATCCACGCCGTCGCTGAACTGTAGAAAATTGAAATGAACCCAGCTGCTCCTCTGTTCTACATCTGAACTAGCCCGATGTCCCCACTCCAATAAAAAATCTGGACGAAGCCCCACACTGAATTTATTCCACTCTCCCTCTAATCAACTCTCTCTCAACTGACCAACTTTCACACTCATCAAGCACCGACTTCCTGCAAAAATCAAACTAATCCCAACTGACCGACTCCCTTCAACTCCATAAAATCCCCCACGTCAATACTCTCTCAACATCTCTCAACTCTCCACGTCCCTACACGTCCCACTTCCTCCAAGAAAAATTAATCTCCAACCGACACTCCTCTTCAACAAGAAAAATAAAGCAGCCGACTCTCCTTTCTTCTCAATGAATCAACTCACCGACTTACCTCAACTCTCCCCCTCTCTATCGTCCGTTTCAATTGGAAAGCAACCGACTCTCCTTTCTTTCACAACCCCCCCTCTCTCAATACTTTTTCGTTCCTCCCATTTTTCTTCAGCAAACAAGATATACATAAATATATATATATAGCCGCCTCAAGCTTTCCGTATACGTGCTAAATTGCTTTTCCTTCTATCAAAATAAAAGTCAAGCTTAACAAGTTGCCGATTACATTCACAATACCACCGAAAATTCAATCCCAGCTAACCGCTTCTTTTTTTCTTTTCACTTTTGTTGTAGCCCTCTTATATGACTTTAATGTTGTACCAACGAAAATTTTCAAGCCTTCGTGATTTTTGTTTAACCATAAAGATCACATGCGTCTTGAATAATCAAAAGAAGAAGGTAACCACCGAAAGCTATTTATCGTTCTTCATTTTGTATACTTTTCAGTTGTCCAAGTACACCGCTTCCTTTCTTCTCCTCATTACTCTCAATTAGTATCCACTTTTGATCAAAAGTTCCAACCGAATCCCACGTAAATTTTATTTGAACTGAAAAATAACATTAAAAAATAAAATAAAATAAAAAAATAGGTTATCAGAGTTATATTATATTAGTGAGGAAACATTGTCCAATTAAATTATAGTTATAAAATTAAGCATAAACATGATTTCAATCAATTAAAAATCACAACTCGTATTTATGCTTATTAACCATTTTTTCATCCAAAACCAATAATAGTGTCACGAAGAATTTAAAGTACATTGGTTTTAAATAGCTAAAACATGAAATATTTCAGCTCAATCACACCCCTCAACTAGATTTTTGCTAATCCTTGAACAAAATAGTGAAAACTAATTGAATTGAACATTGCATAAAGCTTGAAATTCAAACAAAAACAATCAAACATAATTCTGAATTCTTACAAAAAATCAATTCGTTACTACTCAACACCAGGAGTTGTATCCACAAGGAAAGTCTCAACAATTGTTCACATAGAGTTGGGGCAAATGTCTTAGAACTCGGATATGTGTGTGTGGCTAAACCTCTGTGTGTTCCTCATTAATAAGCATGATTTATCATAGGATTTTTCAACCTTAAGATTAATCATTATTGATTCTAACTACCTCAAAGCCTAAAGGACTAGCAGTTTTTACGCCAACTCTATTTAAAGGTTGAACATTCAACCCCCAAAGTTTTGGTTAACTGTTTCTAGCCCTTTATTTAGGAAAATTTACACGATTTTTTCTTTTTCTTTTATTTTTTATTTTTTTTATTTTTTATTTTATATATATATATATATATAGGGCTCGGTAGTCCTGCAGTTTACTTTTCCTGTTTTAAATCAATGAACATTAATGAGGAACATTATAAGTGTAAGCATGTGCAAAATGTTCTTTCAAAACTTGCCATTCATTCTATATAAATCATACTAATTCTCATTTTTTTAAATATCGCATTCCGGTGTTTCAAGTCACTCCTCAACAAAATATGATGCATCATAAGTCATGTTCTATGCTTAAGGTTGAAAATAAATCTTCACAAAATAATTCCGCTCAACTATTCCACCAAGATACTCAAATCTCACAAAAATGCCAGGAGTGTGTATTAATCATTTATGTTTCAATGCACCTCACAAAAATTTATTTTTATTTTTATTTTTTTTATTTTGTTATTTTTGGTACTAACAAATTTTCAACAGAAAACCCTCCCCCCAACTAAATGTAACATTGTCCTTAATGTTCAACAATTGAATGTTTGATGATGTATGCTATACAGGCATGAATTGGAGCAAGATAAACATTGCAGAACATATATTGAGACGAAAATGATTAAAGAGAGAGGAAAGAATTCACCTGGGATACTAGAGTGCACACAAGGAGTAGATTTCTGTCATAGTTAAAAGACATAAAAAGCAAAAGAAAGAAAAACAAAACAAACAAATACGGTATATACAATGAGAAATCAGAAATTAATTCTGATAAGCAGGATCCTCCAGAGTAGTAGACTCAACCTCTGGACTAAAATCATCCAAAAATGGTTTCAACCTTTGTCCATTAACTTTAAAAACATTGCCATTTTCTGGATTTTCTATCTCAATGGCCCTAAAAGGATAAACAGTTTTTACAACAAAGGGGCCGATCCATTGGGATCAAAGTTTACCAGGAAACAAATGGAGCCTTGAATTATACAATAAAAATTTTTGTGAAGGCTCAAAAGATTTTCGAAAAATATTTTTTTCATGAAAAATTTTCATTCTCTCATTGGAAATATGAGAGTTTTCGTAAGCTTCATTCCTGATTTCCTCTAACTCATTAAGCTGAAACTTACGAAGAGAGCAAGCTTTATCCACATCAAAATTCAATTGTTTGATTGCCCAATAAGCTTTGTGTTCCAATTCCACAGGCAAGTGACATGCCTTTCCAAAAATGAGTCGATATGGGGACATACCAATCGGGGTTTTAAAAGCAGTACGGTATGCCCAAAGTGCATCGGTTAATCGTAAAGATTAATCTTTGTGACTTGGGTTAACCGTCTTTTCTAAAAAAAAATTTGATTTCCCGATTAGATACCTCAACTTGACCACTTGTTTGTGGATGATAAGGGGTAGCAACCTTATGAGTAATACCATATTTTCGCATTAAGGCCTCGAAAGGCTTATTGCAGAAATGTTTACCCTCATCACTGATAATGGCTCGAGATGTTCCAAACCTTAATAAAATATTTTCTTTCAAAAATTTTAGTACCACTTTGTGGTCATTGTTTTTGCATGGAACATCCTCAATCCATTTGGACACATAATCCACAGCTACCAAAATGTAAAGATTGCCAAAAGAAACTGGGAAGGGTCACATGAAATCAATGCCCCAACAATCAAATATTTCAACAATCAAGATTGGATTTAATAGCATCATATTTCGACGGGTAATCCCTCCCAATTTTTGACAATGCTCACAATTTTTACAAAATTCATGGGTGTCCTTGAAAATGGTAGGCCAATAGAAACCACATTGCAAAATTTTAAAAGCAGTTTTCTTTCCAGAAAAATGGCCACCACATGTCCCAGAGTGACAAAAAGACATCATACTTTGAAATTCGTTATTGGGAACACATCGTCTAATTATCTGATCTGGGCAATATTTAAACAGATATGGATCATCCCAAAAGAATTTTCTTACCTCCACAAAAAATTTCCTCTTATCTTGTTGAGTCCAAATGTGAGAAATTTCACCTGTAGTGAGAAAATTAGCAATGTCAGCATACCAAGGCACTTGAGATATACCAAAAAGTTGCTCATCTAAAAATGTGTCTCTAATAGGAACTGTCTCAATGGAATCTGAAAGAACAAGTTTAGATAGATGATTAGCAACAACATTCTCAACTCCTTTTTTATCTTTAATTATCAAATCAAATTCTTGCAGCAAAAGGATCCATCTAAGCAACCTGGGCTTTGCATCATTTTTTGCTAAAAGGTACTTTAACGCAGCATGATCAGTAAATATGACAATTTGAGATCTAATGAAATAAGAGCAAAATTTGTCTAGTGCAAAAATTACTGTAAGTAGCTCTTTTTCGTTGTTGAATAATTCATTTGAGCACTATTTAAAATTCTACTTTCATAATAAATAACACAAGGCTTTTTGTCCTTACGTTGGCCCAACACAGCTCCAACAGCATAATCACTAGCATTACACATAATCTCAAATGGTAAATTCTAATCAGGTGATCGCATAATTGGGGCTGAAATCAACATACCTTTTAGTTTTGTAAAAGCTAACTCACAATCATCAGTCCACACAAGAATTTTCCTTTGACAATAAATTGCACAAAGGTCTAGAAATTGTGTTGAAGTCTTTAATGAACCTCCTGTAAAAACCTGCATGACCTAGAAAAGATATGATATCTCTAATGTTCTTTGGGATGGGCAATTTAGAAATTAGTTAAATTTTGGCCTTGTCCACTTCAAAACCTTGAGAAGAAACAATGTGACCAAGAATAATCCCTTGAGTGACCATAAAATGACACTTCTCCCAATTTAAAATCAAATTCTTTTCTGTGCATCTAATCAGCACTCTTTCCAAATGAGTCAAACATTCATCAAATGAATCACCAAAAATAGAAAAATCATCCATGAATATTTCAACAAAATGCTCCACCATGTCATTGAATATGCTCATCATGCATCGTTGAAATGTAGCAGGAACATTACAAAGTCCGAATGACATCCTTCGATATGTAAAGGTACCAAGTGGACATGTAAAAGTGGTCTTTTATTGATCTTCAGGAGCAATCTCAATTTGGTTATATCCAGAATAACCATCTAGGAAGCAATAGAATTTATGGCCCGCTACACGTTCAATGATTTGATCCATGAATGGTCGGGGAAAATGATCCTTTCTGGTGACAGAATTCAGTTTTCTGTGGTCAATGCACATACGCTAACCAGTAGTAACTCTAGTTGGGATCAATTCATTATCAGCATTCTTAACTACAGTCACACCATATTTCTTAGGTACCACCTACGTGGGACTAACCCATTTGCTGTCAGAAATAGGGTAAATGATCCCTACATCCAGAAGTTTTAACACCTTTGCTCTGACAACCTCTTTCATGTTGGGGTTCAGTCTACGCTGCATCTCTCTAGAGGGTTTAGAATTGTCCTCTAGATAAATCTTATGGGTACAAATCAAAGGACTAATGCCTTTGATATCAGCTATGGTCCATCCTATTGCCTCTTTGTATTCAATGAGAATACCAATTAATTTTCTGTCCTGAATTTCATCCAGTTTTGATGAGATGACCACTGGTAATGTCTCTACTTGTCCTAAAAATGCATATTTGAGATCAGCAAGTAGAGGTTTCAAGTCGAGTTTTGGTGTTTGCACACTTGAGGGGAGAGACACGACATCATGAGGTGGTAATTCCTCAAAACGTGTTCTCCATTTATTAGTGTCTATTATAGGAGTAGATTCTAGCAAAAAATTCACAGATGCAAGCACAGAATCATCATCAAAATTTTCACTATGAACCAAACAAGCCTCAAGAGGGTCAGAAAGAATTGACAAATCAAATTTATTTTGAACAAGAATTTGGATCAGATTTACTTCATGCACAACATCATCATCGCCAGGTTATTTACAAATATTGAAAATATTCAACTCCAAATTCATGTTGCCAAAAGACATTATCATCACATCACTCCTATAATTTATTAAAGCGTTTGAAATTGCAAGGAATGGCCTACCCAAAATTATAGGAATTTGAGTGCAAACATCAAAGAAACGTTCTATGTCCAAAACAATGAAATCCACTGGAAAATAAAATTTTCCTACTTGAACTAACACATCCTCAACTATCCCTCTCGGTATTTTAATTGAACGGTAAACAAGTTGGAGTGTTACCTTGGTGGGTTTAAGTTCACCAAGACCTAACTGCTCATATATCGAGTAGGGTAGGAGGTTAACACTAGCTCCGAGATCAAGTAAAGCTTTTTCAATGTTAAAATTTTCAATCATGCAGGAAATTGTTGGACAACCCGAGTCTTTGTATTTTGGAGGAGAATTGTTTTGGAGGATGGCGCTTACCTGCTCAGTGAGGAAAGCCTTCTTCTGTACTTTCATCATACGCTTCACTATGCACAAATATTTCAAGAATTTAGCATACGAAGGAATCTGTTTGATTTCATCCAATAGAGGAATGTTGATTTTTACTTGTTTGAAAATTTCAAGAATATCAGCATTTTGAACCAACTTGTGAGAATGTTGCAACTTTTAGGGAAATGGGGCAGGTATTGGGGCTTTCACAGGCATATCTAACTTAACCTTGTCAAGTTCACCATCACTCTTGGAATTTAAAGAATTGTTGGTCTCATCAACTTTTGTTGTTAAAATACTCTTATCAATTATTTTTCCACTGCGTAGAGTGGTGATGGACTTGGCATGTTCAAATTTTGAACTAGAAGGATTTGAATTTCTTACCTCAAATTTACCTTTGGGATTCGGCTGAGGTTGAGCAGGAAACTTACCATTTTCTTGAGCATGCAATGCGGAGGTCAAGTCGCTAATGGAACTTCTCATCTCAGTAATGGTCTGCATTGTCTGAGTGTTGATATTGGTCTGTCCCTGCATAAAAGTTTGTAATGTCTCCTCAAGGATTTTCTTATGTGGAGGCACATAAAGAGTAGAAGAAGACGACACTTGAGGATTTTGATTTGAATTGGACTCATTCCTCCAACTAAAGTTGGGGTGATTTGTCCATCCAGGATTATATGTTTCCGAATAAGGGGAAGAAAATGGTCTCCTATAAGAATTCATGACATTTGCTTGTTCGTGCGACACCTCTTTAAAAGTAAGGATTGTTGGACAATTCTGAGTTAGGTATCCACTAATCTCACATATGCCACAATTCTCTTCTTCTTTTTCAATGGCCTTAGCCGAATTTACCTTCCTAAGTTCCATGGCTTCAACTTTTCTTGTCAAATTTGCTATCCTAGCATTCACATCATCATTTCCTTTAAGGACATACATACCTTTTTGAAATATGGCATTGAGTTTGGGCTTATTTGACCGATCAGAACGATCTGTGTTATCCCAAGATTGGGCATTTTCAGCTAATTGGTCAAAATAATCCCAAGCATCATCAAGATCTTTATTTAAAAATTCACCATTACACATCATTTCTACAAACTGACGCATTTGAGATGTTAAACCTTCATAGAAAAAACTAATGGTGCGCCAAGTCTCATAGCCATGATGTGGGCAAGTTAGTAATAATTCTTTAAAGCGCTCTCAACACTGAAAAAATGTTTCATTTTCTTTTTGAGAAAAATTCATAATATTTCTACGAAAAGTGTTGGTTTTATGAGTAGAAAAAAACTTTTTCAGAAATTCTCTTTGCATTTCTTGCCATGTGCCAATAGATCTTGGTCTTAAGGAATTCAACCAATTTTTAGCTTTTTCTTTCAAAGAGAATGGAAACAACTTTAATCTAACAACATCATCATTGATAGTTTGGGTTTGTAAAATTGCACAAACTTCTTCAAATTCTTTCAGATGCAAATAAGGACTTTCTGAGTCTAAGCCACGAAACTTGGGAAGTAATTGAATTACTCCCGGTTTTAAATCAAAATTCTCCATATTCATAGGAAAAATCATGCAAGATGGAGTACTTGTCCTTGTTGGCTGCAAATACTGGCGCAAAGTTCTCATTGGTGGATTATTTTGTGCCTCCTCATTTTCAAGTTCGTCATGAACACTATGATTTTCAGTCATGGTATTAGAATGAGAATTTTTGGAATCACCAAACAACTTATCAATCAATTCTCTTAAAACAATTTCCTCTCTCCTCAATCTACCAGTGTTGCCACGAGATCATTCATCATAGAGGATCAAGCACATTCAAAGACTAAGAAAAACAAAATGCAAAACAAGCAAGAAAGTAAAAGAAAAAATTTTGGAACGAGATTACCAAATGATATGAATATGGAAGCAATGTTACTTGCTCTCTTTCCCGTCAAAATAATAAAAATCGTACCTGCAAAAAGAATATGAGAAAATTAGCAAAAGATTTCTAAAATATCTTTTTCTTTTTTTTTTGAAAAACAAAATTGTCACACGTTGCAATCCCCGGCAACGGCGCCAAAAACTTGTTGTGCCTAAACTTTGACTCAAATTAATGAACCAAAAATTTAGTGCAGTTTTACCTGCAAGTCTACAGGTGTTATAGTACCTTACAGGGTTGAATCCACAGGAATTGACTTTTGTGATAAAGAAAATAAATTCAAACAAAGAAACGAAATTACTAAAAGAAACATGCAATCGAATATAGAATAAAATTACTGAGATGAAGATTTTGTAAAATAACTGAATCAAACTAAAATGATAAAATGAATTGAGGATCCATCTAATAATTTATGATATTGTTTCCTATTGATTTACTTCAATTAAACTAGAATAATGATTCCGTTTAATTGGAAGATTTAGCATTTAAGATCAAGAAAAATAGTCGCTAAATATTGAGCTGAACGATTGATGATTAAAACATTCACAAATCTATTTGAATATCATAGAGATTCCTCAAGCATTCACTGTATTCGAAAATCACAATGAATCAAGATAAATATATAGATAATCAAAATATCCAATAATAAAATTCTTCAATCAATCAAGCTCAAAAAATAAATTTTATGTTGATCCAAAAATATTATTTAAATCATTAAATTTAACCTCTAACCTTAGTATGAAAATTTAGCCAACCATGTTTATCACAAGTGCTATAGAAATCACATAAATATTCTCCATTAGAAAACTAAAATAAAATACAATAAATACTAAGAAATAATTTAGAAGTAATAAAATCTAAAAACCAGCCGACGCCGAGAGAATAAAATCCACGCCGTCGCTGAACTGCAGAAAATTGAAATGAACCCAGCTGCTCCTCTGTTCTACGTCCGAACCAACCCGATATCCCCACTCCAATAAAAAATCTGGACGAAGCCCCACACTAAATTTATTCCACTCTCCCCCTGATCAACTCTCTCTCAACTGACCGACTTTCACACTCATCAAGCACTGACTTCCTGCAAAAATCAAACTAATCCCAGCTGACCGACTCCCTTCAACTCCAGAAAATTCCCCACATCAATACTCTCTCAACATCTCTCAACTCCCCATGTCCCTACACGTCCCACTTCCTTCAAGAAAAATTAATCTCCAACCGACACTCCTCTTCTGCAAGAAAAATAAAGCAGCCGACTCTCCTTTCTTTCACAACCCCCCCTCTCTCAACACTTTTTCATTGCTCCCATTTTTCTTCAACAAACAAGATATATATATATATATATATATAGCCGCCTCAAGTTTTCCATATACATGCTGAATTGCTTTTCCTTCTATCAACATAAAAGTCAAGCTTAACAAGCTGCTGATTACATTCACACTACCACCGAAAATTCAATCCCAGCTAGCTACTTCTTTTTTTCTTTTCACTTTTGCCGTAGCCCTCTTATATGACTTTAATGTTGTACCACCGAAAATTCTTAAGCCTCCGTGATTTTCGTTTAACCATAAAGATCACATGGGTCTTGAATAATCAAAAGAAGAAGGTAACCACCGAAAGTTATTTATCATTCTTCATTTTGTATACTTTTCAGTTGTCCAAGTACACCGCTTCCTTTCTTCTCTTCATTACTCTCAATTAGTATGCACTTTTGGTCAAAAGTTCCAACCGAATCCCACGTGAGTTTTATTTGAGCTGAAAAATAACATTCAAAAATAAATTAAAATAAAAAATAGATTATCAAAAATATATTATATTTGTGAGGAAACATTGTCCAATTAAATCATAGTTATAAAATTAAGCATAAACATGATTTCAATCAATTAAAAAGCACAACTCGTATTTATGCTTATTAACCATTTTTTCATCTAAAACCAATAATAGTGTCATGAAGAATTTAAAATACATTGATTTTAAATAGCTAAAACATGCAATATTTCAGCTCAATCAAGGAAGTCTGGGCTCACTTGGACCATTAGAGTCTGAGGACTTCGACGAGGCTCTTTCACGATCTAACAGTCAGGACATTGAGAGAATATTAGTGCGAGTTTGAGAAGCTAGGCAATAGGATTCATGGATGGACGTAGAAGGCATTGGTGGGGACGTTCATGGGTGGCTTGAAGACTAAAATTGCAAATGGAATTTGGATGTTTAAACTGCAATCCCTCAAGGACACCATTAACTTGGCACGAATGAGAGATGAACAACTCATATGACAGTGGAGGTTTGTGTGGCTACCACCTGCAAGAGCTCCTCTAACTCTTCCACAAGCCACTTATGTAGCTCCTGTTACACCTGTGGCCCCAATTAGAAGTTTATCATGGGAGGAGATGCAAAGGAGAAGAATGCAAGGCCTATGTTTTAACTGCAATGAATGCTTCACAGCTAGGCATAGATGCCAAAAACTTCAGTTATTACTCTTGGAGGGACACGTAGGTGCAGATAACATGGTTTGTGAGGACATTATTGATAAAAAAACATTAGAGTCTGACCAAGGTGGAGATACGGGAGAGATGCAAGAACCTAAACTTGAGCCCGAAATCACATTACACGCATTGACGAGATGGACTGCTCCAAGAACAATGCATATGACAACAAGGATGGGCTCTCATGAAGTAGTGGGGTTGATCAAAAGTGGGTCAACGCATAAATTCATCAGCGATCGCTTGGCAAACATGCTAGGTTTGCCGGTGGTACCAACGGAAATGTTTACTATTCGAGTTGCTAATGGCAAGTAGTTGAAGTGTCGAGGGCGTTTTGATAAGGTAGTGGTGAATTTACTAGGCACTGAGTTTTACCTCACCCTTTTCTCTCTGCCATTATTAGGTCTTGGTCTAGTGCTTGGCATTCAATGGCTGGAAATGTTGAGTTCTATGGTTTGTAATTGGAAGCAATTAACCATGGAATTCATCTAGGATAATCAAGCCCAAAGGCTGCAAGGAATAGGAAAGCAAGCCACTCAGGAAGGTACATTAAAAGAAATATAAAAGGATTGTTGATGAGGCCATGCATTGTGTGTAGTAAGCTTCCCACCAACCATAGAAATCGTATCACAGAGTGCAACATATGATGTGAAGTAGCAAGACATGTAGCGGGTATTGTAGAAATACGAGGACATGTTCTAGGAACCCTCGTATGTACCACTTGTGACCGAGGTAGATCACTGCATCACACTTAAAGAGGGCACCAAGTCGATTAATGTAATCCCCTACCCATATGCCCATTTTCAAAAAGAAGAGATCGAAAGGTAGGTTTAAGAGATGCTGAACGCTAAGCTTATTCGTTTGAGCACCAGTCCATTTTATTTGCCGGTACTTCTAGTGAAGGAAAAAGATGGAAGTTGGTGATTTTGCATGAACTATTGCACGCTTAATGGTGCCACCATCAAGGATTGTTTCCCCATTCCAATGGTGGATGACATGCTGGATGAATTATATGGTGCCTTTTATTTCACAAAGCTAGATCTGCAGGTCGGATATCTTCAAGAAAGAGTAAATCATCCCAATATTTCTAAGACTACTTTTCGTACTCATAATGGCCATTACGAATATCTCATAATGCCTTTTGGCCTTTGCAATGCACCCTCTACATTGCAGGCCATCATGAACTCTATATTTCGACCTTAGATTTGAAAGTTCATTTTGGTTTTCTTTGATAATATGCTCATAAGTAGTCCAACTTGGGATAAGCATGTGATGCACGTTGAACAAACTTTGGAGGTTTTGAAGTAGCGTAAATTTTTTTCCAAGGCTCAAGTGCATATTTGGCCAACAAGAATTGGAGTCCTTGGGGCATATTACCACACCTCAAGGGGTGAAGGTTGATGACCAGAAAATTGCGGCCATGGTAGCATGGCCACGTCCAACTAATATTTTTTAATTACGTGGTTTTTTAGGCTTAACAAGATATTATGGGATGTTCATTCAAAATTATGGCATCATCTTTCGACCACTTACCAACTTACTCGAAAGGGAAGTTCATATGGCATAAAGAAGCTGAAACAACATTCTCGGCTCTTAAGCAAGCAATGACCACCACTCCCATTTTGGCTATGCCTAACTTCAATGATTTCTTCACCATTGAAACCAATGCCTCAAGAGAAGGGATTGGCATAGTCTTAACTCAAGGAGGCAAGCCCATTGTCTTTATGAGCCGCACACTGGGAATCACAAAAAAATCCTGTTCAACCTATGCCAAGGAGATGCATGCAATTGTAGAGGCCATATGCTTGTGGCGACCTTATTTACTAGGAAGGAAATTTTCCATCCAAATAGACCAGCGCAGCCTGAAGTATTTTTTAGAGCAACGTGTGGCGACACCTAAGCAGCAGAAGTGGGTACCCAAATTATGGGCTACGACTATGAGATTACTTATCATCTAGGCTGTGAAAACTTAGTTCTAGACACCCTCTCATGCAAGCCTAATATTCCAGTTCTTCATCATCTACACGTGCCCTCTGTAACCATGAGGGATGAGATTAAAGGTGCCTACAAAGGGGATTCTTATATCCAATCTGTAGATCAGATGGCCAAGGCTCAACCCAAGAGGCAATATTCTCAGCGCCAAGGACTCTTTTCATTCAAAGGAAGAGTGGTTATTCCTTCTCACAAGGCGCTAAGGACCAAGCTAATGCATGAGTCTCACGACACAAAAATTCGAGGGCACTCTGAAGTATTGTGGACGTTCAAGAGGCTGGCTCAACAATTTTATTGGCTTAAAATGCACCAAGCAGTCCAAGAGTACGTCTAGCAATGTGAAGTATGCCAAAAAATAAAGTCCGAGACACTCCCTCCTACTGGACTCATGCAACCTTTGCCCATTCCTTGCCAAGTTTGGGACAATATCACTCTCGACATTGTTGAAGGCTTGCCTACATCCCACAACAAGGACACAATTTTGGTAGTTGTCAATAGGTTAAGTAAACTGGCACATTTCTTAACTTTAACTCATCCTTTTATTGCTAAAGGTGTGGCTGAAAATTTTTTTAAAGGGGTTATCAAATTACATGGCCTTCCTAGATCGATCATTAGTGACTGGGTCATATTATTTATTAGCTGATTTTGGCAAGAATTCTTCCAAATGTCAAGTACTAAGTTAAAACTCAGCTTCACCTATCATCTGCAAACCAATGGATAGACGGAAGTGATCAATCATTGTGTAGAGCAATATCTTCGATGCTTTTTCCATCAATGGCCATGCAAATGGAGCAACTACATTCCATGGGTAGAGTTGTGGTATAATACGAGGTACCATGCATATATCTACAGGGATGCATAGCGGCTTATCTTTTGTGCATGAAGCGGACTAGCTAGAGTCTCGTGTCTCGAGACGAGTTGTTGGACCAACTTAAGGCTAATCTGGATACTTCCATTAATCACATGAAGCAGACAGTGGATCAAAAGAGGCAAGATTGGACTTTTAAAGTGGGCAATATGGTGTTTCTTAAGTGGCATCTCTACCGATAGCAATCGGTTTTCAAACGTGCCCACCAAAAGCTTGACATTTGATTTTACGGGCCATATCCAGTGATACATAAAATTGGAGCAGTTGCTTATAAACTTCAACTACCGGAAGGAGGTTGCATTCATCATGTTTTCCACTTTTCACTGCTAAAAAAAATCGTGGGAGACTTGGTGGTGCCTTCTTAAGAACTTCTGCGAGTGACCAATGAAGGTGCAGTTATATTGGAACCTAAACAAATACTGGACACTCGTTGGGTCAAACGGGGAAGTAAATTTGAAGAAGAATGATTGGTCCAGTGGAAGTGTCTACTAGCAGAGGAGGCCATGTGGGAGACAACCAAGTCATTGCTTGTACAATTTCCATCTGTGGACCTTGAGGACAAGGGTCCACTTTTTTTTGGGGGGGAGGGGGGGAGGGGAGTATTGTTAGGCCACATCGTTTGGAGAGAGGCCTAAAGCCAAATCCCAAGTATCAAGGAGGAGGTTGGATGTGAAGAGTTCGTATGCATGCTTCGTGGACTGGGTCATTGGCAGGTGGAGTGATGTTTATTTTTCTGCATGTTTATTCTGTTAGTACATGTGTTATGCTTTCATACTACGTGTCTTTGTACTTGTGTCGTGATTTGGTTACTAACTACTAACAGTTTCATGTTGTCTTTTATTTTGGAATTCTTGTACCTGGCTTTGCTTATTTAAGCAGCCAAGAATTATCAATGAAAAGGCAGAAAACAAGTTATCCAAATTGTGGTGCATTCTCACCCGAAGAGAATATTTCCTATAAGTGTTCATAGTTAATCTAAAATGGGACCTATCAAGTACTTAGTACTTGAATATTAAATAATTTGTAACAACTAGGATACATATTGTTTAACTAGGAATGCATTCCAATGATGCATATATATATATATATCTTATGGATTCAATATGTGGATCTAATAAAAAAAAGTATCTTTGGGACTCGAGAAAACTCTAAAGAAGAATAATTATGTTCACTTTATAGATAATATTCTTGAGAGTATTGCTACATGTAGTCGTAAAGTGCATAAGCGCCACATAATCGTTTTGAAAAGGACTTTGATCAATTGTTGGAATATACAAAGCCACATAGAGAGATTGGAATTAAAATCCAGAGAAGCCAAGCAAAGGGATTTATTTAAAGCTAGTTGACAGTTAAGTTAGTTAAAAGAATGAGATGAATAGATGTAAATTATTGGACCATGTGGCAGCCATTGTATACTCTTTATGTGTATAAATGTAGTCATTGTATAGCCTAATGAACTACAAAGTTTTCCTATCATAATGAGAATTATTCAATCTTTCCCCTGCTACTTTCTCTTTCAAGTTCTCTGTTTCTAGTTTGAAGTTTTTAAAGAATTTTACATGGTATCATCGTGTATAAAGATTCCACTGCTTTCTTGATTCTTGTCTTGCAAATTCTTAGTTTCTTTCTTCTGCTTCTATGGCAAATTCCTCTCCCCCTTTGGGGAATCCTTCTGATGATTCCTCAAGTTTTTACTACCTGCATCCATTTGATAAACCTGGAGCTCTTCTAGTTTCTGAAATCTTCACTGGTGAGAATTATGTTGCATGGAATCGATCTATTTCCATTGCCCTCACTGTGAAGAACATGATTGCCTTTATTGATGGAAGCTTGACTCAACAGATTGCCTTTATTGATGGAAGCTTGACTCAATCCAATCTTGATAATCCTAGACTACGAGTTGCTTGTTTGAGAGCAAATAATCTGGTCTTATCTTGATTGATGAATTCCATTGCCAAAGAAATTCGTGGAAGTCTCCTATATTTCACAAGTGCATTTGATATTTAGGAAGAACTCAAAACAAGATATCTTCGAAGTAATGGTCCATGAGGCTTTACTTTAGAGAAGTCTCTTAGCTCCATTTCTCAAGGATCCAAATCTATTACTGAATACTTTAGTGATTTCAAGACCCTTTGGGATGAGTATATCAGCTATCGGCCCATTCCAAGCTGTCGATGTGGAATTCTTAATAGATGTTCATGTGACATCTTAAATAATCATATAGAAATGCAACAATGTGACTATGTGATGAAATTTCTGATTGGCCTACATGATTCTTATTCAATGATGCAAAGCCAGTTACTTCTTCCATCTCCACTGCCATCCATAAGCAAAGTTTTTTCTTTATTATTGCAAGAAGGAGGCCAAAGATCTTTGACAAATGTTGTTGGCATTCTCCTTGATTCACAAGCCATGATTGCTACACAACCACAGAGACAAACTCCAACAAATGGTGTTTGATTCACAAAAACAAAAGGCAAAGTAGATGTGATTTGTTCTCACTGTGGATACTCAGGTCACCTTGCATAGAAATGTTTTCAACACATTAGTTATCCACCTGGATGGAAGGGTCCATGAGGCAAAAAACATGTTCCTACAAAATTGGAGGTGTAAATTCACGGTTGCCCATTGCAAACAATGCTTCTTCTTTGGAGTCAAATTCAAATTTTCCAAATATATTTTCTCAAGAACAAATTCAAAATCTACTGACCCTTGCTAATAGTCTATCCAGTTCACATTTTAATCCCAATTCAAGAGCTAACACTGCTTCTACCTCAGGTAATCCCTATTCTTATAATACTATTTTATCTTCTAATAATCATTCTTCATGGAGACTTGATACTAGAGCAATAGGTCATATAATCTATTCTCCTCATTTCTTCAACTCGATTCATTTATGTACTAAACCATCTCTAGTTCATCTACCAAATGGCCAATCGGTTCCTATTGTGTTCACTAGAGACGTCACTTTCTGTTCTGATATAACCTTGCATAATGCTTTTTATGTTCCTTCTTTCAATGTTATTATCATTTCTGCTTCAAAGTTAACTAAAGAAAACTCTATTCGATTGTTCTTCTTTCAATCCAAATGTGTTCTGTAGGACCTCAAAAACTGGAAGATGATTGGGCTTCTTGAAGTCAAGTCTAGACTATATCACTTACAAAAGTCTTCTACTAAAGCAAAGAGTGAAGTACCTAATTCAATCAATTCACCTATTTCTTTAGCCAACAATTGTAATATCTATTACGATATTTGGCATCTTCGATTAGGACACATCCCACCTGCAAGACTACAAATCATTAGTGCATTAGATCCTATTGTACAAGTTACTAACAATCACATCTGTGAAATTTGTCCATTAGCTAAACAAAAGAAACTACCATTCCCTATATCAAATAGTCATTCAAATGAACCATTTAAATTGATCCACATATGGGGTCCCTTTTCTGCTACATCATATTTTGGCTACAATTACTTTTTAACAATTGCAGATGATTACACTCGTTTCACTTGGCTCTACCTCATGAAAGCTAAAACAGATACTCATACTATTCTCACCAATTTTGTTGCTTAAGTTCATACTCAATTCAACACAACCAATTAAATTCTTAGGACATACAATGGACAAGAGTTTAAAATGCCTACTTTTTATCAAGAACATGGCATAATTCATCAACTCTCTTGTGTTGAAACACCTGAGCAACATGGTAGGGTTGAAAGAAAGCATCAACACCCATTAAATGTAGCTAGAGCATTGCTTTTTTAATCCAAATTACCTCTTTCTTACTGGACTAATTGTGTATTAGCTACTACACATATTATCAATCGAACTCCTTCATTTATCCTAAAAAATCAAACACCATAATTTCTTTTGTTTAAAAAACTACCAGATTATAATTATCTTAAGGTATTTGGTTGCTTGTGTTTTGCTAGCACAATCAGTCATCGAAACAAATTTCAACCAAGAGCCTCAAAGTGTCTTTTCCTGGGTTATCTACCAAACATCAAAGGTTATAAAGTTCTTGATCTTCTCACTCTTAAAACCTTTGTATCCAGGAATGTGGTTTTTCATGAATCCGTATTTCCTTCTATACCAAACACTGTCTGTCTTTCCTAATTTTCTTCAAATCTATGACTCAAAAAAATCTAATATGCCATTTACTCAACAATCTTCTAATACACCTACTGATATATCTTCTAATACATCTTCTGATATGCCTCAACAACCTGCTTCCGTAAATTTCCAAATTGAAAATCTTAGAAGGTCTGAAAGAATCAAGCATCCTCTTGCATATTTACAAGACTTTTACTATGACAGAATAACTTAGACAACTTCAGTACCTCAAGCATCTCTCAGTTGTAGTTCTCCTTTTTCCTCTGGTAAGCCTTACTCCATATTGCATTTTCTCTCTAATTCCCAATTATCTTCTCAATATAAAGCCTTTGTTTCTACTACGTCTTCCACCTTTGAACCCAAAACCTTTAAACAAGCCATCTCCCAACCTCGATGGCAAACTGCTATGGCATAAGAAATCAAAGCTCTTGAATTAACAAAACTTGGGAACTTACTATTTTACCTCCAAATAAGACTGCAGTAGGTTGTAAATGGGTTTATGGTGTCAAATTCAAAACTGATGGCAGAGTCGAGAGGTATAAAGCTAGACTACTAGCAAAGGGATAACTCAACAAGAAGGTTTTGATTTTTTTTATACCTATTCCCCTGTTGTAAAAATGACAACTGTAAGAGTTTTACTTGTTATTGCTGCAATAAAACATTGGCATTTACATCAACTAGATGTAAACAAAGTTTTTTTGCATGGAGACCTCAATGAAGAAGTTTATATGTAGTTGCCACCGGGGTATTCATCTTCTAATGACCCTCGAGTATGCAAACTTAAGAAGAGTCTTTACAGTTTGAAATAGGCCTCAAGACAGTGGTTTGGATTCTTCTTTGATTCAATTTGGTTTTACTCAAGGCAAATTAGATTCATCTCCGTTCATCAAACAAACCTCGACAGGTTTTATAATTTTACTCATTTATGTTGATGATGTTATTCTTGCTTATGATAACGTTGATCAGATCAATCTCGTAAAGAAATTTTTGCATGATTTCTTTACCATTAAGGATCTGGGAGAATTAAAATACTTCTTGGGTATAAAAGTGGCTAGATCAGCCAAAGGTATCACATTGTGTCAAAGGAAGTATGCCCTCAATATTTTGGAAGACAATGGCTTTTCTGATTGCAAATGAGTAGCCTTTGGTATGGAATCAACTATAAAGCTAAGTGCAAATGATTCTTCTTCTCCTTTACTTGATCCTACCTCATACAAAAGACTTGTTGGTCGATTATTGTATCTCACCATAACCAAACCTGATTTAGCTTACTCAGTTCAAGCCTTAAGTTAGTTTATGGCTACTACTAGCACCATACATCTTCAAGTTGTTGAGAGAGTACTTTGATATATCAAAGCTATACCAGGTCAAGGGATTCTCTTATCTGCAACATCTCCCTTACATTTAAAAGCATATTTTGACAGTGATTGGGGGTGGCTGCCTAGATACTAGAAGTAGTGTCACTAGTTTCACAGCTTTTATAGGAGATTCTCTTATCTCATGGAAATCAAAGAAGCAACCTATTGTTAGCAGATCATCTGTTGAATCTGAATACAGGGCTTTGGCATCTACAACTTGTGAGCTTCAGTGGCTGTTTTACCTTCTGGCTAACTTAAATGTTCCTCGTTCTCAAGCTACATTATTTACACTAATCTAGTTCGTCATGAAAGGATCAAGCATATCAAACTAGATTGTTATCTTATTTGAGAGAAACTACAAGAAGGTCTTATCAAAATAATTCATATTCCTTCAAAGCATCAACTAGCTAATATATTGACTACACCTCTTGGATCTCTCAATTTTCACCATCTAACTTGCAAGATGGGAATAATTAACATCCATTCTCATCTTGAGGGAGGTGTTGGAATATACAAAGCCACATAGAGAGATTGGAATTTAAATCCCCAGAAGCTAAGCAAAGGGATTTATCTATAGCTAGTTGACAGTTAAGTTAGTTAAAAGAATGAGGTGAAGAGATTTAAATTACTAGACCATGTGGCAGCCATTGTATAGCCTAATGAACTACAAAATTTTCCTATCATGATAAGAAATATTCAGTCTTTCCTCTACTGCTTTCTCTTTCAAGTTCTTTGTTTCTAGTTTGTAGTTGTTAAAGAATTTTACATCAACTATTAAAAAATTAGTTTTTTTTTGTGGGCCTCTCAAAGGGATTGCATGGCACTTGTGTACTCCACGACTGCAAATATCATTTCTCTATAATTCAAGTTCTCATGTTAAGATCATTGTCCAAATTTTCTTGGATAAATCTCATATTTTAAACAAATAATTAGTTTATTGGATAGCCATCCAAATTGCATCGGGGGGGATCATAATTTCTTAAAAATGTTTCCTCGAGGAATGGATTTCAAGCAAAAAGAAGATCGAGAAATACACGATATAGGTTTGTACGGAAAGCAAAATTTATAGACAGCCATATATCATAGCTTCAATGGATTTTCCTTTTATGATGAGGGAAAATTATATTTCTTTCATGTGTATTAGACTCGAATACCCGTTTTTCATCATACATAAGCAATTTTTGCAAGATTGCATGCCACATGTTCGATGCAAGTACTTTAACAACCAAAATAATGTTTTTCGGTGATTATATAGTAGTGGCAACTAATGACCATTTGCAGCCTGCGGCTTATCGTTGAGGCTAATGAGTATTGCCTAAAAAAGGTTATGATACGACATTAGCATGATCATTGACATCATGTGACATTGATAGTACTCGTAGATCGATCATCTTCCGCTTGTTGACATTAATAGTCAAAAGATTGATGCAGTTAATTAATGTCACATTATTCAACTAAATAATACTTTCCCAAACTATAGTCCCTCTTTGTGGAAAACCAACTCAAATAATGAAGTTACTGTTCATCTAATCATCCCATTTCTAAGGTGATCATCCCATTTCTAAGGGGTCGATTATTGAATCTTAGATAGAGTTTTGATCAAGCGATCGATGGCAATCTGCGAAACATCATAGATCAACTTTTGATGTGATGTTAAATTGTTGAGTGACAATTAAAACAAAATCAATTCATAATTGATAGAGAAGAGAAAAAAACCCGGACTCCAAAAAGCAAACCTAAAGCCAAAAGAAAATACAAAGACTACAATACATATCTAAACAATGACCGAGAAACTAAAACAAAACGAAAAACTGAAACCTGCAAGAAAAAACACACATACAAATAAAAGAAACCAAAAAACACCTGCAAGAAAACACGGTTAGCACATGCTAAAAGATAAAGTAAATAGGAGCAAACTAAAAGACCATAATCAACCAAAGGAATATTAGCAACAACGAAGGGAAGGAAAATCCAATTTATCCAAATGAATGAGACCTTGAAGCAAACTCAGAACATCCCCAATAGAAATCCACTCCATGTGTTGACCCATTGCACCATATTTTGCGAGCCAATCTGCAGCTTTATTTCCTTCTCTGAAAATATTTTGCACAGAACAAACCATCAAATCCATAGTGGCACTAATTTCCTCCTAAAAGTCTTCCAGATACCAAACCCCACACCTCCTTCCATTTCACCACGATACCACCACTTGAGAGTCTAGTTGAATCTCCACTAAACCGATTCTCAAGCTTTTGCAAGCTTTAAGACCATGCAAAAGCGCTAATAACTCAGCTCTATTATTCGAACCAACTCCTATAGGAGAAGCAAAGGCATGAATTAAGTTATCATGATCATCTCTGATAATACCACCCAACCCAGAGGGACCTGGGTTACCAAAGCTACTGCCATCTATGTTAAGCATAAACCAACCATGCTTGGGCTTAGTTCTAGCCACCAACTTTGGACTTCACCTTAACAGGACTAAAGGTGGAGTAGATGTTGCGGCTAAACTTTGACTCAAACTAATGAACCAAAAATTTAGTGCAGTTTTACCTGCAAGTACAAAGGTGTTGTAGTACTTCACAGGGTCAAATCCACAATGATTGACTTATGTGATGAAGAAAATAAACTCAAACAAATAAAATAAATTACTAAAATGAACTGATATGGAGAAAGACTAAGATTTCAAGGATCTGTCTAATAATTTATAATATTGTTTCAATTTACTTTAATTAAAGTAGAATAATGATTCCATTTAATTGGAAGATTTAGCATTTAAGATCAAGAAAAAAATAGTCGCTAATGATTGAGCATGAACGATTGATGATTAAAACATTCACAAATCTATTTGAATATCACAGGGATTCTTCAAGTATTCACTGTATTCGGAAATCACAATGAATCAAGATAAATATATAGATAATCAAAATATCCAATAATAAAATCCTTCAATTGATCAAGCTCACAAAATAAATTTCACATTGATCCGAAAACAATATTTAAATCATTAAACTTCACCTCTAACCTTAGTATGAAAATTTAGCCAACCATGTTCATCACAAGTGCTATAGAAATCACATAAATATTCTCCATTAGAAAATTAAAATAAAACACAAGAAATACTAGAAAATAACTTAGAAGCAATAAAATCTGAAAACCAACCGACGCCGAGAGAATAAAACCCACGCCGTCGCTGAACTGCAAAAAATAGAAATTGAAACTACAAGAAATTCATCAAGAAGAAGCCGCAGCCCCCCAAATGCCAAACGAAAAACATAAAGAAGCCCAAGAAAAATAAAACTCCAACCACGTCCCTCCACGTTAGAGCAAGGAAAATCACAATAAATCACCGCCTAATGGTATCAGCCCCTCTCTACCGACTTCCTCTCTACTCAGCCAAATAAATCCTTCTCTCCCAACTCCAACGCTGCACGTACCAGAATAGAGTTAGCAAAAATAAAATCCTCACCGACACTTCTCAACTCAAAAGAAACGAAAAGCATCCAACATCCACCGACTCTCCCTTCTAATCCAACGTCCCTCTCTCTACTCTCCCAAATAAATCTGGACGAAGCCCCCCACGTCTTCTCTCAACTCCCACTGCCTCACGTCAATACTCTCCCCCAATCAAACCGACCGACAAACCTCAACTCCAACTTCACGTCCCTCCTTTTCAATGAATCAACCCACCGACTTACCTCAACTCTCCCCCTCTCTACCGTCCGTGTACCTCTACTAAGGAATATATATTCATAGCCGCCTCAAGAAGACACCAGACGTGAAGACGTGAATTTCTTATCGTATACGTGCTGAATTTCTTTTCCCTCTATCAACATAAAAGTCAAGTTCAACAAGCTGCCAATTACGTTCACATTCTACCACCGAAAATTCAATCCTAGCTAGCCGCCTACATTCCTTTATTTTTTCATAAAAATATCTCTTATTAGCTCTCTCTCTTCTGTCTTTTTTTTGAAAAAATAGCACCCATAGCTTCTTTTTCTTTTCCTTTCCGTATACATCCAAACCTCCTCCATTTTCTTCTTAAAGACTTTTACGTTCAATGTGTTTATCCACCGCAAATCATTTTCTTCACCGCATGCATCTATGAACAACCAAGTAAGAAAGTCACCACCAAAAGTCTTCGTCTTTTTTTTTTTAGCTGTCCAAGTACACCGCTTCCTTCCTTCTCTTCATTCCTCTCAATTAGTATGCACTTTTGGTCAAAAGTTCCAACCAGATCCCATGTGAATTTTGTTTGAGCTGAAAATAAGTAGATAAAAATAACACTCAAAAATAAATTAAAATAAAAAATAGATTATCAAAAATATATTATATTTGTGAGGAAACATTGTCCAATTAAATCATATTTATAAAATTAACGATAAATCTGATATCAATCAATTAAAAATTACAACTTGTATTTATGCTTATTAACCATTTTTCTATCTAAAACCAATAATAGTGTCACAGAGAATTTAAAATACATTGGTTTTAAATAACTAAAATATGCAATATTTCAACTCAATCAGTAGACAAAGAGTGTAACACCTATGAATCATGTCTAGGATATCTAGAAACAATATCTTGACAGACTGAACTAATCCAACGTTGGATAGATTTCCAAACCACACTAAAAAAAGACTCAAGAGTTCCTCCATGTGAGCAACATATCTACAGCGGCAAAGATGCCAAGAGAGGAAAGAAGGAAGAAGCCCCACAATTAGGGGGGAGTTTAGTCCGGTATGGGGAGGTTTTGTGGACCGGACCGGACCTATTTGGTTTAGGATTTTCCCACTCTAGATTGGATCAAAATCCCTAAGGACCGGGCCAGTCGGTCCATTCAGTCCACCTTGGACCTTTTTTTTTAATTATTATCCAATGGAATTTTGTGTAATACATATGCAATTATATTATGATATATTAAATTATTAATAATTTAATATATATATAGTATACTATTATATATATATTAATATATATATTAGTAATACGCTAATACTATTAGTCCATTAGTATATAATAAATTAGTAATAACTATTAACTTATTTACTATAACTAATAATACACTAGTACTAATACTATAACCAATAACTATATGTAATAATAGTAATACTATGTAATATACTAGTATTACTATATCTCAAAAAGTCCTCGTTAGGGAGAGTTCAAGTCCTCGCTAGGGAGAGTATAGAGTGAAGCTAGATGGACGAGATTGAAGATCGCTGGAGCAATCTGAGGCTGATGGAGGAAGAAGAAGCGGTTATTGAGTTTCCTCAAGGAAGCGAAGAAGAAGTACAACGTAAGGGAGAGAGAAGCCTTATTGGAAAGATTTGTTCTGACCGGGCGGTAAGGAAGGAAGTTATTGCCAACACAATGGGGAAGATGTGGAGAATAAGTAAACAAGCAGTGTTCCAAGAGGTTGAAAAAAATGTATTTATTATCACATTCGCCAATCATGTTGATAGACAGCGGATTTTGGAAGGAAAACCATGGCTCTTTGCCAGCATATTATTTATGATATTGCCTTATGATGGGGTAGTATAGCCAGGGAAGATGTATATTGATAAAGAAACATTTTGGCTACAAATTTATAATCTACCATTAGGATTTATGATAGAAGACTGGGGAAATCACATTGGTGCCTTAGTGGGAAATGTAGACGAAGACGGGATTGGGTGGGGCAAGTGTTTGAGGGTGAAGGTGGAAATGAAGCTACAAAAGCCCATAGCTAGAGGTAGGACTATAATGGTGAATGGCAAAAAAGTCTGGCTCAGTTTTAAATATGATAAGCTCCCAAAGATTTGCGTTAGTTGTGGGTGGATATTACATGGGGAAAAGGTTCGCCTGAACGAGGTTGGGGGCAACCAGGCAACCATCTCTCAGTTTGGATCTTCGCTCTGGGTAGAGGACAGTTACCGACGACGTCCAGTTTTCATTCCCTCAAATGGCAATTCAAACAAACGTGAGGATGGCCAGTAGGATCCTACAAAGGAGGCAGTGTACAATGAAGCAGAGGCGTCTATAGGAAGTACTGCAAGTAGGAGGCTAACTAAGGACTTAGATCAAGATCAAGTCAGAATTAGATCCGACGGCAGCAAGAATTACGGTCACAGAGAAGGGATTGTGAAAATGGATACTCTGCAAGGGAAATTGGCGGGAGGTGTTGGGGAGATTGTCGCTGAGGATGAGACTGATAGGACACAGTATAGGGCACCCTAGGACATAGGCAAGAACCTACACAGTGGAGAGTAGCTAGGGCAGAAGATGTGCATGCAGGGCGGGAGATAATCGAAAAAGAGATGGGCCTAATTGCATTAGGTTTGGCAAACAAGGTTGTGGAAAAGCCCATTGACAAAAACGGGCCCAACTATCAGACACAAGAGGGGAAACACGATAAGGAGGGAAGGCCTGCGATGGAAACAACTAATTTCAAAAGACAGTTGATAACAACTGAACACCTTGAGGGCGTGGAGAAATCTAGCCAAGGAACAGCTTCAATGGAGGGAGGTCTTCAACCTGGGATTAAAAGACCAGCTGAGATTCTTGATGAGGACCATGTAGCTCCGGTAAAGAAAAAAAGAGGTAAGAAATTAGTTAACAAAAGTAACGTGGTTACTACAACTGAAACAGTGGAGGCTCGTGACCAACCCCACCAATTGTCATGAAAATATTCAGCTGGAACAGTCGGGCTTAGGAACCCCAGAACAGTTCGTAGCATTTGTTTCCAAAGAAAGGAAAAAGTTCCCGATATGGTTTTCTTGATGGAAACCAAATTGTCACAAGTAAGAGCCATCAAGGTGGCTAGGAAGGCTAAGTACGAGGGCTGTATAGCAGTAGATGCAGTGGGGAGAAGCGGCGGGTTGATGCTCATCTGGAAGCAAGAAGTCCAACTGGAATTAGTGAATTATTCCCAAAGGCACATTAATGTGCTAATGAAGAATGACGATGAAAACTCAATTTGGTTGCTAACTTGCTTCTATGGACACCCCTACACAAACAAGAGAAGGGAGGCATGGCATCTTCTGCAATCTTTCAATCCCAGTGATATGGGATGGGGTATTATAGGAGATTTTAATGAGATATTGTCCCAAGATGAAAAGGTGGGAGGCAGAGTAAGACCATAAAATCAAATGAGGATGTTTAGAGAGGTGATTGAAAATAGCAAACTATTCGATCTAGGTTGGAAGGGGGCCAATTATACATGGTGCAATAGACATGAAGATGAAACCTTTACAAAGGAGAGACTTGATAGAGGTTTGGCAAAAAGATGGATGGAGATTTTTCCAGATGCTAAAGTCATTACCATGACAGCCTTATGTTCAAATCATAGGCCTATATTACTTGAGGGCACCAAAGGAAGGGGGGAAGGGATACAATTTCAGTCCCATTTCAAGTATGAGGTAAATTGGGCAAAGGAGGAGGGCTACAGAGACACAGTAGCTGCAGTATGGCAAAGAGATGTTAACCCACCAAGCCAAACCAGTAGGCTGCAAAGTAAACTGGAAAACTGCAGCAAGAGGCTTCAAAAACGGAGTAGGGATCTAAGAAGAAACAGAATAGCAGCCATTAAACAAAAAACAAATGAGATCAAACTGCAGCAACATTGCTATTTGCTAACGATTGTGTGATATTTTGCAAGTCCAAGTTAGAGGAATGGTCCATTATTGTCTAGCTATTAAATATCTATGAAATCTCCTCTGGACAGACCCTGAACATGTAGAAAACCTCCATTCTCTTTAGTCCAAATACCAATGTTGCTGCAAAAGACTGCATTTCCCAACACGCTGAAGGTGTAATATGTGGCAGCTACAACAATTACTTGGGTTTGCCATGGTAGGAAAATCTATGTATAACATGTTTCGAGGACTAAAAGAAAAGCTCTGGAAAAGGATAAACAGTTGGAAGACCACTTTTCTCTCCTCTGCAGGGAAGGAATCTTGATCAAAAGTGTATTGCAAGCCATACCAACTTATACAATGAGTATCTTTAGATTGCCTAAGATGTTTCTCAAAGGAATTGAAGCAATGATTGCAAAATTTTGGTGGAGTGACAAAAAGGAAGGTAGAGGAATTCATTGGAAAAGCTTAAATAAACTCGGATCAGCAAAGGGCATAGGGGGGTTACGATTCCGTGATATAAACTGTTTCAACAGAGCATTATTAGCAAAACAAGGGTGGAGAATTATACAGGAACCCTCATCATTGATGGCTCAGATCTTCTAGGAAAAGTACTTCCAAACAAGCCACTTTGTAGAGGCACAAGTAGGCTACTGCCCATCCCAAATTTGGAGAAGTTTGATGTCAGTAATGGATTTGATTAAGGAAGGGTTTGTGTGGAGAGTTGGTAATGGAAAGAGCATTCGAGTTTAGAAAGATAAATGGGTGCCAATACCTTCCACCTTTCAGATCCAATCACCTATTACTATACTGGAGCCTAATGCAACAGTAGATGAGCTAATTGAAGAAGAGAGTAAGTCTTGCAAGCCATTTTCAGACAAGAGGAAGCTCAATGCATATGCAGTATTCCTATCAGCACTAAGGGGATGGATGATAAAGTTATATGGGGGCTATCGGATAAAGGGATATTTTCAGTGAAGAATGCATACTTCACTGATCTTGCAAAAAAGAAACAAAAGACAAGGGAATCCTCAACTAGTGATCAAAATGAGGGGATATGGAGGAAAGTCTAGAGACTAACAAGCTCGGGTAAGGTAAAACAATTTCTTTGGAAAGCTCTAAATGGGATTCTACCCACAAGGAGCAACCTCTATAAGAGAATGGTAATTGATAATTCTACATGCCCAGTCTGCAATTGTGAAGAAGAAACAACATTACATGTGTTATGGAACTGTCCAGCTTCAGCTAACGTGTGGGGTGAGGAAATCAATCCAATTAAAAAATGGAGACAGAATTATGTTGATTTCATGTCATTATGGTTAGATCTTCATTCTAAGCTAGAAGATGAAAATCTTGACATTGTAGCTGCGGTGCTTCATGGCTTATGGAGGAGGAGAAATGACATTTTTTTGAAGGAAAGTTTAAAGGCCCTTCTGTTTTGTTTCAGTTGGCAGTACAGGATGTGGAGGCTACTAAACTAGCTCAAGAAAAGACTAGAGAGAGTCAAGAAAGAACAATAGATGGACCGATGAGAAGATCTTGGAGACCCCCATGGCCCGAGTGTGTGAAGGTTAATGTTGATGCAGCCTTGGACACTAAACAGGGAAGGATGGGGATTGTCATCATCGTGAGGGATTCCAAAGGGGATGTTCAAGCGGTTGCTGTTGCCCCTAAGCAAGCAGTCAGATCATCTAATGTAGCCTAGAGTTGGGCTATGTTGCGTGCTGTTTTTCTGTGTAGTGAACTGGGTCTCAGACAAGTGCAACTGGAAGGAGAGGCAAAGGCAGTTGTGGATGCGATCAATTCTACTTCACACAATTCATCCTGGGATGGGCAAGTCATAGAGGACATCAAATCTATTTTTTCTGCATAGCCAAATTGGTCTGTGTCATTCTCGGGTAGAGATGGAAACAAAGCAGCACATGCAGTTGCGAAATTGGCTTTATCTTTAAGCTCTGAATCTGTATGGATGGAGGAGGTACCAGCTGAGGTCCTCCCTACCATTATTTTGGATAAATCATGTATTGTTATGACAGTCTAATGAATTAAAGTTTCATTTAAAAAAAAAAAGTATTACTATATCTCTTCAAACCCCACACATTTACTAATACTCTATGTAATACTATATTAAATAATAGTAATACTCTTAATACTAATACTCTATGTAGCTATAGTGATTTAATACTAACATATTACATATTAAGTTAACTATACTAATACTATTATAAATTTATACTATAATTTATACTATAACTCTTATAATATGTTAATATATTAATATACTCTAGTACTATATATTATAGTTAATAGTTATACATTAAAGAATATAATAATACATTGATACTAAATATATATAGTTATAAACTTATAATGATTTAGTTATTATGAATTTATGTAACGCCCATCCTTGTGGTGGTTCATTTAGAAAATGATTTTATGAAAATAGACGAGAATTACAGTTCCTTTTGAAATTTTCTTTTCCTTTCGTGCTAGGATACAAAAGACTCAATGTTTATAAATAAAACTTGTCTTTTTAATTAAAAAGTTACAGTAAAAAATATTAAATTTCATAATTAAAGTTTCTCGTACAAAATATTGTGCCTAGGCTTTCATGCTCTTTCCCTTGGGCTATGCTCGTCCTGACGCGTCATGCTTATCTTATCCCTGGGAGGGCACACATTAAAACTAAAATGAGTTGATGACTCATAAACATTACTTTATACAGTTAAAATATAATAACATAGGTTTTCAGTCATGCATTTAGCACTCCATACATATCATACATAGACATTCGATTTATTTTAAAACATTGCGAGGTGCGATTTTTTTCTTTAAAAATCTTTTCTTCTCATAAAATAGTTCCCCACGCCTCGCTGCCTTCATGTTTTAAAGAGTCTTTTCATGCATACGTCTTTTCATACATACATGCATTCTTTCTTATCTCTTTCATTGGCCGTTGCACACTGTTACTCCCCGTGTGCTGGGGTTAGTGGTCTTTTGGACCTAATTTTGCTCGTGGCCATGGGTTGGAAAACCATTCCGTCAGGGTGCAGCACTAGGTGCACTACCAGTACTATTTACCCGGCATTGTAATCAAGCCTTCGACCTGAAACCTTCCTGAACGATGGCAAACCTAGTGCATCTAGTTTTAGAATACCCCTTAGCTCTCTTGGCAGTCTATCACTCGGACAATATCTCCACGTCAGTCCTGCTTCACCCTTCCGTGCTAGGTAGTCAGCCACTTGGTTCCCTTCTCTGAATTGGTGAACCACCCTATAATGTAAACCCTCTAACTCCTTAATGAGATCATCCCAGTAGTCCCACATATACCACAAAGAGTACCATTTTTCTTCAGCCAATCAACCATAATCTTAGAATCACATTCCAGAATGACATGCGTATATGCCATAGCTTTGCACAAGCAAACTCCTTGCAACAAAGCTTGTAACTCTGCCTCATTATAGTTCCAACACCATATGGAGCTAAAAAACGAGTGTTAATATGTCCCCTATGATCCCTTATCACTCCACCCCCACCACAGTGTCCTGGGTTCCCACGGCAACTACCATCCACATTTAGCTTCCATCAACCAGTAGGAGGTTTCACCCACACAACGGAGTGAACTTTTTGTGTTGCACGGCTCTGAATCGGGATGTCTAGTGCACTTGAAATCTGAAAGTCAAACTGGGTAATCTTCAAATCAGTTAAGTCGTTCACCAAGGTCCCAATCCAAAACCGAATAGACCTCCATCCGGGCTTTACACTGACATCTCCATAAACTCCACATAATTATACTTGGTAATAGGCCGATTAATACTCCCCATTGAGTACCTTTCTTTGCACAAGAAAACCATACATCCACACAGTGCCACCAACTATTGGTATTCATACATGCAACGCCCAATGCTACGGATGCAATATGCCAAACCTTCTCTGCAACCTGACCCGTTGCCAATACATGATTCAAGGTTTCCATCTACGGCAATGAGCAACAGTCACATTTGGAAACCATCTCAACTCCACGAGCCCGCACCTTCTTATCAACAGCAAGGCAATTAAATCTCACTCACCACATACAAACCGAGATCCTCTTCAGCAATAGCTTATGCCAGACCCAGTCTAACCATGCAATACGATCTCCTCGCACTCGAATAAACTCCCATGCAGTTGCTGTTGTAAACCTCCCATCCGTTGCAGGCTTTCACACCAACACATCCTGCCCTGACCTTCTAGCAGAAACAAAGCTCATTAGTGCCCCTGATACTTCCTCACCAACTAGAGATTCAAGCATTTCTACATTCCACCTGTCTCCAATCCATACCTCTTTTATATTTATAGATAGCATCAGGACACTCTCTACCATGCACGCTAGGGGCTCATCCGAGAACCAACAGTCAAACCAAAAAGAGGCCAGTCCATCCCTTACTTTAATTTTAGACGCAACGCACACCTCAGGCAGGACATTCATAATCGATTTCCAAAGTCTGGAGCTACTTCGTTGCACCTCTAACAGAGATACATGTTGCCCTCTACCATATTTTGATAGCAAGAACTGAGACCACAATGACTCCGTTGACAATAGACACCAAGCCGTCTTCATATGTAATGCTCGCTACAGCTCTGAAAAATCTCTCAGCCACAAACCTCCCTCTTGGACAGGCTTACTCATCCGAGACCACACACGCCATTTCTCCTTAGCTCTCCCATTCTTCTCCCCCCAAAAGAAAGTAGATAAGATGGAATTTATTTTTTTCACCACACTTTTCGGAACATCCATCACAGCATTAAGATGAGAAGAGATACTAGAAAGGACATGTTGAAGCAAGATCAAACGCCCCCTTGGGACAGCAACCTGGCTTTCCAACCCGCAACCTTTGCCCAAATTTTAATGATCAATTGATCCAAGTGACAGGCTTTAAGGCTACCTTGCACCAACGGCACCCCTAAGTACGTCGTAGGAAATTTTCCTTCCGCAAAACCAGTTAACCGAACCAACCCTCGCCTTCGAGCATTACTAATAGGAGCTGAGGCAAATATGGCAGATTTTTCTCTGCTAATGCCTTGCCCAGACTACCGTACATAGATTGCCAAGGTAGATCTAAGTCGACGCAAAGATCGCTTCTCCCCATTAAGGAAAATTAATACGTCATCAGCATATAACAAATGCAACACCAAAGGAGCCCCCATCGGATGGTAAAACCTGCCAATATGACCATCCTCAAATTGTTGCCATAAAAGCCTCGATAAAATTTCCTGCATCAAAATAAAAAGATACGGTGATAGAGCCCCTTGCCGAAGACCTTGAGTAGGTTGAAAAAAAAAAAACCTTTGTATGATCCATTCATCATTACAGAGAACCAAGGGGACGTGACACATTCCTTCACCAGATTACAGAATTGTCGGCAAAATCCAAAGCTGATAAGCACATTCAGCAAAAACTCCCAATGGACCCTGTGATAAGCCTTTGCCATGTCAATTTTCACCATAACATTTCCTCCTAAATTTTTTTATGCATACCGTGGACCATTTCCTGAGCAAGAGAAATGTTCTCAAAAATACTATGACCTGGAATGAAAGCCCCTTACTCCGGAGAAATCAACCTTGGCAAGATAGCAGTCAACCGAGCCACTAAGATTTTTGAAAAAATCTTATATGCCACTAAACATAGGCTAGTAGGCCTAAATTTATCAAAACTCTTTGGGTCAGCGACCTTAGGAATCAACACAATGTATGATGAACCATAAAATTTAGGTAGCGATACACCAGAAAGAAATTCCCTAGCTACCTCCACCACATCCTCTTTCACAATACTCCAACAAGAAATATAGAACGGTGAACCAAAACCATCAGGGGCCTAGGCTGCTATGCTGCGGAATAGAAAAAACCACAGTCTTTTCTTCCTCTTCTGAAGGTAAACAATAGAGTTCAACACTCTCCTCCATGGATATATCCGAAGACAGCAGCTACGTTAAATTTGCCTCCTCTATAATCGGCATCTCAGTGAGAAAATTCTGAAAATACTTCAATGCCCCCACATGGACTTGCTCAGGGGAGCCCAGCACTGATCCATCTTCTAACTGCATCCTAGCAATCACCACCCCATGCCGCCTCTGAGACACAACAACATGAAAAAATTTAGAATTTCAATCTCCCTCCTTTAACCATCTCTTCTTAGCTGATTGAGCCAAATGAATCTCCTCTCTTTTTTCCCACAAATCTAATTCCATCTTCATAGCTAGATACTCTACATCCGTCTCCTCCGAGAACTCAGTTTGAAGCTGAAATTCCAAAGCTGTAAGTTTCTCTTCCAATACCTAGATATGTTTCTTGACTCTTCTGAAGACATGTTTATTCCAGTCCCGCAAGACTAGTTTAACTCTCTTCAATTTGGCTGCCAACTTCGTTAAACCCGAGCCCCACATGGGTTGTTCCCATGCTGTTTGTACCAAAGACACTACAAGAAAAAGGGCTATTTGCGGCTATTTTTATTTCCGGCGATAGAATTATAGTCGCAAAAAGCCCATTTTTAAACTTTGGTAAAATTTTTGTGTCAATTATTAAAGTAGCCACAAAAAGCACTTATTTCCGGCTGTTTTTTTGAGCCGGAAAAAATATATCTGAAAAAAAGCTGTTCTATAAAGCAATATTGTCATAACAAAGTGTCTGCCGTTATTATCAATTTGTTACGGCGACTTTTTATCTTATTAAGACAACTTAAAAGTCGCCTTAATAGATTTTCTGCACTTTAGCCCTCGCGCCTATTATTTTCCCACGATTCAAACATTTTCCCACGAACCAGTAGCCAAAACTAAACTTGATAGATGTATCTAGTTTAGTTGTTTTACGTTGTGGTCTTTGATTTTAAAATTTACCTCTCGTGATTTACACTTTTGGATTGAATAGTTTGCTTATAAAAGGGGAAAAAATGGAAAAAGATTTATTTTTGGCTACTGGTTCTGCTTAAGCACGATTTTCCTGCAACTATGGTGCTTCATTCCTACAAATACACATGTAAATGCATATACAAAAACTCTGTAATTGTTGCTGCCATTTCAGGGAGGTAAAAGTTTGAAAAAAATAATACTTTGATTTATAATGAAAAAAAGGAGTGGTAAATGGACATTGCTATCACATATGTAAATGGACAAGAACCTTTTCATTCTTATCAAACATAAAAAGGTGTTTTGGAAGAATACCAATACTAGGCTGGCAGTTTGCCTAGTAGCTAGCTAGCTAGTAATTTTTTATTTTTATTTTTATTTTTTTTCCTTTCTTCTTCAAGCTAGCTAGTAGTCATTAAGAAAGATATAAAGCCACTTTTGTTCTTTCCAGTTGACTGGTTGGTTCTGCTGAGGTCGTCTCTCCACTACCATTCAAAAGCATTCCTTGAATAACTTTTTCATTTTCTTTTTAATCAAAGCATGCATGGACTGAACATCCATATTTATTATTGAATGTAGACTGTTGATAGAAATGGTGGTCATTAAATTCTTTAGAGTTCGATAGACTACGCACTTGCATGTTCATATATATATATATAGAATCATGGTTGGATTTTATTGCTCAAATATAGTGGCATTTTCCTTTTGCAAAGTGCACTGCTTCTACATTTTCTTATCTACACCATTGATTAGGAATTTAATATATATATAAAAAAAAAACATTAAGAGATGGTCTCTTCTTCAATATCACATATTTTCAAACCTCCCCTCAAGCATTTAAAGATTTCTTGGATCTGACATTATGAGAGAGTCTGATCATGTACTGATCAGGGAAGAGGCACCAAAGTCAGTTCTTATGAGATATAAAAATTTGCCATTATCGTTCATGGCCAACCATTCCGAGTTTCTTTATTTTACTTGTATTTTTTATTTTTTATTTTTTATTTTTATTTTTTATTTTTATGTTGCTTGTAATTGGACTTCCATCATTTTTTGTATGTATCATGTTACTACAGATTCAGGGCCACAAAAGAATTTCTCATCTACAGTACCCATGGATCCACAGTGACTTGATAATATGTGATTTGAAATTTAGGAAAAAGCTGTGAGTTTTCCATTACATACAAAAAAGAAATCGTATATGTTAAAAAAATTGATGGGCATTCAAAACCAAGCCCTAAATCTAGTAGATTGGGCTTGGACAATATCATCTAACAGATATGCCAGCTTGGACTTGGAGTACGTTGGCCCTTTGGGATATAAACCCTTTAGTTGAGCTAGCTGGTACGTATGGACACACTCACCAGGCCAATTATATTCCAAGCATTTGAGAGCTGCCCTACACAATGTCTTAACCAGATAGATTCAATAATGTTTTGACTGGATGAAAGCCTAACTCTTTATCCATTAAACTCCTGTTTTTCTTGTCTTTCTTGTGCTAGACAAAAGCTCCAAGTCAATTGAAGTAAGTCATTTCATAATAGAAATAGGCACACGCATTTAACAATTTATTGCACTGAATAATATGATGCATAAAATGGCAACCAGCATAAACACCACTTTCCATTATACCAAAAAATTGGATAGAGCTCCCACAGAGCTGACCCCAGATAAACAAAATTGCATTAATACCTATCATTTCAACATCATGTGAGGTACATTACTTTCACTTAGGGATATGTTCATTCCAATGAAAATGACAATAAAGAAAAATCATTAGAGCACCAAAGTATAACTCTCCATATTGCTGCAAAGTATAATTCTCCATCATGTACAGAAAATGCCACATAAAATTAGATCTAGCCAAAATAAAGAAACCCACTAGGCAATGGGAGCAGATATCCCTGATTATACAGTTGATTTTGTTCTCCTTTAATACACACTTTTGGTCACAAAAAGTGTAATTTCTGGTGTGCCTAGTTTTATTATTATCAATTAAACCTAATTTTCTGCTTTGAATTTATATAATCTTCTTCTAAATTGGACTTTGTAAATCATTTGGGCATCCTTTCTGAAAATCATATGCTATTTCATTTAGTCTGGTCAAATTCATTTGTAAAAAGTGACTGCTGGCACTAGATAAATTAGGTGAATCTTGACTATATATTCATGCATGGAAAACCCATTTATTCCTATTTTATGTATGCACATGGACCAACTTACTATATATTCAGATTAATATATATAGTACCCTTTCTCAGTAATATGTTTCAACAATACTACTTGCCATGTTGGATTTTTTTGAAATGGAGTTTACTCTGATCAGAATCCAACAGTCACAAAAAACCATTGGCTGATTCCAAATAATTTGTAGGAGAAATCTTTAGATCAAGAGAATGCAGTACAACATTATTGTTCTATTTCTATCTCTCCCACTTTTTCCTCTTCCCACGTTTCTTTTTTTTTTTTATTGTTCTTGCCAACTGACTTAACCTATGGTGAACGTGGCATTGTGCTGCATTTATTCCTTATTAAACAACTCTTGCACCTCTACTTATTTCTAGATGGACAAGAGTTGGATGCAAATCACTGATAGATTTGGATCTAGGGAATATGCTAAAGGAGTGAAGGAGTTCCTTACCTTGGCCCAAACTTATGCTACAAGTGAAGAAATTCGTTGCCCATGTATCAGATGTTCAAATAATTACTTCCTACCAATAACCCAAGTAGAGAGACACTTGTTTATTAAAGGTATTGACAAGAATTACACGACGTGGATTTTTCATGGTGAAGAAGAAGATTTAATCATAAGTGATGATGATGATAATGTGCATGATCCTGATGAAGAGGAAGACTTCATTGATGATGTTGATGTTATGTTACGAGATATTCGGGCTGCCGGATTTCCTGATGTTCCCATAAGTGATTCATTCCATGCTGCGGGTTCCACATCGGTCGATACCTTTTCATCTCAGACTTTTGACCAGCTGTTGGCTGATTCCCGGCGTCCTCTTTATGAAGGTTGTACAAAGTATTCTAAACTATCTTTCACTGTCAAGTTGCTGCACATTAAAACACTTGGTGGTTGGAGTGTTAAGTCTTTCGACATGCTTTTACACTTGTTGAAGTCAGCTTTTCCCAATGCCCTTTTGCCAAACTCATATCAAGAATCACGTAACTTGGAAAAAGGGCTGGGCTTTACTTACACCAAGATACATGTTTGTCCAAATGACTGCATACTTTATTGGAGAGAATATGTGGATAAAGATGAATGCCCAAAATGTAAACTTTCAAGGTGGAAATTCAGCAACACTAAGAAGAGGCGAATTCCTCAAAAGGTTTTAAGACATTTTCCGTTGAAGCCAAGGTTGCAGAGATTGTTTATGTCACAAAAAACATCAGTTGATATGAGGTGCCACAAGGATCAGCGTGTCATGCAGCAAGATATTCTAAGTCATCCTGCTGACTCTGAGGTGTGGACGACATTTGATCAAAAGCATGCTTGGTTTGCAGAAGATCCAAGAAATGTCAGGCTTGGTTTAGCTAGCGATGGTTTCAACCCATTTAATAATTTGGCTAAGCCTTATAGCGTATGGCCAGTGATTCTTGTCCCTTACAACTTACCTCCGTGGTTGTGCATGAAGGATCCATTTTTTATCACTTCACTCTTGATTCCTAGACCAAGATCACCAGGAAATGAAATCGATGTCTATCTTCAACCTTTAATAGATGAATTGATTGATCTATGGGATAATGGTGTTGATACATATGATGCAAAGGCCAAAGAGACTTTCAGATTGCATGCAGCATTGCTATGGACAATTAACGACTTTCCTGCTTATGGAAACCTCTCCGGGTGGAGTACTAAGGGGAAGATGGCATGTCCATCGTGCAAGGAAGAAACAGATTCGATGTGGTTGACATATAGCCGAAAGTATTGTTACATGGGTCATCGTCGATTCTTGCCGCCGGGCCACATCTGGAGAAAGAAAAAGACTATTTTTAATGGCAGTGCAGAGCATCGTGACCCACCTACAATTTATTCAGGAGAAGATGTACTCATTCAACTCCAAAATATTCCTGATGCAAATTTTGGCAAATCCATAAAGAAAAGAAAGCGTACCACAGAGGAGTTCAATTGGACCAAGAAAAGTATCTTCTTTCAATTGCCATATTGGTCAACTATAAAGATTAGACATAATCTAGATGTCATGCACATTGAGAAAAACATATGTGACAACATCATAGGAACTTTGATGAATATCTCTGGCAAAACTAAAGATCATCCTAATGCACGTCGTGACCTTTCCACTCTCAATATAAGGGAGGAGTTACACCTTATTCAGGATAGACAACGCATTAGTATGCCACAAGCATGTTATACGTTGTATGGAGCTGAGCGGACTGGTTTTTGTAATTGGTTGCACGGTGTGAAATTCCCGGATGGCTTCGCTTCAAACATTGCCAGATGTGTTAGTGTAAGTGACTGCAAAATCTCGGGGATGAAAAGTCATGATTGCCATATTTTCATGCAAAGATTACTTCCTGTTGCAATTTCTAGATACTTACGCCAAGATGTACGGTTGGCACTAACTGAGCTAAGCACTTTCTTCAAAGAATTGTGTGCTAGTACATGTAAGAAGGAAGTCTTAGAGCGGCTTCAGACTGATATCGTCTTTATTCTTTGCAAGCTTGAGATGATTTTTCCGCCTACCTTTTTCGACATAATGGTGCACTTAGCCTATCACTTGCCACGTGAGGCCCTGCTTGCAGGGCCAGTTCAATATAGGTGGATGTATCCTTTCGAGAGATATCTCGGAAAATTCAAGAGATATGTTAAGAATAAGGCCAACCCGGAAGGTTCAATAGCTGAGGCCTATATCCATGTTGAATGCTTGAATTTTTGTTCCATGTACCTCCATGATGTTGAGACTAGATTCAATCCTCCTGAACGTAATGTCGACAAAGGAGAAGAGGGTGTACGAGAGGGACTATCTGTTTTTTCCGCGAAGGTGCGACCCATGGGTTTTGCATCACGTCACCAATTAGACGATGATGCTTTTATAAAAGCCAGATGGTATGTTCTTAATAACTGCACAGAGATTGGAGAATACCTAGAGTAAGTAACCAAACTAGTTACCAACTTAGACACTTTCCATTCTCAATATACTAATTTATGTTGCATACCCTACATATATTTATTAACCGTTGCATGGGCTTTTGTCTAGTGAGCACTACATGCAAGTGAGTGAAGAGTATCCCAATAATGCCGATAGTATGCATGCTGCAAAATTTCCATGCTGGTTCAAGTCACAAGTATGCAAACTCGTTTGGAAGTTCAGCCTTATTTTCTTTGGCCACATATGTTTGTTTAATGCGAAAACATGTATTGTTTTTACTTTATTTAATTCCTTATTTGAACTTATGATAAATTCAAGCTAGGCGTGCTGATAATCCCGAGGAAGTTTCGGATGATCTATATGCCTTAGCATGTGGTCCTGACCCTTGGGGTGCGTCCTATTCTGGTTGCATAACCAACGGTATAAGATTTCACACAAAAAAAGGGGAAGAACATCGTCGCACCCAAAACTCCGGTGTCATGGTCATTAGTGAACAACTAGGATCTGAAAAACCAGAGTTCTTTGGTAGACTAACAGACATTTTGGAATTCCGCTACATGGGTTGGCGTCGTGTTTACTTATTCAAATGTGAATGGTTTGATATCTCTGATTCCAAACGAGGGATACGTATCGAACCACATCTTACTAGTGTGAATATGTTGCGGACAGCTTATAAGGATGATCCATTTGTTTTGGCGTCCCAAGCATCACAGGTATTTTACCTAAAAAATCGCAGCATCCGTGGAGAATGGTATGTAGTCCAAAAGGTCATACATAGAAATGTCTATGACCTTCCACGATCATCCCTTATTGAAGATGATGAATCTGATTCTAGTGACGTTGATGCATACCAAGAGGATAATTCTGGTGATGCTTACGTGAGTGTCCATGCTGATGACATCCCACTGCAAACAGACATGCACAGGCCGAATGTTGAACCGGAGCAGGTTGATGTTGACACATTGGTAATGCAAAGGTCTAATTGGGACCACTTTGAGCAAGGTTTTATCAATG